>NC_050454.1:51421436-52071436 GCF_903995425.1 Onychomys torridus
TATTTAGTTTTCTTTTTTTATGACTAGATAAAGAAACTGGCACATTTCTAATGTCATCTTGCCTCTGATCACAACTTGAGAAGCTGGGGAACAGTGTTCTGATTCTGCATGTAGATCCTGGACTATACATCTTAAAGCAGAGGAAAAAATGTTTAATTAAATAGAATCCCTGAAATGTAAAACCTGGCTATGCTGCCTTCCAGGTGCCTTGCCACAGCCAAGCTGTTCTCCATCTGAACCAAGCAGGGCTGCAGTGTTTAACATGCATGCAAACAACATCTGAATTTCCGAATTCTGTTTATGCTAAAACTAAACTTTGTGACTGTACTTTCTCCATTTAGTTTTTTATTTGTTGCTCTAGCTACAAACACCCACTTTATCCTATATGAATAAAAGTTGGGGCATGTTGAATGCAAGAAGTAGACATAAGACTCCAGGTGCCTAAGAGGCAAGGAAAATGGAAAACCAATCTTCAAGTAAAGCCACAGCCATGGCCAGGCCATTCATTTCCTTTCAACAGTGTGCATTAAAAGAAAGGGAAGAAAGGAAAAGTAAAATAAAACAAAGTTATATAGTAATACAATTGAGAGGATCCATACAACAAAACAAACTACTAACCATAACGATTTTGGATGTAAGAGCCAGATAAGAAATGATTTCAAAATAAATAAGTAAATAAGAAAGAAGGAAAATAGATCACCACCGTTCTTACAATTACATGTGTAATCTGAAAGCGTTTCATCCAAATCATAGTATTGAGAAAACAATTAATGCCATGGTTTCTTGTGATTCAACTGAATTCCCAATTACTTTCCTGGCTTTTTAAACCAAATTACTTCCATGAACTATAAAGCTGACCATGAAGTTGGCCTTTTCTGTATTTATTACTTCCTCAACTTTCCATTCATATTTTTTTTGCTTTGGATCCTTTGTTTGTTTATGTTTATTTGTCATTTGTCTACATTCCACCTAAGTTTGAATTTTAAAGAATACACTCTTGGATCCTGGAAGACAGCAGATGACCCCCATGCCCAGACCATCAGAATCTCCCAGCAGTGAAGCAGGGGCAGGGGGAGGGCAGCCATCACAGAGGGTTGTTAAATGGAGTAGGCCAGGAAGAAACTGGAAAGTAGGAGAGGACCGACAGCCCAGAGTCTCCTCGCAGAGAGAGAGAGAGAGAGAGAGAGAGAGAGAGAGAGAGAGAGAGAGAGAGAGGTCTACTCCAGCTGGAGAGTGCTTGCTTCCTTGGTGAGTGTAGCTGTGGGCAGCTTGAAACAGGCTTAAGCAAGATGGAGCTTCACCCTGTAGTTACTACCAGGTACATTTGAGAGTGGAAAGGAGAAAAGGAGGGAATGGATGAGGAAGAATAAGGGAAAGGGAGAAGGGACAAGGAGAAAGATCCAGTCCATTAGAGAGAGGGAAAAGGAGAGCAGAGAATGAGAGAGATCCAACCCACTCTGCTCAGCAAATGCACCTGCAGAGGGTGGAACAGGACTGGGAAAACCTAGTCTTCTTTCTCATCACCAAACCAGCCGGAGCAAGAAAACCTTGTTTAAAATATCTCTGCTGAATAGTTGGCTTGATAGCTTCGGATGCTAACATTGAGTGTACACAGTTCATGCTTGGAGCTCAGAGCAAGTGTCATGTGACTGTACTCTGAAACCTGGCTTCTAGTACCCCTCTAGACTTTAGCTTGATGGGGTGAACTTTGAGTCAGAAGCAAATGTAGTTAGAGTTTTCCTGCCTGGCCCACAGTCAGGACAAATCTCTCTTACCTGCCAGTCCCACAGTCGCTCAGACCCAACCAAGAAAGCACACAGAAACTTATATAGCTTATAAACTATATGGCTGTGGCAGGCTGCTTGTTATCTACCTTTTCTATCTTAAATTAACCCATTTCTGTTAATCTATACTTTGCCACATGGCGTGTGGCTTACCAGTGTCTTTACATGTTGCTTCTCATGGTGGCAGCTGGCGGTGTCTCTCCCCAGCCTTCTACATCCCAGAATTCTCTTTCTTCTCTCTTGTCCCGCCTATACTTCCTGCCTGGCCACTGGCCAATCAGAACTTTATTTACACAGAGCGATATCCACAGCAAGCAAACAGTATTCTATAAGGTAGAAATCTAGTTTTAGAGAGGATACTACATAAAGACAGACCTGATAACTGAGCCCACACGGCAGACAATATAGAGAATGTGCCCAGCATTCCCTGCCCTGTGAAGGAGCACACATCAGGTCTGGTACCTGTGCTCAGTGAGGGTACCTGGTACTGACTGTGTGCTTCTGCTGAGTTCCATTTAGTATTTCCCATTTTACAACTAGGAGGGAATTAGTTGGTCAGCCTTGTCCTGCCATATTCTCTTTCTTCCTTTGTTGTTCTTGTGGGTTTTTTGTTTGTTTGTTTTGTATTCATTTATTTGATTTTTTTTTTTTTTTTGTTTTTTGCTCATTTGTTTTTTAAACAGGCTTTACCAAAGAACAGAGTTTGGCTTGGAGGTGAGGGTTCCCCTTGCCTCAGCCTCCTGAATGCTCAGATTTCTAGAGTGACTTGTTGCTTTTCTTACCTCTTCCCACTCCAGTTTTACCTTTAAGTTGAGTCACCTAAAGCCCCCCTTTTATATTTAGTGTTATTGGTGAAATTATTAAGGCCACTCCACATAGTTAAAAGGGAGGTTTATTTTGTGGGGTAGCTTACAAATGAAGGGATAGGTAGATTGTAGGGTCTGACAAAGGTATGGCGCAGTCCAGAGGAGTTCTTTGGAGAACTCTACTCGGTCTACCTCCAGCATCCAGGGTCTGGGCACCAAGAGCTCCCTCTCCTTTGGATCCTGGGTCTTCAGCATCCTCTCTCAGCCCCGCCTTGTAGGTGTGACCATTACCGAAGCCTCAATGGGGGTTGATACTTCCAGGCCAAGGCTGGAATGGCTACCCCCTATACCATGTTCCCCCTTTAATATATTTTGCCACCTATTTCTTTTTATCTGTTGCTTTCATGACAGTTGCTAGCCCTACTCTGCATATTCCCTTTTCATCCCCATCATTAATAATTAACATCTCATTACACACAGTATAATTAGTGGTCCTCTGTTCACCAGGAGTGACTGGAGTTGAAGTGGCGATCAATTGGAATTGGCTGTTCCTGTTGCCACAGTGAGCCTGCCCATCAGCTTGTGGTTTCTTCTGCAGTTAGCATCTCTCCTCAGAGTGATTAACGCATGTGTCCTGAGCATGTGGGCTGAGGCTTTAGCTGGTGAGTTATACTCCCAACCCAGCTCAGAGAAACAATACTCAACTCCACTACCACCTAATCTTACTTGAACATTTCAAATATTTCCGTGACATGACTGCGATTTTGCTCATACTCTACAAGTGTTCAACCACTGAGCTACATCCCTGGCCTAACATAAGGGCTTTCTACTACTATTCTATTCCATGAACCATCTATAATACCTGTTGCATGACAAAACTTAGGAGTCTATGTTGTCGTTTTGTGAAACAAAATCTCAGGTTCAGACCCTAGATCTACATCTGCTATTTATCTGAAAAAAAAAAAAAGTCAAGTTCATGTGATCATTAACTTCCACTTATATAAAAATATGTACATATGGAAAACAATCATCCATATTGCCTTCATGAACTAGAAAATATTAAGATCATGAATGTGAAATAATGGCAATCATGAATACAAGATGGCGCCACATTGTTATCACTCCAAAGTTTTGTAAGTATTTACTGCAGAATAATGTCAGACAAACTGTGGTAGAAAGTTCTTTAAAACAAACAGAGGTTCCTTGCTGCTGGTCCCCATGAGGCTACCAGGAATGCAGACCTGCAGCCTTCACCTCAGTGAGTTCTTGGCTATCCTTTCTCTTGGGATTGGTCATCTGATAGCAACTTTACACACCAAGAGGGAGGCCTGGAATCCTTGCTCACAAGTGGGAACCTCACCTGTAGTCTTCAAAGAGGTAGCTTAGAAGTCTGTGGTTGACAGAAAGAAAAACTCCCTTCAACATTCTGCTGAACCTGTCTCAAGCCAGGCTAACAAGAGCAGAGGTCAAGAAACTGGAGGACCCTGAAGTCAGACTGTAGGAGACAACATTCTTCCACTCAGCTAGAAAGTCACTGTTGCTCTGGGCTGACCTGGGTATCCACTGGCATGGCAATACCAACAACATCAGTAAGGAAACTTAGGCATAACTGTTAAGAGGGGTTAAAGTAGCCAGAAAAGTTGAGTTGCCAACCCCCTGAATCACTTCATCATGAGTAAGATTCCTTTCCATTGGGCTTAAGACTTTTCGCCACTTCATTGTCTGAGCACCACAGGAAGGCAGTGTCACATGCTGAGACCCGCTGGGTCTCACTTTTCCAGCCTCCACCCCCAGGTATCATGTTGTCTGCCAAACCAAACAGGTTTGGTTCCTGTCCTGTGCTGGCTTGTCCCCTGCTCCTCTTCCTTCCCACAGGCCTTGCTTTTCGGGTTTGACTCAAATGTTGCCTCCTTCACAAAGCTTTATCTTAACTGTTCATTCATTTGCTCCACACTGGTTGAGCCTTTATCCTTTACTAGGCATTGAATCAAGGGTCCTTGTTAGAATGAAGAGGAAGTAACGTGTTTGCCAGAGTCTACATCTTAAAATGACAATTTAGGCACAAATGGCGCCACTGAATCTCCACTGCAAATGGTTCAGTATCTTTGTCAACACATTGCTAAAAGTATTCCAGGATCACATTGCTAAAAGTATTCCAGGATTTTGTACTTAAAAACATTCTTCCACTAAATAATCTCTAAAATAGTGTATTTTATATAATCTTATATAAATGTATAAATCTAGAATAAAATTAATCTAATCCTGACAAGTTGGTATACATGATTTTGGTAATTTGTAACATGAATGGCAATGGAAAGAAGTGCGGAGGGGCCATACAGATGCCTCAGAGGGTAAGTGTACTGGCTGCTCTTGCACCACACTCAAGTTTAGTTTCCAGCACCTACCGGTGGCTCATAAGTATCTCTAACTCCGATCCCACATGGTACAAGCAGAACCCCCATACACATAAAATATACAGATTAATACAAGAATAAGTTGTCAAAATTGTTTTCAGAGGAAGAGTGTTTGACTGATGATACTATTTTTGTAAAATTGTTTTCAGAGGAAGAGTGTTTGACTGATGATACTATTTTTGTAGAATTTTGCTTTTGGCACCATTCAGAAGTGACATTCCAATTTCATTCTCAATTATGTTGAATAATACTTCAGTTTTAATTGATAATTACCATAGCTCCTGATAAAATTATCAAATTGAGCTCTTGTAAAAGGCACTACACAAAAATAAAATAATGAGGATGAAACCTGCAACTTCCCATTCTGTGAAATAATTACAGGAGAGCAATCCACCTGCCAGCATCAGTTCTCTGTATTTATTCCAAAGGAATCTCATTCCTACCTTCCATTCTTAAAATTCTGCAGTGCAAGAGATTTCAGAGGAAACATATCAGGTGGCAGTATACAAAGTGGCTCTCTATAAATGGGAATACTTTATCCCATTTTATGAGTGAGTGGGACGTTAGGTCATGCCCCTCAAATACTAAGTCACATTTTCTACAGGCAAGCATGATTGGAAGTATTTTGCCAAAAAGAGCCCTCAGTCCCCTCCATTATATTTTGCCTTCTTTCCAAGGGGTCTCATTAAACATTCTTTACACTATTCGAAAGAACTGAATTGTTAGAAATAGAGTCAAAGGATAATACACTGTTACAACACAGAGGATGAAGACTTAGTAATAGTGATGCTGATATCATTTCTCTAGAAAGGCAGACTCTTTCCATTATTGGCATCAGGGTCTGGTTGGGGTGCTTCGAGGTTTTTGTCTTTTTATTCAAGGAATTGAAACAAGGGCTTACATAGAGTTTCAGAGCAGCAAGGAAAGTTTATCCAAAGCAAAAATAATAGGTTATTTATGCTGCCAAGAGTGACAGTGTTCCATCTGATTAGTTAATCATTCAATTAATTGGTTAATAATTACTTAGTTGATGTGTTCTCAGTATTTGAATGGAAAGAGGCATTCTCATGGGTTTGTTAACTTATATTCATCATGTAAAAGAGTTGTATTTGCAGTTTGATTCAGGTGAAAACCTTAAGTTGCCAATGCGTTGCTAGGTGCATTGTTTGGAGAAAGGTGTATGTACATAATATATGCAGAAAAGGGTCTCTGGCTGCCAAGTACGTTATTAAAAATGGTGGCATGTTCATAACCCAAACTTGGCAGAATGCCAAATTTCTATTCTCTGTACTTGTCTTTCTTAATTCTTTTGATTACAAGTGCAGGGATAAGGACTTCTGGATCTTTTCTGAACACCACCATTCAATTTTTTACCCACAGTGCTGTGTACTTAAAGAAACCTTTGCTAATAGTAAGATAGAAGCAGAATAAAGAAGAAACAAAAAGCAAATGCAGAACTATTTATGGTTTAATATATGGGAGTGATGTATTAAAAACCATAATATATAAAGTGAAGTTCTTTACAAGTAGACTGGAATGGTATGAACCTGAATGTGAGTGTGTGTGTGTGTGTGTGTGTGTGTGTGTGTGTGTGTGTGTGAGTGTGTATGTTTATGCACACTTTTGTACATAATTAGATATAATTGAAATAATATAGGGTCCCCAGGAAAGATGATATGTTGTTAAAATGCTTTCCTTTTCTTCCGTGAAGAAATTAAATTTCATAGAGGACAGACAGCTTTCTAGGCATGGTGTTGTCTGCCTAGAATCTCAGCACCCAGGAGATCGAAGCAGGTAGAGATTGGCGCGGATAAGGAGTTCAAGGCAAGCTTCCAATACTTGCTGAGTTTGAGACCACCCTGGGCTATGTGTGATTTTTATCTCAAAAAATGCATTTCACCAGCTTCCAAGTTTACCTAATTACCATTTCCATACATATAGATATGCACTAAACCACTTATGTCTTCTGAAAAAGAATTTCTTGGGTTTTTTTTTTTTTTTTTTAAGAAAGCAGATTATAGGTAAATTAAATGCAATTTTTTAAATTACCCACCACTACGTGGATAAAGAAAGCACTAAGAAAATGTCACTAAATGTCTATACTAGCCACACATTCAACCTTGAAATGTTGTTCTGCTGGTTTCGGAGAGCAGTCCCCTTGCTTCTAAGAATAGGACTATACCCTTCAATTGTTCATTTTTCCCTACATACTTTTGATTTTTCACACAGTTTCCTGTTTCCATTTTTATTTCTCTTCTGTATTGGTCAGGTTGCCCCAGAGAACCAGAAATGATGATACATGTAAAGAAAATTATTCTAAAGCATCAACTCACACAATTATGGGGACAGACATAGTAAATGGAAAAAAAATGCAGAGAAGGCTGCAGACGGAAAGACTGTAGCAAAAGCGGCAGTTGGAGCTTACAGGCAGCCTGCTGGCAGGCTTCTCCTCACAGGAAGTCAATCTTGGTCCTGTTAAAGCCTTGACTATTTGGCCAAGGCTCAGCTGTGATATGGAAGGTAATATACGTTATTCTATGTCCAGAGACTTAAAATGCTAGCCTCGTCCAGAAAATTGCCTCATGAAAATAGTAAGGATATTTGCCTAAATAATCTGGGCACTGTGGTCAGGAGAGGCTGATTCATGAAGTCCACCATTTCTGCTTGTATATACTGAAAATCGTCATCTAGGATTCTTCAGGGGAAAAAAAATAAAAAAAAACAAACTTCAAAAGGATAATAGTAATTGTCTTCTAGGATGAAATCATGTGAAACCAAGAGACTAATATTTAATTCAGATCATGTTGCTGATGTTCTGCAGCTGATTTACCTCAGCTAAATTACTTACTGAACTTTTCATCTGAAAAATTAGGATAGATCTTTCTACCGGTTCACGTTTTACTAATTGGCCCCAGGGACACATTTGATTATTTCTTTTCTAGTACCTCTAGGGTTAAAAAACAGCTTCTCCAAGTAGCCTTGGCATTGCTAATTTTTAATAATTTACACTGTGTTGTTCCTGATATTTTCAGCTGTAATGTTATCTGCTCCCCTGCGTCCATTACATTCATATAGTCCAATACCTGGAACCTTCACTGGCCAAACCTTTCTCTTTTCTTTATTTTCCTCCTTACTTAAATGGAAGTAGGGGGTTTGTAAGAAAAATAAAACATCAAACAGTAGTTGCTAATGGCAACTCTAGCATTATGGAATATAGTTGTCCTAATTATTGGAAGCTATGTTTCTCTGCAAGTTCAACATCAGAAGGGACTGAGGTCAGCCACAGACACATGGCATTTTTCACTGAAGGAGATAAAAAATGGAGATTGTGGGTTTTGCTCAAATTCCAATTGGACACTTTGTTGTCTCCTGGTTTCTTTTCTCTTTCCTGAGGGGAATGGTTGCTATTTCAGGAAGCTTACTGACGGTAGAGCTTTGGTATAAGCATCCACTGATCATTGAGTGATCCTTGAAATGTGAAGGGGGAGTCTAGGTTTCTGAATGACAGGTGGGGGAGAGGAACATGGTTAATTTTTCTAGAACAGTTTATCTCCTTACGTTATGATTGCTCATGGACACATCCAAATGATATTTAGGAAATAAAATGTTTTGTGCATGTGATAATAGCAGTTGTGCCCATGTGATTCTATTAAGTCATTATGGCTACAAGGGAAAATGTAGAGATTTTGGTTAGTTACATAATAGGGGAATTCTGTTCAAAATGAAATCACCTTAGTGTTTTGTTTTATTTTATGTGTATTAATGTTTCCCCTGCATTAATGTATATGCATTCTTGCTGCCCTCAGAGGTCAGAAGAGGACATAGTATTCCCTGAAATGGGAGATATGAGTAGTTATGAGCCATCATGTAGATGATGGGACTAGAACCCAGGTCTTCTACAAGAACAGCAAATGGTTTTAGCAGCTGAGCCATCTCTTTAGCCCTCAAAGAAAATTTCATGCATGTTCATTTTCTCAGTGTATTAAGAAGGAACTGGTATAACAGAAGAAAAACAGTACATTTGCTCAGTATTTTTCCACAATTGAGAAAGCAGCTATAAATAAAAGTAGCAATCTTTAAAATCTTAAACTTATAGGTAATGTTTTCATAAATTAGGAGAATGTATGTGTGTGTGGTCTACAGCTAAAAATATGTCTACTAATGTGTTCATATGCAACTTTTACATAGATAAATATCTACTTATATGAATCATATATAATATGATAAATTGCAAGCCTTAACTATATATCATCCTCCTCTTCTGAACAATAATTCATTTTCTCCTCTTTATCATTTTTCCCATTCAAGGTTTTCAATCACAAAACTTGTATAAGCAGAAAATAATCAACAGTTTTACTCCAGAGTATGTGCAAATGTTTTCATGCAGCCTGTTATTAACAATAATGACCCTAACACAATGCATTTTCTGGGGAATTAATGACGGGGTTAATGACCCGAGGCAAAGCCAGCCAGTCATGAATCCCTAAGAAATGTCTTGTGCTTTGATCATTATTGCTTCATTACAACCTAAAAACAATCAGCAGCAATTACAGTGGGAACTACAGGGACAGTTCAGCCTTGTAAATTAACTCTCCCTCACTTGAAGTCGCTGAAGACTCTGTGCTTCCAGCGCATTTAGTACAAACAACTCTGAGAGCAAAAGAATTGATACAAATGATACTGCAAAATAACAGAATCCAGAGTGGCCAATATTGCAATTGAAATCAAAGACTTGGCTAGCTAAGCAGAGAAGGTGAAATGAGCCAGTAATAACAAAGCACAAAGCAACTCATCCTGAACTTAGAATTTCTAGAGAGGTTTTTAAGATCATGTTCAAGAAGAACCAAAAGGAAGAGATTTTGTAACAGTGCCACATTCTAATGAGTAACAGTAAAATATTAAAAAGCAAGAAAAGACATAATCTGATTTGTAAAACAAATTGAAATACATTCCCCTTACATAAATACTCTTACAAGTTTGCTGGCAAAAAGCAAGAAATAAAATAAATGCATTTCAGTTTCCATATTAATTTTAAAATGACTGTTCATTTATACAAGAATGTAAACTTTTCCCAAAGGAGCACGTATATTATTGAATTAAAGGGTGTTCATGCCAATATTTAAAATTGAATGTTTATATTTAATAAAAGTAAGGATAAAGGGTGTATTCCTCTGCCTTACTGTTCACTGAGAAAGTCTGGAACAAGATGGTGTTTTGTTCTCTCCTCACAATTTTCATGTTTACAGTTTTTCTTTACTCTTCATGACCTTTTCCTCTCCCCAATTTTATTAAAGTACAACCAACATAAAATCATGTGTATTTAAAGTATAAAACTTTATCATTTCCACACATGATAAAATAGCACAATCAAACTAATCGACTATCTCATCACCTCCTGTAGTAGCCATTTGTGTGTGTATTTATGTAGTTAGGGTATAAAGTTACAGCCTCAGCGAAGTTTAGCAATGTAATATACTGTAGCCACTGATCTAGGATAATTTGAAATCTCTATCATCTAGATAAATACTTTCTTTGATGGTTGAAAAGTGGCATGGGTGGTTATGACAGAAAGCACACACTGAACATTGATATCAATCCTCCACCCCACTAGACGAATAGGGTCCAATAGTCACTATGCAGAACCACTGCTTCCATATGAGTCCATGTAATCAACTCAAACTCTACAGTTCATTGTTTTGCTAAGCTATTATGTTTGCTAGGTTAGGTGTGGTTAGGTTCGGTGTGTGAAATTTTTACTTATAGCATTGCCAAAGTATGAAAAATAAGTATGATTAACTACAGGCAGAATCCTATATGTCAGAACAGGACATTGTCATTTTGCATGACTGCAACTTTGTGTGAACCAACATCCCCACATTGCCTCCACCTCAAGCCCATAGCAATTATCATTCTGTTTCCTGCTGTGAGCTTAACTTTTAGTTCCCAGCTATGAGTGAAAGCATACAGTATTTTCATTCTGAGTTTTTTATTTAGTGCAATGGCTTTCAGGTTTGATCATGTCATGAGACAGACAGAGAGAGAGAGAGAGAGAGAGAGAGAGAGAGAGAGAGTGTGTATGCATGAAAGAGCTAGCTAGCTAGAATTAACGTGTTTGTGTGTGTGTGTGTGTGTGTGTGTGTGAGAGAGAGAGAGAGAGAGAGAGAGAGAGAGAGAGAGAGAGAGAGAGAGAGAGAGAGAGAGAGAGAGAGAAAGAGATGTATATATGGGTGCAGGTGCCTGTGGAGTCCAGAGGTATCAGATTCCCATAGAACTGGAATTATGAGATACCCAAAATAGTTGCTAGGAACTATGGTGAGGGGCCATATAGTTTTTAGTACATTTATAGGTTTTAGGGGGTAAATTACAGTAGAATAGTTTAATACTCTTACTCTCTGTGTTTATTTTCAATACAGAGCCTTACTCTGTAGCCTGGGTTGTCCTAAAATGCACTATGCAGCTCAGTTTAACATCAAAGTTGAGAAAATCCTTCTACCTCGGCTTCCCTATCATAGGCATAAGCTACCGCACCTGTTGATCTTATAGTAGTTCTAATTTTAATGTTTTGAGCAATTGCTATACTTTCCAATGGTGTTTGTGCTAATGTACTTTCCTCACAGAAATTCATAAGGGATCTCCTTTTTCTGTATCTTTGGTTGGGCATCTTCCTATTATTACTTATTTGGGTCATTCTATCAGAATCCAGACACTGTTCAATTTGCATTTCAGAGATGTGCAATAATGTAGTATGCTTTTCTGTATCTCTTGGACATTTCTATTTCTTCTTTGGAGTATATATATTTAGGCTAATTGTCAGTCTTTAAATTAAATTAATTTCTTTATTTGATTAATCCCTTATAAGATATATTGATTGAAAGCATATTATACCATTCCATAGGTCATTTCTTCATTTTGTTAGTTATTTTTCTGTACAGACAGTTCAGCCTACTGCAGCCCCGTTTTTCTATTTTTGCTTTTGTTGATGGGGGTTTGTGAATCGTATCCAAAAAATTATTTGCCATACCAGTTCCTAGATTTTTCCTCTTTGTTGTCTCCTAGTGGTTTCATGTTTTAACTTTAGTCCATTTTCAAATATTTTTTTATATATGGAAGGAGTCAGCAAAGATAATTTTTGTGTATGTGGAAATTAAATTTCCGAAACTACTTCCAGAAAATGTTCTAATCCCATTGTGGGTTTTTGGTACCTTGTACAAAATCAAGCAAATGTGTGTGGATTCTGGGCTGTCTACTTTGTCTCATTTGACTACACACCTATCTGGATGTCAATACAGTAGTATGAGAATATTTTCAGGAAATATGAAGTTCTTAGCTTTCGTCTTGCTCAAATTGCTTTGACAGTTTGAGATCTTTCAGAATGTTAACTTAATTATTTTTCCTCCTGTCAAAAGTACCATTGAAATTTAAGTAAGGATTATTTTTACTTGATAAATTAGTTGGTGTATTTTAATAATTTTATTTTTTCCAGTCTATCAAAAATGATATTTTCCTTTCCTTGGGTACTATTTTTTGATTTTAGTGTGTTATATAGTTCAGAATATGAATACTTTATTTCCTTGGATAGATTTATTTGTAATTATTTTATTTTTGGTGTTATTAAAAATTAGTTTTCTTATGCCAATAGAGACATAAAGCATAAGAGTCATAGAATTAATAAAAAACTAAACCTGAAGTTAGCAGAAAGGAAGATTAATAATTAGGAAGAAACCCATGAGCTAGAATCTAGCAAAACAAGAGAAAAGATAAAGGAGACCAAGTTTTATTTTTAATAAGAAACAAACTGGACAACTTTTAGAGGAACTAATAGGTAAAATAGAGAAGAGTAAGAAAAAAATGTCAGTGAAAAGGGAATCTTTGCAACTGGCCTCACGGAACTGGACACACAAGAAATGGATAAATTCTTAGAAAAATGAACATATTGTATTGGTATAAAATAAAACATCTGAACAAACAAAGAATGAGTGAGAAATAAAAGTATCTCTCAACAGGGTCTGATGATTTTACTGTCACATTCTCCTAAACATGTAAAGGAAAATGAATGTCAATATTCTTAAATTATTTTAAAACATCAAAGAAAAGAAAACATTCTTTTAGTCTCTGAGATGCCGTGAAATTGTAATGGTTATGAACAACAGACATTTATTTCATACAGATTGGAGATTGGGAAGTTCCAAATGGTAAACACAACACACACACACACACACACACACACACACACACACACAAACACACAAACACAAACACACAAACACACATTCATAAGCCAACCTTTTCTGGCTCATTATTCACATACAGGAAGAAAAAGGGCAGCTTTTGGTAGAATATGTGGGGGTTCTGGTCCCATTATTTATCCTTTCTCAAATTCCTACCCCCTAGTTATGTTTTCCCAGTGGATAGGTTTCAGCATAGGAACTTTGTGGGGGTTAGCTTGCAATAGCATTTGCTCCTAGTCCCCACAAATGTGTGTTTCTCTCTCTCTCTCTCTCTCTCTCTCTCTCTCTCTCTCTCTCTCTCTCTCTCTCTCTCTCTCTCTCTTTAAATTAAGAAATGTTTTAATTCATTTTGCATACCAATCAAAGATCCCCCTCTTCCCTTCTCCCAACCCTCCAGCCTTCCCCTCCCAACCAACTCCCCATTCCCCCCTACAAGAAGGTAAGGCCTTGCATGGGGAAGTGCGTTCAATAGAGGCAGGGCCAAGCCCCTCCCACTGCATCAAGGCTGTGCAAAGTGTCCCATCATAGGTAGTGGGCTCCAAAAAGCCTGCTCATGCACCAGGCATGTTTGTCTCTTCTGTAAAATACATTCAGCATCACAATAACCCACTCCCTCTCCCTGCATCAACTCATTCCTTTTAGGCTATAGCATTTCAAAGATACTGCTATTTTACTGGAGCTGGATGATCTGTCCTTGAACAGACAGATCAGCCCCAGTCACCAGCAGCCAACATCTCTTTTAGAAAAAACAAAACAAAACAATGTATCCTGTGAATCAGACCTCAGGCAGGGGGAAAAGTAACCCAGTGCTAATGCAACCTTGACTTCTAGCTTTCCCCTATCATCTAGTTACATTCTGCCTTTGTGAGTCCTAACAAAAACCAAAAGTTTCCAACAAAGTAGAGGGCTCAATTTAGCAGCACATTAAGTAGAAAAGAACCCATACCAACTGGGAGGCAGCTCAGTGGTGTATCATTTGCCTGCTATAGTATATATGAAACCTTTGGCTTGAAGAACAACACTGCAAAAAATAGACAAGAAAAGCACAGTTTATTCAGATGTTCCAAGTATTATCTGTAGTAGGAATTTTAAAGGTACTTGTTAATAAAACTCAAACCCGAGGCCAGTTATTGGGGTGAATGCTGGAAGATCAGAGAAGCAGAACAAGCCACAGCTATCTCACCTTGCTAGTTCCTCAGGTGATCCTGTTTCCTCAGGCTGGAAGCTTCTGAGTCCTCCTCCACATGAATCTCAGCTGAACTGTGTTGCTCCAAAGCTTAACTAACCACATGCTTTTTCCTCCTTAGTTCCTGGTCCTCACGCCTTATATACCCTTTTTCTTTCTGCCCCCACTCCCTGGGATTAAAGGCGTGGGTCACCATGCTTAGCTGTTTCTAAAGTGGCCTTGAACTCAGAGATCTGGCTAGCTCTGCCTCCCAAGTGCTGGAATTAAAGGTGTATACCACCGCCGCCCAACTTCTATTATGGCTTACTCTTCCTATTTTCTAGCCACCATTTCTGGCTCTGTTCTAGTGGCTGTCTGTTCTCTGCCCCCAGATATGTTTATTTCGGGGAACACACAATATCTCAGGGAACACAATACCCACCACAATTATCACTAAGCAGGGTGTGTTAACATAGGCCTGTAGTTCCTTTAATTTGGAAGCTGGATAGGAAAGATAGCTTGATTTGAGCCTGAGTTCAAAGACAGTATGGTAATAAAACAAGATCTTGTTAGAGAATGGAAAGAAGGGAGGGAGGAGGGAGGAAGGAAGGAAGAAAAGAAGGGCAAAAAAAAGAACAAAAGGAAGGAAAGAACCATATGGATAGAATTATTTCAACAATGTAGAAAAGCATTTGAGAACATTCTTTTCACGCCTGATCTCATCAGCTAGGACTAAAAGAGCAGACTTCAGCCTGACAAAGTACTTCTCTAAAAGGTCTGGTGCCTGCCGGCAACATACTTACAATTGTGATTTCTCTACTCCTAGGATAGGGAGAAAGATGGGGATGCCTGCTCTCCCCACTCCTCCTCATTAACACACTGGAAGCGCAAGACAGCACAGTAAGGCAACAAAGGAAAATGCAGACAGGCAGACTGGAGACGATCAATCACAACACTGTCTTCTCACAGACAGCACCATTGCATATGTGCATAGTGCCAAAGACTCTAACAAGAATTACTAGAATTGAGAGTTGTTAGCAATAGTGCAGTGTATAAGATCAGTGTAACAACCTGTCCTTTGTATTTCTGCAAGGAGAAATTTTAATTTTGAATCGAAAATACCTATTCACGTTTAAAATCCAATATAGAATCTACCAGAACCATTATTTTCAGTCTGAGACAGGCACAGAAAACTTACCTGTAGCCTTACATACCTGTGTAATATTTCACTTAATTTGTATCCGGTTACTGCCAGATAATGAATCACATATTGTCTTCTGTAACAAACCGGCCTGAATGTGAGCCGTGCCTGCTAGAGCAGCATATTAGATTCCCCTTTATTATACGTGGCAAAGGTCTTAAGACATGAGACCTGGGACCCCAGTGGAGAGCTGCCTGAGAACCGAGTCCAGCAACCTCCTTTCTATACATCTCAGTACGAAGTAGCTCATGCTGTACTTGATTGTAATGTTGCTGAGTAAATACTTGGTGGACAAGGACACAAGCATCACTGAAAGAAACAGTTTCACTATTTCAAGGAAATGAGGTTGTTTCTTATGGGAAATTCACACATGAATACACAAACATACATGCTATAGTTTATCTGTTTCCCTTACTATACATTCCAGAAACATTAGACATAAAAGGCAGCATGCCATAAAAAGGGAGTAAAATCTCTACATCTTATAATGGAAGTTAACAAAGTAGCTAAGATCAATTATCCCTTTTTGCCAAATAAATTTATTACTTAGAGATGGATTAACAACCTTTAAATCTTCCTTGTTTTCTGCTGTACCTTTTCTTTAAAAAAAAAAATCTTGACATAGTACTTAATCCTAGTATCCAAGATGGTCAATAAAATCCCTGTTCTCAAGGTTCATATCTAGTTTTTCAAATGAGGAGAGGCTACCATCTTGGAAAGAAATGACTCTCCTTCCTCCATAATATCAACAAAGCATGAGCAAAACAGAACTTTGTCTAAGAGGACTAGACACTTGATGTCCCTCCTCACACCAGAGAGCTCTGAAACGGCTGTTATCGTTCTTCTTTCTCTTCTTCCTCGTTTTCATCCTCTTCCTCCTCTTTTTCCTCTTTCTCCTTCTATTGTTAGCCATGCTCACTTACACTCCACCAAAAGTAAAAGCAAGCTTTAGGTAATGATATCTCTTAATAAATCCATCTATGTAGCATAGGGTGTTGTTAATATTGTCTGTTTTTCCTGATGCACTTCTCTGAGAGGCTCCCTGAAATAGTGCTTCTCAAAATCAATACTTGCATCTATTTTTTTTTCACATTCATTATTACAATGTCAATTTCTGGCTTCCACAGGTACCCACTCAGGCAACTGTGCCCCCATACACATGTGTACATAAATGTATATCTCTCACACATTTGCTTTATTGGTATATAACCATTGTATAAGTGTTAGGTTTCATAAAGACATTTTTTCAACTATTACAATACTTTTACTACATTCTTTCTCTCATTTTCTTCCCCTTCTTTCTCCTCCCACTTTTCTCTTCACTATTACCCTTCCTCTGAGAGTCTCCCATTTTGCTTTCAAGTCATATACGGAAAAAATGGTTTCATTCATCTACAGTTAAATCTAAGACCCACACATCACAGAATTCATGGTATTTGCTTTTATTTATCTATAACCTATCATCTGTCTGTCTGTCTATCTATCATTCCACTATCTATTGTCTATCAGTGTAGTGTGATGGTGTTGTGTTCCCCAAAATATTGTGCACCCTAATAAACTTATCTGGGGTCAGAGTACCGACCAGCCACAATATTAAACATAGAGAATAGGCAGTGGTAGCACACGCCTTTAATCCTAGCATTCCAGAGGCAGAAATCCCTCTGGATCTCTGTGAGTTCAAGGCCACATTGGAAACAACCAGGGAGTGGTGGCAGAAAGCAGAAAGATATATAAGGCGTGAAGATCAGAAACTAGCAGCATTTGGCTGGTTAAACTTTTAGACTTTGGAGCAGCACAGTTCAGCTGAAATCCATTCAGATGAGGACTCAAAGGCTTCCAGTCTGAGGAAACAGGATCAGCTGAGGAACTGGCAAGATGAGGAAGCTGTGGCTTGTTCTGCTTCTCTGATCTTCCAGCATTCACCCCAATACCTGGCTCCGGGTTTGATTTTATTAATAAGAACATTTAAGATTCTTGCTACAGTGTAGATCCCATTTGTTTAGCCTTTCTTATGTTGGTGGATATGTAGACTGATTCCATGTCTTGGCTATTGTGAATAGTCATAATAACATAGATGAGCAGCCATATGTGTGGTCATTAGACTAATTCCCAAAAAGGGTAATACTGTAGTTCTAATTCTAGCTTTTGTGGAAGCAGGAGACTTATTTCCATAGTTGCTAGACCAATTGACACCACAACCAGCACTGCATCTAGATTCCCCTTTTCCCACATCTTTGCTACCATTTAGTGCTAGCTGAATTTCTTAAACAATCAATTGGGGGACACATTCTGAAGAACTTCCAGGAGGTAGCAGAGAGCCTCTTCTGATTGGAGAATTTAGAAGTGGCTTTCTTGTCCCTTTCTCCTTGCTGGTATGACATGCTTTCCAGTTTGTCTGCTAACAGAATGAATATTCTGAGGTTGGCTTTCTGTCACACTAAGCTGTGGTTGTCTAACTTTGGATTTGATCTAACTTACATCTTGTAGTTTAGTCTTTTCTTGCATAATGCTGGTATTTCCCAAACCATTTCTCTCATTCCGTTCTGTACAGGGAAAAGAGGGAGGAAGTCACACTAACTTTTGCTGCTGTGAATGAGTTGTTGACTGTTGATACAGAAGGTGTTAGAAGGTTGAGAGCACTGGGCAAAGCCCACAGACAACAGCCTTATTAGGTGTGAACTGGGATGGGAAGGATGCAAGGAAACCAGAAGACTAATCTAAAAAAAAAAAAAAAAAAAAAAATCAGAATTCACAACATGCAGTGATGGGGTAGGGGAGGTACATAAATAGGAAAACACAATAATGCCTGTGAAAAATCAAACCCAGCACCAAAGAATCTGTTTTATTTAAAGAAACCTGAAGAACATAGGCTGGGGACATGGTACAATGGTAGGGCACTTGTCTACCAGAGTCAGGCACTGGGCTAGCTCCTCAGCATTGCATAATAAAATCATTGTTTTGAAAACCACGAAGGCCTTGATAGCTAGAACAAAGTATTTACTTTCAGATGTCCTAGGAGAATTATATCCAGATCATGTGAATGGAATGATAAAATTTTGCTTTAAATCTAATTATGATTGTGATGTAAAATAGTTTAGTGGGAGAAAGAAAACTGGGCAAGCCAACTAAAGAGCAAAATAAGAAATTAAGAAGCCGGAAATGTATATTATAATATCCTGGACTTCACTAATGCAAGGAGAAGGATTGAGCAAGTGAGCAGATTATGGGAAATTGGCCATTTTTATTTTCATGAGAAAATTCTCTCTGTAGAAGACCAGAGAAAATTAGCCACCTGGATTGTCTTTAAAAGGCATTTGTAATCATTTAGAAAGAAGCCAAAATTGCGATTGTGCTGATTTTGGGCTTTCATTGCCAGGCATTAATGTAGAGAAAATGGGATTTAAAAACTTAATTGGGTCTTTGGATACTTTAGATCTGTCACTGTAGCTAATAGGACTAAGTATTAAGGGGAATGTGTTTAGGCTGGAGGACTGAAGTGTAGTCGGGCTGAGTCTAGGACATGACCCTCTCTGGCAGCCCTCTGTGGCTGTGAATCTACCGGATCACATTAGTGGGACAGCCACGCAAAAACTGTGGTACATAAACTTAGTAGGCTTCCAGGCAGACATAAACAAACATAGACAGAAAAGTGGGCACATCGGGCAAAACGACACCAGCAGAAAATACAGAGCTGACTCTCACTCTACATAGTCATCTCTGGAGTCTCTGATGTTTGTATTTGTATCGCATTTGAAAAGGCATTTGGTCCTGAAAGGAATCTGATGGAATGCTCTCAAGCTTGTGTCAAATTATGCTGAGACTTCGTTTTAGCCTATGTAGCAATGGAAATACCCCATACATGGCCAGGGCCTAAAGCGAGCAAACAAATCTGTGCCACGTGCCTAGACCCCCACACCACAGCCCACAGGAATGCACTTGTCATTGAAAAGACGCAGCTCCTTTTAGTCACTCTGCAAAGAACTGAAGTGTGGTCGGTTGCAGTGAACAGTTTGCAATGTGAACAGCTGAAGCAAGCTGTGTCAACAAGACAGGCTTTGAAGTATGACATGCTGCTGTGTCTAGGAAAGCCAACGAAAGGGAGTAACATGATTAGGACCTAGAGCATGTGGTTAGGAAGGGAGTAACGGTAGCGTGCTAGCGTCTGTGGTTGATGGAAAACGTCTGCCCCCTTCCCTGTCCCCTTGATTCTCCTGGGAAACAGGTCCCTGATACTGTCACTGTATGCCAGGTCAGTTCCCTCTGTAGACTTCTGGGGCAATATTTGAATCTGTTGAGCAATCATTAGGAAAAAAAAAAATCTTACAGATCACATGTTGGATGGGGGAAAGTGGCGAATGTGATAAGGGAATGTGAAAGCTGACTGCATTCTCAGCCTTAAAATATCCTCTGTGATTTCGCTCCTAATTTTCACACTTCACAGCTGCTAATGGATCTCAGCGGAACTAAAGTAAGACTGCTGACAGAAAGATGGCTCTTTGTTAACTCTGTCATGTTTCTTCGTTCCTTATTATCATAGAGAAAGGATTTATTTGCCTCAAATTCCCCTAGTCAGTGAGGTTGATACTCATTTTAAAACTTGGGGTTTCTCCTCGTTTTGAAGAAGGAAACAAAAGAAGTCTTCTTCAGCATCCAAACGGGTGGGTATCAACACCACCCTGTGTCTGTCACTGGAACCAAAACACACTTGGCAGTCTGCTGAGGTGCCTTGGAACCCAGTGTTCCAGGTGTCACATCTACCTCTGCCCAGTCTCTCAGATCTGGGATGCTTCCAAACAACATGGGCATCTTTCAAGCTAGCCTCTTCAGCATCTTAACTAGGGCCAAAGACTTCAAGCTGATTTAGTGATGACAAGAGATAAATAGTGAAAGCAAAGAATTTCTGAAAGAGAAATGCTGTTTTTATAACCTTCTGAAGCCACTGTACTCAGACACCAACCTTTCCAAGTGAAGACTCTTGGGGATTCTCAGCCAAATAAAACCCAGGGAAAAGTTAGCTCTTTTGTTCATCCTTTGTATTTCCAGTCACCAGGGTGGAGTTAAAAGCTCTTCTGATACACTGCTACAATCTGATTCAAGGGCATTCTATTTAATAATTCCATGACCAAAATATTTCTAATTTCCACAGCTTAGTAGCATAGGTTTCCCTCAATGCTACTTCTAATTAGTGTTAAATACATCCTGCAAATTGTGCCATGTATGTCAGGACATGCCTCAAATTCTAGCACACAAGAGGCTGAAACAGGGGAATTTTTTAGTTCAACAAGACCAAAACAAAACCAAACCTATTGATTTGACCAATATGCTCATGGATTTTAATAGATCAATTACAAGGCTTCTTTATTCATTTTCATTTTGTCCTATGGAATTTTCAGATTTTTTTTTGACACCATAACAAAGAGAATATATCTGACTTCCACAGAATATAGTCAAAGAATCATATATGGTGGTTTTGGGGACTAATCCAATTTGTTATTTTTTATAACATTCTCTACAAAGTAAACATTACAATATTAGCCTTTAAAAAGACATATTACTAAAGCACTCACAATGTATTTACAACATATACCCAACCATAGCAGATTTTTAAGATGTTTCGGTTCTCATATACTGGTGTTTGTCATTAGGAAATGAAATTTCTCTAGTGCATTTTGACAATTTCTAATTTTCAGTCATCTTATTGTAAAGTTTCATTACCACATGAGAAAAGTAATACCAACAGTAATTCTTGAATTGTAAAGAACTTCTAATATTCCTATGACATTTGGGGGCAGAGAGAAAATATATCAGAAAACTTAGTACTAACAAAAATGGCCAATGAAGCACAATTATTTTCAAAACATAGATTCGAAGACTGTAGAATGTTTATCTATAAGTGTGTGACATCATCTTAAACCAACTAAAAGTCTTCTCATTTAAAATAATCATTTCCCAATTGTTTGGAGTTTTCCAGGTATAATAGAAGGATTATGAGGTTTTGCAATCAAACATATCTGGTTTTGATTAGCTATCTGACCTTGGAGATTTAACCTCTCTGAACTTCAGTTCTCATTTATTAAATGGATTTAATAACAACAACTGCCCAGTGTGTTTGGGAGGATTAAATGAATTTAGGAAAGCATCTGGCATCCAGCAAACACTCTGAATATATAATATTTCAGGTGTGGAAAAATATGCAATTAAAGTATAAGACTACTGTCCATCTGTCAATAAACATTTTTATTTAATAACACACCTGACAGCAAGAATTTGACAATTTAGTTGAAAAATGAATGCAATAGCATTTTTGCTCAAATTCCTAGTGGTGGTAGGAAAGAAATGTAACTAGGAAAAGAGAGGATGAGAACAGTGTGGAGAAGAGTTATTCATGATATTGAGACTTGCCTTCCACTGTGGGTAATACACAGTATTTGTGGGCTGAGGGTGAAGAAATTGCCACACAGCACTGAGCAGTGAAACATGTATAACCAAGGTGTTCTGTGTGTTGAACGAGAAAGGTTGAGACATGAATTTAGACCAATTTATGTGGAAATTTAGAAACATTTAAGATTTTAGAGAAGATGTATTGAATAGATAGGACCAAATTTGATTCAGTGAGCATGAAATAATGATAGTTTAATCCTGTGCAGTTAGTAAAATAAGAGCCAGTGGGGCAGCATTTTATTAGAGTAAGAAGTTACACATTTTAGCTTTTATAGCTAAAGATTTAAAACTGAGAAATGGGAAACTACAGTGAAACAATTTCTTGGGCTTCTGTGTTAGCAATTATAAACAGAATTTAGCTATGGTACAAGCATTGTGAGATGTAGAGGAAAAGATTATGGTGTATGCTGAATTTCTGTAAATTACAATGAGCTCCAAATAAATTAAAAGCAACACGGCTCTCAGAAATAGAAAAGTTACAACAGACAGGAAAGAGATAATAGAAGATAAAGATACAAAATGTAGACACATATATTAATAAGTGAATACTTCAGTGTTGCTAATATGGCCTGAATATACTGTAGGTATTTGAGGTACTTGGACAGTATAGCCAAATATAATTTATAATTTACTGTTTGTATTGTTTTATTTATATGTATGTACATTCATATAGGACATTATATATGTATAAGCCATTTATTTGAGTACACAGAGAAAAATATAATGACCACAACAAATAAACTTATGTCTTAGTCTAAATCTTGAATTGAGTTCTTTCTGCATTTAAATGATTTTTTTTTAATTGAGTGAAGAACTGTACTGTTTTTAGGAAGAGGTTATTGACATAGGTGTTTAAAGTCCTGTGGCTAGCCGGTAACTCTTATGAAGAAAAGAACAATATGGAAGAAATACAGCAAATCACGTTAAGAAGAAATAAAAAACAAACACACAAACAAACAAAAATAGCAAAAGAGGGACACAGTGCCTGACATTGAAATCCAAGGTTTCGGGAGTATGAAAGCCATGTCAAGGATAAGCCTTTGAGAGTAGGTATTATGGTATCTCATACCTTAGCTGTTCACAAGTGGGAAAAATTGGAGGGAAAAACCATATTGATTTTGGCACATGGTTACAAGCAGCTTTCCTGCGAGCTGTTACCACAAATGGTGAGGCTTAAGATATTAAGGTGTCCAGGGACTAAGACTTCACACTTGAAATATAAATGGTGAGTGCAGACTTGTCTCTTGAGGGATACCATGTAAAAAATTTTATTTTTTTTTTCAGTGGAAAAATGGTGTTTACTTTCGGAGAGAGGAAAGCTTAGGAAGTTAACAGAAAGGAAGACGTGAGAGAATACAGACACCCTGAAAAGTCCTGAACAGTGTCAGCTGTGGGAAGAGATGGATAAAATGTGCTCCAGTGTAGATTCCAGAAGCGAAGGGGACCAGTCACTCAAATAGTATTCTTCTTAAAAAGCAGAAGAGCCTTCTTTTTAAGTTCAGAAACAAGGATTTGAAACAAGAGTATATGAAGAAATTAAAGATTAGATTACCTATTGGGCAGGGCAGATTGAGAACGGAGCACAAAATCAATGGACAGATGATTAGGCTGCAGGTACTACTCTTTGTCCTTGGCTACAGTAATACCATGCCCTGGGTATGGGGTTTATATATCAACTTTCCTGTTCTGGAAGACAGAACAGAGGAAACACCAGCTGTGATACTTTGTCTTCAAACTCTGTGCAAGGGGGGGTGAGTGAGCCTGTGGTGGTGTGAAGGGAAGAGAGGAAAAGGCACAGGGTACAGCCAACCCATGGAGACGAAAGAAATCAATTCAGCATAGCTAACACTTCCTCCAGAAGAGCTCTAGTTTCAGGATTAATACTATACCCCCACATGTGAAGAAAGAAAAAGAGCAGTTGCTGGAGGAGGATCATGGACCACAGTGAAAGCCAAGAATCCTCCAACCGAGAGGAGATGTAAAGGTAGAAAATGGAGAGACTGAAAAATTGTGATTCATTGAAAAATAATTTCAGTTCCAAATGTAGGTCACCCATGATGGGCCAGGCCTTGTCATTGAACAACTGTGGTTATTTGAACGAGAAATGTCTTCCTTAGGCTTAGTTACTTGAATACTTGGGCCTCAGTTGGTCATGCTGTTTGGGGTGTCATGGAGTGACATGGAATTTTAGGAAGTGAAGCCTTGACAGAGAAATTGTAATACTGAGTATGGGCTTGAAGAGGTCATTGCCTCATCCCTACTTCCCGTTTTCACTCTGCTATCAAAGGTGGAAGATATGTCTTCGCTCTCAGCTCCCATGGATGGTTGCTATGCCTCCCCTGCCATTATGGACTCTCTCCTCCTGGAACCATGAACCCAAATTAGCTTTCTTCCTTAAGTTGCTGCTGCTCATGGTACTTTACCACAGCACGAGAAATGTAACTGATCTATCAACTCCATTTATCAATGTTATTAGAGACGAGTAGGTCAAAACTGTGGTGCTGGGATTGTTGTATAATATTATTTTAAGATGTGTTGCATTTGTTTATGCTGAGAAACACTTGCTTGATGATGCAAAGATGTGTTGCATTTGTTTATGTTTCATTTGTTTAACTCTGTGAAGCTGTGCTACTTTGCCTGCCTAAAACACCTGAAGGTCTAATAAAAAGCTGAACAACCAATAGTGAGGCAGGAGAAAGGCTAGGTGGGGATGAAAGGCAGAGAGAATAGATAGAAGGAGTAATCTGGGGGGAAGGAAGAAGGAACGAGAGAGGAAGGAAGAGGATGTTAGGGGTCAACCACCCAGTCTCTCAGGTACACAGACAGCAATGGAATAAGAAAGAAAGATATAAAGAAGTAAGGAAAGGAAAAAGCCCAAAGGCAAAAGGTAAAGGGTAATTTAAGAAAATCTGGGAAGAAACAAGCCAAGGTAAGGACAGGCATTTATAATTAAGAATAAGCTACCATATGTGGTTTATTTGGGAGCTAGGTGGCAGGCCCCCAAAAGACTAAAGAGCCAAAGAGCAAAGAGTTATAACTAATAACTCTTTAATAATTAATTATTACTAATCTTACATGAAAAATGGTCATCTTGGCCATTGCCATGCTAGCTGTAAATATTCTATATTCCATTCGCCAACTGAGGTTGGCCTCCTCTGAAAGTGTTTGCTAAAGCCAATTAAATAAATGAATGTGGAATAGTCTTTTGAGGTTTTTGTTTGTTTGCTTTGTGTATTATTATTATTATTGGTGGTGGTGGTGGTGGTGGTGGTGGTGGTGGTGGTGGTAGTGGTGGTGGTGGTGGTTTGTTTGAGATAGGATTTCACTGTTTGGCCCTGGATGGCCTAGAACTCACTAAGGAACGCATAGAGGTCAACCTGCCACTGCCTCCCTAGCGCTGGGAATCAAGACATGTGCTCAACTTCAAATGTAGAAAAACCTTCAAAAAGGCCTTTTCTTTATATATTTAAAGTATCATGTAAGTTTCCTATTATTCTGTTAATATAAGTTATGTTGATTTGAAAAATATTAACAAATTTTGTGTTTGTTATGACTTATCAAGTTAATACAACTTATATTGCTGAATTCTGTTGACTGATTATTTGTCTAGAACTGTTGCATGTAGTTCCCAAGAGATATACTTCAGTGTTAATTTCCAGTATTGACTTTGGTTTCATTATAGGAACCTTAATATTTACATCTCTCCCAGAAGTTTAAATGAATTCACCAATGAAGCCATCCAAATTTGTAGCTTTCTTTCTCGATGATTTCTGATAATTAACTTATTTTTATGCAAATATTAGTAAAATTATTCTAATAATGCACTTTGGTCTGGTGAATATTCAAACAACAAATTCACTTTGCCCAATATTTTGCCATATTTTGTTTTAATTGCATTTTCATTATTGTTTTGGTATATTTAATTCACATAGATGCTAGTTTTAGTATTTTCTAGTGGTTACCTTAGAACAGGCATATGTATCTTTAATATTTAGAGCTCATTCAGTGCTTAAACTATACTACTTCATATACAATGTTAAAAACATACAGTCACGGAGTTCACTGACCTCACGCTTCTCCCCTCTTATCCACAATCCCCTATGTGTTATAATTCTATATACTTCATTTTACAGAATTCAAGTTTCACTGCTTAACAAAACTCACACAGGTTATAGAGAAATCAAGAAGAGAAGTAGATAGCTTGTATTTATCCTTCATAGTTACCGTGTTGGTCTTTGGGGGGCTTCTATAAGGTCCTCTCATCTTTATATTAGAGCTGACCACCTGTTGGTGGTGTCTGGGACCTTATTTTCTCCAAGTCAGCACCCAGTTTTCCTCTTGGAAAGTAACTTCTGTTGAAGACCGTACCTCTTGATCCAGACTGTGGGACAACTGCCTTGTGTTTTCTCGTTTGATTTCTGTCAGCACTTTCCTTCTCTTTCCAGAGTGCTGATAGCACTCTGATTTTGCATCTGGTAGATATATCACGCCTTCTTCCAGATGTGATTCCTATTCAGTTTTCCCCACGTTTGCTTCTTCAGTGTTCTCGAGTTGTATGTGTTTTTCATGTTTGTTCAAGAGTTTATAGGCACTACTTTGCTTTAAGAGCTAATTAAGTTAGTGAATACATGCATATTTTCACACACACACACACACACACACACACACACACACACACACACACACACCAGTAAAGGAATGCAATCCTCAGCTCTGATACACAAAGTATCTTGAGTTGTTTATGCTTAGTGGTCACCTTATTACTTCAGAAGTTTCACAACCTCACTGGAGACGCTTAAATGTACAATAGGAATAAAAATATCCATTGCTGTGATTTGTCTCAACTGGCAATTGGACAATACATAGAATCATATGAGAGAGGGACCCTTGGGTAAACCTGGGGAAAACACTCCTGATTAGGTTAACTGAGGCGGGCTGACCCTTCCTCACTGGAGATGGGGCCATTCCCTGGGTAATGATCCTAGATTGCATAAAATAGGGCAAGCAAGATTCATTGCTCTCTGTTCTTTTATTACTGATGAGATGTGAGTAGCTGTTTCAGGCTACTGCTCCCTGAGTCCCCTGCTATGATGGACTGTACTTTGAACTATGGAGCTAAAATAAACCCACTCCCTTAAGTTGCATGTGCCAGATATTACTATAACAGCCGAATAGAAACTAAGGCAGTAAGATCAGAGTTTTCTTGTTAAGATGAAAGGATTAAAAGTAGAAATATAGCTCAATCTATAGGAGTTACTATAAATCATTCAAGAAACCTAGGGTTTGATGATCACTACCACATAAAACTGGATATCTTGGCGCATGCTTTTAATCTCAAGCACTCAGAAGGCAGAGGCAGGTGCATCTCTGTGTGTTCAAGGCCAGCCTGGTCTACAGAGTTCCAGCACAGTCAGGACTATTACACAGAGAAACCAAAAAAAAAAAAAAATGTATATCTTAGTACATCCCTGTAATCCCAGCATATGGGAGATAGAGGAAGGAGACAGAGAAAGTCAAGGTTACCCTCAGCTACATTGAAGGTTTGAGGCCTTGTATTTATTTATGACCGTTATTGACACTTCCTTTCGAAAAAAACTCTAATACACTATTCAATGAATCAAAATTGTAGTTGAGATTCTTTGGGAATATAAAGACCTGACCCATAAAATTATTTGAACTTTTCATCATTTATATTTCAGAGTGAATGAATTAATAGAATTCCTTTCTAAAAACAAGTTGGGCAAGGGTGGACCAGATAGAGAGGACTGTAAGCATTCTCAGTGAGTGTCATACATGCAAATATAAAGTCCAGGAGGGAAAAGCTAGTTCAAAGTTTCTATCTATAAGGCAGTCCCACCTAAGTGAGTCACTACAATTCATATAAAAATTTCTCTGTTCTATAAAGATAGATGTTCTTTCTTGTGCTTCCTCTCCCTCCCTCCCCTTCCCTCTCCTTCCCTCTCCCTTTCTCCCCTCTCATATAATCCACAAAAAAACAGCTAAAGTTTTGTGTGCAAGTGACAAAGTTTGATCAGAATGAGTTAGGGGAAGGTCATCAAGCTTCATGATGGATTGCAAGCCAAAACAGAGGAAAAAGAATGTACTTTATACTAAACTTTATCTTACTCAAGTAATCTGCCAGAAACAGCCACAGTAGACAGAGCCATTAATTAATTTCTCAGTTTAATAGTTTAAGGTGAATTGCTTAAAGGAATGCTCTGTTAAGAATCAAAACTTCTGTAAGCCTTTGTAGACAGCATAATTAAAGCTAGATTGTTATTTCTTTGGTAATAGGTGAATTTTGAATATGGCAATGAACAAATAATGTGTGGGTCTGTAAATGAAATGTAAATGTAAACACATTTGAAACAATAACACTCTAGGCTATATGTTTATTAATGGTAGAAGTAACAAATGATCTGGAACAGGATTAGAGATTCCAAGGAATTAGTATTAAATGATCTAGCTGAGAAATAAAATTCATTTCAGATTCTAACAGGCTTTGGGTATAGTAACATTTTACCATATTTTTAGATATTATATATATTAGACTGAAGTTTATAAAGTATATCATTAAATAAGCTGTAAACAAAAGTAGGAAATCTTTATAGTGAAATACATTAGGGTAGATGAACATAAAACACATAAACAAATCGCAAAAGTCACATGCTTTATTATGTTTTATCAATATACATGCCATCCTTTCTTATATAATTATGCATGTGTGATTTATGAATCTAATGAATATTTTGATTAGATTCTTACTCATTGAAAGAAAAATGAAGCTGGTGAGATTTTAATAAGTTTGAACTGTACAGAAAAGATCCTTTTTATTAATTTTAGAAAGAAGTAAATTCTAATAGGTCATAAAAATATCAGTCAAAAGAGTGTAGGATTCCAGTAAATAGGAAAAGCACCACAACTCAACAATTTATTTCAGATACAGCTCATGGCTATTAGTTACATAAATTCATGCTGAATGGCTTTCAGGTTTATCTAGAATATTTTGCATATGACTGGCAACAGACCAAGAATACAGCTTTAAAAAGTAATAAATGTCCACTCTAAAAGTCTGTCAGCAAGTGATAAAAGTACCTTCCTAATACTATGACTAATGATGCAATATGCTAAATATTAAATGTGATGAGTTGAAACAACTACTGATAAACATATTAGCCTGTACCTGGGCCCAGTGATGTTTTAATGGTTCAGAAGAGATGTTTTAATAGGTAAAAATGAGGTAATCAGTACAGATTTTAGTTTTACATAATTGTTTAAAAACTGGTCATCTCTTAATGGAACTGTTTATAAAACATAATGTTTAGCAACAGATGCTGGTTAGGAAAGAATTAAAACAAGATACATTAATAACATTATTTTAGTATTAAAATATTATTTTCATATTCCCTTGCAATTGTTTTGTATGTCATCTGGAAATCTATGTGAAAGTCTAGTGTTTATGTGATGTTAAGAGTAGGGAGACTCTTTGGGAATTGATTAAATATTGAAGGCAGAGCCACACGAGTCATCTCACTGTACGTACGAAAGACAACACAGAGAACTACTCCTTATCTTCTACTGTGTGAGGACATCATGAGAAACTGTCATCTCCGAAATGGGATTCGAACCCTCAACCCACACTGACTCTCCTAACACACTTATACTGGACTTCCCAGACTATGAAACAGTTATAAATACATGTTTCTTATTTATGGTAATTGCTTAAAGTTCCTCAAACAAACATATCCAAGTTGAGTATACAAAGTAAAAACAAAAAAAACAAAAACCAAAAACCTGAGTATTTATTATTGTTATGATTATGTCAAATAAGGTAAATTTAAAAATTATAATTTTTTCCTGTAAGAATATTGACTACAACTTTCGGCTGCGTTCCTTCAAATGTTGTGCCCCAATATCCTAAGCACATGTTTTGTAAGAAGCCAAACTGCTCAAACTGAACTTTGTTGAATTATCATGAGGGGCAGACAGTATTCTGATATCAGGAATATGAGGACATGCTGATTGGATTTTTCTAGAATAATCAAGGGTTATTCTAGAAAACATGACCGCTGGTGACAAAGGAGGAAAGTGGGTGTCATTTGTAAAGGGGCCCTACTTTAAGCAAGAATGAGAAACTAACTCTTGAAAAATAATGGCGAAGTATTTATTAATAATGTCCACATGAAAAAGTTTTCTGAGTGTGATTCATAATAACTTCTATTAGTGATTTGAGAGTATGTTGGTAGAATTTTGCACTAAAATCATAAATCTGCTTACTACTACTCTCCTAAAAACTGACATATTTTGCTTGTAATAAGAAGCTGATTTTTTTTTTAGGTGGTACAAGTCAGACTCTGAGTAATCTCAACTTGAGAGTATTAATGTTGTATAATTTAAGATCAAATTGACCTTTTGTACTTTTTTTTAACTTCATTAAGCAGGGTAGGAGGCTCATTTTCTCAATAAAGGACTTCAGTTTTACTTACGTGAAAATTCATAGTTATGTCCTTATATCTCAAAAGAGATGATTGTGATTCAAGTTGTATCAAAAGGTATCCTTAATAATTTTTATACTGGTCCAGCAGAGAACGTAACAGAAACCCATAAAACCAGGTGATGTATTTTTGAAAAACAACTTATTGGATGAGAGTCTTTATTCTCTGAACCCAAGTTCCTCTCTCTTGCCCTGTGAATGTAGCTGAGGGCATGAAACGGGGAAGTACAAAGAAGTTCAGGAGACTGATATCGGATCACAGTGCAGGGTAACGGCACAAGATCACTAAAAGGTGCATTTGCAGGTTAATTGGTGATTAAATAAAACCATGAGAGTGTTTCTTAGTGAATTCATGTCATTTTCAAAGTATTTTCAGCTGGATGGACTCTTGCCAAGCCTTCAAGCTTATGAAACAACGGCTCAGGGTTATTAAGAGCAAATACCCTAGAGAGATTAATCTGTGTTATCCCAATGGATTGACCTTTCCCCAAAGACACAGCAATTTAATTATCTACTTTGAAAAGCACAATTATACTAAAATTCAAAACCTGATTTATAGACAGGTTTTTTATTCTCATCTATAATGCATGTAAATAAGAGTCAGAGTACTTTTTCCTCAGGCTACTGAACATGTTTTGTAACTAAACAAATACCAAATAGCTCCTGATTTATAAAATTAAGAGTTAGGATTTTTGGCAGTTTTTTTCAAGTTATAGGTGTTTTGCATTGTCTTCATTCTCAGTTTGCATATTACCTGCACTCTTGTAAATAATCACATGTTTATATGTCCTGTAAACCCATGAAATCTTACCTAAGTAGAACATCTCCTTAAAAACAAGATGATGTCGTCTTCCATTCTCCAACTTATGATTCTGTATTTGATCTCACACACAAATAAAACAGCAACTCATTATAATATGATATTGAAATTTCAAACTGGCTCATAATATAAACTTGAAATGAGATAAATTATGCTCTGAACTTCAATATTTAATGAAAGACATATTTACCTTCTCTCACAACTCCACTAACAGTTAGTTAGATGAGAAGAGACATATGAAAACACACACGGCACACACATACAACACACACAATCATCTAAAAACCAAAAACTTTACACAAGGGGCCTTTCGGTTTTGTGTTTTGTATATGTATTTCAGTTATTAAAATGGTAACACTGAACTGATAGATTTTTATTAGAATGGATTTATGCATTTATTTTTGTGTGTGCACAGAGGGATGGTGCAGATACACATCACATCACATATTGAGGTCAGAGGAAAACTTTCAGGAGTCAGGTCTTTCCCTCTCCCATGTGAATTCTAATATTTGAACTTAGATAATCTAAGCAGCAAGTGGTTTTCCTCGATGCACTATGTTGCTGGCCCTGACCTACTACCCTTATAATTCCTTAAAACATCTTTTTTAGTTTCTATGATAGCATTCATGAGAATCATCAGGGATTATTTAATTAAGACTTAAAAATATAACTGTAGCTATTTTTGTTGAAATATAAATGTAACTTTTAGGAATTTTACTTTAGTTGAAACCCACTATATAAATACAGAGAAACTGGCAGAGGTAAGAAGAAGAGAGGGAGGAGAAAGAAGAGACTAATTGTTTTGGGTGAATAAGGAGAAAGTAAAAAATTGGCTCAACTGAGACCAGATGACAGGCATGTGCTCTCAAAAATCTAATGATGTATCTCAATAAGAAGAAAAATATGAAAAGAATGATTTTAGCAATCTATAAAAAATTCAATTTGCAAATAATAGATCCTAGTAGCTTCCTGAAAGCCAGAAATTGCTGTATGTAACTATAGTCTTAGTGGATAGTGTATAGAAGGCATTCAAGTTTCTTTTCTATGATTTGTGTTGATTACATCAAAGTATTTTCTTTAATTCAGGTTTACACACACACACACACACCACAAATACATGCCAGATTTTGTTGGAAGGAACATCCAGAAATACAAAGGTAAGAAGTCCAATTTTTGGTTCAATAAAATGTTTATATAGCTCTCAGTTGGTAATATAAAAACAACACCATCAAGTGCAGGGCTACATAGAGGCTGGGAAATGTTCTTGTCTCAAAGGGATAGTAAGTACAGTGGTGGAAGCATTCTTCACATAAAAGTCTCTGTTTATTCAAGACATAGTCTGAAGAATATAGAATCAGAAGAGATTCCTGGAAAAAGATAGAGCCAATTTTCTTCTTCATCTTCACCATATGAATAATATCAGTGATATCCAACCAATAGTTTGTGGAGTTTTCCAAAGTTTTGATTTAATATCTACTTGTTTTTATACTTTTCTCCACAGGCATCTGTGACTCCTATACTTTCCTCCCTAATTTAAGATTTTAACGTTGAAGTTAAGAAGTGAACAAATAAAAAAAAACATAAAATGTAAAATAGGGACCTATTTCCAAAGAGTTATTTATAATATGTTTAGTTCCCAATGTGTGAATGCATAATTTTATGGATAAAAAGGTAGACTAAAATCTCAATCATTCCATATTGCTTAGATGTCAGAATCCAGCCTCAACCTGTCAAAGGGTTCTTTGGGGGAGGAGGGAGGAATAAGGATGTATTAGACAGAAATACAGATGGAGATGGAAAGAAAAAGAGAGACACAGGATAGTCTCAGGAGGGCCTGGGTCAATACCCTGCCTCCCTGGGTTTATTCCAAAGGGCTTTTTATACAATGTCAAGGGGCAAGGCAAATGTCCTCCCCCCCTTTCAAGATCAAAGCATAATGCAGAGCCAAGTATAGGCCCTTCAACACACCCGGTAACCATGCCTGTGCCCAAATCATCCCAGTATACAACCCTGCTGGGTAAAGCAATCCCAGATTCTCTCACCCTGAGTAAGGTCTCACTAGAGAGCCTCTGTGGGCCCCCACATTTAGAGATGGGAAATTCAGGATATTCATATTTATTTCATGTGTTATTATCTGTCTTGTTGAGCACCTTTTTTCAGCATCTTAAGTCCAAAATGGCAGAGTCTACTCACTTGTAAAGGTTCATTAGGGAGTTTGCCATAAACCCTGTTGAAACAGAGACATGATTTTAACTTCTTTTGTCACATCCTGGAGCATTAATAGTGAAACCTCGATGGCATCCAAGTCTATGACCTCTTTTGTGGCAGTGTCATGTGGTAATAAAATAAACAAATGTGGTACTTGGAGAGAATTTGATGTTTTACATGAGTTCCATGCAACTTTTTGCCTTCTTAACTGCCCTTAGAAATAATGTTGCTTCTGAAATAGTATAAACAGATCTTACTATGGTTTATAAAAACAGGTAGTCTTTAACTTCAATTTTAATGCTTCTATTGGAACAAATTAATTATAGTGAGCATCAGAGAACGTGAATCCCCCAAATCAGCATGATTTTGAGCATTTGAAGGGATAAACTAAATCTACTTGACCTTGAACTTTGCAGCATCCCCTCTGAATAGTCCACAGGAAAGCATAATTTTCTCTTCAATTTCAATCACTCTCTTTAGTTGTTATGAATGATGCACAAACAGAAATAAAACTGAAATCAGAGTTTATTGAATTTCAGTTTTTGGAAACTATAAGCAAAGCAAAAAAAGAGTAAATGATAATAACAGAATAGAATACTCAGTATAACTCTCATGGCATAAATATAGAAATGGAAACTATAAGCTGTTTATTGGTGAGTAAAAGGGGACATTAAGTTTGTTTAAATTTGCTAGAACAGGAAGTGTAGTTCAGAGAGACAATGGCAACTGACAAACAGAATGAAGTCCCACGTCTTACATGGAAAGTTGAGGACAGGATATAGTTAATGGCAGGTATTTAATTCTTGGCAGGAAAACAAGAGACATTACACATGTGTAAACGTAATACAGAACATAGACCTAAGAAAATAATCCTATCTTATTGACTATACAAATGAAAAGACAAGTTTGGTTTTGGCTTTGGATTTGTTTCTGTTTTGAGACAGGCTCTCACCATGTAGCTTGGTGTGGCTGTGTTCTCTATTCCTGTATCTATTACCCAGTACCAAGATTGCAGGGATGTATCACCACATATCACAATTTTTATCATTTATTGTATTATTATTACTACTACTAATAATAATTACTATTGTGTGTGATATGATGGTGTGGTGGTGTGATCGTTTGTATGTATGATTTCGTTTTATGTTTGTGTGGATGATGTTTGTGTGTGTGTGTGTGTGTGTGTGTGTGTATGTGATGGTTAATGTGTGTGTGCAATAATGCCCATGTGGAGGTCAAAGGATAACTTTTAGGAGTTGGTTTACTACTCTACTTTGGGATCTGGAATCTAGCTCAGATTATCAGGTTTGGGCAGCTAATAATTTTAGTCCCTGAACAACCCTATTAGAACACTTTTCTTCTTTTTTAAATATAATTTTTATTAAAATTTTTTTTCTTTCCTTTTACATACCAACCTCTGTTTCCCCTCTATCCTCTTCTCCTGCTCTCCAACACCTACCCCCCTTCTTACTTCCATCCCTTTCTCATAGAGGGTAAGGCCTCCCTTGGATAATCAACATAGGCTATCATATCATGTTGGTGCTGGACCTAGCCCCTCCATTCTGCATCAAGGAAGCACTTTTCTTCTTAATGCTATATTTCTTTTTCAAAGCCACTTTATTGTCCAAATTTTACACATATTTATTTTAGGATAAAACTTTTGAAGTTACAATATCATGAAAATTACTCTATCATCCTAGGCCATGACCTTCTACAGTCATGGGTCATGTTAAAGGGTGGCTTGTCTACTCCTCTTTCAGATACCTAAGTTCTCTCTACAATAATGTTTTTAGCATAATTTTGATGACTTTCATAACAGGAAGTTCACTATGCTTTTGTAACATTACAGCTTTGATCATGATTAGGGTCTTCAAAAGCTTATAATTTCCAACTTGTGCATTTGTTCTTGGGTTAATTACTGATAAAATAATAATATCTGAGATATTGGGTATTAAAATATTAGAAATGAAGCTTAGATTTTTGTTTTAAATCTCAAAAGTGGCAGTAAAATGCATTTCTACAAATTATACCAGTTTGTTAACAATTCACTAAATCCCATTTAACCACTATAAATGAGCACCGTGGGATACATCAGTTTTGTTATTGGTGGAATCACTCTCCCCTGTTAACAATAATAGCCCTCATTATTAAAGAGGACTATGATCCATGAAGAAGTGCCAACAGCTTATTTTAATTCAATAGAAAATTACCTCTATTATCACTTTCAGGATAAACGAAACAAATAAAGGGCTAATTTAAGTCTCCATACTGTTGGAAACATACAGACATTCATGGCAAATTCTATTTCATAATCTCTTCCAATAATGGTATCAAGTTTAGAATTACCTTAAATTCATGACAATCTATATTTCTTCTTCACTTTGAGATTTTTTCTTGTTTTGTTTTTATCATCTTTGTTTATAATAATTTTTCCTCCCATTTATTTTTTTATTCTGATAAAAATGTTATGTCAGGTACATTGTCATTTCAATAATTAATATTTGAAATTGATAAATATCTATGTTTTATGTATACAAATCAAATTCTAAACATGGAATAGACTATAAATTTGACTACTTGATAAAGATCTTTATGTTTAAATGTTTGAAACTCCATCAAAGGGAAAGACATAAGATAGACTCAGGTGCAAAGAGATATACTCTTTCATGTCAATATTCAAGAGAGACCAAAGCTATGTTGATGATATAAAAAAGCAGCCAACACAGCCTAACTATTTCTGACTGCAGTATTTTCTTTCTGGGGAAGTAGTATCTTGAGAAACCAGACACAGGCTGGCGGTGTCCACATCCTGTGATCCATTAACAGAAGCCTCTTGATTCATCTTAAAAATCTGAATAAGACATAGGTATGAATACATATGCTTATGATGAAATCTCTGTTATGCTTTAAGTATAAAATGTCACACACAGGTTCGAGTTGGAAGCTTGGTTTGGGAATGACTGATTGAAGAGGAGTCTGAATGGGTTAATTCCCTGAAGAATTCATAATATGATAGCATTATTGCCATGTTCTGAAATATGGAAGGTGGAGCAGAATTGGAAGATATTGGTTACTAGAAGATGAATTTTTCACAGATAAGCTTTCTCTTTATTATTTATTCAACTTGAGGTGAGCTAATTTTCTAGTTCATATTCTTACCAAAGTGACTTTCAACATAACCTAGGGTCGGTCCACTGTAATGCACCAAGAGCATGAAAAATCGATTCCTCAAAAACTGTGAGCAGAAAGAAACCTTTGCTTCTTGCAAAGTGTCCCATTTGTTATTTGTCACAATGATGAAAATCAAACAAATTTTAAATTTGAACTCCCTAAAGCAATTTCTAAAATTAAATAGGATGAAGATGCTACAAATTTATGCACTTTTAGTTCCAGCAACTCAGGAGCTTGAGGCAGAAGGACTTCAAATTTGAGGCAACTCTGGGTGACATAGGACACTTAAAGCTAACTTGGATATGCTAATGAAACCTGTATAATTAGAACAGATATTTTTAGCCTGAAAAAACAATGCCATATTGTTTTCAGCAAAATGGATAGAACTGGAAATAGTCCTATTAACCAAATTAAGCCAGACTCTGAAAAACAAATATTTTCTTTTCATTTGTAGGTTCTGGCTTTATTTATCTATTTTACAGATACACAGACCCTATACATACTAAAGACGTGGAAGTAAAAGCAAAACCGTCTGGTGAGCAAAGGAGATGGGTGAGCAGGAGGGGGAGGAGGAGCGAAGAGGGTAATATGGGAATTGGGGATGGGTTTAAGCTCAGCGTACATTACATACTTGTATGACCATATCTTTCTGTAATATGGTATCAGGTACCATGCTCATACAGCAATGGGAAAATTCACTCAAATTATTTATTTTTATTTAAATTAAAATAAAAACAAGAAAAATGATTTATTTTCAAACCCCAAAATTATGTCGAGAGAAAACAGTAGGAGCTAAAAACAAACAAACACACAAAAAACCAAAACCCCCACTATTCTTACAAGGTGAAATGTACAGACAACATCAACAAAAATCGATCATCCCTTATTGTGAAATATGAAAAGCTTGAGTCGGTCAGAGCAGCTGTGCCATGCAGCCGTTTCACACCAAAGCCTAAGCTCTTTAACAGCGTTTTGCTCAGGAATGTATGTGCGGCCACCATCGCGGTGATTTGCTCTCATCCTGCTTGCTTGATTACATCCGTGTAAAGACAGTGAGAGGATGAGAGCAGGGAAGCTTGGAAACATCTCCGTATGTTTTAAAGGGAAGAAGGATCTTTCAAAGGCAGCATTCACTGAGTGATGTCCCTCGACTCGCCCCTACCCCATTCTCTGTTCCCATGTCTCTCTGGCAGAAAGAGACACATAGACTTTTGCAGCTAACCTGAACACAGAGTCTCTCCCCTGAGATATTTTCTGTGTTCCGCCGTTAAACATCTGCCTTGGAACCTCCTTCAGACGCATTGCTATCCAATTTACTCACTCGCAAAATCATTAAGACAAAATGAAAAGATCGACATGAGTTTTCAGTATGTTCTTCTTTAGTAACAGACATGAAGTATCTCGGCAGGAGCTTTGGGAGGGAGTAGCAGTGTACTGAACATCAAAATTCAGAGGAAAGGAACAGCGAACCACTCAGGGCAGACGCTAATGCATGACAAGGAGTAGAGCATAGACAGTGTGTAGATAAATAATCAGCTCTCAAATCAAGTGAGTTAAATGTTACAAGGACACAGAATGGAGAATTCCCAAAGCACATCTTATTCACACAGGGCAACAAACACAAATAAAACAAAATGTGCACACAGCTGTGTAGCTTATTGCCAGATTCAGATGTGAATCTTCAAGTATTTATGGATGAACAACAAAATAGACACCGCTCTGCTTTTATTTCTCTTTTTGACCCATCAGAAAAGGAAACCATTCTAACTACAAGGCAGAATAAGATGTAGGCAGTAATAACATACATTGTGCATTGACTTAGAGCATACATTGCTGTCAGATGGGTAAGTCACATTAAGACACGGCAATTTAGCTGCTGATCTCTTACTAGCTATTCTGGTGAATTTAAGATATATGCAAATTTTGTAATGTTTCCAATGCTTGCTTTTCATTTCTCAAATAAAGCTGAGCCGAAGAAATTGTCAGAATTATATGTTTTCAAAATACCAATGATAATTGTCCTATATATATAACATCTTAAGAAAATATCTTGTTTTATTTTTACCAAACTTATATAAAAACAAAATGAATGCTTCATAAGAACTTTCTTGTTTGCATACAGCAGAGATTGTCTGTTTCTTAGGCATCATAGTACCATGTGAACATCTCAACCCTTTCTGAATCCCATAGACAAAGACTGTTTCATTTGTTTATGTTTTAAATATATCCCACTCATGAAACATTTGCATTTGAATAATGAAATTCACCCTCAACAACCAACTAAAAATAGACTATTAGAATCAAAGCTATTTTTACTATAGCTTATAAAGTAGATTTCTTTTCCTCATAAATAAATAGAAAAAAACTAACCAGCAGGAGCATTTTTGTTAAGTTTACAGATTCAATTATAAGACTAAGAATTTAATTAAACGTTAATCTCACTCTGAACTTTTATTTTATTTCTTAGCATAAAGAAATGATCTCCAGTTTTGTTATATTATCATTGTATTATGTTTGGTTAGCATCAAAAGGCTTATTCCCCTATTAAATCCATATTAATTTTTCACCCTATTCTCCCCCATTCCTTCCCTACCCTTTGCCCTTCTGATTCCTATAGGCATATAGAGAGGAGATGAGAGTACCAGATGGGGTTGTTTCTTTAATGGTCAGTGAAAGCATGGGAATCACTCTTCACCCTCTAGGATCTGAGCAAGCTGCTGCTCTGGGAAGCCCACATTCTGACAGCTTAGGAAATGAGAGGCCAAGATCCAAATTACTTATCAAGTGTAAATCACATACCTGGCAAGGTGGCACTGAAAATACCTGCTGAGCTATTGGGGTGCTTGTCAGAAAACAGTGATGTTGGAAATGTGAGTGCTTGACTTTTCTTTGTAGCAATGTGTACTGCTGCCTGCAGAAATGGTCTGCCCAAGTCCCCCCCCCCCCCTCCCCTCCTTGCTACTTTAACACTCCAGAAAATCTGCCAAGGGACACCTGAGTGTAAAGGGAAAACAGAGCCGTAGAGTTGATAAAACCAGGTTTGCAGGTTTACCAAGTAATAAGGCCACTATAAACCAGAGGGGTATGAGGGAATGCATCTGTGTGTGCTGCTGCAGAAAATAGCACTGCATTATGATGATTTTACATAATCACAGTGGAAAAGCTTTCCCAAGGAGAGGCACTCACTCTCTAATAGTTAGGGAGGAATATTTCTTTTTCTTATGAAAGAAGTATGTGGGATATTACAAAAATAGTATTTGAGCCATGAATCTGAACTCACCAGTAATTTGTTGTAATGTTTAATGATAGCTTGGTGCTCTAGCCCAATTTATATTCCATGAATTCAAAGTGTATTTTATTCAAAACACAGGTATATATTAATTTAATTTCGTCTGCACAGATTTTTGTCATTATATTCTATAATAATTAAGTAAGTTTTGTATATAATTCCTGGAAAAATTTACATAATTGCATTCCTCATGGTTTAATACTTATCAGTACATTATTTGAATAATTCAATTTAAAACAATGGTTATACCATTATCTAAAAAGATACTTATGGCCTGAGATATAGTGAGTGACAGTTGAAAGTGTTCAGACTTTGAAATCATTTTTCCATTTTTTTTGGGGGGGGTTGAGACAGGGTTTCTCTGTACATAGCCCTAACTGTTGTTTGGAACTCTCTCCATAGACCAGGGTGGCCCTCAAACATATAGAGATATGTCTGACTCTGCTGAGTGCTAAGACTAAAGGCATGTGCCTCCACAGCCCGGCTCAGTTATTTTTAATACAAAGTTTGTTTACATACATCAATTTCCTCATTTACCATCTATGATTTTTTTTCAGAGATTTGTCAGAAATCTATTTTAAGTTTCTAATACACAAATTTGTTTCATATACACCATATTGTGGCTGTTAATATGTGTAGTTACCAAGGTAAGTAAGGGTCATTGTTACAATTTTATTGTTGGTGGGGCAATAACCAAAGTAATCCTTTAAAAAAATTCAAACTCATTACCATCCATTCTAAGTATTAGGAGTCCTATTTGAGTCTCCTTGTCTGAAATCAAAGTGTCCAGAAGACATTTTTGGAGTGGAAGATCACATTCCTTCACCCATGCCTCCCTTTCTACATCTTGAGACCAAGCAATTTCAGCTTCTTCCTTTCCAGTGTTCCACCACTTTGGTCTGATTTTCATGCCTTCCATTAACTGGGAAAGATCTCTGTGATTGTGTTGAGACTATCCAGATAATCTAGGATAATCTTACCATTTAAGAAGGCTTGATTATGAATCCAGTTCCATCTGTCATGTTAAGTCCCCCTTTACACACAATTTTTAGCACATTCACAGCCCCTAATGTATGGAATACATTTCTCATGACAGTTACTGTGTTGACTACAGATGGCTGGAAATGTTAGCAATGTCTACATTTTGTAAATACAGCTACAGTCAGATAGGTGATTCTGATCGTTGTACTGATTGTTGATATAGGAACTACTGCTGAGAAAAACAGTTTTGTCTAGTTATGAACTAGATCTTTGCAAAATTAAATTCCTGATACCTTATTTTCAGGTCTGATTTATGAGTCAGTTTTCTAGTGATGTCTTCTCACTTAACATACATCAATAGTAGACTACTTAAAAACATATATATTTGCTTGAAATGCCTATTGTCTGTCCTATTTTGTGCAAATCGATATTAATATTGCTTCAGGGCTTTCAGTGTATCAAAAAGAAGGAAGGAATATAGCTTTGGGCTTTAACTTTTTTGACCTTTAGGAAATCTTCATGGAAAATGAATGTAGTTTATTTATGTATTTATGACACACAGGAAAGAAAAGGCAAAATTAGTCTTCAAAGAAGAATAAAAAATACAAATTTTAGGTGCATTTCAAGACATAGATGAGTATCTTTTCAATATACTGACTAACATTAACATTGGTGTTATTCATAAAAACAATGTTGTATGCAGCCAAACTGGTGTCTGTAATTCTTAATTGACATAGCAGAGAGTACAAGACTAAGAACAAATGCTAAAAAGGAAATAAAAAGCATAATCCTACCAAGACTCATAGATTGCCTATGAGGATTGTCAAATTACAAACTATATATGAACAATATGCACAGTCTGAATTGTCAAACACTATTGGTTGTTATTAAAAGCTTCCATTGTAATAGAGATACTTTTATATGACCATTTACCCTCCATTTTCTCACTCAATTCTTTTAAAATGTAATTCTTACAGAACTTGTTTTTCACTGTGCTATTTCTACACATTCTTGAAAAATTGTTTTTATTTGATGATCTCCATTATACAAAGGCAAAGCCTCCTTTGTCTTAAGTATGTGAAAAAGTTGCTGTCACTATAGATATTGCTGTTTGTATCCTGCAAACATAAAGGATTCCCAGTCTGATGGGCAATTTTACTTTCATGTCCATGGAGTTGGCTTAAGCTTGAAGTATGCTGTGTTGGGTTTCACTACTTAGTGTCTTAAACCAATTACTTGTCTAAATGGGCAAAAGCAAATATCTTTGGACTATATTGGTTTGCTTCCAGATTCAAAGATATTTAAAAGCCACATCCTTATTTCAGTAGCAAAGTTAAAGGTGCTGAGTTTGCGAACAGAAATTGATTATATGATGGATCAATTTTATTTCTAGGAAAGTGCCAGAACTTCAAAAGTTTGCTTTTTTCAATGAAGTTTGTAAATAGAGAGGTAGCATGGGATGACTTGAAAATAACACCTTTTGCATCTGTTTTAACAGGGTCATATTTCAGCCATCCTTTGCTGAATTCATTTTTATTATGGTACTTGGATATATTTTTCATAAGGTGCTGATCTCTGTAATTCCTGTGCACATACCAAATTCATAACTTAGAAATCTTTTTAGAAATTATCAAAGACAAACCAATTTTGAAAATTATTTTTTACTATAGCTTTATGTCTTGGTATGTGATTAAACAATAAAAGATTACAATAAAGTCTATATGTGACTTATCTATGGAGGACACAATATAAAATAGGAAAAATATTGACCTATTTCTAATATCAGTAACAAAACCAGGATGCCCACTCTCATCACTTTTATTCACTATAGTAATGGTGATTTTAGCCAGAATAATTAGGCAAGGAAGAAATAAAATGATAAACACATGAAAAGAAATAGACAAAGGTCTGTTTGCAATGACAGATTTGTATACATAGAAAACCAGAGATTCCACAAAAATAATGTAAGTGCTTATTTATAAAAAAATATCAGTAATGTAATAGGATACAAAGTTAACTGTTTGTTCTCTGTACCAACTGTGAATTGATAAATAGATATTATAAAATTATTTGATTCACCATAACCTAAAAACAAGAATAAACTTAACTAAGAATGTATAGATCTCTTGTTTATCCCTTTGGGCAAGAATAAAACCATTATCACAATTTTGGAGGCAATTGAAACAAGCTTTATTACATAATGGCATGGATGATGGATGCTGGCCAGGTCCATACATGGGATTCTCAGATTAATTAATTAATGTTGTTAATTTCATTAGTCAAATGCTTATAAAGGCAAAATCCACAAGAATACATACTTCTTCAGGGACAAGCATATATTCTGTAGTACTTCCTACTTACATAACACCCAACTACTTGTGACCAGGTACATCCTGTGCAGTTGGGGCAACCAACTTTGTTTATAGAAGAGGAAACACAGGCTTAGTCATCTTACATGAACAGCTCCAGATTTCCAGGAAGTTGTTTGTCCTTGGGCAAGTGGGGTTTACAGGTTCGAAGTATTTTTTGTTTTATAGGTCTCCTAAGCATAGGAATTTAAACTTAAAACATAACTCTAGCCCTCACCGTATACATTAAGAATTGTAAAGCAGTGGTCAAAGGACTTGAAGATACACAAAACAGGAATTAGTCTACATTCTTGAGAAGACTACTGTTAGAATTACATTTATTAGATTGGCTTACACAATGTAGTCTGTATAGTCAAACAATGGCTGTCTCACACAGTAGAGACAAAGAATCTGGTAGTTGCGTAGTCTTTGAGGCTAGATGTCTTAGCAATCTCAATTATATTGAAGGCCTAGAGGATTCCTAGAGAGCTGCTGGATGTCAGTGTGTATTTGTAGCCTGAAAATATTAGTTCTAATATCATCAAAGGGACAAAGGAATGCAGCACTGTCAAAAAATAAAATAAAACAAGCAAGCCAGCAAACAAACAAACAAAAAACAGGTTAGATGAACTTTCCAGTATAAGTGAAGTTAAGCAGGAAAAAGCAATTTTCCATTTTTCCATCATCCTTTTCTGGGCTGCCACTGGGAAGGTGGGAGCATGTCTAGAGTGGGTCTTCCCACTTCAGATAATCTGATGAAGAAAATCACTCACAGGAGTGTTTAGTTGATTCCAAGTCCAGTCAAGCTGACAACCAAGATCAACCATCACAAATCTTTTCCCCAGACTTTTGGTTAATAAATATGAATGTAGCCAATTCAGCTGCTAAATGCTTAGTTTTTACAACCCATGGTTTTCCCCAGTTTTAAAATGATACTTTATTGCATGTTTGTATGACTTTATATTTTTCAAGTCTAAAAATATACATCAAATATATTTTTCCAGTTTTCTGTTTGTGTACAATGAGATAGTAAGTCCAGCACCAGTATCCCCTTGTCTAACTTTTTAACAGTTTTAGACTTTTGTCTTCTGACTTTGGTCTATAAAACTCCATCATCATATTAATGATGACTCTCCCTCTAGAATGTAGCACTCTTTTTACTTTCTTAGAAATAGGTGCTCATTTGCAGAATAATATAGTCTCTTTATTATCTCAGGTGAAATAAGCAATATCTTTATATAAATGATATTTATCTTCAAGATAATTTTTGAGAAGTCTGAAAACACTAAAATGCATTTGTAGCTCCACACTCTAAAATATGTGCCATAGAACACATGAAAAGCTATGCTTCTACCATAGTGGCATATGGGTATAATAACATGGGATGTCTTAAATATAATGATACATAGATTCAAGATTAAACTATAAATTGATGATGAAAATTGCCAATAATGACCTCTAAATGGAAGATACAACACAATTAAGAAACAAATTAATCACATTTGTTTTCATCTATGATAGTCAGATCCTAAAATTAGGTCCTAATTTTACTGTGAGTGGAATATATATATATATATATACATATATATATATATATATATATATATATATATATATATATATACTTAAATTCTTATGATATTGAGGCAATAAAGCATAAGAGATCTTTTAGGTAGCGACCTTCACTTGATTTGTCTATGCACACCCCCACAGCCCATAATAATGTGCTTGACAGCCTAGTTCCTTCACTTGAACGTATTATGTATACCCACATGTCTTGCCACATAATGCGCCTTGCAACCTCAATACTCTCTCAGCCTCCTACCTGTGTTGGGCTACATATACCCCCATCTCTGAAAACAATATAAGTATCCTCACCATTGGTAAAAAGTAAATTTGGACAGTTTCTATTCACGTGTCAACTGGATATGAAAAATAGAAGAGCCAGTTCAGTTTGAACTGTTTTTGGGTAAATGAATAGTAAAATAAAACTGTGTCCAATCATAACCATTTATGGCAACTTAGCATCTTACACCTATGATTAAAATTAGATGCATTATAGGAAAGAATATGCAGAGTAGGAAAAATGAACATATGGTCCAATTTATCAATATGAGAGGTACCCACCCAAACTACACCTCTTAATAATCACTCGTTTCTTTTGAAGCCCATAAAAGGAAACCCTGAAAATTAGTTCAGATGTTTGATTACCCTCACTCATGAGGCTGCTGTCAGTCTTGACCTTGCCCTTCTCTGTGTCACCTGCACTATTGCGTTGATCCAGTAAATTTCCCTTGCTTCTTTTGCAAAGCTGTGTGGGCCTTGTTTTCAGTTCCTTGGATGACAGGCAAAGATCCTGAAAACACATAGCACTGACTCCAACCATCAGTGAGAACAACTCTTTCATCAGTAGTTTTGTTTCATTTTTTCCTGGCCACTGTAATTTAATATGTGGAATAGCATCTAAACAGACTGGTATGACTTACATCGCTAAAAATTTCCATTTTATCTGAGCCAGTGAACTTATTGTAAGAGGTTTATTTTTAGAAAATTGTATTTTTAATAATATTGGGTTATAATTTAAATATTGTTAAACTATTATAGTGACTGATTCCCCAAATGAGAAAAATTTAAATATACATGTCTTTCTTTCATCTTTTATGGACTTATATATTGACATAATAGCAGTCTAATTATCTTGCATGTGTACTATTTATACCAATTCAAATAGAAGTTTGCTTTGAATACTCTTGATTTGATTTCCATTTTTTTTGGCAATGTCTGATATACATACATGTGTGCATATAATATATACATATATTCAGACTTCATATACAGTTTTGCATATATAGCACATATTACCATCAAAACATATATAAATAAATACAATGATCAATAGAAAAACAGATCATAAAAATTAATCTATCAAATCACAAAAATTGAATAAAATATAGTTATATATTTTTATATAAGCTAAAATGATACACAGGAAAATAGCTGTATCTTATAGCTCCAGCTGCAAATATATTTTACACAAAGAAATAAATATATTTAGTTAAAATATCAAATATTATGAGACTTAAAATTTCTTACATAGATTAGCTTGTATTTTTATCTCACATTTGTAATTATCAGGGAAACTGAATTCTGATATGAATTTAAAAAAAATATTGAGTATAGAGATTTTTAAATTATTTAAAAATATTTAAGTGAAAATAATGCTTAGAAATCAGTATAGTTATAAAACAATGTTTTGTAAAACAACAGATTAATAAACAACACTGGTCCCTTAAGATTCCAGTTCCCATAATTAAACGATGTCATAGCTATTATAGGGTGTTAGTGCAATGCATTACTATTGTATACTCATAATGTATTCATAGTGATGATGCTGGTGTAGGATACCTGCCAATTATATGTATGGAAATAGACAAAAAATAATTATGTATTATATAAAATAATTGGCAATGATTGTAATCAGTGTTTGTGTTGTTTATCAAAATGTAATATATTTAACTTATATCAGAGTATCCTCATTCTACTTATTAAGAATTACCAGTGCTCATTCAGGCAACTCCCTCAAGAGTCATTTCAGAAGAAAGCATTGTTTTCAGGGAAGGTAACAGTTCTCTGTTTCTCATTGTATGTGAAGATCTTTTAACAGGATAAGATGCAAAAGTAAAAACAATGATATTGATTATTTTGAACCTGGGTAGCTTAGGCTAGTGCTTGGGAGTGCTTATATCTTAGATTTTAGCCAAAAAGGCTAGAATATATATAATATGTATGAATTAAAGTATTATAGAAAATAATTCTGTGTAGTTGTAGGATTCATTTAATAATGTGTGGTTACAAAACACTCAAAAACATTTATGAATTTTTAATGAAAAAATAATTCAGAAATTAAGCCAGTATAACCTTAATCTTCAGTGTTATGAAGTGTGTTTTAGAAAGCAATAAAAGACTAGGCCTTCACCTTCACTCATCACATACTCAGTCACTCAGAGCTGAGTCTAGCCAGTTCTGTTCATCATAAGCATTATGTTCTATTGCAACATTTTATCTTTAAAGTGTTGAACATTCTATTCAAGTGTTCATACGCATAAACACCAATGTGGTACACTTTCCTATAGTATGCAGTATAGTGTCAAAATATGTCAGTTTGTATTCAAGGGTCAATAGATTATACCATAATAGCTAACATAAATAGGCTGTATCATATAAGTTTATGTAAATTGACTCTATTACGTTCATGCAATGAATTTCTTGCCTAATGGCATGTTTAGAATATAGCTACCATTAAATTATTTGTAACTGTATTACTATACCAGGTTCCATTTACTAATTATTTCCTACTTTTCTATGCTTATATTTGTCCATTTGTATCACTATAACAAGATACAATATAGTGGTTATAGACAACAGCTTCATGGTTCTGGAGGCTGGGATGTCCTCCAGTAAAGTGTTGGGAAATAATGCACTTAACTGGGGGCTTGATTCCTGATTACTTCTCAGTTTGTTTTACAGAGAAGAGGCAAGGGAGCACTCTCTGGGACCCTATTAATGACCAACCCCATTCATGATCTTGTAATTTAATCATCTCCCACAGCCCATTATTGAAATAGCACCATTCTAGAGATAGGTCTCCTCTCCTCTCTTCTCTTCTCCCCTCCCCTCCTCCTCTCCTCTCCTCCCCTCCCTCCTTTCCCCTCCCTTCCCCTCCTCTCCTGTCTTCTTTCCTTTCCCCTTTCTCTTCTCCAATCCTCTCCCTCTCTTTCTCTCTTCTCTCCTTCCCTTCCCTTCCCTTCCCTTCCCCTCCCCCCCCCCTCCCCCCCCCTCCCCCCCCCTCCCCTCTCTTCTCTCTCTCTCTCTCTCTCTCTCTCTCTCTCTCTCTCTCTCTCTCCTTCTTATTCTTTATTCTTTGGATGAAAACTTAGGACAATCCTTAATAATTGCAGTCCAATCTAAGCATTCAAATTAAATTAGAATCTCACATCTTTTCCCTAAAATCCAAAACAGATTTAGTAAGAAATGTATATTAAAGTTGAAATGAGTAGAAAATTATGTCTCTCGGGCTGGAGAGATGGCTCAGAGGTTAAGAGCACTGACTGCTCTTCCAGAGGACCCGAGTTCAAGTCCCAGCACCCACATGGTAGCTCACAACTGCCAGTAATACCAGTTTCAGGGGACCTTACACTCACGGCAAAAACACCAAATGCACATTAAAATAAATAAATAAAAATAAAAGAACGACCTGGAGGACATGAGAATGGAGGGGAGGGGCTAGGGGGAAGTTGAGGGTGGGGGCAGGAGGGGGGAGGACAGGGGAACCCATGGCTGATGTATAAAATTAAAACACATGATAATAATAAAATAAAATAAATGTTAAAAAAATATAAAGAAAAGAAAGAAAAGTCTCTTCACTGAATTCGGCTGAGTTGTGAATACAAAGGGAAAAATTACCTAAAGAGAAGAAACTAAAGGAAAGAAAGTTTGAAACTAGCAGAAGTCTGCTCCCCAGGCATAAGGAAAGACACCATCTCCATGATACACATGTTCCCATGATACATGTGTAACAGTAAATGATATGCAGGCTGTAACTCAATCTTTAGGAGCTCTGGCTAAGTTCATTAGCAGAGGTGGACCTAGTAAAGCAAAAATCTTCAAAGCAGAGGAAGCATCCTCATGTTGGAAGAAGATAGCATCTAGAACATTGCTAGATGAGAAGAACAAGGCATGCCTTTAGAGGACAAGCCCATTCTGCTAGGGACTAATACAGTTGATGACATTTAGTTGAAACCAGTGTTCATATTCCATTCTGAAAACCCCAGGGCCTTGAAGAATTGTACTGAATCTATTCTGCCTTGTTCTATAAATGGAATGACAAAGTCTGGTTGGCAGACCATCTGTTTACAACATGGGTTACTGAATATTTTAAGCCCACTCTTGAATTTACTGTGCAAAAAATGAAAGAGTCCTCTGAATGTATTAGTAGTCATTATCAATGAATCTGCTTACTGGAGTACTCTGATGGAGGTGTGCAAGGAGATGAGTGCTCTTTCCAGGACACTAACACAATGTTTATTGTACAGATCAAGGAGCAGTTTCAGCTTCCACATCGTGTTATTTATGAGCTATATTTTGTAAGATTTTAGCTTCCACTGACTAGGATTCTCAAATGGATTTGTCTAAAGGGAGTATAAAATATTTTGAGGGGGATTTGTCCTTTCAAATGTCACAAAAGATAGTCTTGGGCTCATCAAAATATCACCAATATGAGGAGCTTAGGAGAATCTGATGCGGGCTGCTCACATGTGATTTGGCTAATTCAACCTTTCCTTCAATTGATGAAGAGACTGAAAACATGGTCCTGTACCAGGAAGGCAGGTGCAGTCCGTAGGGGTAACTGAATGGTTGCAATCTCATGTTGCAACTGTAACTGGTAAAGAGTCACGTCTTAAGGGATGAGCAGAGAAAGTAGAAAAACAAAAAACCCAGGATAGCCCAAACAATCCTATACAATAAAGGAACTTCCTGAAGCATCACCATCCCTGACTTCAATCTCTACTATAGAGCCATAGTAATAAAAACATTTTGGTACTGGCGTAAAAACAGACATATTGATCAATGGAACTGAATTGAGGGTCCTGACATTAACCCACACACCTACAAACACCTGATTTTTGACAAGAAGCCAAAATTATACAATGGAAAAAAAGAAAGCATCTTCAATAAATGGAGCTGGCATAAGTGGATATCTACATGGAGAAGAATGCAAGTAGAACCATATCTGTCACCATTCACAAAACTCAATTCCAAATGGATCAAAGACCTCAACATAAATCTAGTTACAGTGAACCTGATAGAAGAGAAAGTAGGAAATAGCTTCGAATGCATTGGCACAGGAGATCACTTCCTAAATATAATACCAGTAACACAGACACTAAGTGCAACAATTAATAAATGGGACCTCTTGAAACTGAGAAGCTTTTGTAGAGCAAAAGACACACTAAATAAGACAAAAAGGCAGCCTACAGAATGGGAAAAGAACTTTACCAACCCCACATCAAATAGAGGGCTGTTCTCTAAAATATATAAAGAACTCAAGAAACTAGACATCAAAACATCAAATAATCCAATTAAAAAACGAGCTACAGAGCTAAACAGAGAATTTCCAAAAGAAGAATCTCAAATGGCCAAAAGACATTTAAGGAAATGTTCAACATCCTTAGACATCAGAGAAATGCAAATCAAGAACTCTGAGATACCATCTTGCATCTGTCAGAATGGCTAAGATCAAAAACAGGGACAACAGTTTATGTTGAAGAAAATGTGGAGAAAGGGGAACACTCCTCCACTGCTGGAGGGAATATAATCTTGTACAGCCACTCTGGAAATCAGTATGGCAGTATTTCAGAAAATTTGGAATCCACCTACTTCAAGACCCAGCAATACCACTCCTGGGCACATACCCAAAAGTTGCTCAACCACACCACAAGGAGGGCATGGGGGCGAGATGGGGGTAAATGGGGGTAGTAGGAGAAGAGGAGGCAGGAGGAACAGGTTGGTATGTAAAAGAAAAGAATTTTTTAATGAAAATTACTAAAATAATAATAGTAATAATAATAACTAAGTAGATAAATAATCCAAGTAGAGTTGAAGAGTGGGCAGGGTTTGAAAAAATCTTCTTCACATAAAATAGAATGAGGAGAAAATTACAAACGAATAATTTTCAGGAGAAAAAGATGTTGAGTAAAAGCTGAAGAAAGAAGATGGGAGGTGGGAGGAAGGTAGAGAACAGGAGGAGATCAGAGGAGAGCAATAGCGACAATCAACAATTACAGAGATAACCATAGTAAGACACAAATTCACTCATGTGAAGTTAGCAAGCACTCTTAAAGGTAAGGGTTAATGGATGACTCTAAGCTACTTGTTGTGCATGCCAGGATCAAAACAGACATATGAGTCAAATATAGAAAACAGTAAGTTTTCTGATGGTAGTATATGGTTGAATTCACAGATGTCATTAAGAATTTTTCTTTATTTTGAATGTACACACAGACACATAGGGAAATACAGCGGGAAAGATCTGTTAGTCATGCATACATGAGTTAGTACATGTAAAATATTTTTGGCTTTTGGGGGAATGGTAAAAAGAGATAGGATGTTCCCAATAGCTATGAGAATACAGAAGTATCTTCCATTTTTACAGCACCTTCTTTTCTCTCTGTAAGGAATGTAAAATCATGCCCTGTGTCTCTCCTAAGAGGAGCCCTGTGATCACATTTAGGACACATTGGGATCATCTTGGATAATCACCCATTTTATGATCATTACTGTTACTGTGTCATGGCCCATATAAGGTTACATTCTTAGCCAGGATGATGGCTAACATTATGTATCAAGTTGTCTGAATCATTTGATACCTAGTTGGTTGGCAAAGCATCATCTTAGGGCTTACATGTGAGGATATTTGCAGCATATAGTAACATTTGCATTGATGGAGAAAGTAAAAAGATGTGGATGAACATCAACCAATTGCTTATGGGGTTCAAATATGAATAAATAGTAGAAAAAAGGAAAATTAACTCTGATTAGTTGAGATGGGTCAGACATTCTTCTCTTTCCTAAGGAGTGACTTGTATCATCTATCTGTCTATCTATCTATCTATCTATCTATCTATCTATCTATCTACCTACCTATCTGGTTTTATAACTATGATCTATCTATATATGTATTATCTATCCTATATCTACTATTTATCAACTATCTACCTACCTACTTATGATTATTCAGTATCTATGCATGTGTTTTAGCGGATACATCTACTAGCTAAAATATATGCACAATAAACAGACACATCTGGATTTTCAGCCAAATTTACAAAGCAGTGTGATTAAAACTAATGGTTCTATTCCTGTCATTATAACCTTATATAATAGAAGTGATAGAACATAGATGGTAGACAAACAAATATTTAATGTCATGCCATATTAAAAATAGCCAGTTTCACTTTTTTGTTGAGTCCCCATTTTATCGTTGGCATGGGAGTATTTCCAATCTTTCCTTTGTGATATATGGATGTTGAGTGAAATATTGTTAAAGAAAAATTAAGGTATAATATATTTACAAGAATTTTATTATTTTGATATATTAAAGAGATAAACCACATTTAAGCATAATTTTGTTGTTTTTACTTTTTCCTTTCTTGAAAATAGATTTTTTTCTCATAAATACATCCTGATTACAATTTCCTCTCTGCTCCTCTCAGCTCCTCCTCCCCAACTCTCCTTTCATTCAGATCCACCCCTTTTCTGTCTCTCCTTAGAAAACAAACAGGGTTCTAAGGAATATTAATAAATAAAACGAGAGAACAAAAATTAACACATCAGAATAAAATAAAACAAACAGACAAGCAGAAGGAAAATAGACCAAGAAAAGACACATGGAATACATAGAAAGCTAAAATGAACTCTATCAAAAGACACATAAAATAGATCAGATGTGTGTTGCTTGCATATGTTGATTTCAAAACACATAATAATCCATATTATTTTAAAGTAGTCTCATACCAAAATTCTCTAAATGATTTCAGAGTTGTCTCTTCATTGTATTCTACGCTACCTCAGTTCCTGTGGTCTGAGCACATACATGTGAGCATAGATACATAGTTACATGGGAGTATTCCAAAGGGCTGGTGGAAGTAAAGGCTGCTGAGTCATGAGCCCTACATCATCAATTACATGTCCCAGCGCTGTAGGAAACTGTCTTTGTGAAGCCTTGATGAATTTCTAGTAGATGTAGAAGTTTCTTTACCACTCATTTCCCATATTACCTAGGACCTCAAAAGAGGAGTGAAGATCTTTGATCTCCCATCTCATATTCTCTGAACATCAATTCAGTAGATGTTTAAGAGTAAAGAAAATATTCTGAGGTACCGAGTTCTAAAGAATGGTAGGCATCATTAATGGTGGAAAAAGAATCACAGGAATAGACCCAAGATCTTGTGCAAAGGAGTCCTCAAAGAAACTGGCTAGTTGCTTTATTTGGATAGATGCCCTTTGTTAATAGAAAAATGAAGACATAAATTGCATGGTCTCGGAAAGGACATGATGCCAAACCAGTCTATAAAGATATGTGATCAATGTCTCTTAATTTTAATGAAAACTATTTCAGTTTACTTTATGGGTTCAAAATCTTGGCAGTTCTTTTCAAGGACCAAACTAACAGAGTTATTGCATCTGTTCAAAGTAATACTCTTCTGTAATCAATTAATTTGATAAAACTTGCCTATTTAATTTTTGTGATGCATAATTTATATCATAATTACATGCAACTAATTTTACAGTTACCAAGTCTTTAAAACAATGACCTCCTAAACCAGCCCATCAAGGACTTTTTCAAATCAAGAACAGATTTCTTATAAAAAATATTTTCAACATGTACTTCAGTAACATACTATCAAAGATCATAGTGCAATGTAATGTATAACCAGTTCACTGCAATTATGAACTGAGCAGTCACATGAGTGTGTGTGTGTGTGTGTGTGTGTGTGTTAGATGCTTTCCATGTGCACACTTGTTTTCTCCTCCAGTCAGCAGTCCCAGATATTAGGGGTGTGCTCCTTGATGTGGACATCAGTAGATGAAGAATTGAGACCTGCTGCTGCAAATGTTCCCCTGTATGCCTTGCCCATGATTGTCTGTCTTTACATAAAAAGCTGAAATCTTACAATACAATTGACACACTGCTCCAGGAGAAAAATGTGAAAAGAAAAAGAAACAGTGGAGAGTATTGTCATGCAGTTTCGCTCATGCCTACTTTTTGAAATATTTTACAGGGACATATCATTCCAGGGTTGTAGCTGGGGTTTTCTCCAGTCCCACTCAGGCCCCTGTAGTTCCGCAGCCCACTTATAAAATAATCACTCAGAAGCTTATGTTAATTAAAATTGCTCGGCCATTAGCTCAGGCTAACTATTGACTAGCTGTTACATCTTAAATTAACGCATTTCTATTAATCTATAAGTTGCCACATGGCTTGTTGCTTACTGGTAGTTTTACACAGAGAAATCTTGCTTCCTCTGTGTCTGGCTGGCGACTCCTGACTCAGCCTTCCTGTTCCCAGAATTCTCTTCTCTGCTTGTCCCACCTATACTTCCTGCCTGGCTACTGGCCAATCAGCATTTTATTTATCAGTCAACCGGAGCAACACATTCATAGCATCCCCAGCACAGGTTATTGATTATGTTGGGAAATCCTGGTATCTCTACCATGTTCTGAAGTCTTCTAGAATCTAGAACATTTTGTGGATGGGAAAGAATGATTTTCAAAAATCAAAATAAACCCTGTAGATTGTGGGTTTACAATATATACAAAATGATATTGGGTAATTCAGATAGATAAGCTTATTCTGAGTGCATACATAAGTTCATACATCCTAGATCAATGTTTCACACTGTTCAAAGAAGCAAAAGTAAGAAACAGAGATCTGGCTACATTTGCAAAGATGGTGGTCCCATAACTTTCAATGCCTAATAACATGTCTCAAATGCCATATAAAGAAACAATTGTAGAGTTCCCAGACTGGTTATGATGACTTCATGGGACTCTGCCATAGTTTGATGACATTTATTGCCTTTTATTTTTTAAGTGCACCCAGTACTTAATACTTTTATTTGAAGACCACTTGTGGTAGTTTGTTTTAAATAGTGTTTTAGGCTAATAAAGGTACAATTGATACAATAAAATACTTGATGTTATAGTAAATAACTAGTTTCCAGGGAACAAACTGTTCACATCCTTGCAACAAATGCATACTCACAGAAAATTACATTCAGTGGGTTTCTGATTCCAGGTTGTTATAGTTCATTTAATATGGATGCATGGTTTACTGTCATGGATGAGCTTATGGACTGTATGACCAAACCAATATATGGTTCCTTAAAGTGACATAAATACATGCAGTATTTCATAGAACAGATAAACGTTCTATGAAACATAAAACAAGAATTGAATAAGATAAAAACCATAATAAATTTTCAATATTTATTGTGCATTTCAAAGTCAATATTGTAGGATGAAAAACCAGTATTTGTTATCCTTGAGGTGGATGCACTTAGAATTGAGACCAAGACTAAATATGCAATGACTGGGCCCATGCTCCCAAATTTATCGGAACATGACAGGGTCCTCCTCAACCTCTCCCAGCTATTGGTAATAAATAACAGGAATGATTTTTATCTGTGCTATGCTTCATCATGTTTCTCTAATTCCTGGCAAATCCTCCCATGATTGTTTGTTCTGTGAAGTATTTTATTAATGTCCCCGTTATCATTCCAAACAACTCTAGCCACAACCCAGACTTACTGAAAAGACTATTCCTGTTTATAGCTTTTTAGAGGAATTTAATATTTGGATTCTAAGATGTATCTTTCTAAATCTGAAACATTGACACCTCTATTCAATCTATCCCTAGGAAAAATTAATCAATCAACTGAATTATATTCCCCTTTACAGGAAAATGTATTATTAAATTCATGAGACCCCCACCGTGTTATAAGAAACCATGTATCACATCTATCTCACTGTATAGATATACCATTTATAATCAAACATGATAATGCCTGCTAGACCAGAAACATTAAATATCTTTGCTTCTCATACTGGAAAATGTTGCAGAATAATAATGGTATAAACTTTGAGTCAGAGGTTTAAGTCAAGCCTCAAATTTATCATTACTATATTTTGTAAATAAGATTCACTTATCTACATATTTACTTATTTTACCTTTTGAAGAGCCTGAATATTTTTCTATAAAAATGATAAGGTAAAATAACCAAATATTGTCTGTAAATTATAAAACAATGGGAAAAATCTTACACAGTGATTGGAGTTTATTCGAGTTTCAACCAGCCTTTTTTCCCTTTGATTCCCTTTTTCTCCCATATATGTATATTTCATGTTTTCCAATGTTAATACCAGACAATCTTTTTTTTACCCAATGGGATTGTCTATTAAATGCACACATATTTATCACTTAAATTTAGATGGGCTTTAAGTGGTACTTTCATAAAGGGAGTTTAGAAAAATATCAGGTAATTTTAAATTACCTTACCTACATTTAAGCAATAATTAATCTATTGTCAGGAATTAACAAGTTAATGAAAACATTAAAAATATGATAATATGCATTACTAATTAACATCTACAGTATTGTGTTTTGATATATACTCGTATTTTATAAACCAAAAACAAAAATAATCTGGGAATGAAAAATATGAACATATAGTGTTTTTATTAGTAGTGAAAAATTGAAAGATGGCACAAATACACATACAAAATGTTGTCACAAAAATAAACATTATTATTAAGTAGAGGAAACAAAGTTGAAAATAGTGTGGAGAAAAGATTATCTATTTTCTATGGCATTTCTGATAACATAAAAAATGTTTATATCAAAATATATAAGCCTGGCATGATGGACCATGCTTTTCATCCCATTAGGCAGATATCTGTGAGTTTGAGGTCAGCCTGGTCTACAAAGTGAATTCTAGGACAGCCAGTTGTCTGTCTCAAAAACACATGAATTATGCATAGAAAAATTTAATAAAGGTTAAGTAAAACATTCTTGTAACAGATTCTTATAATGATATGTATTATGCATTTCCTGATAGTTAAGAGTTGTATCATTCTGTATACTACAAAATATATGAGTATCATCTTATAAGAAAAAATATGATTTTCTAACAAAAATAAGTAAAGATGTGGCTTTTCCGTTAAAACAAATTCAGATAATGAAATCATATGCCTGTCGATTTTTTTCATCTGAAAAAAGAAGTCTAAATTTACTTGGCAGAATTGTAGGAATAATTTAAGATTATTCACGAGAGATCACTCTGTAGTCTATAGTGCGTTCTTGTAATTTGAAATCTGAGGCTGGATTTGCTTCGAACTACTGAGAAGATTATCTTGTTCACCTCTAATTCAAGGTGGAAGAGCTGCAGGAACTGGCTCCCCGAGATAAAACACTGCTTCACTGAGAAGCCAGACTGAATTCCTTCCGAAACAAGCTGCTGTGATCAGGCGGTATTGCAATACTGATCATTCCCACTTTCAAATAGAAAAACACATTGGCAGTGTAACTGAGAAACCTAAACAACACTTCAAGTATGCTGTGATTGTCTGATTCAGTCTCTTCATCTGAATATGAGAGCCTTATAAATGTCCACAATGAGGCTCTTAACACTGAAAGAAAGCAGCCCAAGCTATACATAGTTGAGCAGAAGTCAGAAAGAATTATATAAAAGTTTAGCAAAACAAGCAAATACCATTCAGTCATTTAACACGTTCTCAATAACTTGTTTTTACAGGGCCTTTCACCAATGAGAGTGAAAAAAACCTGAAACCCTGATGACGGTTTCCTTAGCATGATTTTGGCAGATGAAGGCACTTAGGACCAAACAAATAAGTACCACATTACTGATGTTTGCTGCCCTTCACCCAAGCAAATCTCCATAATTATTATCGTGTATTTACATCGTCAAATGAAGTTCAGTATTTGCATTGTAGTTTAAAATGCATACTGATTGTGATTTGATTAGTCATTAGCATACAAAATATGGAAAATCTAGGCTTTGGAAAGGTTGGAAGCTAGATTTCATTGTCTTCCAAGTGGATAATTCTTATCTTTTTTTTTTCTTTTTTTTAAGGTGCTCAGGATGTTCTCCAGTATGTATATTTATTGGATTTGTGTTTCTCTCCATGACAAACTGGGTCAGGAGTATAAAATGTTGCAAGTTCTATTTCAAAGAGCACGGCATTAATGATCACATGGTGGGTGAGGAGGTGCTTCATAGCACTATAACCTGTGTTTTGATTCCCCACTCCTGACATAGTAAGCCAGGTACAGTGGCGTGTACCTGGAGAAGCAGCACTAGAGAAGGAGAGCAGGGACATTCTGGACCTCACTGGTAAGGTAGTCTTGCAAGGCACTAGTTCAATGAGAGATTTTGTCCCCAAAACATAAGCTGAAGAGAGCCTGGGAAAGAAACTCATCTGAACTAAATGCTTTCTTCCTTAAATTCAGCACCACAGGCAAGGTTTTAATGCTAACTATCTCACTTGGAGCATCACAGAGAAAAGTGGGAGAGAGTAGAAAGAGAGATTTTTTTTTACTTTAAAATTTTTATTATATATATATATATATATATATATTATACAATCTATACAAAATCTTACTCTCTCCCTCCTTCAATTTTTCTTCGATTATCCCCCCCTGTACCCACTCAATTTCATGTTCTTTTGCCCTATTTAAGAAAAATGTGCACGCGCGCGCACGCACACACACACACACACACACACACACACACACACACACACGCACCATTTTTTTGTTAGCCAATTACTCCTGAGCATGAAGCCTGCCCTGGATCATGGTTGATATATCCAGCATTACTCCACTGAGGAAAACTGATTCCGCCTCTCTCAACATCTGTCAAGTGCAGAGAGTTTCTCTGTTAGGGGTGGGTCTTTTTCCCCTTCTCCATGCTCTGAATTATTCTGGCTTGAACTTGCTCAGGTTTTGATACCCAACTTCGTGATTCTCAAGGTTCTTATCATTATGGGAAAGATCCTGTAAAAATATTCATAAGTAACTGCAGTTTATCAGTGGTTACAATTTTAAATATCACCACTCCAACTTCTAAAATATGAACATAAACAATGTAATGAACAGTTTCAAAATACTTGCCATGTGTTAAGCAAAATCCGAGTCACTGGCTTGAGTGTCTTTTTTTAGGAAACGACATAACAAGTTTATGAGGCTACATGCTGTTATCATGGAAGACAAAATCCTTTAGAACTGGTAGTTAAGTTATAAAATGAGAAAGATTTTTGCATGTGTAATATAAGGTTGTAAACTATATACTCTACAAGAGAATTCAAGTGAAGGAGCCAAGTATCAAACTGGCAGGGAGCTTTATCTGTTTAGTTTACTGACTTGTGCCAAATTGTTTGAACTATATGCTGTAAATAAGAGTCTAGATAATATCTGAGACTGAATTGAATCTCAGCGAATTAAGTTTGTAATTGTTGGCTGTGGAGTTTAGGGTAAGAAGAAGGAATAGATTCAAGAAAAGTTGTGAAGATTATTTGATGCTCTCACTGGCAAGAACCTGCCTTAGAACTTTCTGATCAAAATCTCTACCCGCTGCAGTCATTCTAAGAAGATACAAGCCTTGTATGGACACTTCTGTTGTTGAAAAATCTTTTTGTACACTGTGAAGATGTGTCCTTGCCAAAGTTCCTTCTGATTGGCTAAATGGACAATAGATAGGCAGGAAGATACTAGGTGGGACTTCTGTGCAGAGAGAAAACAAGAGGAGATGAATGTAGGCTTGGGGTAGATGCCAGAGGAGACAGGGAGGAGCAGGATATGCAATAGGAGAGGTAAAATCCATGAGCCATGTGGCAGCATGTAGATTAATAGAAATGGGTTAATTTAAGTTATAAGAGCTAGTTAGAAACAAATGTGAGCTAAGGCTGAGCTTTCATAATTAATAATATGTCTCTGTGTTATGATTTGGGGGCTGGCAGTGCAGAGAAAGACTGATTATACTCTTAATTTTAAGAGTTACTTCAAATTATATAAATATAGGGATCTTTTGATAGTCATGAGCAAGAATAGATAAAATATGAAGAACTATACAATTTTTAGGTGAATAAACTTGTTGCATTGTGTTGTGTTGTGCTGGTGGTTGGTAGAAATTAAATTATTGGAGACAAGGAAGTTAACGAACCAAGTGAGGTGATTAAGTTAAACCGTGTAGTCATAAGCGTTGCAAGGGACAGACAGAGTAGAAATGTAGACCAGGTGCTTAATTCACTGAGGAAAGAGGAAAAATGCCTGGCAACTCAGTGAGTGCATTACAGGACAGAAAACAAATGCCGTCAACATGAACTGAAGAAAATGCTGTATTCTGCTCAGTTTGGAGAAGCATACTGTACTTGTATATTTCTGGTGAGCATAGTAAAGCAAAATGTGGCAATAATATTCAAGCAAGAGTTCAGTTGTAAATCTGTAGCATGAATTTACTAATTATGGCACGACATTACCCTATTCTTTTTGTTAGGTGATCTACCATGAGCAAAGGAGTGTTTCTATTCCCCAAATAGAAACAGCCAAGGGAAGAGTTAAGAACAAACAAAAGCATACACATGAACAAGGTGATTTTGATGCGAGGAGATGATCAATTAGGAATGCAGTTCTGGGAAGAGGGCACCTGGCGAGTGCAGGGAGAGGAAAGCTGAGGATAGGAAGCTGTGAGATGGACATTGCACAACATCAACAACAACAAAAAATAGAGCACAGTAAGGTGGCCGTCCTCTAAGAAAATTATCTTTAAGTAGAAATAAGTTTACCTCATTTTGATATTTTGATTGCCTCTAGATATAATCATAAAATATTAACTACCATGTACTTTAAAAGCACAGGTGTTTAACCATAAGGTAATTTGATTTTACAAAAGATAATCTCTGCCCTCACCTCAAATTTACTTTCTTTGTGACAATGAGGACTAATATACTTAGATCTTAAAAAGGATTCTAATACAGACATGTAAACCACTTTTCACTGGGAAATTTTGAACAATGTATAAGTCAGCATACAACTGCAGGAAAGTCATATCCCAAAGTGATGCTCCAGTGTTAGATGACAAAGTAGTAGGGTGACATACTGAGAGATGTCTCACAGAGGTCAGTTTCAAGGCCTGATATTTTTTAAACACTTTATCAATCGCTGAGACATAATCTCACCCACCAGCTTAACAGAACCCTATCAGATCACTTCTGGGAAGGCTGCCAATGCTACATGGCTCAAGAGCTCAAATGTCCCTGATTAATTGGTGACTGTTCCATCAAAAGGGAAACTTAAACCAGAGCAAGAGATGCTAAGAGCTGAGCACTGGGTACTTAGGAATAAGCATTGCCATCTTAGCTTAGTCCCAGACAATGGTTAAAAACAAGGAAAGGCCATTTTGGGCTGTTTATTTATTTACTTATGATATTAAACTAAAATCAGTTGCATAAAAGAAAAAAATGCGTACAATGTCCTAATTGGAGCTTTGCTTCTTTTTTAAATTAGTTGTTTTCAATAAACAGCATACCACAAACAAATACACGCTAAGAAAACATTGCATGAGACAATGAATAATTTAATGTCAACTTAAATTTTAAATTATAAACTAAAATTGTTCCAGATTTTCATAAACAGCCAAACATAGTTGTTAGTTGAATCAATGATTTGAAGAAAGAAACTCAAAAGAAAGCAGAAAAAGGATTCAAGGGAAATTTCTTCCTTTATATGCAGGTATTCATTGAAATGGTATTTACTCTGCTTTTCTTATTTACCAGATAAGTGGTAAACACTCAGAATACAGTGATGGGCAAGCCTGGAGCCTACTCAGAGAACCAGACAACATAGAGAAAAAAGGGGGAAAAATAAAATATTGTGATGTGTGACCAATATAGGCAAATCATGAGAAGGAATAATAAGAAAACAGACTGAAAATATAGCTAAATTGTGATAAGGTGTTAATCCACATTAAACCTGGGTAATTGATGTTTGAATTGAAGTTTCAATGTTGAGTCATTCTTAGCTGTGTATATAGTGCATGCAAGTGTGTGTATGTGTGGTGTGTGTTTGTGTGTGTGTGTGTGTGTGTGTGTGTGTGTGTGTGTGTGTAGTGTGTATGTTTTCTGGGGGCATAAGCCTCTTCTTTTTCCAGAAGAAAAATAAAATACAACTGTCAACAGAATATGAAGGATTTTTCTGGAGGATTTGTAGACAATCTCCTGTTTTTCTTTTAAAAAACACTAAAGACAAGTTGGCTAAAATAAAATCAAAGGGACTTCAGTGAGCATCAGAGTTTCCTCTGTGTTGTAGAACTGACACAGACGATTCACAGGCAATTGACACTTGGTCCTGGATGTTCTTAAAACTGGATTTTTGAAAATAAATCTTTGTTCATTTTGTATAGGAACAAAAAGAAATTTGAAACTGGCTGTTGCTATCTAGATTCTGTTTCTGCATCAGAGAGAGAGAGAGATGATTTCTTTGAGACTAGGAGGGTACAGTTATTGAACATTTATCTCATGTCTGCCATGAATGCTAATTTTTATACTTAGAATACTTATTCCAGTCTACAGATATCAATGACTTAAGTCTGCATAAGGTTATTCACATGTGAGCCACTTTCTTGTGCAGGTTATGGTAGGTCTTTACTCAGTGTGTTTATAGATAGAGACCAAAAGCAGTTTCAAGGTCATTGCTAGGAACATAGCTTGGCAAACTGAGCCCCAATTTTCCACACTTCGTACTACTGTTCATACCGAGAGAGTCCCAAGAGAGAGATTCCTGTCCAGAACAGTGAAGCTGTAAATATTTGATGAGAACTCATATTTCTTAATTCCAGACCTTTTATCTCATTTATTTATTTATTTATTTTGAAAAACGTTTTCTTTTTCATTTTACATACCAATCCCAGGTTTCTCCCCATCCTTTTCTCCTGCCCCTTCCCCAACTCTCCCCTTTCTACCCCCCTCCACTCCTCAGAGAGGGTAAGGCCTCCCTTGGGGAGTCAAAAAAGTCTGGCATACTAAGTTAAGGCAGGACCAAGCCCCTGCCCCCCTGTTTCAAGGCTGAGCAAGGTATCCCACCCTGGGGAATGGGCACCAAAAAGCCATTTCATACACCCAGAATAAGTCTTGGACCCACTGCCAGGGGCTTCCCAAACAGATCTAGCCACATAGCTGTCACCCACATTTAGAGGGCCTAGTTCAATCCCAGGTAGGTTCCCCAGCTCTCAGTACAGAGTCTGTGAGCTTCTACTAGCTCACGTCAGTTCTCTCTGTGGTTTTCCCCATCATGATCTTGACCTCACTCGCTCCTGTGACCTCCTTCCTCTTTTCATCTGAAGTTTAGGAGTTCAGCCCAATGTTTGGCTGTGGATCTCTGCATCTGCTTCTGTCGGTTACTGGATGTAGGTTTTATGATGACAATTAGGGTAGTCACTAATCAACTTATAGGAGAAAGCCAGTTCAGGCACCCTCTCCAGTATTGCTAGGACTCTTGAAAATAAAAACAAAATCAATTTTGAGGTTACAGAATATATACTGCGTTACAATAGAATTAACATGCCTCTTCATTTTGTGAGAAAAAAATATATTTCTATGGATGATAAAAATTGAAGAAATTACAAACTTTGTATTCTAAAACTGCTTATTTTAAACTTGAACAAAGGTCAAAAGAAAGCATAGGATCTAAAGGATGAAACATTGGAAAAGAAGTGCTATCACCACCTAAGAAAGGGAACTGGGATGGGAACATGTCAGGAAAATCTGTGTCGCTGGGAACTAGCGGCTCCCGTATTCTGTGTGTCTTCTGAGAACCCCGTCTGCTTCTGCCTTGGACAACTCATCTCTTTGCACAGCTTCTATTGAGGCTTTGGAGGACAGAAAGAATGTAGAAAATGAGGTGGAGAAGGAACAAGAGCCATAAAGGAGGAAGGCAGAGACGGGGAAGGAATCTAGGGGAAGGAATCTCTGATCTACCTACCTTGCCACATTGACTGTGTTTTCAGCAATACAACTGAGTAAATCACTGCGTCTGAAGAATGGGTATCACAGATGCCTGCATGCTGTTGCAGCTGTTTATCACACAACCTAGAAAGGAGATATATAAATGCTTCGTCATAAGAACAGGAGAGTAAGGAGAGTGACTGACAACATAAAAAATAGAAGACTGTAATGAAATTATTAGTAGACATGAACAGCTCAACCTTAAAACACCAACTTGTAAAACGAGTTTGCAGTGGGCACATCGCTTCTGTTCCCGATTCTTAAATCCATCAAGACTTCAAAATGAAGAGTAGATGATGGTCTAATTGGGAGGCTAATGGAGGGATCTCATGTTAGAAACACACAGTGAGTTTTGCTAACGTTATTATTTCTTTCATTCTTCATGTGCTTAAAATCTGCTCAAGAAGCATTAAGTAGCTGTAGGGACGGCGTCATTATTTTATCCAATGCATCCAATAATGGCATAAAAATTTCAAAATTTAATTACTATACATTATAAGCCAGCTATAAATAAGACTTAAATTTTTAAAAGTAAAAGTATATGAAAATTGTATTTTGTTAATAATATTTATTTGTATTCTTCTACATGTAGATATTCATTTACAATGTCACATGTACATGTAAATTGTACACATATGATGTTTGTCAGAATTTCAGTTTATTTTCTATAATAGTGAAGACTGTCCTTGAACTCTGCTTTCAGAATCAAGCCAGCATCATATTTGGTAAGACACATTGCAATCTAGGATATATGTAATAATTTTTAGACACTATACAATATTCTATGAGAGCAGTCTCCAGTGAAATCATTACAGGCTTCTTGGAAACATGGCCACAGAATCCTTTTGCTATTCCATCCAGAGAATCCTCACATTTGTTCTTCATGTGCCTATATTTTATTTCTCTCCAAGTCTTTTCTGACTTTTCTCAAAGGAACTGAAATATATCTGCAAGTTTAAAAACCACTACTGGTAATATATACAACTCCAGTCATCTTTTTTGATAATAAACTTAGACATTTATGTCTGCTAAGGTTGTATTATAGATTAATAGATGTGTGCTAATAAAGAACTCTCATAAAGGCATTAAAATTTATTTTTTAATTAATTTTTCCAGTCCCATCACAGCTTCCCCTCCCTCTTTCTTCTCACACTCCCTCCTCCCAACCTCCCTTCTCCCCAGGCTCCACTCACTCCTCCTCCTTTCTCTTCAGAAAAAGGCAGACCTCCCACATATATCAGCCAGCCATGGCATATCAAGTTGCAGGAGGACCAGGCACCTCCTCTCCTATTAAAGCTAGAAGAGGCAACCCAGTAGAAGGAAAGGAACCCAAAAGCAGGTAACAGAATTAAAGACAGCCCCTGCTCCCACTGTTAGGAATCCCACAAGAACACCAAGATATACAACTGTAACTTATGTGCAGAGGGTCTAGGTCAATCCCATGCAAGCTCTCTGGATGATGATTCAGTCTCTGTGAACCCCTTTGTGCCAAGTTTAATTGATTCTTTGGATTTTCTTTTCCTCTCCCTGACTCCTTTCACTCCCACAATCCTTCCTTCCCGTTTTCTACAGGAGTCCCCAAGGACTGCCTAATATTTGATTGTGGGTCTCTGCATCTGTTTCCATCAGTTGCTAGGTGAACCCTCTCTGAAGACAATGATCTATGAGTATAGCAGAATATCCTTAGATCATGTTTGGGTCTATCCTAGGTCTCTGTGCTGTCCAGTCTCTGGGCACTGGCCCTCCAGGCTGTGTCAGGGGTGGGTTCCATTTTATGTATTGGTCTCAAGCTGGACCAGCCATTGGTTGGCCATTCCCATAATTTCTGTGCCATCTTTACCCCAGGACATCTTGTAGGCAGGGGGGTAAATTTGTAGGTCAAAGGTTATGGGGTTGGGTTGGTGTCTCTGTCCCTCCACTAGAAGCCTTGCTTGGTTACAGGAAATGGCTGGTTCATGTTCCTTATCCTCCATTGCTAGGAGTCTTAGCTAGGGTCAATCTGGTAGATTCCTAGGAGTTTCCATTGCACTAGGTTTCTAGCTCATCTCAGAGATGCCCCTGATTCCAGTTGTCTTTCCCAGTACTCTCTTTCTCCATCTTCCCCACATCCGATCCCTCCTGTTCCTATGACTATTCCCCATCCAGAGCCCTCCCTCCCCCAGTCCACCTGTGATGTCTATTCTATTTCTCCTCCATAGTGAGATTCATATTTCCCACCTTGAACACTTCTTGTTACTTAGCTTCTTTGGGTCTGTGGATTGTAACATCGTTATTCTTTTCCTTTACTGCTAATATCCATCCACCTATAAGTGAGTACATACCATGTTTGTCTTTCTGGGTCTGGATTACCTCACTCAAGATGATTGTTTTCTAGTTCCATCCACTTGCCAGTTGTAGACGAAATTCTAAATGGTTTTATTAAATAAGAAACACAGAGCCAAATACTGAGTTAAAAACCCAAGAGATCAGAGCACTAGCGAATAGCCTTTAGCTTACCAGTTGCTGCCGTCATTCCCCTGAAAGAGAGACCTTCTCCTGTGTGACCTGTCTTTTTATTGCCTTTCTGTTCTACCTTCTCATTGCCTCTAAACCCAACCACATGATTTCCTCATCACTGTCTGTCTATACAGACCTCCAGGTCTCTATGGTTCATAGTGGGATTAAGGGTTAGGGTCACTGCTTGGCTGTGTCCTTGACTATGAAGAGACTCTGCCTGCCATGTGATCAGATTAAGGGCATGTGCCACCACTGCCAGACTTCTGCTAGATGACTTGTTTTTAAGCTCTGATCCCCAAGCAACTTTATTTATTAGCATATAAATAAAATCACATTTCAGCACAAATAAAATATCACCATAGCCAGAAAATTTCATGATGTGATTGTTTAACAGCTGAGTAATACTCCATTGTGTAAAGGTACCACATTTTCTTTACCCATTCTTCAGTTGCTGAACATCTAGGTTCCCAGGTTCTGGCTATTATGAATAAAACTACTATGAACATATTTGAACAAGTGTCCTCGTGGTATGATAGAGTGTCCTTTGGGTATATCGACAGGATTGGTATAGCTGAGTCTTTAAGTAGGTTGATTCCCAACTTTTGGCAAAACTGCCATGTTGATTTCTGAAGTGGCTGTATGAGTTTGTACTCCCAACAGCAATGGAGGGGTGTTCTTGCTCCACATCGTCTCCAGCACGAGCTGTCACTTGTGCTTTTGATCTTAGCATTTCCCTGATGGCCAAGGATGTTGAACATTTCCTTAAGTGCTTCTCAGCCACCTGAGATTCCTCTGTTGAGAATCCCGTTCAGATCTGTATCTCATTTTTAATTGGATATTTTGGTTTGTTGATGTCTAGTTTTTGTAGTTTTTTCAAGTCTTTATATATTTTGGAAATCATCCCGGTGTTACATGTGAGGTTGATGAAAATCTATTCCCCTTCTGTAGGTTGCCATTTTGTCCTTTGATGGTGTCCTTTGGCCGGCTTTAGGGAGAGTTAGCAGGTTGTGGGCAGTGTCTTACCTTGAATCCCTAGAATTAACCTGGCCTCAGATAAAGTAGGAGTCTTCTGCTGAGGTGGTGGGCCAAAATATGGAGCCCAGGGGATGAGGGGTAATCTGGGGCTATTGGTTTGAGTTTAAGGAGTGTTAGTGGATGGTTGGTGATATTTTACCTGGTAGAGCAGCTGGAGTTGTGGGCCAGAATATGGAGCCCAAGACAGGATGTGGCATTAAAAATTTCAGAAAACACATATCTGGAAGTAAGTGGTTGTTTTAAAATTTTTAATTTTGTGAATTTTAAATGGTTTTATATCATTGGAAACATGTAATACAGGTGTCTCTGTGACTGTTCTAGTTACAAGGATGGTCAAGGACAACGTTAGAGTGACCTCATGTCTGCACAAGGCAGTTATTGTGCTGTTCTAGGCTTATGTATGTACTTTATGTTTTTGCATAGCTTTTTCTGACTTTAAAGCCATACTACATACATATAGACAGTCTTATTTGTCTTAAATGCTTGTGATGCTATTATAAGAACCACCACAAGAACTGTATTAATCTAAATAATTGGCAGAATCACTCTAACAAAAAAAATCCCTTGCCCCATGTAGAGAAGCAATTATACCCATAGTGCTATGACCCAAGAAATAGGAAGTCGGGTGGTTGAAAGAACAAGTGGTCTTACATTCTGCTGGTACCCTCTATGAATCATAATTGGATATACACTACAGATGCTCCTTCTGACCTACATCAAATAGGTTAATTGTTTCATGCCTCAGTTTCCTAATTTGTGAAATGTAGCATGAAGATGAAATCATTCTTTGTCCCATGGGACAAAGCTATAGTGAGGCTTCCACAATGCAGTGTCAGGCACATGCTCTGGGAATTCTCACTAGGTGCACTGAGGCCTGGTTATTCTCACATGAGGAGAAACAGCTGGTTTAAGATTGCACACTGTTATTGGGTCTCACATACAAATATAGGGAAATCAGAAATGTTCTAATTATTATCTTTGAGAATGATAAAACACTAAATTAAAGGACAATGTTTAAAAAATGCATATTTATGGACATATTACCCTCAGTTATTAGCATGTTAGTCCAAATTGATAATAAATTTGATAAAAAGTCTCCCACTTTATTTCTATTTTTATTGCAGTGTCTGTCACATGAATATATTGATTTTTGTGCCAACTTCTGTTCTTGTCACAATTTTAGTATGCAAAGTAGCTTTTCTAAATTCAGCACTCTCAATGTACTTTACAGATTATGTGAACATGCCTTACAAATTGACCATTATTTGTTCCAAGGGAAAGGCCATTTCAGGGCTCAAATATATGATTTTCACTAGTCTTTCCCATTTACTTTCATTTTTATTGAGACCTTAACAAAAATGGGGCATAAATATTGCATATAACTGTCTTAAAATGTTATCACAAAATGCTGGTAGTTCAAACATAGATATTATACAATAGTTAAACAGAGACATTTATTGAGAAGAAATAAAATTGATTAAAGAAAGCAAAACACAAGACCAAAATTTCAGAAAAAAAATGAAGATAAGATAACTATTTGGTTGCCATTCAAGTAGATGTTGATATATATTTCATTTAAAAGTTTTCTTGAGTTTAAAGTCTGTTGTCTTGAAAAGGCACATAAATTTGGGAGTGTATTTTAACACAATGTACTTGGATTGAACATGTTAGGTTTAAATTAATCACTACCTTGGAGGTAGTCCAAAGGGAGATTCTCTGAACCCTCACATCCTTGATTTGTTTAAGTATAGTCACTAAGCATCTTTACCTGCTGGGCTCTGCTTATATGCATCTGTTCCTGATAACCATGTCTTTGGTATCTGCATGTTTTTAGATATAGAAAGTTTTATTGTATCGTTTTTTGATGTTCAAGTTTGATGCAATACTGGTGTATTTCTGAGATTTATGGGTGATGATTTCTTTGTTATATCACAATAGGGCTGTAATATGAAAGTTATTTGGTAAAGAGACTACTTTGTGGATAACATTCATCGAATAGAAAATAAAAGGCTGGGTTTTTTTTCATCACTTTGTGAGAAATTTTCTGTACTGTCCTCTAGAAACTTCCATTGTTTTATATGACCTATTTTTAGTCTGAAATAAGTATAAAAGGAGATTAAAATCACAATAGCCTTTTTAAAAGAAAAATTCTGTAAAATTAGAAACTATTTTTCTTTTAAAATGACCTTAACTTTACACATCAGCCATGGGTTCCCCTGTCCTCCCCCCCTCCCATACCCACCCCACCTTCTCTCCATCCTGTCCCCTCCATTCCCATCTTCTCCAGGGCCAAGACTCCCCTGGGGATTCATTTAAACATTTAAACACAAATATAATAATAATTAAAAAAAGTAAACAAATTGATAAATTAAGCATCATAAAAAATGACCTTAACATAGAACATGTTTATGGAAATGTATGTTTGCTCTCTTTTATCCCCATCTGAGAATAATGTCCATGATTCTTACAGAAATTTTTAAAAATAGATTGAATAGTAGCCCACAAACTGTCTTTTCTCAATCAGAACATAACACACATATGTTTGAACCTCCATGTTTGTAGGAAACATAAACTTGCCTCACAGCAACACCAAAAGGACTCACAAGACTTTTGCATGTCACTCAAGTCCTAGAAAATCTGAGTTAAAATAGTTATGGACATGTGAATTTCATAGTTTGTTTCCATTCACCAGGTTGAGTGGTCATGTAGATGGGTTTCTTGTCACTGCAATTGTGTTCCATCATTACTTAAGAAGATAGCTTATCAAAGAAAGTCAAAGTATTGTCTATCTTTCCCCAAGATGTTTACCATTTACTCAGTGTAATAGTACAGTCAAAGACAAAAAAAATATGCAAGTTTGAAAAGGCAGCCTTTGTGTAAGGAGCCAGAAGTATGTGCTATATGAATGCTCAGTGCAAGCAGAGGTCCTCTAGCAACTCTGGAAGTTTAATGACAGGAATGAATCTTGTAAAGAAGACTCATCAAAAGAACATTACCAACATAAAATGTAGTGGGCAACAAATGCAAGTTGCAAGATACTTTAGTAAAGCTGATATAATAAAATGGCTCTAGAGATTAGGCTCAAATATACTGGTGTTCAACATATATATATATATATATATATAAAACAAAGCAAGGTTTACTCTTGATGATTTGCCTATACCAAGCTATTTGTTGTAGAATATTATTTTAAGATGTGTTACATTTGTTTATGGTCTGGGACATTTGTTTTAGTGATGCAAAGATGTGTTACATTCTTTTATGTTACATTTGTTTAACTCTGTGAAGCTGTGTTACTTTGCCTGTCTAAAGCACCTGATTGTCTAATAAAGAGCTGGACAGCCAATAGTGAGGCAGGAGAAAGAATAGGTGGGGCTGGGAGGCAGAGAGAACAATTAGAAGGATAAATCTGAGCAGGATCAAGAAAGAACAAGAGAACAAAGAAAGGAGGATGTCAGGGGCCAGTCACCCAGTCACACAGCCAGCCATGGAATAAGAGTAAAAGTAAGATATACAGAAGTAAGAAAAGGAAAAAGCCCAGAGGCAAAAGCTAGATGAGAGAATTTAAAGTTAAGAAAAGCTGGCAAGAAACAAGCCAAGCTAGGAGCAATCATTTATAAATAAGAATAAGCCTCTGTGTGTGATTTGTTTGGGAGCCTAAAGAGCAAAAAAAACCAACAACTACAGCTACTGTTCAAGCTAATGATGATTGGGGCCTTTGTGATAACACTAAGCTGTTTAAGGTGCCATAGCATTTGATACCCCACAGGGCAGTAGAGAAGTAATCTATTCTCTAGATTATTCTAGATAATAATTATTCTATATTATCTCTCAAGAAATAGAATAGAAATCAATCAGTTTTGTCTGTGGATGCTGTGATAAAGTCCAATGTGACTGTCAATGAGTTTAAAGCCAATCACACACATCCCTTAATAGCTGTCTTCAAATTCCTTCTCGCCACCAATTTCATCCTTTCCTCTTTATCTCTCCTTCTTCCCCTTGCTCTTTCTTCCTACTTCAGCCTTTCTGTTATTCACATCTATACCCCTAACTACCCAGTTGATATATGCCTTTTAACTCTATGAAATTTTTAACCCATGTGAGTTCCTCCTTCATTACTGTGTAGTTTGCTTTGTGAACATTCATCCGATTTATTTCTTTTTAATTGCAGTGGTGTTATTCTGTCTGCTCAAAGTAGGATGAACACATTTAGAAAGCATTCACAATGAAGGGAAAGCAAATTACCACAACATGAGAAAAGATCGATGTGCTTCCTACTAACTCAGTATTCATGATGATGAAATTACTGATAAAGACCTGATGAGCAACTTACTAAGCTACATCACAGTTCCAAAAAGCATTCTACATGACTGCTAAAGTGATAGGATTCACTTTAGGTGATACCTAAGTACCAATGCTATTCAAATGTCTTATAACTACTCATTAATACTTTTATTGTTCTCAGAGTATGTAAGCTAATATACCAAGTAACATAATTTTACAGTATATATTCACCACAGTGTTTGGGTTTACTTTCCCCTACTCAAACTAAAATGAAATCATGCCAGATCATTTAAATTTCAGCATAAACTCAAAATAGAATTACAAGAAAAGAACTAATTTGAAACGATCAAAGTGAAGGGGGCACTTGTGAGCTTTTACTAAGAAATAACTGGTCAAATTAAATTTCATATTTTAAATTTTATGGTGACTAGTATGGATTTGGCAAAAGGGGAACATTTATTCTTTGTTGGGGGACGTGTGAAGTAGCAAAGCCACTATCGAAATTTATGTGGAGGTTCCTCAAAAGCTAAAAATAGATATACCATATGTCATATGATCACTTTGGGGAATATATCTCAAGACTATATTTCTCAATACAGAGGTACTTGTTCATCCATATTCAATGTTATTCTATTCACAATAGCTTTAGATGGCATCATATTGTAACCCCTAAAATAATCATTCCTGTCTTTCTTGATGATTAGTATCTATTGAAACCATAATCTCAAGATGATTTTTAAGAACTTTTCTACATATTTCCCTCTCCTTTATTACATATCACATATCATACTCCCCACCACATTTTTCCTTATTATATTTTTTTCCTTTTTTTTTAAACCAAGAAATTTTCTATTCATTTTACATATCAACCACAGATTCCCCCATCTCTCCTCCCACCCGAAGACCTCCTCCCAACCCACCACCCTATCCCCACCTTTTCCAAATCAAGATCTTCCATGAGGAGTCAGCAGAGCCTTGCACACACTCAGCTGAGGTGCAGGGGGGAGGGCCTTGGACCTGCCCCACCACATTTTCTTTATGTGTGTGTGGTATGTATGTGTATGCATGTTTGCTTTTATGGGATCACAGCTATATGTGTGAGTGAGTATGGGTGTACATATGTGTGGATATTCAAATTGTAAAAGACCCAGCATTGCTCTACTACCTCATTTATTTAGGAAGGGTCTCTGAATCAAACCCAGAGCTCACTTACACAGTGAATATTACTAAGCTTGCTTTGGGGACCCTGTCTCTGCATTCTGAATCTGAAATCACAAAAGGCCATTGTACCCACCCAGCATTTATATGGATTCTGGGCTTCTGGATATCTGAACTCTGGTGGTCACCTTTTGTTGGTGAGTTTGTTGACCATGGAGCAATCTTTCCAGCCCCAGTATAGTATCAATTTTCTTCTTATTCATCAAAATTTTCTCAAATGATGTTATACATACTCATATTTAATCTCTAATAATGGACAACCAATAATTTATTGCATTTTAGAAAAATACATGGTATGTGGGTGTTTGCAGAAATATATATGTATATTTATTGCATATTATAGCTTGAATTGAATTTGTTCTTTTTCTTTTCCATTAAGAAATATTTTTATTCATTTTACATACCAACCACAAATCCCCCTCTCATCCCTCCTCATGTTCCGGCCCCCAGCTTCCACCCCACCATTCACCCCCATCTCCTCCTCCAAAAAGGAAAGTCCTCCCATGGGGAGTCAGCAGAGCCTGGAACATTCAGTTGAGGCATGTCCAAGCCCCTCCTCCTGCATCAAGTCTGTGCAAGGTGTCCCACCATAGGCAATGAGCTCCAAAAAGCCAGCTTATAGACTAGGGATAGATCCTGATCTCTCTGCCAGGGGTTCTTAAACAGACCAAGCTATACAACTGTCTCACTTATGGAGAGGGTCTAGTCTAGTCCCATGGAGGTTCCACAGCTGTTGGACTAAAGTTCATGAGTTTCCCCAGCTTGGTTCAGCTGTCTCTGTAGATTTCCCCCATCATGATCTTGATGCTCCTTGCTCATAGAATCCCTCTTTTCCCTCTTCGACTGGACTCCTGTGTACTCACTCATAAGTGGATATTAAATGTAAAGCAAAGGATAACCAGACTACAACCCACAGTTTCAGAGAAGCTAGCTAATAAGGAGGACTCTAAGAGAGATGTGTGGATCTCCATGGGAAGGGTAAATAGATGTGATCTCCTGAGTAAACTGGGGGTGAGGGTAGGCAATAGAGGGGATGGGGGATGAGAACATAAGGGGACAGGATGGTGGAGCTGGAACAGGGACGGAGTGGGAGAGCAGTGAAAGAGATGTCTTGATGGAGGGAGACATCATGGGGATAGGGAGAAACCAGGTGCTAGGGAAGTTCCTAGGAATCCATAAGGATGACCCCACCTTAGACTGCTAGCTATAGTGGAGAGGGTGCCTGAACTGGTCTAACCCAGTAATCAGATTGGCAAATACTCTGTCATCATAGAGTCTTCACCCAGTAACTAATGGAAGAAGATGCAGAGATCCACAGCCAAGCACAAGGCCGAGCTGCAGAAGATGGTAATTTGATCACCTATGATCGAATATATAGAAGCAGAAAAAAAAAAAAGGTTTCTCTTAAGTCCAATTCCAGAACTGAGGCTCACTCTAAATATTACCAATTACTGAAATCACTGTCGGCAACAGGTTTTGGTTTCTGATGAGTATGATTCAGCCTAGCTACACACTGCAGTGAAATACAGTGATAGGGATGGAGAGTAGGTGAGAGAGCATATAGCTCTTCTTCTATTCCCAGCCCCTCACAAGTGTGGGTACCTCCAGCTCCAGAAGAAATAAAGCCCTCTTTTGCAGACACCTTTTCTCATGTGCACATATCCGTACATAAATTAGATTAATTAAAATTATATGTAAATATATGTACCTATATGAAAAACCATTATGTTGAAATAGAGAGAGGAGATGCAGCTCTTAAGGGGTAGAGTGAGCAAAATGAAACAGCCAATGAATCACGAAGAGAAAACTTTTTTTCCCCAAAACTGTGTAGGATTCTAAAGTGATGAACAGAGAAAAGCTGTTCTTAAATATCTTCCTAATTTCTCTTGAATGTAATCAGTAGTCTTTGAAAATGTAGCATTTTAGGCTTGTTAGGACGGGAGCTATTTTTATAATAAACTCTGGGTTACAACATCTTAATATTTTACCATAGCATGTCATTTGCAGAAACAATAAAAAATACCATCAACCAAATTTTCAATGTTTTTCAGGCACTTTATTTGCTACTAAAATTGTACAAGTAAATACAGAAACTGGAGTAACTGTGTCATGTTATTTTAATAACTATTTCAATGTGAAGAGAATAAAGTATAATGAAGAACACGTGTTTGCTTGATGTAAATGACATAAAGTTAGTACAGTTACAGATAAAGCAGAATACGTAATGTGTACCAGATGTTGAAATGCTTTAGGATTAGTATCTAAGGACAAATGCTTCAGGAAATATGTGGCAAGGTAACCACATGGTTGCTACTGGGAATCCTTTATATAAATGTCTTTATACTAGGCTTTATTTGGTTTTTAGGATGAAATTGCGATCTGCTCTCAATATTATAAGTTTTAACAAATCCACAGGTGAAACAGATCAGAAAAGGATTAAGAGGTGACTCCTGTAACCATACTTTTTTAGTTTATTATTTCCTGATTCTTGGATTTGTACAAAATTAACTTCTCAGAGCTCTCACTTGAGAAGGAATAAAAACAGCCAGTTTTGCATCATAGAACCATTTTATTTATCAAGATGAAATCTATAATGTACTTTTCCCTAGAACTTAGTAGGATTTCAATGTAAGGTATCTAAGACTGTCATTATATTAATGCTTTCAATTATTGTTAATGGTAGAATACTTTTCTAAGCTATTTACATATATTTTAATGTATGTAATGTATAGTAATTTTAATATATGCCACATTTAATATAGTAATTATTTTGCGTGATTTCCTATTAAAATGTATGAATTGTACAGATAAATTGAGTAGTGTTAGCTTTCTACATTTACATAATATTGGATCAAAGCTAACCTCCATTTGTACATCCTCTTCTAATATATATATATTAGAGAACACATAAGGTACTTGTCTTTCTGATTCTATTTGGTTTCACCTAGTACAATACTTTCTACCTTCTATTAACATGTATATACATATTGATTCAGATGTGGGATTTCATTATTGTACAGTTAAATAATAGTCTATTGTGTATATAATATATTCTATTCATCCATTCATGTAATTTGTTGTGGTCAAGTCCATCTCTCATTTCATCCCTATTCCTTCAAAACTATTCTTTCTTAATTTCCTGTACTCTTTTCCTAAACCAACTGAGTCCTCTAAATGCTGCCATTATGGGCACAGATGCAGGGCTGTTTATTGGACCCTCAGCCTCCTCTCATGGGCATCATTCTTGAATAACACTGAGTCTCCTTTTCCAGCAACCGTCAGATGCTAATAGCTCCTGAGCTATAGGTGGGAATGTTATGACCAGCTTTATAGTGCATGGTAAAATTGTCCTGGCTTGCTCTTGCAAGGTCTTGTCCATACTGTCACCATTGCTACAAGTTCATATGTGCAATTGCCCTATTATGTCAGGAAAACCCCATTTCAGTATCATCATCCACAGCCTCCAGCTCTTTAAATCTTTCTGACCTCAATTATGTGATGACTCCTAAACCTTGGACATATGAAGTATTACATCAATGTCCCATTGGGGCCTGAGGACTCTAAAGTCTCATATCTCTGCATGTTGACCAGTTATAGGTCTCTGTATTAATCATCATTTACTGCAAAAACAGGTCTCTGATGGTGGTTGTACTAATTGATTGGTCATTATGAGTCAGTTTAGTTAATGAGTCCATATAGCTGAATAACATAGGACCTATAATCCACCTAGCCAGAGGTTCTTGAACCCCTAATGGTGCCAGGCATGAGTTCTATATTATGGAGGGATTATTTTTGTAACATTGCTTTCATTATTGCACCAATGGGCATATCCAGCCAGGCCAGTTATTATTGTAGTGTTTAGTTTTCACAGTTGAATAAGCTTGTTAATTGCTTTTCTCCCTTGGTAGTGTGCATAGCACCTTTCAGGGCTCTGAAAGCTAGCCAGTAGGAATGAAACTTACAGAGTGGTACCAACTTGATTTGGAGGGGATGTAATTGAGACAAGGGTGGGTTTCACTGCCTGAAAGAAAGTCTTAGAACCTGTGGTCATTAGGCTGCATGAATGGGTATCCCCAGCCATTAGTGGCAAAAAAGGTCGTCAGGTTCTCCAGTGGTGATGAAGGTGATGGCAGCATTCATCTACCTTGAAGAAGAGCTCATGAGACACATTCTTTCGGGTAGCAAGGATGGAGGTTACTACATGGGATGGTCCTCAGGGCACATGGCCCTCAGATTACAGAGGTGAATTCTTGTTGAACTCTCCATTTGCAATTTGGTTGGTCTTTTTCAAAACCTTTTCTTAAATTTCTCATTCACAGAATACATCGTTTCTCTGTTTTTACCCTCTACCTGCATATCTTGAATGTCATTGAGATATTTGTAAACATCCATTTAAATTCTTTATCAAATATTTTTCCATACTTATTTCTTTGGAAGCCATTAGTTTGTTCTTTTGCTCTTTTGCATGCATCATGCTATCTTGAGTGGTTTTTTTTTTCACTTTCCATACTTTTTATGCTTCTATACAAAGAGCTGTGTGTCTGTTATTTCAGATATCATTAATACTTTTATGAGGCAACAGTTTTAGTAAGCAATCTCCTGAAGATGCATCTTGGATGCCTTTTAAAATGTTAACTGTATTTCTGCTGAGCAGAATATTATAGTATCTCTACAAATTTCATTTACTATAATTAATTAGTTTAGCTATAGCAAATAGTGTGGCAAAATTGAATAGATATGCTTTCTTCATGGGTCATGCAGGAAATGAACTCTCTAGCAACTGTGTAAGTGTAGTGTAAATGAAAGTGGTGCTGGAATTCTCAGTGTGTGGCTACTCCCTCCACAGGAGTGATATCCCTTGTCATACATTATAGATATCCTCACACACTTTGGAGTCGATGTCTGCAACTGACAAAGTGCTTTGCCAGGGCAGCATAAGCAAACTTGCAGTGTTTAAAGTACTAACCCTCACTCCCCTTAGACCCAGATTGTGATGTAGCCCAGAAACTGCTAAGTAGAGTCCAAATAGTAAGATGCAGTCATACACCTATTGCTTTTGTCCTGCAGAGAGTGAGGTGAATGTTGAGAACCTTTAGGTAGCCATCTTGATACTTTTTATCCTACTTACTTTCTTTTAGGCTGGTTTTGATTTCAGTTCTACTCACTGTCAGTATTATTGTTTGCCTCCTAAAAAATAAATGTGTAAGTTAGCCTCTTCTGCATCCTGCAACACAGAATCATGTCTTTCCTCATATAGTGGGGCTTATTGTAACAATACCTAAGAAAGTAAGGTAATGTAGTTGGTGGAGTTAGAAGTCACTCTAGATGTGTAATATATTGCGTTTCTTCAACAACTTTAGCATGATTGATCTAAACTGTTAATATTATTCTCTTCTGGTCATCTCTTCAGAAACTGGTATTGTCTGAGCTGTGAGGAAATCCTTCTGCCAACATAGTACCAAGGTGCTCTGTTGAACCTGTTGCATCTATTTTGGCTCTAACATCCAGGCAATTGATTTCAAGTCAAGCTCACCTAGCAAAGGACCCATGATGAGTTGGCCACTGCTATCCAGTACAGTGTGGCCCTGATGTGTATGGTCCTCCCATTGGTCACCTCATAGACTGCTAGGCAGTAATGCCTTGTAAATCAACTGCATAGTCAGTGGAAAGTAAATAGAATTTGGCAAGATCAATACAAAGCTGGCAGTTATTTTGAGGATGCTTGAAGGGATCGATATACCTTGCAGATGTATTGCACAGCATTCTGGGGTGGATGCAGGATTGGAGGGTATGCTAGCGAATGCAGGACTCTTGTGTTTCAGCAGCTTTGTTTCTCTAGGAACTGATTTGAGTTCTTGTTCTCCAACTGGGCAGTGCAAAGGCATGAGATTTCCTTTCTCAGGGATGACCTCTGAGCCTAAACCAGTCACAGTTTAGATGTTTCAAACTGGGAGTGAGAAACTCATCCATTCCAGTGTATAATATATCAACTCAGAGGTCAAGAATAGTCATTTGTTCTTCTTTGGCTCATAGCTTAAAAATTAAATTATGTTTTTCTTTGAGAGAGGAAGGTGTATGTAAATACAAAGAGATGCCTAATGCCTTCCTGTCTCTAGTCCCAGAGAACTAAACTGATATTTTTTTGCTTCAGCTCTATAAGATATTTTTGTATTATTATAATACATACCCGATGCTACTAAAGCTATCATTAGTATTTATATTGGTGATTTAAAATTTATAAATCTAATAATAACATGAAGAAACACAAATTTTCTTCCCAAAGAACAAATTGAATTCCTAATTTAATAGGGACTAAAATGGCATAAAATACATTCTAAGAATCCAAAATCAATATTGTAAACTTTTTTTTTCCAATCAGGAAAAAGGGAATATATCTTATTGTTAAGCTTTGGTGATAAGATGCATCCAGTGCAGGATGGATGGATTATGTCTTATTGAGTCACTGCAGTAGTTTGAATGTAATGAACCCCATAATCTCATAGGTGGGGCACTATTCAAAGGTGTGGCTTTGTTGAAGTGGTATGGCTTTGTTGGAGGAAGTGTGTCACTGTGGGGGCGGGATTTAAGGTTTCCTATGCTCAGGATACTGCCTAGTGTATCAGTCAACTTCCTGCTACCTTCTTGTCAAGATGTAGCCAGCCACATCTGCCTGCACCTTGCCATGTCCCCTTTTATGATGATAATGGACTGAACCTCTGCAACTGTGAGAAAGTCATTCCAATTAAATGTTTTCTTTATAAGAGTTGCCATGGTCATGGTGTCTCTTGACAGAAATAAAAACCCTAAGACAGATACCACAGAACCCCTTAAAAACCACAGGTTGTCATTCTTCATTACCTGATTGTAATGCTCTATTGCTGAAGGCACAACAGGTTTATGTTATCAAACATGGAGAAATAGAGCTGGTGTTCAACTAGAATCTCCACTCTTGCTGACTGACTACTATTCATGTGCTGGCAGGTACTTTGCACACTAACAGAGGAGATAAGTAATTATCAATTTCATCCCACTACCAAGCCTTCAACCTAAACAGAGACCTGCCTGCAAGATATCCTGGTGCAATAGTGGAACAAATGTTATGGGAGTAACGAAGAATTTTTGCTTGAGTTTAAGACCTACCCTGTGTCCATGTGATAGAACTCATACCTGGCATTGCCAAAGCAGCCAAGAATCTGAAACTAGCTAGGTCATGGGGCAAGTGGCAGGGCGTAAACTATTATTCTGCTAAAGGAACATAGCAATAGAATGATTCCTAATGACATATTGCTCTTCATATAGATTAAAGCATTGTTCAACCCTCATAAGAAAAGCTTTTTCTTGCAGTAGGCAGTAATTAACATAGAGACTCATGTACCACTGGACAATGTGCAGAGAGTGAGAGACTTTGGAGCACTCATTACTAAATGGGATGTCGTCCTCAACACATCACTCTACCCACAAGGCTCAGAGATCTTGTGAGAAGAATTTTAAGAGTCAGATATGATGGACAGGATAGCTTCAAGGAAATAGCATCTTCCACATACAACAGGGCAGATGTGCATATGAACACGCAGAGACTGTGACAGCATACATCAGACCTGCACAAGCTTAAACCAGATAAAATCCCAGCACTAAAAAGGGCTAGTGGGAAAAAAGAAAGTCCTCTCCCTAACCAAGAAGATATTTGCAAATGATACCTGCTGGGAACGATAAGCCAGTTTCCAAATTGAGTGTCATTGAGCAAATCAATCATATTCCAGGACAGGAATACTGTGGAGAATTTTGATTTCCTTCATCCACATACAACCATCCCCAGGAGTAATTGGACAATATTAAATGTACTTCATGCTTTTTGTTTGTTTGTTTCGGTATTTTTGGTCATATTGGTTTTCATTTTCTTGTTTTGTTTGGTTTTGTTTTTAGTTTTGAATGCTTGACCTAGCTTAGGCTCATTTCTGTTTAGCTCTTTTGGTTTTCATTTTTTGTAGTGTGTTTGTTTTGATTTTTATTTTTTTCAGTATACACACACACACACACACACACACACACACACACACACACAAACACAATACAAGAATCCAAACAAGTTTTTCACTGAATATTTGATGCTGAATATGAACTAATAAATGCAAACCATGTTATAAATATATTTTCTTAACATTTTTCAATAAATATAGCTACATTAAGATTTCTGTAATAAGAACAGCATACACATATTTGCATTCTAGGATATAAATGAATGGCCAGGTAAGTAATACATTTTATCATGATCTGGTTTCACCCATCTAAAAATTATAGTCTTAAACCCCTTTCAGCTCCTACAAATAGCTGGATTTGAACACTTGGGGATTAATTGGGAGCAATTACTTTTGAAAATTTACATTATACGGAGTTCTTATTCCCAAGAATTTTCTTTTTCTCTATTATAACCCACTTGTTTCTTGCATGTAATGTAGGAGAATTTGTTTTCCAAAATATAATTTAGGAGAATTTGGTTTCCCTCGTCCACATTTTCTTTTAAAGTTCAACATGATCAAACTTAAATTTACTCTTTATTGTATGGTATAAAAATTCCCCATCAGAGTATATTCAAGATTCTGTCAGTGAGGAACTCAGGTAGTGCCTGGCAAGGATGGTCAGTGTCTGCTACCTGCCTCCAGAAATGCAGCTAAGCAGACTGACATAGATGGAGACTTAGGAGTTTTCATTTTATAAATACTTCTGTTGTGACATAGCTGGCACCTGGGGTGAGATGGCTCAACTCACATAGCATGGTTAACTGGACACTCTGGCCTGGCTTCCTTGGTGCTTTGGCTTTCTTCCAGCTTGCTGTTTGGGTTTTGAGACATGTGTGAGAGGCCATCAGGAAGTGTCCTAAGAGAGTGAAGTAGAGGCTGCAGGGATTTCTTTCCGCTGTATAGAAGTTACACTGAATAAGGTTTCCTACTCAGTTTTGTGTAAAGGAAGGTAGACTCTATCTCTCAATGGGTAGCTATACTTTATTGATTGATTATATTTTCCCTCTTTGCCTGAAAAACTACCCATCCTTTAAACATCTATTTATGGTGTCCCTAGTGACTCCAACACATATGGTGACCTTTGAAATCTCATATATAAATTAAGACTATTGCTAATTCTGAGAAAATATGAAAACTGATCACTCCATGTATTGTCTCCCCACCTTGTTGTTCCTCATACAATGTATGTGTACACAGTGCTATATATGATACACATATTCCTCAAATCTTATGCCATCATTGATTTACATAGTCAACACCCGTTTCCAGTTAACTGTGTTTCCACTTGAATGACCTGTGCCCTTTAAGTTGCTGCTTGCAAATAAATCAATTACTTATAATTTTTAAACTAAAGCAAACATGTACAGCTTCTCCTCAAAAATTTGTACTTTTCTCCTCTTTAAAACCACATTCAAAGAAATGCTTGGCTGTCTTGATAGATGTCTGGTGTTTATGCGATTTTATGGATTTAAAAAAGTAGTTTATCTAACTGATGTTTGATTTTAATAAGTAATTTATGGAAAACAAGGCAGCCTACAACCACTAGCACTGCAAAATCCAATATTTTTTTTTTTTACCTTAAAATTTTCAATTTCCAGTAACACTGTATAGAACCATGGGCTCCTTTGAAAACTAGTGCACATACATGTAATGCTCTTAGTAAGATGCCAATCTAGCAGGGACTTTTGGGAGATCTACCAGTTAGTCAGAGAAGAATTTCTCAAAGACACTCTGGTAAGACCAAATCCAACTCCACTTAAGTTATTTTGTCAAATTTGATGAACTTGGGCCTTTATTCTCTTGGTCTTATAATTCTAACACTTAGACACTTAGATATTGGTGAAATTATTAAGGCCACTCCATGTAGTTAAAAGGGAGGTTTATTTTGTGGGGTAACTTACAAATGAAGGGGTAGGTTGCAGGGTCTGGCAAAGGTATAGCGCAGTCCGGCGGTGTTCTCTGGAGAACTCTGCTCGGTCCACCTCCAGCGTCCAGAATCCCGGAACCAAGAGAGCGACCTCCTCTTGATCCTCGGTCTTCGGCTCCCTCCTCTGCCCCGCCTTGTGGGCGTGATCATTACTGAAGCCTCAATGGGGGTTGGAACTTCCAGACCAATGCTGGGATGGCTATCCACTACACTTAGATGATCAAAAGTTTTACAAATTAAAATAATAGAAGATCCATTTATAAGAATTAGTAATAGAAAGCAAAATGTGAAACTGTCTCAAATGAGTATTATTTTTTGAAGTTATGAGAAAGTATGTGTACTTGGAAACCTAATAAAATAGATTGCTTAAGTATTTTATTCTGTCTCATGATCAACCATTTGAAAAATCACTGCCCTGGGAGAACATTTGGGTATAACTAAGAAAAATATGAGCATGTTCAGGAAGATAAAATTGGTCACATTAGGAAAAATATATATCAGCAGTAGAAAGAAAGGTAAATAAACTATGGTAAATCCAGGTAATGGAATATGATGCAACACTGTGAACCAGTGATTGATAGGCAAATCAAAACAAACAAACAAACAAAAAAACCCCAGCTACATCTTAAGTATAATTAATTTAATCAATATGTTTCTGAATAATGTTTATACTACAGACTCATTTTTTATGTCCTCAAAACATATATACTAACAAAAAAGCTTATTAAGTATAAAAGTGTGCCAAAACTTTAAAAAATAAGATGCAGTAAGAAATGTGAAGTTTTCAAGGCCCAACAGGCCTTATTTAATTATTAACACATTTCCTGTCCAACTGTAAGCTGAACCTGGTATCGAATAGCATAGGTTTCTGATACCTGTTCCATTTATAATCGTGGAGATTAAACCCAGTGTATTACATGTGCTCTGAAGGTCTCTTGATATGATAAAAATCTGATGCATAGTCGTTCCTGGTAGGGAGATAGATGCTAGTTAAATTCTCGTCTCAGATCATGGGCTCTGGGATCACATGCCTGAATATTAACAAAGTAGAAATCAGGATTTTTCTCTTCTTTATGCCCTCCATCCTACCTGCAGATTATCTCATGCATTTTCTTTTTATTAATTTATTGGTTCTATGCACTAAATTTGGCTTAAATAACTGCTTTTATTTATATAATTAATACCTGGTGAGCCACAGTTCATCAATCCAGACAGTGAGAAAAGATAATTTGTGCAGAGCTCCATCACAGAGACAAGGATTTTTTTAAAGAAAAGCACACTGTGAGGCTCTTTTCTTCCTTATCTAATGCTAGAAGCATCACTGTGCTTCAAGGTAGTTTGTGGTATATGGATTTGTTAGGTACAGCACAGCTTTAAAAATGATGAGTTAATATAAAAAAAGCTACATGTTTTGGTTCAAATGAGTGAAATTCCTCAGATTTGATAATTCTCCATAAATGCTCACCAATATATATTCCATTTGCTCCCAACTACTGAAATGTTACATTCACCCAACAGCTGTTTTCAAGGTGAACCTGCCACATGAGCTCTGTTCCCTGAGCTGCTGGGTACGGGTTGCTGGGAATGATGCTTTGTTGTTTTGCTCTTTAACGGTATCATTAAAACTCTACCCAGTTAATCATAAAAGGAACTACACAAACAACTTTTTCAATGGCACCCAGCACAACAAAGCTTGTCAAACTTATTTTTGTACAGAATTTCCATGACAATACTGACGCCAACACCAGCGTCTGTCGGGCTTCGCAGTGTCTGCGTCAGTTTTATATTTACCCATCCTAAACTTGTCAAAATATCACGACTAGCCTCATGCAAATTTACTTGCTGGAGGTTCTGTGTGTACCTTTGTCAAAATAAGATGCTTGAACAATATGTCTATCTGCGCATGCCCAAGCCTGGATGACACCAGTGTAACAGGAAGATTATTAGTTGGACACTGAGGCTTAGTGTTACATTTTTAAAAATATACTTTCGAATGTATTACTCTTGAATGTGGACTCACTGAATGATCTTTCATGATTATTAAACCATGGTTCCATTTCCCTGAGGATATCGTCTATGACAATATAGCAATAAGCTCTGAAATAATATGAGAATAAAATAAAAGAGGGGGAAGGAGAGACCATGTGAGTGGGTTTTTGTTGTTGTTCATTTATATTTTTGTCCTCTTCCAGCTATCCCAGAGCATGGCCAGTTTCTGTGATCCATATAAGGTTTTCTGCCACTGAAAGCTAAAGGAACAGATACAGAGCAAGGATATCAGAGAGAGAAAGGCAAGTTCAGCTTGGACATCGTCTGTTTTTTATTTACATGGAGAGCATTTACATAGAATAAGGCTCTGAGCATAATAACTGAACCAAAGACAAGACCATCTTCTTGTAAATGGTTGCTTTGTCTATACATCTATATTCCAAAATGTAATTTCTAAGTTTTCCAGGCCATTACAAAATGAATTTCCAATGCATAGATAGGATATTTTTAACAGCATACTCTATAAATATATTGGATTTCTCTTACTATTTCTCATTTCATAAAATAAATTGCCCCAATAGAGTTTAAGATAAAATCTATTTTATTTTACATCTTATTCTTGAGTCTCATTAAAAATGTAAAATATAGAAAGCATGACTCTTCCCATGAAATTGCAAAATACCATTTTTCAAATGCATATTAGCATGAAAAACAATTTCCTCTAAGTTATTCAAAACAGTTTACCAGCAAATCCTCATGTTAAAACTTAGATATTGTAATCAAAATAAATCACAAAATAACAGTAATTAAAGCAAAACTGAAATTGAGTACCAGACACCCACAGGAGTATAATTAACTGCTTTGTCCTGCTTTAAGAAGCTTTTTAAAATAACCAGCAGTACAGTCCTAAAGCTTTCAAATTTTAGTTAAATTTGCCACTAACAGATGCTCAGTAAATCTGTAATATTCAATGATAAGCACATACTAAGGCCCTTCCTGTGTTTTTGTCAATTGTCAAAGTTTATACAGGAATGAAGTACTTTGCATATAAATAATGGTGTGAATTACACAACTGAATAACTAAAAGAATGGCAATGAGACCAAGCACTCAGCCCCTGTATGGAACGGTTTCTAAAAGCTCACACACACCTTGTGTTCTGAGGCAATCCCATATTGTATTTCGCCTTTAGAGAAAATCATTGTTCAGTATTCTGTGATCAGTGATTCCTGTATTTCCTATATTTATCATGAGGCTCAGAAGCAATTTGGGTTTTTGTTACTTTTAAGTTCTATTGGAAGATATTACATAGCATATGGTCTCCTAGGCTTCACTATTTTGCTCATCTATGCTTCCAAACCTCCACTCCTCTTGCTATGACTGAAGACGGTTCATTTGTTTTTGCTGCTGCTGCTGCATTTATTCCCTTGTACAAATGGACTCAATTTATTTATTCATTTTCTTGTAAACATGCTTTTAAATTATTTATAGTTTACAGAGTTCTCCCCCTTTCATGAAGATATTGCTTCTATGTTCTCCAGGGTATTTGTACAAACTTCATTAAATGTGCATTTCCTCTTTATATGGGCCACAAATAGACTTCATTCTGCAGAATTCCTTGGCTTCATCACATGACTGATTTCAAGTCCATAGAATGAGGGACAGTCTTAATGGCCTAAAACTCACCTTTCAAATTGTCTGTGTGTCCTTTCCACCTTATCTTCCCTTGTTATTCAACTGATTTAGAGGGTCTAGATAGAAAGGGAAGCATAATGTATGAAGAACTTGCACCCTGATCATTGCATGGGAAAGACATGCATGGTAAGTATTATGTATCTGGTGTATTATTTGAAGGAACACAAACATCTAAATGATTAAGAACATTTCTAAATTTTGTAGTTTGTCTAAAGGAAGCATTTTATTATGTTTGTAGGATGGGGTCAGAGTAAAGTGAAGTATAACTTAGAAGATATTAAATTTTATATCTCATGGAGTAAGTAGAGATGAGACATTCTATGTTGCAACAAAGAATTACAACTACTCAAAGCAATAACAGTATCAAGGCAGAAAGAAACTATTCCAATTACTATAAACAGATAAAAATCAAGCCCTTAATAAATGGTAGTTACCTACTATCCCAGTGCAGACTGAAATTGAAATTGCCTCTTTCAATTAAAATTCCCTGGTCATCTTATTTAATCTAGCTGCCAAGCATCACTGTCATAGTAGCATGTCCCTCAATTACATAAAGAATATGTTATAAATGTATTAATTTTCTACTTTTCATTTATAGATGTTCTTGTAGAAGACAAAATACAGTGCCTAGAAAAATATAATTGTTGATATAAGGAGATCACTCAAAAGATAAAACATTTGCCACTCAAGCCTGAGGCTGGAGTTCAGAACTCCAAACCCCATTTAAAAGCCATATTGGAGTGATAGCCTGCCAATATTCATGGTGCATAATAGGCTGTGATGGAATCCCCAGAACAGGCTGCCTATCCAGATTAGCCAAGACAGCAAGATCATGGATCATTTAGAGGAGAATCTGACTAAATATAAGATGAACAGCAGTCGAGGAAAATACCTGACATGAACCTTAGGTCCCCAAAAGTACACACAAACCAGTGAGAAGGAACCAGCATGGATAGGTACACCTATACACATGCAACAACAATAACACATATATTCTTATGCAGAAAAGTGTGTGTATCTTTCAGAATATTTGTCACATATATTTTATTGACCAAAATAGCAAACATTAAAAAATAAATACAATCTTTATGGAAAAAAACAAAATAAAGTTGGAAATGTATTCAGAATTATTGGACTGGAAAATTAAAGTAGTTGAGAAATACAAAGAATACAAAAACTACCTGCTCTCATAATCTGCTGTGTTTTGCTATGAGTTTCCTTCATTTTATGTCAGCCTGAATTCTGAGGTCAACTAAGCCTCAGGTTTGGTGTCTACCCAAAGAGTAATCCTATTTTTGATTATTTTGGCTAGCTATTGATATTTGGCTTAAAATCAAATTTTCTTCCTAGTGTTTCCCATACATTATTCTGCCTGTTTCTCCTGGCTCTTTTGATATAGTGTGACCCTAATATGGGGCTCTGAGGGTTGTCCCTAGGTGACTCTGGATCTTATCAAGTTGATAATATAGTAAGAATCACAGGTACATGAAATACTTAGGCACATACTTACACATAGTCAGTTTTCAAAAAGAGTATCCTTATGCTGTGATTGTCAGGTGCTTTATAGCTTGTCTGGATTCCATAGTTTGGGGGTTTCTGAATTTTTTTTTCATTGTTTTGTGTGCCTATTTGGTTTATGTTGTTTGACAAGGTTGATTTGTGCTGTGGAATGTTCTATATGCTGTGAATATGTATTGATCTGATTGGTTAATAAATAAAACACTGATTAGCCAGTAGCCAGACACTAAGTATAAACAGGCCATGTTGAGGAGGAGAATTCTGGGAAGAGAGGGGCTGAGTCAGGAGCTGCCTGCTAGACACAGAGGAGGCAAGATAATAAGACAGAACTGAGAAAAGGTACCAAGCCATGTGGCAAGAGACATAGATAAGAATTATGGGTTAATTTAAGTGTAAGAGCTAGTCAGTAATGAGCCTGAGCTAATGGTCAAGCAGTTTATAAATAATATTAAGCCTCTGTGTGATTATTTTATAAAGGCTATGGGACTGTGGATGAGAGATTTGTCCTGACCACAGGCCAAGTGGGACACTGGAAAACTTCCAGCTACAGATTTCTCACCTCTATACTGCATTTTTTTTTTTACCATTATACTATGCAATAATATCTACTCCATCTTTTAATTGTTCTTATGTGGTTATTAACGCATGCATCCATTAAATAAATTGTGTACCAACTACATTCTCTGATTACAGTAATTGAGGAGTAATGCTGACGGTTCTTTCATCTACACGTGTGCTTTCAAAGACTACTTGGTACTTGATTTCTTCATGACTATAGATATGATTCTTTTCTCTGAAAATTTAAACTCAGTGCATTCATTATGCCATCGACTCTCCAGTGCCATAAATAGAAGGAAAGAAATGGTCAAATACTAACAGGCTCCATGAGGTCCAAAAGTCAGGGCACAAAAAACGAGAACCAAGAAAGAGCTGGGAGATGTGTTTGAATTCTGAAGCTGACCTTTCAGTGTTTTACAAGAACTGGAATGGAGTCAAGGCCGCATGGAAGTGTCAAAAATATCCAAGGAAGTTGAGCTAGGACTTGGCAGCACTGTGATTTCTTGGAGCAGCAGGGGGACATTTTTACATTGTGGGGAGGGAATACCTGTTAGGGATGGGCATCATCTGCCCATGTCCCAAGACAGACTCGGGCCTTCGGTCACTGCAATTTGTATGTTGCTCCTGATAAGAATCTCAGGTCTTAAGGTTTTGTAGACACACACTTTTGGGGACTATTTAAAGTAGAAAAATGAGTTGGACCAAGAAAAATATCTGACAAAAGGTATCTGTTCTTACGTAATTTATAGTGTTAAGTATCACTAGAATCTAAGAGAAAGGGAAAATCCTGATACAACTTTCTGAAAGTTATCTTATCTTTTCCTGCTATGTATTATGTATTTCAATATTTTAATTAAAAAATAACCCATGTTGGTGGATTTGAAGGGAGGAAAGGGAAGTATGTATCTGTATTATAACTATAATTTCAAAATAAAATAAAATAGAATAATTTAAAAACAAGTCTATCTCACTAGTAGGTAAATTTTCCTTTCTCCTTAATAAATAGTAAAATTGTAAGTCCACCAAAAAATAACATTACATAAATACTCAATGGGCTCCAAAAAATGAACAATGATGTGTCACCTAAATAATAGACATAGGGCCCCTTCTTGCTGAAGCAAATAAAAGATGTTTAACTCCCCATTGACTAATGTTAGATGTCTTTTCAGTACACAGGAAAGAATTAAGTATATGTTAGAACCTGTAAATGGAGCCAGTCATCTATAGGTGCTAAAGACATCATAATTGCTCTTCTTTTTTCTTTTAATTTTAACTTTTTAATTTTTTTATTAATTTATTTTTGTGTTCATTTTACATACCAACCACAGTCCCCCCTCCCCCCACTTGTGCTGCTTCCCCCCACCTCCCCTAATCCACTCCATCCACTCCTCAAAAAGGGTAAAGCCTCCCATGGAGAGTCAACAAGGCCAGGCACATTTCAGTTGAGGCAAGACCAAGCCCCTCCCCCAACATCAAGGCTGAGCAAAGCAGCCCACTATGATCCCATTGCTAGGAGCCCCACAAACAGACCAAGCTACACAACTGTGTCCAAGATGCAGAGGGCCTGGTTCAGTCCCATGCAGGCTCCACAGCTATAAGTTCAGAGTTCATGAGCTCTCACTAGCTCAGCTCAGCTATCTCTGTGGGTCTCCCCATCATGATCTTTACCTCCTTTTCTCATATAATCCCTCCCCCTCTCTTCAACTGGACTCCAGGAGCTTGGCACAGTGCTTAACTGTGGATCTCTGCATCTGCTTTCATTAGTTACTGGATGAAGTTTCTATGATGACAGTTAGGGTAGTCATCAATTTGATTACAGGAGAAGGTCAATTCAGGCACCCTTGACTCTATTGCTAGTAGTCTAAGCTGGGGTCCTCCTTGTGGGTTCTTGGGAATTTCCTTAGCACCAGGTGTCTTCCTAAACCCCATAATGGCTCCCTCTATCAAGATATCTCTTTCATTGCTCTACCAATCCATCCCTCCACCAACATGACCATCCCATCCCCTCATGTTCTCTGTGCTCCTGCCCCCATTTCCAGTTTACTCAGATCTCATCTCTTTCCCCTTCCCAGGGTGATCCATGAATCCCTCTTAGGGTCCTCCTTGTTACCTAGCTTCTCTGGATCTGTGGATTATAGTCTGGTTATCCATTGCTTTATATCTAGTATCCACTTATGAGTAAGTACATACCATGTTTGTTTTCCTGAGTCTGGATTACCTCACTCAGGATGATTTTTTTCCTAGCTGCATCCATTTGCCCTGCTAATTTCAAGATGGCATTGTTTTTTTACAGCTGAGTAATACTACACTGTGTAAATGTACCACATTTTCTTTATCCATTCTTCTGTGGATAGACAACTATGTTGTTTCTAGTTTCTGGCTAGTTCTAATAATGCTGCTATGAACATAGATGAGCAAGTGTCCTTGTAGTATGATTGAGCATCCTTTGGGTATATGCCCAAGAGTGGTAGTTCTGGGTTTTGAGGAAGACTGATTCCCAACTTTCTGAGAAACTGCCATATTGATTTCCAAAGTGACTGTACAAGTTTGCATTCCCACTAGCAGTAGAGGAGTCTTCCTCTTACTCCACATCTTCTCCAACATAAGCTGTCATCAGGGTTCTTGGTCTAAGCCATTCTGACAGGTGTAGATTGTATCTCAGGGTCATTTAGATTTGCATTTCCATGATGACTAAAGATGTTGAGCAATTCCTTAAGTGACTTTTTGGCCACTTAAGATGCTTCTATTGAGAATTCTCTGTTTAGATCTGTACCATATTTTTAAATTGCATTATTTGGTATGTTAATGTTGAGTTTCTTGAGTTCTTTATATATTTTGGAGATCAGTTCTCTGTCATGTGTGAGATTGGTGATGATCTTTTCCCATTTTGGTTGTGAGCCTAGCCTTTAACGGCTGAGCCATCTCTCTATCCCCTTTTCCCATTTTGTAGGCTGTCATTTTGTCTTATTTATGGTTTCCTTTGCTTTACAGATGCTTTTCAGTTTCAGGAGGTCCCATTTATTGATTGTTGCTCCCAGTGTCTGTGCTGCTGTTGTTATATTTAGGAAGTGATCTCCAGAGCCAATGTATTCAAGGCTATCTACGACTCTCTTCTCTCAGGTTCAGTGTAACTGGATTTTTGTTGAGGTCTTTGATCCACTTGGACTTGAGTTTTGTGCATGGATATAGATATGGATCTATTTGCAATCTTTTACATGTTGATATCTAGTTATGCCAGCACCATTTGTTGAAGATGATTTTTCTTCCAATTGTACAGTTTTGGCTTCTTTGTAAAAAATCAGGTGTTCCTAGCTATGTGGATTTATATTGGGTTTTTAATTTGATTCCATTGATCAGTGTGTCTGTTTTTATGCCAATACCAATCTATATTTATGACTATGGTTATATAGTAGAGCTTGAAGTCAGGGATGGTGAGGCCTCCAGAAGTTCATTTAATGTACAGGATTGTTTTAGGTATCCTGGGTTTTTTGTTTTTCCATATGAAGTTGACTATTTTTCTTTCGAAGTCTGTGAAGAATTGTGTTGGGGAGCCGACTTATATATGTAGATTACAGGGTTCAAATTGGGGGGTGGTAGAGCGGTCTACCTGAAGGTACCTTGCCTGCTGCTGGCTAGTGTGGCTGTGATAGGTGGAGGAGGGGCCTAGGAGGGCTGTCCAGGTGGGCGACCAGTCACTTACTACCTTGTGCAATTGCTGCAGTGATATCTGTGTTTCCAGGGGCCTTTGATGCCATGGGGGATGGTTCTTCAAATAGGAATGGAATTCCTCTGCGGAATATACAGAGTCAACTTGTGAAACAGTTAAAGGCCATTTTGTGAAGATATTTTTGATGGAGTTAATGAAAGGAGAAACATGTGGGTTTTTAGGGCTGGAGAGATGGCGGACCTGATTTAGAATTCCCAGAATCCACGTAGAGTCTAGTGTAGTCGTGTCTGTCTATAATCCCAGGGAAGTAAGACAGAAGGAGCACAGAGCATGAAGGTCAGCAAACCTCTTCTCTGCCATAGCAAACAACAAACTGACCCAGTGTTCAACAAGGTGGGAGGCTCAAATTGTCTCTTGTGGTTGTCCTCTGACAACCTCCACACCAGGGCACATAGACACTGGCACTCAGGCATATGACCATGCGTACACACACACACACACACACACACACACACACACACACACACGGCAAGTGGGATGAAGAGAGAGAGAAAGCAGTTATTTTACAATGTATATAGAACCCAGACATCTGATAAGTGAAACTTCTCAAGGTTGACCAAGAAAGTGGAGCCAGACAAGACTAAGTAACATGATTTTGGTATTTGTTTCTGCTGAGACCTATCGCATGGATTATTCCAAAATTCCATAACTTTTCGATTACCTAACTTTTGCTTACATGTGGAAATTTTTCTGAGTGAAAAATGGGGCTCAAACCTAGTAATATCCAGTTTTGTCACAGTATGCAGCACTCTCTATCCTACATGTGTTCAGGGTATAAACATCATGCTTTGGGCTATCTTTCTCTCCTCATTCAACCAGTTCACAAGGAATCTTATAATGACTTGTGCAGCAAATTACACAACTAAAAGAAGTGAGTCACATTGGAGTATTTGTTAGGCACGTGACTGCAATATAGCATGTGGGTCTTGTGCCCTGTCAGCGACACAAATTGTTTTTAAATTATAGTGTACCGCTGGAAACCGTCTTAAAAAAAAAAAAAGTGCTGTAAAGCAACTTCAGCCTCAGCAGCCACTAACTATGGATTATGTGACTTAGCTTATGGGAAAGGCAGACACCAGAAGGGGATGCATCCAAATCTGTTTCAGCTCCTGGAGAAAGCCATGTGAATTTAATCTATTCTGGACTGGGCATGTAAAATCCGGGCCACCTAGGTTACAATCACGCTCATAAATCTGTCTTTGAAATAGGAGTCACAGTATTTCATTCCAAGGACATGTGAAATTCTAGAGCCTTGCTGCATTTGCCTCTCTGCAGGAGAAACTTTAAAGCACACCATTAGTCTCCTTTGATGAACAGCCTGCTCACACAACTGAAAATTATGGGTATGACACTTATAAGAACTTCAAGAATCGTCTATATTTAGTTGATGCTCCTGTCATCCTATACTTCTAAGCACCCAGACTATCATGTTTTTAGTAAAAATGTACACACACACACACACACACACACACACACACACACACACACACACCAATGTTTACATAATTTTACCAACTCGGCAAGACAAAATTTGGAGAAGGTATTTTTGGGTTCCCGAGTGAAAGGCAGAGCACAGACTAGTGCCAATAAAGCAGAAGAGACTGGTTTCATTTAAAACTAACAGCTGAAGCCAATATAGATTTTAAAAATAAGGCTAATCTGCCTGCCATTCCATGCCTTTGATTTGTCTCAGTAAAATTTGAGTTCACACATGGTAATGCTATGTATACCTATATATGTAATAGAGGTTTGCACCATATAGTTGAAGTTTGTTTTTTTTTCCTAACATATTTTATTACTACTAGGTCTGTTGCCATTTTGCTTAGTCATCCAGTAGGTATGGTATCCATGGGCATCTCTACATACGTGGTGCATGTAAATTCACCAGGAGCTCATTAAAATTTTTGAAAATTAATAAATCTTTTACAATTTCAATCTTAGGCCAGTGAGATGGCCCTGTGGGTAAAGACACTTGCCTAGCAAGCCAATAATTCAACTTCAACTTTGTGTTTCCACCTGATGCAAGGAGAGAACCAACTCCTGCAAGGTATCTTCTGACCTCCACATGTGCACCATGGCATATATGTGCACACACAGGGGCCAAAGAAACAAATGTAAACACAAAAGCCTCCTAATCTCACCCTTAGACAAAGAGCTACAGTCAGCTAATGATTCCTGATAGAGAGAGAATTCACTTCTCTGAGGGACTCAGGGATCAGTGCTGTAATTGGTTATCCAATACAAAGTAGTCAGCCCTGAACACACAGAGATTCAAAGAAAAATAGGACATTGAAAGGGGAAATGGGAGATCCTAGGAAGGGTTTGGGTGAAGAACGGGAAGGGGGGAAATGATGTGGTTTTATTTTAATTAAAATATATTGAATGGGAAAGGGGAACAAATCTTGAAGTGAGACTATATAGTTTTCTCACATGGATAAAAGACATCACTTTTTAGATTGAAAAACTTACATTGAAGAAATAAGCACTTTGGAAATGAGGTAATATTATTCTATAAGAAGACAACCAAAGTGTCTGCAATGATTAAAGGAGATCAGTGCAAATGGTGTGTATAAGATCAAACTGTGAAACTGTCAAATATTCAAAGGAAGAAAAAAGAAGTGTCCAGTCCAGGTGGTCATGCAGCAAAGCTATTTAAATTAAGGGTCAGGTGGGTGGCTCAGTGGGTAAAGTGCTTGATGATCAAGCATAAGGGAAGAATTCAGATGTCCAACACCCACTTAAGAGCTAGGTAGGCAAGGTGACTCACCCATAATTCCAGCACTTGGAGATTGCGATGAGGAGGCTGGCTGTCAAGATTAGCTGGATAGTTGAGCACCTGATTCAGCAAGAGAACCTAACTTCATAAATAAAGTCAGAACTACTGACTTCTCTATGGTGAGGAAATACTTGCATTTATACCCCAACACAGTTGAAGCCACACAAATATAAATATAGATGCATACATGTATACATACACAAATACGAACAAAGCACCATATTTGTGTGTGTCCATGTCTTTGTGTTTATGGCAAGGGACAATGGTGAATGTCTTCCTCAATTGCACTACACTCTAGGTTTTGAGAAAGACTCAGTAAACATGGATGTTACTGGTTTGGATACCTTAAATGGTAGTAAGCCCAAAGGATCCTCTTATCTCCACCTTTTCATTGTCAAGATTACAGTGAGTGTTTCTGTGTCAAGGTTTTAGATGAGTACTGGGGTACTGAACTCAGGTCCTTACTTTTCCTTCCTCTTACCAGAAGAGCCATGCTCTGTAACAAAATTATTTAAATTTAATTATTTAATCCTCAGATGCATAGTAAGTTATTTTTTCTAGACATCACCAAGCCACATTTCCCACACATTACATGTTAAATTGATCATAATTTACTAAGAAGAAAGAGAAGGCTGATATACAAACTGGTATTTTGATGTTTCTACTAACTTATGAACATAGATCATATTTTCAGTTGCTAATTGATATTTTATTCTAGAAGTGTAAGAATAAAAGGAAAGAAAAGCAATAAGTTATATAGTTATACTCAACATGACTGAATTCTACAAAGATAATTGACAACTTTTCCTTTGTAGTGCCTACCCTGGGTCTCAAATCAGTTATTTTAAATTATCCCTCATGGTGAAATTTATCCATTTATAACGCACTTAAATCTGGAAAATCCACAGCTACATAGCATTAACAGCAGGTCAACAGAGAATTACATCTGAAATTCAAAATAAACAAGAAAAAGACCAGTCAATTTCAGACTTGTTAAGTGCATTTTCTATTGATTGCATTCTCTTCCTTCAGCATGAATCCAAAGAACAAAAACTGGTCCTGTGGATTTTACTCTTTCACTCCAAACAAGAAAGGAAGGATGGTGCCTAGCCCAGAAACATAAAATAGCTGTTTCTGCAAAAATGATCACCTTCCTCATTGCTTCATAATTTACTCCCAGTCCATAAGGTCCTCAGTTCCCATGATTGTGATGATGGATGACTCCACTTCAGCTTCCTCAGGCAAAGGCACTGCAATGCATCACTCTGCAGGATATACAATAGAACAAACGAAGCAGCAGGACTGAATGGCAAGTGGGAGTGCCGAGGGAATTCTCTTCACTGGAGGAGTAGATAGTCATTCCTTGGAATTATGTAAAATGCAGCTTGTAAATATTGCTCCCATTGTGGACATGTATGTGTGCAAACTTATAGAACAGGCAGTGCCAACAGAGGAGAATGCAAAAATATTTTCCACTTCAGTACCTGTATTTTTCACATGGTCAGATTATGCATTAAACAAAGCTGTACTCCAGTGAATTGTTGAGGACATATCTTCATACATATGTATGTGTGTGTGTATGTATATACATATATGTGTGTGTATACATATACATATATGATAGAAGAACTTGTAGTATACACAGATATTTGTTTGCTCTGAAGGTTGCAATTCAATATAAAAGTATTATTTTTAATGATTTGGTAGTACTTTCTTAAATTATATTTTTGATTACATTGTATCTCTATATCTGTATTAGATCTGAGCTCTATTGTTCACTTCATCCTTTAACAAAAGGAATCTTGGATTTTCACTATACACAGATGATGATCCTCATTTCTACCTCTGTCCTAGGCACCAGGCACAGGAATGAAAATACAGTCTCATATAAACTACTAAGGGCACAGATGCTCAGAAAGTCTCATTGCTAACATCTTAAGACAATTTCAATAATTGAATTTTCATACTAGGAATTATTTGCTCAATAGCAGTCTCTACAAGGTCCTAAAACAGGCACGATCGATCAACCTTGGTATCAAAGGCTTTATTTCAATAATCTATCCAGTGCTTATTAGCAATTTTTCTCAGTCACTTTTACTGACAGACCTACATCTGTCTCAGAAAAGGTGAAACTAAAAGAGAGAGTTTTCGTGAAATAATATTTTGTGCAAGTTTTATTCTCAGGAAAGGGCTTGGCAACACCACTTCTGGTAGACGTCTGATGACAGAACACTGTATCAGCCCCTTGGTACACACCAAATCATTGTTTCTCTGTGTGTTTTATACAATTGCCAGATTTGAAAAGGCTCTGTTGTCAAAGAAACAATGAAACAAAGTTAGACACCTTTACTGTGTGAGATTTTCATTTGTTCACATGCTATATTAATTTATACACTACTGGAACAAGAGACCCAACAAAAGCAACTCAAAAGAAAAAGGCCAGCGAGAAAGCTCGGCAGGCATAAGTGTTAGCCACACCAAATTGGCAACCTAAGTTCATTCCCCCCCAATACACAAAAGAGTATGTAGTTAGAACCAATTCTATAAGACTGACCTCCATATGCAAACTATGGCACTATATATAAATAATAATAATAATAATAATAATAATAATAATAATAATAGTAATAATAATAATATAGTGATGGCAATAACAATATAAGAAGAGGTGGAGGAAGAAAGGAAGTGCATTTGCCCAGTTTTATAACTGAGGTAGCCAAGTCACAGCAGCAGGAACTAGAAGCAGCTAGTCACATTGCATCCACAGTCAGGAAGCAGAGAATGACCCATGCTTGTGCTCAGCGCATACACTTTCTCTTTTTTCCAGGACTGCAGTCAGGCATTGGCACCATCTGCATTTAAGGTGAGCCTTTTCCCTTCAGTTGACCCAGGCACCTCCTAGGAGAAAAGCCCAAAAGTTTGTTTCCATGGTGATTCTAAGTCTCATTAAGTAACCATCAAGTTTAACAATTACACATGCACTGTAAATAGCAAATGTGGATATTATATACAGTTTCTGTCAAGAATATTTAAAACGCAAACTATCTTCATATGAAATGTACTATCCTGAGGATCTTGGATTAAACAAAGCATGTTTTGAAAATGCTACCTATATATTATATTGAAAGTTACAACCAAGAACCTTTGGTGAACTGTTTATTTTAAAATTATTTTCAGTATTTTAATCACAGGCAAGGCTATGATTTATTCACATTTTTGTTTGGATATTTTATTTCCTGTCTATCTATTTATAGAATTTGAGTCTCATGTGAGATATCTCCTGCTTTATCTAAAAAGCTTCTAAATAAGTAAGCGAAGAGTGGTCATTAAAATTTTGTCAGTTGAAGCAACTCCAGCTCCGTTTGTCGGAGCTCCTTCAACGGCCTTAGCTAGACTTTGGAATCCCGCTCCATCTGCCTTTTGAACACGCTGTGGGGAAAATGCACCCCATTACAAATTGTGAAAGCACATGCAGATGTGAGTGCTCATTCAGACTTGTAGTTGGTAAAGTGCACTCTTTTCTTTGACATTCAGACTCAAGGTCCTGGAGGAGGGGCATAATGTGGAGAAAATAGCATTACAGGATCAGGGCAGCAGAGGTGAGTAAGAGGACAACTCCTGGGAGGCCACTTTGTTCGATATCATATGTGAGATGAACAGTGACTAGCTCGTACATGCCAAGTATAGAAGGGAAATTAAAACACAATAATTACTCTATTATAATTGCTATTGATTTTTTACACAAATGAACCATTCTCATTGAAAATGAAAATCATTTAACACTGACACTATATTTCTGTATATTTCTACTTTTTTCTTTTTATATAAAGTATATAAGAAAGAAATAGGCTAGAATGTGGTGCCTAGATAGTGAGACCCAGTCCAAAAGAACCAACATTTCTGCTTGAACTGTGTATTCAAATTATTGTTTAATAGAATATGGATTTTTTATGTTTCATTCTAATCAAGTAAGAAGACCAAAGACTGGGTTTTAGAAAATTTTCTATAGGATTTTCCCCCACCCTGAGAGAGAGTTTTTAACAGACTGAGAATTCAGTTGCATATCTTTCAATGCATCATCTGGCAGCACAATGGCTCTTTAGTGCCTTTCTGTTTAAAGAAGAATGTGTACCTACTTGTTAGAAATCGTGGCACCTTCTCTTCTACGTATGTCGGAGATATAATAGCTTGACATTCAAAGAACTTAGCTTCAACAAAATATACCCATTAACTGTCACATCTAAATTCTTCCTGGCGTAGAAAAAGGTACAAAAAAAAAAAAAGAAAAAAAATGTGAGTTTATAAGAACACAAATGAAGCTTTTTAAAATTCCTCTGGTTTAACTACCTATGTTTTATCCATTGTTCAGTAAAAGACACTCATTACATTTTTTTCATTATGCATTGCTATCATTTTTATATTAAAATATGTCAATCGCAACCCTTTTAACATAGGCGTGAAATGCTTTATACTACTAAAATGTTTTATGGAAAAACATGCCCTGAAATGTTTTTGAAGGATTAGGACTTAGAAACAAACTATGGCAAATGAAGGTGAGAATTTTTGCAATTTCACAGCTACAAAAGGTTTAAAATATAAAACTTTCCATATAAAAACAAATACATTTCATCTAAAGAGGTAGAAAATATTTCCTTCGTTATTTTTCATACCAACAATTTATCTTTAATTTGAAAATGGAAGCATCGTCTCCTCCCTGTACATTGCCACACTCTGTGGCCTGTGCAGGCTCTTGTTTGTTATTATGGCGCTCTGAGACTACTGAGGAACAACTGCCAGAATTAGAGGCCCACAGCAAGCTGGTGGAAGATGATGTGTATTTAGTTCCTGCTTTAGGGCAAGCAGATGGACTCCCCAGAGCCCAGAGACACTGAGTCCTGTTCTACCTGCAAGCACCAAAGCAGGTGTGTACTGCTGCTGGGCCTGCTTCAAATGGAGCATACCACAGGTGATGCTAATTAAGAGAGCTCAGAGGCAATGGAGGAGCAAGGCTTATGGCTGATGGTGGAGTGCCAAAGGTTAGTGAAAAGCAGGATTGTCTGCTGGCCCAGGGAAGATAAGAACACAAAGGGCAAAGAAATGGATTTGAATACAGGCACTTATCAGTGTGCCTTTTAAACTACATAATGTAGTCTAGAATGGTGTGCTTTTAGCCAGTAAAATGGGGAGTCCTTTCATGAATGGACTAATTTATTAACATTGATTTGTGTCACCATTTAAGTAGTTAATTCTCATTTGTTTTTGTCTCCAAGAGAGAGCCGCCAGGGAACATCAGGCAAATCATCAAATAAGCAATGATTGAAATAAAATTCAGACGTGTACAGTTGCAGTTCTATATAATGTAATTTTACACTCACATTATGAAAAAAATTAATTTCCACATTAGATGAATTTACAAATGCCTGTCTTTTCTGATACACCTGTTATCTAAACAATATATTTATTAATGTAATCAGAAATGCATAATAAAGAATAATGCAATTGTATGCTTATTGACATTATGATCCAATGACTGATTCCCATAAATAGGAGCTAGAATGCATTCCTGTTATAGTTACTGAATGCAATTTCAACTTTTATGTGTGCTACCCAATTGATAGGGTATATTCACTTTTAACCAACTATACCAGCCAATACTTTATCTAAAGAATAGTGAACATTTTAAATCAAGAAGCTATATAGTTTGAATATTATAGATTTCTGAATACTTTAAAATAAAGCAGCAACTTAATCTGTACACAGATGTCTTCAAGTATAGGTGTTCTATAATCGATGATTATGGAATTTGATGTCAAGTTTGTTTTTGTTATCTACTGTTGCTCACTATAAACTAACAACGGCTTAAAAATACTTTTGTTTGTTTAACATGTCTACATCAGGAAGTCAGGTGGTGAGCGCGCTCCACTGCACATTTTCTCTCCTGTGCCATCGCCTGTGGCTGGCTGCACCTCTGGCTGTATTCGGTAGGTGGTCAGGTTATGAGGAGTTGTGGAACGGGGGCTGAGTGGTGCTCGTTTATCTGCATCGTGTCTCAGCTTGAATAACTGGAAGAATTGGGTGGGCTAGTGTCTTCCCTTTTCTATCTGTCTGTCTGTCTGTCTCTTTTCTTCTCTCTCTAGGTAAGCTAGTAGAATAGCTGAAGACTCAGAGAAGAATTACATTCTGCAGGTAAGCTCTGAGATGACATTTCATTCCCCTTGTGTTCTATTGATTAGAACCAGTCATAATCAGCCAAGACTCAAAGAGAGGAAATAAAAATAAACCCAAATCTTCATTGAAGAATAGAATGGTAGGTATTATTGATGCCATCGTCAGGGACATTCTAAATCAGCACAGTGCCTTTGGTGTTTCTGTAAGATGTTTTCATTTATTTTGTAGAAGGATCAACCTAGACAGCAACCAGAAGGACACTCTGTTAAAAAAACAAAACAAAACAACAACAACAACAACAACAACAAATCAATATCCATTTGGCAATGGAGATGACTTACCAGGGTAAAAAAGTGCTTACACCAAACCTGACAATTTGAGTTCCATTCCTGAATCTACATGTTAGAAGGAGAAAAGTAACACGCGAATGTCACCCTCCGACTTCCACATATGCCCCACTAAATAAATAAATGTCATTTAAATGTTAAATATATCTGAGAACATTGGAATGATGCAGGAGTCCCCTCATTATATCAGACATAAACATACTCAAAGAGATGGGCAACGGGACGTTTAAAGGACAAACGTGAGGATTATATCTGGTATTTTGAAACAATAATCCTTGATAAAAAATTAGTAAGAGTGGTGACATGAATTTAAACAGACAGTTGCTGTCCAGGTATCCTAGGGAAGTCCTTAATCTTTAAAAATTCACTCTTTGAAAATTTTATCAATTTTATTTGCATTTTTATTATTAATTTTCATTTATTTTACATACAAAGCACAGTTCCCCCCGCCTCCTCTCCTTCAGTTTCCTCTCTTCCCACCCCCACCTCTTTTCTATGTCCCCATCCACTTCTCAAAAAATGGTAAAGCCTCCCATAGGAGTCAACAAAGCATGGCATATAAAGTTGACCCAGGACCAAGCTCCTACCCCCTGCATCAAGGCTAAGTGTGGCATCCCACTATAGGGAATAGGTTCCAATAAGCCAGCTCATTTGTCAGGGACAGATCCTGGTTTAACTTCTAGGGGACCCACAAACAGACCAAACTACACAACTCTTACCCACGTGCAGATCAGCTGTCTCTATGGGTTTCTCCGTTGTGATCTTGACCCCCCCTCTTGCTTATATAATCTCTTCTCCCTCTCTTCAATTGGACACTGGGAGCTCAGCCCAGTACTTGCCTGTGGGTCTCTGCATCTGCTTCCATCAGTTACTCGATGAAGGTTCCTATGATGACAATTATGGTAGTTACCAATCAGATTATAGGAGAAGGCCAGTCTAGGCACCCTCTCCACTATTGCTAGTAGTCTTATCTGGGGTCATCCTTGTGGATTCCTGGGGATTTCCCTAGCACCAGGTTTCTCCCTAACATCATAATGGCCCCCTCTATCAAGATATCTCCTTCATTGTTCTCCACCCTGTCCCTCCCACAACTCAACCATCCTGATCCCTTATGTTCTCTTCCACCATCTCTTTCCTTTTACCCCTACCCCTAACTTATCCAGAAGATCTCATATATTTCCCCTTCCCAGGGCAATCCATGTGTCCCTCTTGGGTCTTCCTTGTTACCTAGTTTCTCTAGGTCTGTGGATTGTAGCCTAGTTATCCTTTGCTTTACATCTACTATCCACTTATGTGCTATGTATTTACTCATAAGTGGATAGAAAATTTTATCAATTTTGTATAAGCCCCGTGATTCTGGTAGTCTTTAGGATAGATGAGGAAGACTTTCCTATCACACACTTCTAGCACTGCAGAGTTCTTATGAAGTTAACACAGAGACTCCCTTTTGATTTTGGGGAAAAAAAAACAAACACAAAACCTTTCTTTCACAAAACTAGTATTAAAAATTATGTGATACCTTTACTGACATTTTGTCCTGATAAAGAGGAGAATGATATTCTACACTAATTGCTGGCCAAATAAATAAGACTGAAATCATTCCAAGAAGTTAAATGCCAAGTCAGCATCTATAGCTTCCTTTTCCTGATGCCAGGCAAGGAGAGCTGCTCTAACCAAAAGCACGTGTTCATAAATTCCAAGCCAAAAAGCACAGGTTTCTCAAGGAAATCTAAACCAGAATGAGTGAGAAAAGCTGTTTGGGGTGTGTGTGTAGGGATTTCTATCCCCAGTTTTGCTGTATCTCCTAAACAGAGACAAACTTCCAGAATCTTTAGAGGCCATAGTCTCAGTTCATGGTTGCTTTTGAGAGTGGTCATTTCAGGGGTTTTCCAGCAAAGTATGACTGAAAATCTAGTGACCCCAGTTCCCTCAAATCTGAAAGGATTTAACATCCAAATCGAAAGGCTGAAAAATATTTGCCTTACAGAGACTTTTGTAAATGTAAGACTAAAACAAGGAATAGCAACCAAGCACATATGCAGTAGTTATTTTGAGAATAGAGTCCGGTGTTCCTTGATTTGAACTTTCTTACCTCATTAGTTAAAACAGTGAAACACTGCCAGGTGAATACTTGCTCAGAATGACAGAACCAATTTTTCATCATGTTAGCCAACTTGACCTGAAGCTTCCCTGTCTCCCACTGCATCTTCTTCCTCGTTAGCATGCTTTCCTCTCTGTGTCTTGGTGGGTATCTTCAAACTATGGTCATTCTTCTGTAGAATCTGTACTCTACTTATTATCTTTTTAATTTGTATGTATGTACATATATGTGCATGAGTGTGTCTCTGTGTGTAAATGCATGTAGGTGCCCATGGTGGAGGCCAGAAGAAAGCATCAGATCACCAAGAACTGGAGTTACAGGCAGTGGTGGGCCACCTGACCTGGGTGCTGAGAACTAAACTTGTGTCCCCTGCAAAAACAGCAAGAGTTATTAACTAAGGGGTCATCCGTCCAACTCTTCTAGCCGAAGAATTTTATTTTTCTATACTAAATAGTCCAAGGAAATGAAAAGAAGATCAAATGTGTTTACTTATGAATATTTAGTCATTTGGTTATTTGTGTGGGTATGTGCTCATGTGTGTATGTGTGCTGTCACGCACACTTGTGGAGATCAAAGAGCAGCTGCAGGACTGAGTTTTCTCCCTATCTGGTGTGGATTCTGGGATCAATCAGGTCATCCGATTTGGTGGAAGTTGCCTCTTCCCACTGAGCCAGAAAAATTATGCTATGACGTGTTTTGTGACTTTTCACCACTCCATTGAGGATGGCGTAGACCTTTGGGAATCCCGCTGTCTTCCTCTAGTTCAGTTTTCCCCAGTGTGCAAACATCTGGAATCTATAGCACAGTCTCCTCAGTACTTTTCTCATTTCTCCTTCTAGAATATGAGCATGATGAGGTCACAGACCTCGCTATTACTGTCTTATTCCCATTGCTTGGGCCAAAGCAAGTGCACAACCAAGGTTTTCTGAACTGATGAAAGAATGAATGTTGTGGTTTTAGGTACTAATGAAATAACCAACTTTATTTACTTTGCTTAAATTAAAACTCATCAATTTAAAAATTTTAAGCCATTTCCCAAATAGTGAGGATTTAGCCATAAATAGCTCTTTTTCTAAGTATATCCTCGACATTCTCATTTAATATCAATGGAGTACATGCATACCCCAAACTGTTTCACCATATCATGGAACATTCAACTTATTCAAGTGACAAGACAATTAGGGCCTTACGGTCTGTCCACTCATTTTGAATACTTAGGCAGAGTCAGACCAACACTTAAGGGGTAGGAATGGAGACTCAATCTCTAGTAGAAAATTGAATGTGCAATTGTGAGAACAGTATTTGTTTATTAAGAATCCCAAGACACTCCTTTGTTTTTAAAACAAACCCTTTTGGGGCAGATATTACATTTAGACATGTCTAGCTGTTACTCTGAAACAACTTCTCTACTTTTTATGATTTCTTGTCCTAGATACCTTCGAAGTACGAGGTCAATTATTCTGTACTGTTTTTCTTTAGCATTTTTTTGTGCTTTTTTTTTCATTATTAATCAGGTTAAACATTCTAGGAGTATAGTAGAATCATTCTTTTCTTAGAGTATTACATTAATATTTCATATTTTCCACTTTTCACCTTGTTGTTCATGATAAATTTTGACCACTTGTTTATGATAACCTCTCCAAGATGCTCGAAAATAGAAACATTATAATCTTTTCTTTTTTTGGAAAAAAAAAATTGGAGAGAGGAACATCCCTGATTATCTGTGTAATTACTATGCTACTCACACTCTCATGAATGTTCCAACCATTTCATGTATTCAAACTACCAGCACAGATTTATAGTCTCCTAATATATTTATTGATGCATAATCTGTTGTTGGTTTACTCATTCTGATGACAGTGTGATCAGTGTTTTTCCTGTGTGATCCCGTCAAGTTGAACAATTTTTTTCAAGACAGAATTTCTGTAGTTCTGGCTATCCTTGAACTCATTCTGTGTATCAGGCTGGCCTTGAACTCAGAGATCTGACTGCCTCTGCTTCCTGAGTTCCTGGATTAAAGGTGTGCACCATCATTACCTGGCATTTCGGTTAAAGCATTGTGCTACTTCCCATCTTTCTATATGCAGGGAATTGCTTTTTGCATTGAAAGGTGTATCTGGCTCATTGTGTATGTTGCCTGTCTCTGCTTTGGTCTTATTTCTATTGTTGTTTTAGGGCTGTTACCATTTCCAGAACTACCAGTGAATCATTTATGAGGGAATTAAAAATATCCATTTGGGTATCAGACAGACAGAGCTCAAATCTACCAGATTATATTTTTCTCATGTGATTATCTGCATGCTACAAATTAAATGTTGCTTGATAATTGCTTAACAATTTGTTCTTTTGGAGTACTCACAAATGAAATGACACACTCTTTCATTAAACAGGTGAATGGCCAGTATCACTTGCAATTAACCAATTACTCATGGTTATATTTGCCATGCTTGATCTCATGTATTTTTAGCCGCTGACTCTACTGAATCTAAAACATCTAGCAGGAGATCAGGGACAAGTTTCCTAGGACTTTATTAAGACATTTGAGGAAACATATTATTATTTATAGAAGAGGGGCCTAAGGACATTAAAATGGAAATAGATCCACTAAATGAATCTGCATATAGAAAGTGTGGAATTTTGGTGTAAAGTATATCAGTGTCTGTAAAGCTTTCTGGCTTGTGCAGAGGCTTTCTTATTTTGTAAACCATGTTTTACCTTGTTCACACCAAGTCAGCATATTTTTAAGTAATAGTTCTCCCATTTTGTTCTGTATATTCTTCAACATAGATATAAATACACATGAATGATAGATGTAGATCAATGAATAGATTATAGATTGAGAATAGATAGAATTAAAGGAAATGGTGCTTGAATTTTCATGATTTAGATTCATTTCACTTACAACATAGGTATTTGATTTTCAGTATGAATTATGTCTTAAGTATATAATTGGAAGAATTTGCCTTAGGTTTAAGGTAAATAGGAAAAGTACAATGATCTCTGTGCTTCTTTTTGGCTCCTGTTCCTATACTCAGAATAATCTAACTCAATTCTCTACACATATCCTTAGCTTCTCTCAGCTATTAAATTTAAGTTCCCCATTCTAGTAACTTGGGTAACAGTGAGAAAATGGTTGCTTATCATTGATGCACCATACTAAATAACTGTTGGAATTTGGTGCCCTATAGATTCAAGAGCTGTCTACTTCTTCTTGTCTGTGTTGACTTCTTTTCAATTGCAATAATGGGCATTCATTAGTCCCAGGGAAGCATGTCATCACCTGGGTTGGGCTAGTCTTGAGAAAAGAATTGTGTTAACAGATATTAAAGCAATGGAGAGGAGGAGAAGACTAGCTTTTCCCCAAAGATTTCATACTTAGCTTCATTTGACAAGAGCTACAAACTGGTATGCTCTTGGTTGAGAGTACACACACCATTCAATGCATCTGAAAGAGTTTTCCCTCCCTTCATATTTCATATAGATATTGATAAGCTTCAATAGGGTGAAAGAGCAGAGAATTGACCAACCAAGTCATTTTTATTAAAGAGATAACAGAAATCGTGATTTTAGGTGTTCCCATAAGTGAAGGTAGCTGAGTGAATGGCTGTTCTGATGACTTTCTTGTGCAATGTATTAATCTAAAGCTTAGGAAACTAAAAAAAATAGACAATATTTTGCTCATAACTGAGAATTCACAGAAACGAATTGTGAGCTGGCCTCATTTCTGCTCCATTTATTGGTCACTCTATTTCTCAATATTCCAGCCAAAGATGTTACATCATTCCTTTGATTTAAAGGCATTTACAGAATGATACATAATTCCTAACCACAGTAAGTACAAAATCTCCTCAACATTTTAGTGACACAGGAAATGATTAATGAGAGTAAAGTAATTAAGGAAAATAACAGTAAGACTTTGGGGTTCTAATAAGGCAACATGACCTGCTTCGTGATGGAAATGAACAGGACATTTGTATGTAAACTCAGTAGAAGGGTGTTCTAAGAACTATTATAAAGGACCAGGAGCATAAGGATGTGGAAAACGCAAAAAGTTAAATAGTCACTGAATTGTTCTCAATCATCCCTGTGACAAGGTGGTTGTGAAATCAGATGCTCTTTTCTTTTCATCTGGAAGAACTCTGCTTTGACTAAGAAACAACAGAAATCATAGTGTGCTCCTTTACAAGTGAAATGGGCAGTTTCTGCTCCCCAAATTCCTGGGGACTTGCTTTTCAATCCCAGCTTCCAGCTGCAAGGAAGGCAAGCAAGAATGTAAAAGTGCAGCTGTAAGGAGAAATCAATGACGAACTGCTTATGAGTTCCAGCAACACCTTGCTGTTATGAGTAAGCCACTGTGGCATGCATTTTCTGGATGCACTCACATTGAAGCAGGTTGAGTCCACACAGAACAGAGATGAAGCAACCACCATTCTTGTCTGTATGTGAATGCTGCCTCAGGAGGAAACCACCTCCTTTGTTTTAAGCCACTGAGTTTTCTTCTAGTATGTTGAAAGTGGAGGACCATGGAATGGCCACCCACATGGTGGAACTAAACCAACCCCTCACTATGGTAACAAATAATAGCCCCATGTTCCTTCAGTGTTATTAATGTATAGTCAGTGTACATAATAGTGAGTTTCATAATCAAATTCTTCTCAATGAATTGTATGGTTTAATTTTCTTCATCTACATATTTTTCACTTTCTTACTTTCCTCTCTCCCACTCTACTTCCTTTCCCCAATCTTTCTGCTTACATGTTAAATATGTATGCACTCACCCAAACATATGATACACACATAATAGTACAGAATGGCTGGAAATAGGGGGAGTGGGTTTGGTAAAGAAAATCACAACTCAACTTATTAGTGATCATGCAGACACTAAGGATGTAAATCATTCTAAGAATTTATTGTGTTTTTTTTTAAGAGCCAGAAGAATGACCACTGAAGTTTGCTTAAGAGGAAATTCATGCTTCAGAGTCATGAACATTATGTTGTTGTTGGGGCTTAATTCAAGAAAAATCACTAACCTGGATTTACCATGTTTAGGATACAAAGCCAGAAAAATGTGATGAGAGCCAAATGAACAATAGAAGTGAGCTTTGGGAGATACTTTCACATCTCTACAAGAGCAGAGAGTGCAATAATGTTTTTATTTGTTAATATATTCAATTTCCTAGAGTTTGTGGTACAAGATAGGCAATCGATAATTAATATTTTAAAAAGCAAATGTAAATGTGGTTGAAGTCAAGATTACTGTTAGGAAAGATACTTTCATTTGGCTTAATCTGCATTCTTTCTCGCAAGCAGAAATATAGTAACTGTATTTTATATGATATGCCTCTTCAATTTCTAGGTAACCACCACATGCATGTATGACAAGTCACTCAATATTACTTTGTAGCAATATTTTTCATATTCGTATTCAAAAATTCATTGAGTGTGTAAATACAAATATGTGTTTATCCCATGAATTTGAGAAAACAGCTCAGAGCTAATGATCAAAATATATATTTTTTAATTTGTTTTTTAAAACAATATCTTGATATGTAGTCCCAACTAACCTAGAACTCACTTTATTGATCAGTCTGGATTTTAACTTAGCGGGATCCTTCTGCCTGTGCCTGTTGAGTATTTTTGTTTTTAAAATATAGCTTATTTAATTGAGAATTCATACATTTTTAAAATGTTATATATATATATATATATATATATATATATATATATATTACACCCATATATACATTTATATTTACATACTCCATAATCACTCGTTACTCTTCATCTAGGACTCACCTAACACTCCGTGCTCTGCATTCATGTCCTCTTAAGTTAAAACTATCCTTGTTTTAAGTATATCGAAATCCTCTTGGACATAATTACTGTCCAATTATTGTTTTAAATGTACATAGTCATAAAACATAATTTTTGGATGCTGTGAGGGAATCTGCAGTGCATTTGTGATGCAGATGCTAAAAGTTACTCCTGCTTCACCTATCCATGAAGTACTGAAACTGGTGTGTCATGGAACAATTCAGCCACATACTCAAACCTTCAAAACCTTCTTTTTCATAGATATGAGGAGAACTTGGAACTAAGTGAGATTGTGTGTCATTTATATTTCTGCCTTTTTCCAGTGATGGAGTGGTCATGGGCTCATTTCGTGACAGACTAATACCATTCATAATCACATAGCTAAAAATAGAAGTGTTAGATTCTTTTGGTTAAGTTGCCATAAGGACCAAATTTATTTTTTAGCCAATTCTTGGGAATATCCACTGAGTTTTCTCACAGCATATGTACCCTGTCTCCACCCATTTTGCCTCAATTTTAGCTCTTTTCATCATTTAATAGTGACTACAGGAAAACCTGGCTGCATATGGATTCGGTTGTTCTGAGGACTATTTTTTAAACATTTGGAAGTTTTTCAAAACCAAAAACATATTGGCCAAATGATCTTTTTTCCCTTATATTTTAAATCCATGAGAAACTTAAAAGAAACTTAGTCCATATGCTAGTTCACATTCACTTATGTTAAAAATCTTTAACATTGTGCTGAACAGGAACTTGATGCACAAGGAGTTTCAAAATGAGGTTTCTCTACAGTTTGTCTTTCAGTATCCATCCTCTCCACCCTTCAATATCCATGAGAATATCAGACTGAACTCAAGATCTATGAGTTGACCACTGTATTGACAGCAAATAAGAAAGAAAGAAATGTGAGCTAATATTTTTCTTTCTTTTTTTTTTTGTATAAATACTGCAGTTTTTGTTTACATTCTTGCTTTTATCTGATCTGGTATAATAATTTTTGCATTTTTAATTTTATGGTTCTCTATAGTACATTAAGTCAATGAGCTTTTTGATATGTAATTACTAATAATACATCAGGCTTATGTTAGCAAAATTAATGTAACATGGTATAAAAAACACTAATCAAATTGTCGGTCTTCTTTAATCAGACCTGCAGTGAGGTACATTAGTGGCTGGCTCTCTGCCATTCTATATGCCAAGTACATGGGACTAAGATAATGGTTTTTTGTTGTTGTTGTTGTTGTTTTATGTGTGTGTGTGTTTGTGTGTGTGTGTGTGTGTGTGTGTGTGTGTGTGATCTAAACATACAAAATTGGAAAAAATGTGCCATTAGAACTCCAGATCAGGAATTTTAAATGGTGTGCATAGGAGAGGGAGAAAGCCAAAGTTAAAGGTACGTAGACCAGTGGCTGAACATAGAAAGAGACTGTTCTCTGGGTAATAGTTGAAGTCCTGACCATTGAGCAACCTAGCCACACTAAAAAAAAAAAAAAAAAAAAAATACACAGATATGTGTCTCAGGACTGTAAAGCATGAAAGTCACTCTGAGATTGCTATTACTACAACATTTTATGCTCTTACCCTTTCCATTAATGTATGGACAAATTTAGATTTTAGGGTAATCATATCCACTAGAGCCCCCATAAATTTCAAATTTTGGTTTGATTCTAATTATTTTAATGTGTGAAAATAGCAACTATATTTGGGTGTGATACCCAATGTTCCTGAATTCCTTGCTGAATAGCTTGTAATTTTTTATTTGTTTGTTTTGCTTTGGTTGTTTGTTTTGGTTCTCAGTGACAGCAATAAAACAAGACCCAATTGAAAATATTTGAAGACATTGGTTGACTATGTGCCCCCTGGGACAGGAGAGATGCTACTTCTTAAAACAAGCTATCCTAAATATACCAATAAAGAGCTATACACATTAGAAAAAGGTAGATCTCACAGCACAGCTTAATCAAAGCACCTTCATCCTACTAAAGAAAAGTCTACTCTGTGACAAAACACAGCACCTTACAGGAACTGACCTACTTCAAAAGAATTTACAGCACCAAGAAATTCACAGTTACAATAGCAACCAAGTTTTAAACCATAGAAATTTTAATAATGTCTTTCATTTATGGCTAAAAATATGCAGCTCTAAAGTACACTAAGCCTAACCAGAGTTTGATTGTATTCAATTCTTCTGGGAAGCAATGGTCTCTTCTTTTCCTGCACCAGGGCAATTTGCTTTAGGACAGGGCAGTTAGGTTCAGACTCTTGTCCAATGTTCTATGAAACACTGTAACAATTGACAGAACATAAAGCCATGTATGAACAGTCATCTATCTCTGAGTAGACAGCAGCATTTATACCAGGATGGATGCACATGGGTTTTTCAAAATTTCAGACCTTCATTTCTAAATGTGCAGATAGTGAAAACCTTCTGCTAGAAAAACATCTCCAAGCTAGGAAACCCTGCCCAATCTTCCCTCTACACAGACATGCCTTTATGGTTATCTTAGGGTTAGAATGATAGCAGCTATTTGATTTTTTTTTATAGGTTCACTTCAATCTCTTGATATTTTGCAGTCTGATTCTATTATCATGGTTCCATTGGAAACCCCTTTTAGTTTCCTTTTATATCTTTCTCCTCTTATATTATCTCAACAACAAGTGTAAAAGAAGGCAAATCTTCAGAATGAGATTCTATGACACAGATCTGAGGACCACATGCAGATGAAGGATCTGTTCCTTCAAGTTAAGTTTTGAGAATCCCTGAACTCTGCGTCCCTCTGCACATGCATCTGACAACGTACTCGTTGAAGCAATAATCACTTCAATATTGCAACAAAATTTTAACTTTCAATTCCTCAGTAAATCCCAGCTGTTTTGGCAATGGTAACTAAAACACTGGAAATCATTTTTTAATAAGGAATTCAAGGACAACTAACCAAGCAATGGTCAAAGTCTTTGGCTCTTTAATTCAGTTTTCACTGTACAATACCTGATGAGCTATTTGTTAGATAAAGAATTTCATATGACAAAGGTCACCTGTTTGGTATACGTGTGATATGTGAATCTCCCCCCCCCCCCCCCGGCACTGAGTAGGCTAAAAACAGGAGAATCACAAGTTTGAGGACATATTGACACCTTTCTTAAAAGCAAGTGAGCAAAAGGGTGAATGACTGCTTTCTTCTCTTTCCAGTTTGTGTGTGTGTATATGTGTGTGTGTGTGTGTGTGTGTGTGTGTGTGTGTGTGTGTGAGGTACATGTATGCACATGTGTATGGACTCTAGGAATTGAGCCATGGCTTCATACAAGATAAGTGTTTACTGTTGAGTTATAACATGTTCTTATCCAGTGAATACACTACTTATGCCTGTACTTCATAGACTTAGAATTTAGTAATAATTAAAAATAGCAAACCTGTATTGAAAACACACTATGCACCAAATTGTACACTAAGAATAGGTTTTATCTTTATAATTTAGTTGAATCCTCCTACACAATCAATGAGAAAGCCCTTATGGTTTTACTTACTTTTACCTACAGGCATTAAAGTTTTAATATCCAGAATAACTTTTTTTTTAAGATCACGTGGTTAACAAATTTAGATAATGCCATGATTTAATTCTGTAAATATCATAGTTACAGAGGAGACATTAGGGGCTGCCCTGGTTAGTTCTTACTGTCAAAATGACACATCCTAGAATTAATTGGGAAGAGAATCTCAGTTGAGGATTTCTGTATATCCAATTAGCCTGTGAGGGATTGCTTTGACTTTAAGTTGATGTAGGATGGCCAACCCACTGTTGGTGGCACCATTCCCCAGCCAAGAGATCTGGAACTATATAGGAAAGCTAGCTCAAGAAGAGCCTGTGATCCAACCAGCAAGCAGCATCTTCTATGGTTGCTGCTGTGCTTCTTTAGCTATGAAGTGAGCTCCTTAGCTGTATAGGTAATGCCTGTCTTCAAGTTCCTGCCTTTATTTATCTCAGTAGCAATCACCCCACATTGCTTTTGGTTAGGCTATTGGACACAACCACAGAAAGGAAACTAGAAGAGGAATTATTATTGTCCTTCCTTTTCCCATTCTGTTTGTAGCAGTGGTCCACCTGTAGGAATGTCCCACAAATGCTTTCCATATTAAAATGGCATTCCATCAACAGCAAGAAAATCTGAATAATGTATCAATTCTAATTAATATAAAGGATTAATATTGTTTTTTTTTTCATTCTGTTCAAGGAATATTACCAGTATAAGGGACTACAAAGACAGGAAATTGGGTCTGAGATTTATAGGAATATTTTGTACAATTTGTATAGAAATCAAAAGCTATTCTAAAATAAAATTTTTATCTCAGTTTTACAGTTTGATATATAAACCCATGCAATGTTTAAAGCATTAAATCCTATTATCAAGGGGAAATTGTTTAACCTTCAGAAGAGGAACATATCTACTAAACTAAACAGGAAACTGAATAAGTTGGTTTCAATAAACCCACTCATAAATGTCAGTAGCATTGACTGGATTCTTTCAAAGTCCATGACTATCCCAAGGATTTTGAAAAATCATGACATCAAACTAAAATAGTCACGAGGAAAACATTTTTTGTAAATGTTTTTTATTAAGAATATCTAGAAAAATCTGATCATGGTTTAATGCTGTGGATATCGCTCTGTGTAAATAAAGTTGGCCAGTGGTCAGGCAGGAAGTATAGGCGGGACAAGAGAGAAGAGAATTCTGGGAAGTAGAAGGTTGGGGAGAGACACCGCCAGCCGCCGCCATGAGAAGCAACATGTAAAGACACTGGTAAGCCGCAAGCCATGTGGCAAAGAATAGATTAACAGAAATGGGTTAATTTAAGATAGAAGAAGCAGATAACAAGAAGCCTGCCACGGCCATACAGTTTCTAAACAATGTAAGTTTCTGTGTGCTTTCTTGGTTAGGTCTGAGAGACTGTGGGACTGGCGGGTGAGAGAGATTTGTCCTGACTGGGCCAGGCAGGAAAACTCTAACTACAGTTTAATAATCTTGGATTTGGCTAGAAGAGCTATACTGTAAGTGGAGATTTACATATACAAAGTGGAAATTTCCCTCAAAACATGACAGTCTTATTTCATGAATCAAAAGGAAAATGGGTAGAAAACAAAGGCATGAGAAGAAAAGGTGGAAAGGCATGGGATAATTAATGTTGTCTGAATATTTGAAAAGAAATGGCAGCAAGCATAGCACAGAATGAAAACATTTACTTTTGAAGAAAGGCTTTTCCAAAGTTTTCAAATCAATGAAAAACAAACACACATTATTCATGTAATAATTTATAGTATCCTGGTTGAATTAAACATGATTGCAGACCACAAAACTTTCCCTATTCACACGCATTTTCTTACTTTGCACATTTATGGTGACTTGATAATGGAACAGCAAGATTATCCACCACACATCAATAATCATTAACACTTATCCTAGTAATCAAACCTGTGCTGAGTTTGTTAGAAAGTATGCGTGGGTCACTCAAAACGATTCATTGGTAATTACATTTTAAAATGATAGGCATCTTACATTGTGCTCTGGATAGAAACTAAATTTACTACTTTTTCTGCCCAGTTTAATAGGAATTTCAAAAGATCTCTTTCTTTGGAAGAAAACTTGTTGAAATAATTAACTACTGAGATGAGAAATCCAGAGGGATTAGATAGAGACACAGAGCCTCCAAGTTTCTAGGTCATTGAATGGAATTTGAAACTACCCCCACAGTTACTGAAGGGCTTTATCAGGAAAGCCTGTTAAATTACCTTTCTCAAATAATATCAGTGGGAAACAGGTGTCCACTGTTGCTGACCATCTGGGTTAAGAAGCAAGACAGAAAACAGTATAATTGCCCCTAAAAGTGATCTCCAGAGAGTTGGTTTAGGCAAAACATTGAGGACACGCCAAGTCCATGGAACTGAGTAGATCTCCTTTTCACACTTTCGTTACACGCACAAGTCCCCTGCTACTCTTAACCATCTAAAAGATTTACTATGAAGAAGTTCACAGTCAGTTATTACTTATGGTTTGAGATGAAAGGTTAAGGTTTTCTCTAGAGTCATGAAGATTTGCATGGAAAACAGTGATAAAATAAAAATTTGCATATAAGAATAGGCATTTTACATGCTTTAAAATCATAAATGCAGATGAAAATTTTATTTCAAAATAGTTTCAAATTGCACAGCTACATAAGTTGATTTTCCTCTGTGTTGGGAAATTTGATCTACTGCCAAAACACTTCTACAAAAGCTCTGATGGATGGAGGTGGGTATAGAATGTGGGGATGAAACAGGAAGGACAGTGGGCCAAGTGCAGAATGAATGATGAAATTGAACCAAATACACTCCACTTGTTACTCTCATAAACCGTTTTCACGACCAGAGAGTAAAATCTAAACTTTATGTTTGCTGTTGGACAATGCACATGCAGATGAAATTCATGAGCAGAGAGGTAGGGAGTTGGATAGTGGCTACTGACCTCACCATCCTCTATCAGCTCACCCAGCGAGAGAACAAAACCAAAGCTGAATTTCTCAGACCTATTTTGGCCCTCCCCAGTGGAAGCTGCATGTCTGGTATTCAAATCATCTTTCTACATAGCATACTAATTTTAGCTGAGCTATTTCTTTGAAAATGTGCTTTAAAAAATTAAAGCTTCTATACAAAGACATGGGAGTGAGATGGAGGAAAAAAGAGGCTGTGGTTGATGAAATGCAAATGAAGCTTGGCTCAGACAGCTGGCTGCTTTGGGATGACATGGGTGATAAATGGTTCTTAAAACATGAGCAGGCATCAGCCTTCTGATTCTGTGTCAGTCCCAGCAAAAACAGCAGTATTACTAGATGCTTCCTTTAATTAATGCAACACGGCTGCATTAGTCCAGACACTGCCGATAAATGGGAAAGAACTGATATCAGAGGTAATATCAGAAATCTTTCAACCTTGAAGCTGGGCTCTGTTGGCCAAAAGCCGATGTATCGTAAGAGGCTTAATTGTATTTGTAATGTACCAGTGCACCATGACAAAAAGGGGGAGATAGTGTAGTTGGGACCGGGAAAGGCTGTGATAAATGAGAAAGAATGAGTGATTACACAGCTTATAGGAGTGTGAAAACAGACAAAGAACACGCAAATGGTTTGGGGAAGCAGCCACCACTGTCATCTGAATGGCAACAACTAGACAAACTTTGAAATGAGGACAGCAATTACTTGGTTCTTTGAGATGTGCCAGGACTGGAGGATGCACACAACAGATAATATATGCTCTATAGTAATGTATGTACTCTCTTCTAGATCGAAACATATTAGTGATTGGGACAAAGGCTAACAAATACCTTTAAATATGCAAACACACACACACACACACACACACACACACACACACACACACACACAATGGGAGCAATGAAAAATGTCTTTAAACACACACAGAGTATACAGATTAGCACATATATTATCTACATATATCATCTATCTATCTATCTATCTATCTATCTATCTATCTATCTATCTATCTATCTATCTATCTTGCATCTCTCTACCTATCTACATTATCTATATATGGAGATTTTCTAATTATCTATTGGGAGAACAATAAATATCTTTAAAAATACATGCTGACGTACAAATACCAGACATTTTACACAAAATAAATTCAGGCTTGGCTAATTTCAAGAATGCCCCATTTTTCTTGTCTCAAATTTCTACCTACAAATCAAGTTAAGAATTTTCAGATGGTATTCATTTCATAAAATATCCTGTATCAAAATCGAGCTTGATCAAGTCAAGGTAGCTATTAAACAGTATTCTGAAACTAGCAAATGACAGAACCAATGGCCTCAAATTTCCATTGGGATGGGAGTGAAAATTCGCAAATATCGTGTTGTTTCCTTTCCCATTTTAATCTACTAATACAACCCCAACTGCAATGCAACCTTCATTCCACCTTCTCTTGTTACAGCTGTATGTTCCTACTCCTCTCTAGTCCTAATTCATAAGCCACACCCCTATTCCCAGCATCTAGAGCAGTGCTTCTCAACCTTCCCAACACTGCAACCTTTTAATAATACCCCCTCAGGTTGTGGTGACCCTTAACCATAAAATTATTTTTGTTTCTACTTCATAACTGTAATTATGTTATTGTCATGAATCTATGTCATGAATAATGTATATATGTGTTTTCTGATGGTTTTAGGAGACCACCCCCGCCCCCATGAAATGAAAATTATCCTGTAAGGGGTTGCAACCCACAGGTTGAGAACCACCACCGATTTCAAGCAAGGATTAGCAAACATTTTCTAAATAGGGGTGTTTATGTTTATAAAATCTTTCTTATAAGATATTTAGAATGTATTTCATCTCTGTACATGACTAATTGTAGAGCCAAAGAAGTGATCTATAATGTGTGATGAATAAATATGTGTTCAGTTATTTGTAATAATAAAATAAACAGTTGATTAAATTTGGTCATAGGATGGTACTCACCAATTCTTATTGGAACATTCACACTTCCTATGGTTGAGCCCAGCCCATCATTATGCTTCTTTCAGCTTCTTTCAGTGCTTACAAAAGAGAGAAAGACTAAAGAGTAGCATGAGATAGCCATATTCATCAGTGTATCAATGAGTCAAGGTGTTAAAAAAGGACTTCAGACTGCACTCCTCCCTTCAGCTCTGTTCTCAGCCTAACCCAGAGCAGAAAGTATTGCTTTTAGATGGAGAAATCATTAAACCACCTTCATACAGCCAATCTTGCCTCTCAGGATAAGTATTGAACTTCTTTTATCCCCCAAATAGCATAGACACATCAACCTGCCTTAAGTTCCTCTTATATGCATTCTGGATGCAGGGGAATGAGCTACAGTTTTGTGTTGATTATTAATCTCAAGGACATCAAAACACTCCACCCTATAAAGCAACATTCATTTATCCTTTCACCCCACGCATCTATAAACATCTCAGACGCAGTTGGTCTAGGCTGAACTTGGTTGAACTTGAGTGAACTTGTTCATCTGTAGTTTGCTGGCAGGTAGACAGGTTGTTCTTTACCTCCTTACTTTGGACAGCAGATCTGGCAATGACAGAAGGAAAACAGTCCAGGTCCCACTGCACAAACTCAATTCTGGCCTTGATGGTGTCACATCTTCAAAAGTTCCATTGATTGAAGCAAGTCCCATGTGAAAGGGAAGGTCACTTTTTTAACTACTTTTCAATTGCTATGATAAAACACCATGACTAGGGAAACTTAGGAAGAGTTTGTTTGGGCTTTTGATGCCAGGGGAATAAGAATCCATCATGGCTTCAAATGCAATCAGAAAGCAAGAAAGCAGACTGAAGAGGAGGGGCCCCGAAAGCTCTCTAAAGTAACCCTCAGTGACATACTTCCTCCAACAACACCTCTTAACCCTCTGTCAAACAGCACCACTTACCTGGCAGGGGGCTAGGTATTCAAATACATGAACTCATGGGTGACATTCTCATTCAAATTACAAAGTGATAATAGGAAGGGCCTTGACAAGTAGTAAATCTCAAGTATGAAGACTGTAATCTAAACAAGCAACCAAAGATTGGGATTTAGACAACTTTGGTTTTAAGTATCAGCCCAACCCAATACCACCTATAGAATCTTGAGCTCTCTGATTTTCAGCTATAAAACTTGGGAGGTGATGGCCACTACGTAAGATTATTTGTGCACTTAGCACTCTGAAAGGAGATAACATGAAATGTATAATGTTGAACAGTAAATTAATGTTCTTATAGCAGTCTTGCCTTATAGGAAGTTTGGTTTTCTCCACCTTCAGTTATGGATAATCAACTGATAACTCCCAAGTGTATTGTCACATGTCAATAAAGCCCAATGCTGTGTTCACTGCCAGTGTCACTCAGCTCACTTCATGATACTGGCATTGTCTCATGTCATGTGCACACATGGCGAGAGAAGATGAGGATGATATAAAGAGACAATGAGAGAGTGAGGGGGGCTACATTATAGAACTTTCAGTACCAAAAATGCTTTTATAATTCCTTTTTGGATTAGCTGTATCATTAGTATGCTACTGTAATTATTTTTTGAACTAAACATAATCATAAGTAAGTATGTCCAGAAAGAATTTGTGTGCGTGGGGTTAAGTACAATGTGCAGTTTCAAGTATCCACTGGGCACTTGGAACACAGCATCCACTCACATGTGTTCTTTTATTAGTAAAATGTGTGGTCAGAAACACATCATTTCTAATAGGATGAAGACTGTAGATATGCAATTCTTAAAACTATAATAACAATATGCACATTTTGGCAAGCCTGTTGATATTCATCAGGATACAGTAGACTTGAATGCCATGCCCTATGTAATAGAAATTTATGCCAATTTAATATGCATAAAGTTCAGAATAACTTATCTTCTGTAGCAGGTTGAGTTTGGGGATTGATAGTTTATATATATTACTCCTTTGTGGAAATAACAATTGAACTTGGCCATCTATTCAGGAATCTGTTAGCTTAAAAGGTAATTTTGTGGTCTTTAATAAAACAGTGATCAATTTTTGCTCAGCCAGCAATTGATTCTTTCCCAACAACTTTTAATTGGTAGCCTTACACTTCAATGGCAAAGTTCTTCCTTAGTGATCTGGAATGAAAATATCTGAATTCTCATATAGATTTTGTGTAACTGTGAAGTGTTCAATGGGTCCAGACTCATGATGCATTATCCTTAATTCTTTGCCCTCTAATGACCATGATTAATTAAATACATGGAAAAATTATTAACTCTCTTTCCATGAGCTTAAGACTCACATATATTGCTTAGATTTCCATCAACAATCCTGATTTTAGAGTTAAAAGCCTTATTCCGGACATGGAGTCATTATGCATCTCTAGCTTAGAGCTGGCTGTTTCACATACCCCATGCTGCCGGGATCAGACCAACACCACTATTTCTTGAGAACATTTCTGTGCAACTTTAAAACTTATTTCAGGGTGTTGGAAGGCTTGCACTGCCCCATCACCTTCTTTAGATGGCTCCTAGGGAAGACAGATTGGACAAGGGTAGGTAATGATTCTTTGCTCTACAATGTCCATGACATGCACTAATGAAAATGTTCACCTTTATGTTCCTCTTGATTATAACCAAGAGCTTTGATGCTACATAGACATAAATTTTTGCTTCCTAATTGGAAAAGGGCAGAATGGTTGTGGGTGTAACTGCTGAACGATGGTTTGAAGATCTAAAGGTCATTACAAAGTTATAATTCTCTCCCATATCTTTACAAATAGCTAAAATGTCACTTTTTAAATGCAAAGTTAAACTTTACTTTCTGAGGTTACCTCATCCATTCAGATTTTCTGGAACATTCATATACCATCATGATTTGAACACATAGGTGAAAGCTAAACAATGAACATCTTGGGCAGGAATAAGGTCACCTACAATAAAGATACAACTCTTCTCTTCAGGAAAAAAATGAAATCAAACAAGGGTTTTCACTCTTCTGTGGTTGAAAATGACCCAGTAACAGCAGAAGGTACCAGCGAGATGGTTAGAGACTCAGAAAAATCACCAGTCCTGAGAGTTAGTTTTGACTGTCAGCCTTATGTGATTGGGAATCTCCATGAATATATACCTCCTCTCAGTGAGTCTATGATCTGTTCCCAGAAAGGTTTAATTGAGCAGAAAGCCCTGTCCTGAATGTGAGCGCTTCTATCCCATGCACTAGTGTCACAGTTAATACAAAAGAAAACACAAGGTGAGCACAGTTAATCCTCTCTCTGCTCTTGGCTGCAGATGCTTCTACCCCTGCAACAGTGGCTTCCATGTCATAAAGGACGCTATCCTCAAACTTGGGACCAAGTAACTCTTCTGCTTTCTTTAAAGAATTTAATTTATAAACTTAACTTTATCATGCATGGATGGTTCTTTCTTTTCTTTCTTTCTTTCTTTCTTTCTTTCTTTCTTTCTTTCTTTTCTTTCTTTCTTTTTTTAGTTTTTAGTCAAGTATTTTGTCAAACTAGAAAAATAAATGATCAGTCAATATTTATTTATTTACTCTTGTCAAAAAAATTAAAGATAAAACATTGTTGCCAACATTCAGATCATGTGTAATTACAATCAAGATGGAATCATTATATAAAAAGCCAGATTTAGAATAGCTATATAATAGCCATTTATCGTGTGTGTGTGTGTGTGTGTGTGTGTGTGTGTGTGTACATATATACATAATGCTATTGATTGGTGATCCCAAACCCAATTCTTTTTTTTCTTTTTTTTTTTTTTTTTTTTGCCAGAGCTGAGGATCAAACCCAGGGCCTTGCGCTTGTTAGGCAAGCACTCTACCACTGAGCTAAATCCCCAATGCCCCCAAACCTAATTCTTAATTGTGCATGTTTAAAAATCTTTAAATAAATTTCTTTATGAGTCTCTCTAGAGTAAGGAATAAAAGTTTTCTTCTGAAGACTGGATCAAAATATAATGTTTATTACATTCAATTTCCTATGACAAGGTGAATTAGGATTTAGTTGACTCATATCTTAGAAGTAGAGAGTGCTTTCCCACCATTTTTTACTTCATTGTCTTATTCTGAGATGTTAGAGATACTGTGAGAGATAACATTGTTCTGTAACTGGAGAGATCACAGAAGTCAGACAAAGGGAAGATTTTTGGTCATTTTAACGATCCAATTGAAAGATCATCTTTGATTTAATAAATCTCAGTGACTTAAAACACAAAATAAAGAGGGAAAAGAAGGTGTATTTGGATTTGAGATACTTGCAAGTTATCTAGTACCTTTCCTGGGATTAAATACAGACCTACTAAGTAGTAACTCTTCTTAATATCAATATTTGAAAAGGGAAGACCAACCTAACTAAAGAGTCTTAATATAAGGAAATTCTTGACACAAGAAACCTTTTTTTCTTAATTCTTTATTTTTCAAATAGGACATTCAGAGTACAAATAATAGTAAACAGGCTAAACAATCTGATGGTGCCTATATGGACACTACCAGGGTGTGGAGGGGCTGATGCTGTGGGCAGGTACACACTCCTGTGGCTCAGTCTAGGACCACCAATATCCAATAAAGGAATAAATCCACCCTGTGTCAATAACATGTGATTTTATATAAATTTATAAAGAAATGTTACAGACATTGAGTATCTCGAGACACACATGCAATATGTTTAAATATTACATCAACGTTTAAAGCTCTGAGTATAGATGAAGCCCAATATCAGCAGTATCATTCATTCCTTGTTTTTGATGAGTCTATTACTATTGCCATCCATTGGGATTAAATATCTTCCTTAAAATATTTGTTCGGCTCTGGTCACTTTTTCAAACCTCGACTCAAACTTAGTTATTTTGTGACATTTTTTTCAGTATCCCCCATCACTTCAGTCATCTTTTCCTCTGAGCCTCCATTGAGCTTACACTGTAATACTCAATTGAGCACCCACTCCATCTTTAATCCTGTCAAATTGTGTTAACCTTGTCGTTCCATTAAGCGTATGAGCACAGACTGCAATGAATAGTAGAACTGAGCCTCAGCCTTCACTCTGTGTCTTTCCAAACTGAACATATTCAAAACCTATAAATGTCCTTACCTCTTTGTGAAGAACTCTAGGGCAGAATCAGAAAGCTAAGATTATTCTAAGTAGACATCCTTGCCCTAGGTCTTCAGAGTAATACTAAAGTAGAGGCCAGTTTCTTGCACCTTCCTAGCTATGCTGATAAACATGTAGCCATGTGGCATTTTCTGGCATTTATATGTCTGCTCCCATTCTCCACCTTTCCAGCTGTTTGGACCCACCAGCAGCAAAAGCAGAGGTGTGAATTTTTCCCCCTCAGTCTCTTCCATGGATCTGTAGAACTATTTTAGTTCACACTAGTGGTGATGATCTCCAAGTCTACAGTCCCATAAAGGCCCATTCTGGGCAGTGCACTTGGGTTTCCCAATATATATTTAAGCATCAATTTCCAATAATGAAAACTCCCCTAGCTAATTTTTCCTGTAGTGCTTTCTATTTTGAAGAATGAGTCTCACCTGATTCAGAGGTTAGGTTATAATTGTATACTCTGTCATTATCTCTGTCCAAATCTTATAGAATGGAGAAAATCTGGTAAAATATTGATGAGTACTTGGTGATTGTATTAGTTGTTAAATGCCATGTAACAAATAATTAAAAACTTACAACCTAAAGGAAGAAGCATTTATGCTATCAAGCAATATACATAATCAGGAATCAGTGTATTTTACCTAAACAATTCATGCTCCAAATAGCCAAAAAGGCCACACAATTTGGAGAGGTCTTCAGAGAGCTTGAATGTAACAGAAGGACCCATTTCTGAATACACTTGTAGTATACTTATTTCCTAGAATCTGCAAATCACATGGATTTATTCCTCAATACTAAGTTCTCTCTGTGTTAAGTCTCTTATGACAGAACAGCTGGCTGTCCCCGGAGTAAATGATAGGAGGAAACCAGAGAAGAAGGGAAAGAGGGAGAAAGAGAGAAGAGGAAAGTATCCAAATATCAAAATGAAAGTCACACTGTCATTTACAATGTCTCAGCAATGTAATACCATCTTCTCTAATCTATGCTATTTGTCACAGAGGCCATCCCAGTTAAAACATAGGGAGGACCATAAAATAATCTGAATTTCAAGACACTTCACTAGTGGCAACCAAGTTAAAGCCTAATGACTACTGTCTACCCTCTTCTCAGCAATAAAATCTATTCTACATGTGAATGTCTCCCCTATACACAAATACCCACAAAGCTCATCCCTATCCAACTGCAGTGTGATAGTCATAATGTCACTACCCAAACTAAATCTGGATGGATGGAAATATGTGTAGAGTTGACATAGAGAAAATCTTTCGCAGTCAAGGCTTCTTATTCTGAAAACTTTGGAGCAAAAGAGACAAGTGCTGGTTGCCCAGACAATTTCACCTAAATGCACAAAACTAATATTCAATGATGAGGCAAGCTAAGGCTTTCTATTTAAGTAGAAGTTCCTATAAAGAGTGGGGAACTAAGAGGTGCACCCAGGACTGAAATACATTCAGGCTCGCATTGAAACTTCTGCTGTTAGGACTGAGTCCAATTCCTGGCTGCAAATGTCATATGGTTTGGACTTCTCTCCCTAGGATCTTTGTTCTGTCCTGAGTCATCTTTTATTTTTCTGAGCAGTCTGAGATAAAATCAGATACACTGTCTAGTGAGCCAAATTTCTGGTTCATAAAAGGTGCTTTAGAGCTTTCTTCTCATATGATCCAGCTAACCAGTTTTGTGTTCTGTTGATCTTACTAATGACCCCAACAATATACACAGTATGAGGGCTATGAGCTTTATTAAAAATGTACCAGTTTAAACATGAGTTTCACATTTAAAGACCTTCACATAAACAGCTGAAATATTTGGCTAAAGTGTATACATCATGTCCAGAAAACCTGACATATTAGATATCCTGTCAGATCATATGTTTATGTTCATATTTAAGAAGCTGAGATATGACATTTTGACATGATGAGTAAAAAGTTTCCCCATACTCATATCTGTTCATGTAAACAGATTTTTCCTGTCATCAGGGCTCAGTCTAGTTTCAGAGATGCTTGAAAGGGCAATTGTCAATCATGTTCAAATTATGGAAAGTTAGTATATAGTTGTGAGTACTGTAGGAACACAACCATTTATTTTTATCACAGATCAAGGAGAGGGAAGAGAAGCAAGATTTTAAGAAAGTCAGGAAGGGACCCCAAAAGTAATTTTTATAAGAGATGTAAGATTTTACAATATCTGCCCTCTTACCTACAATATGTAGCCACAATCAGAAAGTAGCAGGTTCATAAATACTGGTATGTTGTACAGACATAACAATGCACTGCCTTCTGAACCTCTAATGTTAGGTCTAAACACTGAGGAGAAAAAAACTAGATGAATGAAGACAAAGAGCTCTTTAAGTTTAGAATCATAGGAACACTGTGTGTAGAACACAAGTAACCAGAGAAATGTTTCCCCTTTGCAAGAGGCTGCTATCTTCACTAAAACTGAAAAGTAAAGAAAATCATATTCTATGTAATATATTAAGCAAATGATTTCATGCTATTTTTAGGACAGCAGTTTCTGCAGAAAAAAAAAACGACTTCATTAGTCCCATGCTTGAAATATAAATCCAAAGAATTATATGCAAGTACGAAATCATGCCTCATACTGGAAACCTAGCCAACTACCTAGGCTTAGAGAAGTCACGGATCTTGAAGGAGACTCTACAACCACCACTAACCAAGCACAATCCCTAACTGCATTTTAAGTATCTATCCTTCTATTGACACTATGTGGTGCTATTGTGTTCCCCAAAATATTATGCACCCTAACAAACTCATCTGGGGTCAGGGCACAGAACAGCCACTAGATACAGAGGCTAGACAATGGTGGTACTCACACCTTTAATCATAGCATTCCAGAGGCAGAAATCTCTCTGGATCTCTGTGACTTCAAGGCCACATTGGAAACTTCCAGGCATAGTGACACATGCCTTTAATCCCAAGAAATGAGCCTTTAATCCCAAGGAGTGATGGCAGAAAGCAGAAAGATATATAAGGCATGAGGACCAGAAACTAGAAGCTTTTAGCTGGTTAAGCTTTTAGGCTTTTGAGCATCAGTTCAGCTGAGATTCATTTGGATGAGGACTCAGAGACTTCCAGTCTGTGGAAACAGGATCAGCTGAGGAACTGGCAAGATGAGGTGGCTGTGGCTTGTTCTGCTTTTCTGATCTTCCAGCATTCACCCCAATACCTGGCTCCAGGTTTGTTGGGGATTTAGCTCAGTGGCAGAGTGCTTGCCTAGCAAGCACAAGGACCAGGGTTCGATCCTAGGCTAAAAAAAAAAAAAAAAGACTCTTTAAGATTCATGCTAGAACACTAATTGTAGTTCTCACATCAAGGAACAGGATGTTTGAGCTAAACAACTGTCTCCCGTATCTAGAGGGCCTAGTCCAGTCCCATGGGGGCTCCACAGCCACTAGTCCACAGTTCATGGGTCTCCACTAGTGTGGCTGGTCATCTTTTCCTATCTTCCCATCATGATCTCCATATACTCCGCCTTCGGAATCCCTCCTCTCTCCCATTGACTGGATTCCCAGAGCTCAGCCTGGTCCCTTGGCCTAGGATCCCTGTGTTCGCCTCCATCAATCACTGGATAAAGGGTATATGATGACAGTTAGGGTGTTCACTAGACAGGTCACCAGAGTAGAATAGTCCAGGCACCCAGCTGTTTAGCTCGAACTGTTTGGGGGACACCCAGGTCGGGGGATGAGGATCCATCCCTGGTGTATGGGCAGGCTTTTGGGATTCTGGTGCATGTAGTGTGGCACCTTGCACAGCCTTGGTGCTACTGGGAGGGCTCTGCTGACTCCCCTTGGGAGACCTGGATTTGGGGGATGTGGGTATGTGAGGTGGCTTGGGAGGGAGGGCTGAGGGGTGGTGGCGGGAGGAGGTGGCATCTGTGGGTGGTATGTAGAGTGAGTAGAAAATTTCTTAATAAAAAAAAAAAAAAAAAAAAAAAAAAAAAACATGGGCCGGGTAGTGGTGGTGGTGGCTCACGCCTTTAATCCCAACACTCGTGAAGCAGAGGCAGGTGGATCTCTGTGAGTTCCAGGAAAGGCACAAAACTACACAGAGAAACCGTCTCGAAAAACAAAAAAAAAAAAACAAACAAAAAAAAAAGAACTACTAAATTAAACCAGCCTATATCCTTTAGGATGCCTTGGCTTCAGAATAAAAGTCAAAAAATAAAACAATTTTTTAAAAAAGGGACATGAAGTTTGCTGTAATTTTGAGTCCCCTAAACCTGTCAGAAGCTACTCCCATGAAATCTCAACAACATGGCTGTAAACATGACCTGAACAAAATATGATGTCAATGGACATGGGAAATGAGGAAGAACTCGTGAGGTATCAGCACTAGATAAAATCTACAGGCAACCAAGAAATACTGATAATAGGAGAAATAATGTTCTCCAGGGAAGAACACACTAATTGGTTGTCCAATACTAAATGATCATCCTTGATAAAACACATATACAAGTGACATTATATATAATACAGATTAAGCAGGTTGTATTTTTTTTATTTAGAAGTGTGTGTGTGTGTGTGTGTGTGTGTGTGTGTGTGTGTGTGTGTGTGTGTTTAACAACAATAAAAGAAAAAGAGGGCTTGACTTTTCAAGATAGCAATTCAGGGTATGTGGAAGGGTCTAGGGAGAGGAAAGAGAGGGAAAATGGTGTAATTATACTACAATATCAGAAAATATTTTTTAAAATTAGGTAAAGCCTCTATGTGGATATGGTGCTGAAGGGTGATTTCACTGGGTAGCTAAACTCAAGTCAAAAGCCAAACTCAGTGTTGCCCTTCAGTTTACAACTTAGAAGTGGGACAGTCTGGGGCTGAGTACAAGGATGCGCCTGCAGTTTCATGACACTATCTGTTATGTTTAGCAGGCCCTGGGACTGTTTATTTGTCAGTTCTGCTCGTTTTACTGAAGGCACATATTTAGGATTTGAATTCTTAATGCATAAATATAGCCCGCTCTAATGAGGTAGGTTTCCTAAGCAAAATAGGAGAAAGGGGATTGAGTAATAAATATCTAGCCTTTTTGTTCACATGGCCTCTGTTGTAATGATGACTCTGACATTTCATCAGAAAAGTAGCAGAAATTACACTCACCGTGGGTGTTTTCCAATGGAAATTTGTTACATTAGTCATCATAGGGCAGAATTTGTCACCCATATGTTACCAATCCCTGATTTAAACTATTAAAAAATATTTTATTTAGAATGACTAAATTGTCTAAAGAAGCCTCCTTTTTGACATTTTATGACAATTTCTTTTACAAGTAAAAACATAGCAATCTATGTAGATAGGTAGAGACAGAAATTACATTGTGTCTCACTTTTCACCATAAATATCATTAGTATTTTTCACCTTGTATATCATGGTTCTATGTTAAAAATACATGAATACATATTGAATAATGATGCATTACCTATACTGCCCCTCAATGAAATAATTGTGAATTTGCTGGGTAGTGGTGCATGCCTTTAATCCCAGCACTCAGGAGGCAGAGCCAAGTGGATCTCTGTGAGTTCTAGGCCAGCCTGGTCTACAGAGCAAGATCCAGGACAGGCACAAAAACAACACAGAGAAACCCTGTCTAAAAAAAAAAAAAAAAAGGAAAAAAGAAATAATTATAATTGTAAATTTAACATGTCTTTTACTTTAATATAATTTAAATGCATGGCTACAGGAATATAATCACAACACACACACACACACACACACACACACACACACATTATGGTGTGTATATGAAATAACCTTATTGGCTCACATCTTGGATGCCAATTGATGAGCTGTTGAGAAGAAATTGGAACTTCAGGGCTCTAACCTAGTCAATGGATCAATCCTTTGATGGATTTATGCTTGAAGAACATTATTGGGAAGTGGTGAAATATGGGCGTGGATCCTTCCAGTAGAGGAGTTCACTAAAGATGTATGTCCTTGGGAACCATCTTGCTCCTGACCCTTTCCTGCCTCTCAGGCTTCTGCTTCTGTTATCATGCTGTGAAAAGACATTGTGACATTCTCCTGGCTCCAGGATGGCCTGCCTTACCTCAGACCTCGGTGGAGCTAAGATCTATGCACTGAAATCTATGAAACCATGACCAAAATAAATGTCATTGTTATCTTGAGTAGTCTCTAGTAGTTATTTTTTCACAATAATGGAAAGTCTAAGTTAATTCATAGTGATTTTACTTGCCATATGGACATAGTCATCTTCTATTCATTTTGGTTTTAGCTATACAAACTATGCTTCCACCAGTAGTTTATAAATGCACTTGTTTCTCCAAATTTCTAGTAAATATTTAACATTGTCAATTTTTATCTTTACCATTTCAATGAGTAAAATAAATTCATTTTTAAGCTTTACTCATTCAGTGGTTTTTCTTCATTCAATTCTATTTAACTGAGTTAATCAATGTTTTCATCAAAACAGATGAGTTTAAACTAATTATGCTCAATTTATTAGTTATGATAGGCAGGCACAATATGGTCCAGTTCCTAAATATATCTATAACTTACATTATAGAAACTATGTGCATGTTACCTTACATGAAAGAAAAAAAAGTGTGCAGGTGTCACTAGTATGGAAGACCTCCTGGTTATCTTTGGTTTTCATCTAGCCACAGGGACTCTTATAAAAAAAACAAAAATTGCCATAAGAATCTGATGGCTTTGAGGGGGCTTGAAGGGGAATGCACATAACCAAAGGAATGAGGACCCTTGAATCTGAAACTCTGTTTATAATCTACAATAAAATGGAAACCTTAGGCTTACCACCTCTAAGATCCAAACTCTGCCAAAGACCAAAAGGAGCAGACATACACATGGTAGGATGCTGGTAGCTCGAGTATATGGAAGATATTTATGACTCATCAGGTCAAATCACTTGCCATTTTTCTGTCAGGTTGTTGAATTCTGCTTATCAACTTATGGAGGTTTTCAGAAATTTTGATGAGAAAACCTCTTATTTAAAGTTTTTCCTATATGAGTGACAAAAATATCTACCCCTATCATTTATTTCTTGATTTGCTTACAGTTCTCTTGATATACTGATGTTTATAATTTAGTCATCTTAAGAAAACATTTTGTTGATGTCCAGTTTGGAGCCTTGAGTCAGAGAAAGCTTTTAAAATGTTACAAAAAAATGCAAACATGGAGCCAAACATGGCTTCATAGTCCTGCAGCCTCTTGGGCGAGCGGCAGCATACAGACACACAGCTCCTGGCCATCACCTGCAGGCTTGAGCCAGCCAGTACCAACACTAAGCTGAACTGCTGACATAATTTTGTAAGATTTTATTTGTCTCCGGCAGTCAGAGAATGCTGAGAGCACAGCATTCCTAGAAAACCTGCAAACAAATGCAGTACAAAATTGGTATAGGCAGTCATAGAAAAAAATAAATATTTTAAAAATAATAAAGTCTTTAAGGAAAGAATGAAGTAATATTAAAAAAAAAATAAGCCACGTAAAGATGGAAAATACACAGGGAATCTGGATCCTGTATGGTACTTTGTTGACTTTGAATTTTTTAATTGCTTATATGCCAAAAACAATAGCTGCTAAGAGATAGGGGTTAATGAAAACTGCTAAAATAAATCAACCTATATACTTTAAGAATGTCTTAACTTAAAAATGAAAGTCAAAAAACATGTTGCCTTGGGGGAGGAAACAAAGTTATGGCTCTATTCAAAATTAATGAAGATCAAATTTAATTGGAGACCTCTTGAAAACCTTGGCCATAAATATGAAGAAAGAAAACAAGTGTTGTTGATATTGTTTTTTTACCCTTCGGCCCTTTTGCTCTTTGGGGACCTACCACCCAGCTCCTAAATAAATACACATGGAGTCTTACTATTACTTATGAATGTCCAGGCTTAGCTTGGCTTGTTTCTAGTCACCTTTTCTTAACCTAAATTATCTCATCTATCTTTTGCCTCTGGGCTTTTACCTTTCTCTATTTCTGTACATCCTCTTTCCTTCTTATTCTGTGTCTGGCTATTTGGCTGAATGGCTGGCCCCTTCTTTTCTAGCTCCTGAATCCCTCTTCCCAGATTTCTCCTCCTGTTTATTCTCTCCACCTGCCAGACTGTTTATCCTTTCTCCTGCCTCACCCTTGGCTGGTTGCGGGGTGTTTACCCACCAACCCCACAGTTCCCCAGAGTTTTCTTAAGTGCGAGCAGCGGGGAATATTAGGTAGAAGGATTTAGATTGTGGAGATAAACAGATAGAAAATACAGGAAAGCCTCGAGAGGGCCTGGAACTTATTCCAATGCGCCCTGTCTCTGCCCCAAGGTATTTATAGAGACACCGAAGGGTGGAGCAAAAGACACTGCCCCCCCCCAGCACAGCTAAGTGCAGACCATCTCAGACACCTACACTTGGGCCCATGGTCCTAATCATCCTTTATGCAGACCAGCCACAAGGAACCTGAAAACAGGCTCCCACAGCTGATCAGCTCTTTATTAGACCAATCAGGTGTTTTAAACAGGCAAAGTAAAACAGCATTACAGAGTTAAACAAATGCAACACAAAAGAATACAGTGCATCTTTGCATCATTAAACAAAAATTCCACAGAATAAACAAATGTAGCACATTTTAAAATAATATTCCACCACAACAGAAAAAGACTACAGGACAGGTGATGTATATGCTGACACCTCTACTTTGGGAAAAGCTCTGAGAGTGGATGAGACAGGATAAATCTTGTTGGCTACAGAGTCCTCATGGATTATTATTATTGCATATCATACTTTTGTATGGCATGTATAGAGATTTAGTTACACAGTCCAAATAAACTTAGAAAGTTAACAGATGCTTTTTACATGCTCCAACATAAAACAACAACCAGAAAAATCTTTAACTGACTTGTGCATATTGTAATTTCATACTGGTATTAATGCAGATATATATGTTACCTTTATAAGTTTATGTGTTTTCAGAACAAAAGGACCAGACACCAATGAAGACAAGTAGCCTAGGTGGTCCAGCTTCTCAGAATGCCTCTGTTGCAGTTTCCTCCAAATTCTACATCCAGAACAATTTCAAATCTGCTACCTGAGATGGTCCAGCTTCACACACTATTCTAGACAGAATTTCACTGAAGCCCTGAACTTCCCCATTACACAGAGACTATACAACAAATTATACAGCTAGTTTTCCCAGGACTTGTCCACTGTCTTAATTTTCTCAGTGTTCCCTAAAGGTGCCATTGCCCCCAAGTAGTGGGAAGTAATTTTAAGAACGTGATGCCTGCATTCCCAAGAGATGGGGTGGGTAGTTTTGGGTTATATGCTAGAATATAGATGTTTGTCATCATTTAGAGGTTTATTGCAAATTGTTACTGGTCATGGTAAGGGAAGAAACTAAATAAGGGAGATTGGATTCAAGGATCACTTTCGGAAAAGAAAAGGAGGGATATGTGAATGATAAAATAAAAGGTGGATAACTGAATTGGCTTTTAGACTGAAAAGTAGCCAGTAGTCTAAATTATTTGAAATTGGTATGGGGTTTTGTATATTAATACAAAATTAAGGTTATTATTGTTATTACATAATGTATATATGTTTCTATTCTTGTTTAAGGTATTGTACCTATGCAGCTCATTTAAAAATGTATTATAAAGTTCTAATCTTTGAAAGCAATTATTATAATCCATTTAGGATAATTAAGAAAGATAGGATATTAGTTAGTCATCTATAACAATCAAATTTGTAGTCATGTTAGGTATGTTTTCAAGGTCATACAAAGATGTATTTAAGAAAGATAGATGGTCTTTACACACGCCAGAGAGACCTACAGAATATGGCATTTAAGATGTTTTAATAACATAATGTTTTTCATTACAGTGAGACACTCTGCTTATGGCAGCATCAACCTACCTAAAAAACAATGATGGGCATTGAAGAACCTCCATATGGAGTTTGATTTTATTGTGGCAAAGTTAGCCACTGGGCAAGAAACTGCCCTTGCCTTGACTTCTGATAGTATGCTCTTCAAATTGGACAAGCAGGATACAAAAGAAATTGACTACTAAACTTTGTCAAGACAAAGTAGGACAGTCCTTCAAAATGCTGCTTCACAGAAAAGTATGTCAAATATTCTAGTCCTGTAGGCCAAAGATGGATACTTCAATGTTGCAGAGGAGACTTGGGTGACTGTCCACAAAGGCAGCTGTTTCTGTTGTTTCTATAGTTTTGGAAGCTGCTTGCTCTCCATTTCCTGTTTACTCAGGTAATATTATATCTTTCTTGGATCTTTGATGGTATTAAAGACTAGATAGTTATAATTTTACACTTACTATCTGATTTTACAGTTTTTCTTGTTATCAAATTTAGAAAAGAAGCTTACATAAGAGATGTAATGTGTAAGATTGAGAGACATAAAAGCTTAAGTTGTTTAGCTATGAAAATCTTTTGAGATAAAAAAATAGTTTTAGGATGGTAATACAAGTTATGATAAAAAATGGTTTAGGTATAGAACTTTAAATTCATCAATGTAAGATAGATAATAGACTATTTCTTCAAATATGCCAAATACAAATGGACTGGACTTTCTTAATGTAATTCTTAACTGATAATTGTTCTTATTGTATATAGTTTTACTATGTTACAGTTAAAACTTTTTCTTTTTCTTTAGATAAAAAGGGGGAAATGTGGGATATTTGTATACTATGTGAAGATACATTGTTGTGATTGGTTTAATAAAGAGCTGAACAGTCATTAGCTAGGCAGGAGGTATAGATGGGACTTCTCGGCAGAGTGGAAATAGGAGGAGTTAATTGAGGTGTGGGGAGATGCAGAGATATGGGGGAAACAGGATGGGTGGTATGTGACAGAACCTAGATTAATAGAAATGGATTAATTTAGGTTATAAGAGCTAGTTAAAAACAAACCTAAGCTGAGGCCAAACTTTCTAATTATTAAGTCTCTGTGTCATTATTGGGAGCTCACTGGTGGGACAGAAAAGAGCCATGACATTCTCTCTCTTTCATTATGACGTAAAGGCCAGACAACATGCTGAATTGATCAGTAAGGAGATTTTTATAATCCCAAGGCTGATAATGTTAACTGTCTACTTTTAGTCAAGTATAGTAATATTGAGGAAAAGAGAGACGAACAAAAGCTTACATTTTAGATTGTATAGTTTATAACATAGCTTCCATTTTATTATTATAAAGAAAAAAGATATGCTTTGCTCAAAGCATAAGAATATTTTCATCATTCCACATGTATAACCTGTGACCAACTGTCTCAATTGCTTAATAGACTTTGTCAGAGTCCATAACTTTTACAAAGGCTATGAGAAATGCTAGCTTTATCCCAATAATTAGAATTCTTACATTACAGTTTAACTGTTTCAAAAATTATTAGAAAAATTACAAAAATAAGTTGTAAAATTACCATAAAACGGTTGTGGGAGAAAAACACACCACTTTAACATGACTCTGAAAGATGTATGCATTTCTTCTTTGGCCTTGACTTTCAGAACCCTGAAGCAGACTAGACTTCATGGAAGGAGAAAAGCACTCTTCTTTGCTCAGCTTTCTCTCTTAAATCACATTTGTGTATTACTACCATTACACAATTTTTGTAATTTTCCATAACAACTCACTGAGCGTCGTACTATATTCATCAATATATGACTCTTTATGATAGCTTTTGCTTGATGGTCTTGTAAAGTATCACAAGATCTCTGGAGTTCATGTTAGTGTAGCATTTAATGGCATCATCTTTTTTCTCTTGTATAGGATGCCAGCTGTTTTTACTTGAAAACTGACTTTGAAATGTTTTCCTGTGTTTCTTGATTCTGCTCAGTTCCTTTCATAATTGAAATCAGGCAAAGAGGGAAGCTGAATCAAAACAATAAACTTCATCAACAATCCAGTAGAGGTAACATCAAGTTTCTCTTGAATATTACACAATGTAATTGTGAGTTTGAAAATGTAAATATAATTTCTGTACCTAGTACAAGCTTTTCTTTATTAAACCAGTGGGAGGTGAGGCTACAGAGGGTATTCTGTATTTAATGAAGTTCTTCAATGTCTAGGGAGGTAATATAGGAAAGACCTAATGCATTTTCTTTAAAACCCAAATATTGTGGTGGCATATGGGATTAGTCAAGGAATACTGAGAAGCCAATTTTCTTCTAAAGAAATAATAATGATGATGAATATTGTTATTATAATGATTTATTTGATTATAACCCTGAGTATTTTACAAACAACAGTTACAACTTGGTATAATTTCAGTGTAATAATGAGTCTATTGGATTCATTTTTACCTATGGAAAGACAAGGATTTCTATTTCAAGAATAAAGATGATATTAATAATCCATTTCTTCCATAAGTTGGAAAAAAGAAAGGTAAAGCAGAATGTACACAGAAAGCAAAGTATGAGCCTTTTATTTGAGGTAGTTTAACATCAGTCTAGTTGAATACCATTTAATGTATTCACTGGTGAATATCAGTGCCTCATGAAAGCCTTGAAACATCAGAGTAAACGGAGAAACATGTACATTTGTATCATACTGCATGTTCTGTGGAAACTTACTCTTAAGGATCCTGAAGGAAAAAGAAACCACGTAATTGCATATTTTGAATCTTTGAATCTGTCTCTCTCTTTACCCCCACACGACACATATAGAGACATACTACATTGCTATTTTAAAGATATTGAGTATTGTGGTAAGGAAATCAGTCTGGGTTTGTGGAGTAGCTGGCTGGTAGAGTGTATAGTACATGTGTTTAAATTCAATTGCTAACACAAAGAAGGAGGCAAAAGAGGAAGAAGTGGAGATAGAGGGGAGAAGGGGAAGGAAGAGGAAGGAAGGAAGAAATGAAGAGGAGGAGGAGAAAAAGAAAGAAAGGAAGAAAGGAAGGAAGGAAGGAAGGAAGGAAGGAAGAGAAAAAGAAGAAACAAAAATTCATTTGGATCACAAGGATCCAAATAACATCTTCCTTCTTAAAAAGAAAAAGAAATAGGAAGAGTACAATATTCCTCACCTCTTTATGAATTATGCATAGCAGTGAGTCATTCTTTTCCTGTAAACAACAGAATTAATAATATATAAAACAATATATTTCTGCTTTTAATTAGGCATCTGTACTTTGCCAGAATATTCTTAAGTATATTTTAATTAATGTTATGATCAAGCTTCCTAAGTCATTTATTAGATATATTGCTATCTATTCATGATTTTATTTTTTTGATAAAATCAGCTTTGAAAATCTATTTGAGTGGATGCCAATACTTAAAGAGAATGTATTATATATGCAACTATCATTATCAACATTCAGTAATCAGCCTGTCTTCAAATTACAGAGTTAAATTGTAGAGGAAACTGATTCAGTCTTTTTCAAAGAATGAAGTCATATTTTTTAAAGAGTTAAAAAGCATAACACATATGGAATTAGTAAAGAAAACTTTTTTGTTCATTCAAAAACTACTTATTAAAGTATAAGCACAAAAATGCTTGTTTCAAGGTTTAGATAAAAGTCAAATTTTATATAAAGAGTGGCCAAATCCTAGATTTTTAATATCAATATGCAGCTATAAAGATGTGGGTTGTATTCAAAGAATGTCCTCAATGTGGAAGACTCTTTAGGGGAATCTTAAAGATGGACACCAACGTTTGTTTGGATTTCCTTCTCTTACAATCTAAACTTAATCAATCATGACTTCAGTTGGAAGATAGAGAAAGACCAGTATACCAATTTAAAATATCAGCTTTGTCCTTAAAATTTATCTTGTAAGTTGGCTAAAGAATTGGCTCAGCAGTTGAGAATACTTGTAGCTTTTCTGGAAGATTCTGGTTCAGTTGCTCACATTTACATGGTAGTTCACAGCCATCTATGTCTCTAGTTCCATAGCATCTGACATGCTCTTCTTATCTCCATAAGCACATCATACAAGTGGTGCATGTACACACCTGCAAGCAAAGGACTTATACAAATGAAATAAAATAAATACATCTTTAAAAATTAAATTTAAATTACCCTTTAAGAGGTAGTAGATTTAGTCATTTTTTTAAAGGCAAGTGTAGCATGAACCCTAAAAGGTCTTATTAACAATAACAAATAAAAAAAAAAAAAAACAACATGGAGCCAAAAATAGGGATGAAAAATCTGACAGAGATCAGAAGAATCAGAACAGCTAACCTTACCTCACCATGCTGCAGTTTCCAAAGTGCCTTTTACATCCTGTCTTGCCCGTGCCTTTATTGCCTTGTTGTTCTACCCTCTCATTGGCTCTTAGCCCAGCTACCTCACTTCCTTGCCACTGCCTGTCTGAACAGACCTTCAGGTCTCTATGGTTGGTATTGGGATTAAAGGCGTGTGTCACCATGCTTGGCTCTGTTCTCTAGTATGGCTTTGAACACACAGAGATCCAGATGGATTAAGGGCATATGCTAACATTGCATGACTTCTGTTTTACTAATAGTGGCTAACCTTTATCCTCCAATCCTCAGATAAATTTTATTGGGGGACACAGATAAATTATCACCACATTCCCTTTTTGTCTAATAAAAATTTTAAAAAATAAAGAAAAACTATATACAATTGGTACAATAACTATATATAATATATACAAGCAACAAATACATCAACAATGTCTAGTACATTTGCATTTGACAAATTTAGAGAAAATATTCCATTATCTATCCTATTTTGGTGAGTACAAAATGTACCTAATTCACTTTCTATCCTAACTTGTATTACCAACAAAAACTATCTTATGATGTCTTTCAAATTTATACACTTAACACCTCTTAGTGAGTTTCTTTTCTGAATTTCTTAGCAAGGAAAACTGTAACTATAATTATCTATTCTTCAACTCCCTCAATAACCCAAGAGGGAAATAATACTACCTAGGAAAACAGGAAGTGCAAATAAGCAACTTCCCCCAAAAATGTGAGTTGACAGAAATAGCCAGCTATGTGGACAGTCACCCTTGTTGGGGCCTCATCTTCAGCCTACAGGCTTAGCATATCTGACAGACTCATTTGTGAAGCAGGATGTAGGCAAGATCTACAGTTCGACCTCACATTCAGTGTGAGTATTCCATGTACCAGATAAACTTGAATTCTGCCAGTGTCCTGTCATGATTAAATTATTATCTTCTGGTGCTAAAAAAAAAAAAAAAAAAAAAAAAAAAAAAAATTACCATCTGAGGTGGGCAGGCATGTTTGATACTAATAACATTCTTATAAACTTAGCTTTCTGTATTAAGTATTCATTTAAGTCTTTAATCTTGGAAGTCAATTATCCTTATTAAAAACCCTTACATTATTACAAAAGTCTCATTTATATTTTCATAGATACATTTAAAATTTAGAATTGTAATGACAATGCACAAAATACATATGGGTTAATATAAATCATAGACAACTCCATTAGCCTTTTCCCATATCCATGTGAACAAAAACCCATTACTAATCTAGTCCTTTTTATGTTCAAAATAATTGGTATCTTCTTAAAATTTCTGACACTAGAGATCTCTCGATTGCAATCAAGAAACAGTTAAAGATACTTGACAATTCTGAGATTTAATTTTATAGTACTTACTCCAATGCACAGAATATGAATTATCCTCAAATGTCAAGTAGATAAACTGTCTATATCAAGGAAGTATGCTAACGGGACAAGAGCCTAAGTAAATATTAGTATATTTTCACAAGTTGTTGGATAGTTAATTAACACAAACCAAGCCAAGAATCTAGACAGTAAATGTAAGGATAAAGTTAAAAACAATAACTTACTGATAAATGGGGTTTCTGTAAGTACTAGGATGAATATATGGAAGGAAAAATAATATAATTCATTAAGTATAAAACATCTAATTAACATAACAGACTTTCTTTCTTAATTAATAGCCTCTGATTATTCAATATTAGCCCTAGTTCTTATTGATTTGGCAGAGTCAAAGCAAACATCTAGATGATAAAATGAAAGGCCTCCCCTTTCCCCAATCTGCCTCTCTCCACATCTACACTTTAAATGCGTATATACAAGATATAAAAATAGAGGAGTGCGTGTGTAGAGAGGTGAACTCTGGAGGATATTGTTGACTGAACTAATAATGTTAAAACATTTTTATTTTCTAATGTTGAATGAGGAAAGAGCCTTTGAACCACAGAACTTAACCATTCAGAAATAATGCAGATAGACCAGCTTGTTTATCTCTTAGCTTACACTTTTAAGGCATCACTGTAAATCTAAGTTTGCTACTATACACAATTGATATGGGAAGAAATTATACCTTCTACAGTGGACATTTCTCAAATGTTGACACCGTTATATGAATCCATGTCATGCTTCTAAGTTGAAAACCTCATTTCTTTTTACTCAGATTTAAGTGACAGCATTTTCTGAGCATTGAGGTACCCTCTGTGTAATGCATGTGACAAATTTTAATAGAAAAATAAAGTAGTGCACATAGTTCACATGGAAAGAAAGTTGGCAAGAGCTGCCCTGGGAACATGGTCCACTGGTGATTCGAAATTGGAGCAAGATCACAGATGTTTGCTCTCTGATAACAACAAGGTGCCCGTTATAATTTGCCTGTGGTGACCTTTTTAAATAATGTCAAGTCCCAAAGATCTACCACCATCTGGATGGTTGCTGGCTCTAAGACAGGGCATAGAGAGGAAAACAGTTATTTTAAACAGTGAAAACTGATATTAATTTTTCATAGTCATTTGTTGTGTCTGATTTAGCCCCATTACTCTTTCCATGTGGTTCCTCATTTTTTGAGTCATAGTAAACATAGGCCTTTATAGTGACTCTCATCACAACCAACTTATAGAAAACAAGTAGAATAAGACTCTCTCTCTAGTTTCTAGCCAAAAATCCTTTCTAGGAAATAATTCTGTTTGTGGAATGACTATTGCATGTCATGTAAAATAGAAAATCACATGATTAATTTTCTGCTACACCTAGGACATATGGCTCAAACACATGGGCTTAAAGAACCACCTTATACATAATAATACCACCTACAATATTGTTCCCAATTCACAACTGGCTACAGACCCTGTTGTTCTTCAACTATGAGTTCCTGCATTTCTTTTGGTTGTTCTATTTCAGTTTTATTGCTTTACAGAGTGGTAGTTGCATTCACAATATAAGAAATACATTGGACTTGTGAGCCTGACTAAAATTTCAAGCCTCATTAGATAAACTCATATTGTGTTCTTGACTCAACTTCGTGCATCAGTCCTACACACAAAGAAACATAAGTCAAGACATGCCCAGTTCTTCCCATTTATACCTGATTCTTCCTTCATACTTTCTTACACACCAAATTCTTATTATTTCCTTTTGTGTATTGACAATCAATTTTATAGGTAGAGATTACTCCAATCCTCTTTTCTGCCTTTTGTAAGTAAAATCGATGAGATCATCTCAAAACATATTCAGTTATAAGGTAGTGGTTCACACCTTTAATTCCAGCACTTGGTAGGCAGAGGCAGATGGAACTCTGAGTTCAAGGCCAGCCTTTTCTCTTGAGCAAGTTCCAGAACAGCCAAGGCGACACAGAGAAATTTTGTTTTGAAAGAATATATATATATATATGAATTAATTTAACCCTATAAATACTAGTAATTTTATTGTCATTTTAATGTTCTGAAACATACACAATTGACTAAAAAGTAGGCTATAGATTATCAGGTATATACTCCATAATTGAATCAGACTATTTCCTCAAAGCATAGTGACTACTCAGCTATGAAATCTGTGTATTTAAAAATGTAGACTCTAGAACAAAGTAGTGTTACTAGGATTGTGTACCATATATAAATACATAAACTTCATTTCCCAAGTGACTGACTTAATATTTGGGTTCTCCTTGTGGCCTTTGATCCTTTGACCCATATCTCTTTCAATACCTAAATGTAGAATTCATTGCTTTGCAGCCACACTGCCACATGGAGAGAAAGAGATTCCAAAAGATTTATTTACTGAAAGAGTTAAAAGAAAGCATACCTGTGCTCTACAGATAATAATACAGCATTATGATGGACATTATTCTTATTTTAGGGAGTCACTCTCTCTGAGCATAGAGAGGATTGAGAAAAATGCTAAAATGAAAACATGATACTGTTAATACCCATGAACACACACACACACACACACACACACACACACACACACACACACACACATACAAACATAACTTTCCTCTCCTCAAAGGAGAAAAGAAATAGTTGATTCTCTTGACATTAAAGTCAAATATGAGTGACCATGGCCGAACAAAAACATTTAGGTTACTCTAAATTTCAGATTCTTATGTGAAAGCCATTTCAAGAAGGATTTACAGTAACAACAATTAAAATCTCAAATAAAGACACTGTCCAAGTACAATAGTGGAAACATTAGGTAGGTGGGTTAAAGCAAAGTGGGAGACCTATGTTACCTATATTATAGGTCTCAGAAGCTATCTGATAGTATTCATACTGTTTGTTTGTTTGTTTAGGAAACCACTGCTCTATTTGTAAGTATGAAATTCCAAAGGAAAATCAGTGCAGTGTTTATACATTGCAAAAGATTTTCTCAATGGTCCCACAGATGTTAGGTGAGGTACAAAGGAGAGCAATAAATGACTACTAAGAAGACTTAAGATGGTCCATGATAATCTGATTGAGTATTTGTAATCTCCCACATATCCACAATCATCAGATTGTTAATAAGCTAGTTGGCCTTGGAGAAGTTTCAGCTGAAGATGCAGCTTCTTTCCAGAAATTATATATATAGACACATACATGTTATATATGTATCTATGTATACATAAATAGATACATATACTCATTTATGTGTAGAAGAATAAAGGTAGATCTATTTCTTCCCCAACACAAAATTCAACTCAATATTGATAATGATCCTCAACATAAGACTGGATATTGGGCTGGAGAGATGGCTCAGAGGTTAAGAGCACCGACTGCCTGCTCTTCCAGAGGTCCTGAGTTCAATTCCCAGCAACCACATGATGGCTCACAACCATCTGTAACGAGATCTGATGCCCTCTTCTGTATACATAATAAATAAATAAATCTTTAAAAAAAAAAAAGACTGGATATTTTGAAACAGGAAGCAGTAGGAGTTCACTTCAACACGTAGGCAGAGGCAAAGACTTTTGGACAACAAACACTCTAGTAGCGTAAGAGTTAAGACCAAGGCCTAACAAATGAGACTTCACACAGCATGAATGTCTGAAAAGCAAGGTAACACTTGATCAAATGTCAGAGCAGCACAAAGAAAAGGGCATGGTTGTCAGTTTTAGTGCCAACAGAAGATGTTTAGAATACACAAAGAACTCAAAAACTAAACATCAGGAAAGCAAACAACTCAATCTGGACAAAGCATCCTCAAAAGAAAACATACAAATGACTAATGCATCCTTTAAAAGATGCCCAATGTCATTAGATAAGAGGCAGAACAAATTATCATATTCTGTCTCATCAGAATGAAAAAAAGCAGAAAAGGAATTAAAAGGCCAAAAATACCAATGAGAATATGGGCAAAGGGTAATCCCTATTCACTGCTGATGGGAATACAATGTGGTACACTGTGGATATCTTTGAGAAGTTTCTTCAAAAAGCTGGAAATAGAACTTCTACTTGACTCAACTATGCAATTCCTGAACATACACTCAGAGGTAAGTCTATCCTATGGTAGAGGTACTAGCTCATCCATATTCATTCCTGCTTTATTCACAACAGCTAGGAAATGGAATCAGTTAGATGTTCACCAACTGATGCATAGATAATGAAAATGTGATGCATATAAGCAATGAAATTCTGTTCAGCTGTAAAGGAAAATGTAATCAAGAAATTATTAGGAAAATTAATGGAACTCAAAAAAAAAAAATGTACTGAGTGAGGTGACCAGATCCAGAGACAACCATATTTTGTCTTTCATAGATGAATCCTGTCATCAGGCTATTGGGTGAGGAGTCCATGGAACAAATTCATTCATTCTTGTTCAACTACTAAACACTGATGGATTCTGGGGGAGGGTTGATTATTTTGATCAATTATAAACCCACTGAGGATCCCTCCTTCTACCATGGGTAGTTTCAAGCACATTGTTATGCAACTAAATGTAATTAAACTCAATTGGCCTCACAACAATAAAAAGATATGATTTTGAAAAAGGACTAATAGGGAAATTGGGGGTATTAGGAATGTAACATATTCACATATAAAATAACTAAATAAATTTAATAAAATTCTAAAAATAAATAATTTCTTAAAAGAAGTAACTATTCAAAGACATTAGTGCTCTGTTGATAAGGTGGGACATCCAGAATGTGATTTATTTTCAGTATAGTTCCACAAATATAGACATTAAAAGTGGCTGGGAAAACTCATTCTATGAGTCACTACATTTGTGATTTGTACCTTGAACTTCTTCTCAATTAAAACTGTGGCCATTTGGGTATGTTATAAATCAGCCTTTAATGGCTGCCAGTCTATTTGGCACAAAGAAAAAAATACCAAAAAAAAAAAAAAAAGAGCAGTTATTGGAAATTGCTTGCAACAGTGACAATCCCCAGATAGCAAACTGTGATAAATGTTATGAAGTGCAGAGGGGAAAACAAAATAAAAACAAAAAATTATTTTCATGTGAAGGTGACCAGGAAAATGGGATCTTAAAAAAAAAAAAGCCCCATTATGAAGTCAGTAGATACTGAGTTAAAGAGTTTGGGCTTAAACTTAAGCTTATTGCATAAGATTTTGATAAGCTCTCATAATTTAGATGACGGTCCTGATTAGATTAGTAATGGGGAAAAATCATTTAGGCCAAAAAGGAGGACATGAATCTGAAGTGGCAATGTCATAAAAGGGAATTATAACTAACCAGAAAACTACTGAATAGCTTATTTAATTATTTTTATGGGTAGGAGTGTTTTGTATATATATATATATGTCTGTGCATGACCTGCATGTCTGGTTCCCCCTAACTTATCCCAGATCTGTGGAAGAGAAATAAGTGTTTTTAAACTGCTGAGGCATCTTTCCAGCACACTCCTACTGAAGAGTTATGAATAGCAAATTCATAGAATTAATTAGTTTACTGGTAGTGGGAAAGGATGGAACAAAAATCAGATGCCAATTAGCTCTAAGAGTGCAGTATCAAAGTTTGATGGCAAGGATAACAGTTTATCAGCTGTCTGTTTTTAGTCCCAACAAAATTAAGCATTAATTTAAAATTAAGCAGATTTTTGATGGTAGTGAAACTCCTTTTGGGACAGAAGTGAGACTAGCTAGCTTAAGTACCAAGATTCTAAGAAGAGCTAAAATCAACATTCAAATTTTCCTTATGAAGTCAGAATCATTAACTTTATGAACTAGTTTGCTTTGAGGCTGGTGTCAATTGTGTATTTTAACTACCTGTTGACAGCATGTGTAGATTTCCTAAAATTTTCTGACTTTCTGCCCATAGGAGTTGTCATAGGGTCTTCTCTCTCAGTAGAAGCCAACATACAGTATGTGCATCCCGTTTCCACAAAATTAAGACGCTACCTTTCTTAGTTAGTTAAGATGGTATCTGTTAGAATTCTGCCCTAACTCCAGCTGCATGACTACACATGAACAGTTCAGGAGTTAAGCAAAGGGTCGTGCATCTTACTTTATCAGTGTGCACTGGTGACTACCTGCGAGGGGCGTGGTCATGCAATCAGCACATGCGTGGTGTAGCTCCTTAAGCCTGCCTGTGCATGTTCACTGGGAACCCTTAAAAAGCCACACACAGGTACTACTCTCACTGTTCTGCTCCTTCTTGCCCCCACCATCTTTCCCGCTCTCTGCATGTGCTTCTTTCTCAGGCCTGGTTCCTCCCCCCCTGCACACACACACACACACACACACACACCCTCCTAATAAAGCTCTCTGCTACTAGGTAGTTGTGGCTGTACCTCATCACCTTCCCACGTGGTAACCAGCGCTGATAACCAGCGCCATTTATCATTCATTTCAGTATCTTTCTTAGTTAATAGCAAGTAATCAGAAAAACAACTAATCTCAAAGGTACATTTTGTTGGACTCATAGTTCTTCTCCCTTATCTAACTAAGCATAATATATTCTTGCAGGCTGCACTGGAAATATAAGCATAGGAAATCATCTGTAATTTGATATCATATATTGTCTCTTCAAAAATATTTTCAGCATGATCCTACTACCATAGTCTCTCTAAATCCCAAGTCATTACTATAATGCATCATTTCATCATATTACAAAAAACGAAACAAAAACACCAAGTTTAGATAAAGTGTCAGTAATGTACGCACAATATTAAGTTTGTAGACAATTAAGATATAATTGAATTTCACAGTTGAGTAGAATCTGAAGACAAAAATTAATGAAGGTTAATATCAAGACTTGTTAGACAGAATAAAAGCCTCCAAGGGTGGTATTATACTCATGTTGCTTAATGATGGAGATTCAGAGAAATATGGCATTAGGTGACCATCGTTTTGTAAACAGTAAGCTTACACAAACCTAACTGGAAGGGATCAATGGTTAACATGGTTTCTTGAAGCAGTCTAGAGATTCATTTATGAGAGTGTTGATAGCACAATGTGTCATGATGCTACACAGTAAACTGTTGTCGGATATTTTGTTTCTGTTCTGACAAATAAAGCTTGCTTGGAGTCAGAGGGTGGAGCTAACCTCTAGTTAACCTTAGAGGTCTGGAGGTCTATATAGACAGGAGACAGGAAATTATAAGATGGAGCAGAGAAAGAAAGTGATTAAGGTGAGGTAGAGACAGGATCTGGACCCTTTTGGTTGGAGGGTCCAGAGAAGTAAGAAGTGACTGTGGCTGTTCCCTTGCTTCTCAGATCCTCCAGGTTCTGCCCTGATATCTGCTGCCTGTTTTGCATTGATAAAAATTAACTAGATTGATGCAACAATAAACCATTTTTGTGCATAATTAGGAGGAACAAATTCTAATATAAAAACACACTGTACGCCGGGCTGCGGTGGCACATGCCTTTAATTGCAGCACTCAGGAGGCAGAGCCAGGCCAATTTCTGTGAGTTTGAGGCCAGCCTGGTCTACAGAGTGAGCTCCAGGACAGGCACCAAAACAACACAGAAAACCCCTGTTTGAAAACCAAACAAGAAAAACACTGTAGTAAGGAAATAAAATAATACTGTTTATTATGATGATATACATAATTGTGTCACATATAATTATTTGTCCTATATATTTGTGTGATTGTTATGCGGTAGACTGGTTCCTACTGATGTCACCATAAATATGTGAGTAAAGTAGTATACACAACATCATGCATTGGAATGGCTGTGGCATCACCACGCAAAAATAGTTATCTATTCCTTTGTGATGTCTTGAACCTCCAGTCTTCTGCACAGTTCATTATTGATTACAATGTCCTTGTAAAGACCAAATTTATATTTGCATCCTCAGAAATCATAAATGTTATTTTACACAAAGTAAAATAGATTTTTTTATATGACTGAAGTATCTTGAGACCGCAAGATTTTTTTTTATTTTTGTCATTTGGGTGTGTCTAATACAATCACAAATGTCCTAATGGACTCTCGAGTGGGGAAAAGGAGGAATCTGATGCAGTGCAGAAGGATGGCTGCAGAAGTGATACGCACGATATGATTCTGGAGCTTAGAACTGGCAAAGAATCAAGTCTCCCTGCAGTCTGTGGAAAGCAGCACACATCCTATTTCACTGATATTTGGGAAATACTTACTTGGAACTTCTGACATTTGGAACTCCCAGAAAATACATATTGTCTCTTTCAAGCTATAGATTCTGTGGTAACTCCTTAGGAACGTCAACGGGAACTACCACATATATTGATAACCGGACATGAAGTGCTACTATAACAAATACCCAAAACTGTGTAAATAGATTTGTGTTTTAGTAATAGAAGAAGGAAGGAAGAAAGATTTACAAAGTACATAACAGAAAAAATCCATTGTTCTGTTCAAATTATTAATACAAATATATTTGCTAATTATTCGGGTAGTGAGAAAATCATTTAAGTAGGAGGAATTTCTATATATTTAGAATAGTCATACTGAAGATGTGAAGCTTCACATTGGAATTTACATTTTGCTCATCGAAAATATATTTTTATACACTATTCTTTGAGAAGTATAGATTTTGGTCTGGTTTATTTCAGCGTGCAATGTTTTTTTGCAAGGTATTTATATGCTAGCATGAATTCCTTCACAGCCTGAGATTTTAAAAAAAGGGTCCAGCTGTGTACAACGTTATAGTGCAGGCTCTGTGGGAGGAGTGAAGAGGGCATCAGGAACTTGCTGGACATCCACCTAGATCAAGATTCAGTGAGAGACCTTGTTTCAAAAGAATAAAGTGGAGAGTGATTGAGCATAACATCTATGCCATCCTTTCGTATCCAAGAATGCACACTCAAACACATGTACATATACCACACACACACACACACACACACACACACACACACACACACATGACACACATTCATAGACAGACAGGGAGAGGGAAAGGACAAAAGAGAGAGAGGGGGGGAGGGAGAGAGAGGGAGGGAGGGAGGGAGGAGGGAGGGAGGGAGCGAAGGAGAGAAGGAGGGAGGAAGGAAGGAAGGAAGAAAGAGAGAGAGAGAGAGAGAGAGAGAGAGAGAGAGAGAGAGAGAGAGAAGAAGAAGAAAGAAAGAAAGAAAGAAAGAAAAATATCCAAAATATGTGATTAAAATCACCCAGTTAGGATTAGTAAGGCTGTTGCTACCCCACAGGAAGTTTCCTTTCCTTTTGTGGATTATCCTGTCAGTTTAGGCTTCACATTTCTTTTTAAACTTTTAATCAGGTAACTTAGTAGTGATGTTTTGTAACAGCAATTAGAAATTAATAAATAAGCTTTAAAATATTTTAAAAATTTGGTGTTATTATTTGATGATCTGTCCAAATGTTTTAAAGGTAGATATTAGTTATAAGGAAGATTTATTTATTACCAAAAATTTTAATTAATATTTTTGCAGATTAATTTTTATGCCAATACAGAGGAAAATCTCATAGGTTGGTGGGAAAAGACATTTTGTCTGGTCTGATATATTTTCATCCTTGTTTGAATGAAAAATTAGGTTATCCTCTTAATTCTAATCACACTATATTCATTTAGATCAAAAGCCTTAGGCATGTTGCTTAATTTCTTTGATGCTTAAGTTATAAATGTACATAGTAAGGATGGTGATGGCACCTGATGTATAACTTAACTATGTGCCGGAAATGATATCACTTGAAAATTCTGAAATAATAATAATGTTAATAATTTATCAAATTGACCTTCATTTTATATTTTCATGTGTGTTTAAATCTTTTTATGATAAGATGTAAGAAAGGAAAAAAATACTTCATTTTTATATCAGGACTTTTTTAGATATAAAGTAAATAGATGAAAAATTTTCATCTTCCAAAATTGTTTTAAATTTTAATGAATAAAGATGAAACTATTTACGTGTGAACTGAAAACAATTGAGGTTAAATTTTCAAGTATTTATTATTTTAAGAAAACCTCCTTTTTTGATATCATATAACTACATATTTTATTACACAGAGTTTTTTGTTTTTGTTTTGTTTTGTTTAAGAAAGGAATTGAACAAGGTCACCTTTGAGTTATGAAAATAAAAATTTTTCATTTAAATATAACATGTCTACAATATGATACTTAAAAATATTTTATTTAAGCTAGAAAGATAATCCTCTGAAATAGAATTTATTTTCTTTCTATATATGAATTTTTTAATTTTTAAACTTTAAAGAATGGTCTGTAATGTGTACAGCAGTTATATTTAGCTCATAATGAATATTCATAAGAATGCATGAATGTCATTAATAATCTCAGAGTTTGCTTTATATTTCTGAAGTTTCTTTATTTATAGCATTAACAATTTAAGAACCCATTTTTATGAATTTTCTACCTTAAACTAGAGACAATATGTTTTAAGATTATTCATTTTTGTTTTATTTTCAATTTAAAGCAAATATGTTAAATAAGATTATATATGATGAACATTCACAGACTCTAGCAGTCCTATCTCAAATAATGAATAGGTATTCAAATAGTGACATGATTGTAGTAAAATTAAAATTCTGTTTCAGTTAAGTTACTGCTTCATGATTATTAATGTATAGTTCAGAAAATACCAGAATATTGCAAGCACAGGGTCATATAGATGAGAATAAGACTACAAAAATATATGCTTTTTGATTCAGTCATGGTCAGCTAAAGTTTTTACTTGCTCTAATCATTTATGTGGCATGTGGATTTGTCTTAGCACATCTAGTTTTATATTTAAAAGGCACATTTACACAATTCTAAGTATTCAATGCTCAAAAATATATAAAACTGGGGAAGTGACATTTATATTTTCTTTTCATGGAGAGTATGACCTTCCTCCCTTCCCACATTTTTTTCAAGATAAGAGTCAGACATGTATACACATGTGCACATGAGCATGAACACAGGCACAGACAGAGAGACAGACAGACAGACAGACAGACAGACACACACACACACACACACACACAAATACACACACACAGCACTTACCCTCAGATTTACTTTTCATGCATTCAGACATCCACAGTCAAAAATATTTAAAAGAAATTTCAGAAAAGGAGGACACAGTCACAACTTTAGTACAATGTATTGCCATTATTATTTAATTTTACCATATACATTGTTGTTAACTTACTATGCCTAATTTACTCATTAAACATCCCAAAGCTATTTATGTAAATGAAAAGTATACAGAAGGGATTTGGGGTGTTGTGATTGGTTGGTTTTTCAAGACAGGATCTCACTACATAGCTGTAGCTGTGACTGTCCTGAAATTCATTATGTAGACCTGTCTGGCTTTGAACCCTGAATTCACAGAGATCTGCCCAACTCTCCCTCCCAAATGTTAGGATTAAAGGTGTGTTCCACTGAGCTGGCTCTTATGTAAAGCTTTAATGGTTAATTTGTTAGCTTGACTGAATCTAGAATACCCTGGGAGACAACTCTCTGGCCATGCCTGTAAGAGATGATCTTAATTGGGCTGAGCCTGGAAGACCTAGCCAAAAATTAGGAAGCATCATTTCCTGGGCTGTTGTAGAATGAAAAATGGAAAGCTAGCTGAGCATTCACAGTAGTGACTCCTATTTTCTGAGTGTGGATACCATGGGATTACCTAGCCTTGTGTCGTGTGCATGGCTTCACTGCCCGCTGCCATGACATTCCTGTCATCGTGAACTGTGTTCTGTCTGCCTGGAAAAGCAAGCTAAAAGCAAACTTTCTTCATGAAGTTGCTTTGGCAGAGTGTTTTATTACAGCTATGAGAAACTAAATAAGATGAAGTTTTGGTGCTATTTGTAGCTTTAGGAATTTGGGGGCAGTTTTAGACTGTCTTCCACAGATAAGGAAAAATACCTTTGTATAGGCAACCAAAGTATAGCACTCACTGCAGTATTAGACTTGAGATAGTATTGACATTCAGCAGGATCTGACATTATCAAAATAATGTCACCACAACTGACTACCTTTATTTTTAAAGTTATTTAAAGTTAACAAATCACTTGACTTTGAAAAATTACTAAAAGCATTCCCACGTTTTTTTTTTTTTTTGTAAATTATGAACTTGAAAGTCTTTCCTTGTCATCTTCATTAATTACATATAATTTTATCACTACTGAATGTTAAGTAATATTAACATAATAAACAACCCTATATTTAGTCTTGCTATGTCCTCATTTTTATTCATGGTTATGATAGAACATCTGCTTGGTTGGCATTTTATAGGTGCTTTCACTGAAATAGGCTAACAAATGTTACTCAAAACTGAATATAACTGAAATCAATAAATCGCAAAATGTATAACAACAAAAGGTGATATTTACATCACTACATAAACTCTCTAAGTGATATAAATATAATTCATCATTAAAGATATTTATAAATCTTTACATATGACATGTAAATACCTTTAGCCAATTACACACCTGGGAAATAAAAATTATCCATCCTTAGTATACATGGCAAAATACATTACTTCAGAAGAAAAGTTACATTACAAGACATAATAAGAATTTTCCCAATAAATAAAAGATAGTGGTTCTGCATAGTATAAAGTACTTAAATTCCACTTTTCCATTAGGTAACAAAATTTGAATGCACAAGAACAATTTCATTTTTAAAGTCTCTCTCCATTCCTTTCTTCTTTTTAATTTTGATTTTTGTTTTTGAGAGAGAATTTGGCTTTGTACCCCAGGCTGGCTGTGAAGTCCAGGCTATTCTTTTACTTATAACAATCCTCCTGCCCCAACTTCCTTATTACTATAAGAACTACAGAGTTGCAGATTTAGCTCAGTGGTAGAGCTCCTGCCTAGCAAGCGCAAGGCCTTGGGTTTGATCCTTAGCTCAAAAAAAATAAAAAAAAAAAAAAAAAAAAAAAAAAAGAACTACAAGCATTGGCTACTCTGCTCTGCTGATGTCATGCTTTATCAACATAAATTAAATATATACATAGACTTAATACATTACTGACAGACTTTTGTGATGTGTTTTATGCTTGGTAATACATTGTCTCATAGATTTAATTCTACCTGCTTTTATCTACACAGGCACATCATAAGACAGATTTTTTTTTTTGTACTATATGTTGTAAGTTCAAAGGTTTTCTATTCTGAAAGGTTCTCAATTATGAAGAAGAGGAAGCTTGAAATTGATATTTTGGGGGCCAACTTCCCCATTTTAGTTTTTTGAGACAACTGTTCATTAATATTGCAACACATTTACACACAATCATAATACAACAACACGTTTCTTGTCAGAATACATTTTCTCAAGGAGATAAGCCATGTTTAGATTCAAAGGTATTCTAATGAAATGGTACCATGCTGACAAAGTATGAGATGAGAGGGAAGGTATAGCATCCCACACATAGAGTACAGAACTTTTACTGAAAGTCGAAATGGAGACCATTGCTTGATTAGTGCCCATATGCTTCCTACAACTGATTCCTGAATCAGAAAGACAAAGCTCCAGAGATTTCTGAAGCCCTTGATCACTACCAGCCTTCCCTCGTTGCCAGAGCCTCTGCTTGTAACTTGGTGGCATGGCTTTGCTGAATAGCATATTCTATAAAAGAAAAAAGTGCCAGGGTTTCCAGATTTTTTTTTTTTTTTTTTTAGTTTTTTGAGACAGGGTTTCTCTGTGTAGCTTTGTGCCTTTCCTGAAACTCACTTGGTAGTCCAGGCTAGCCTTAAACTCACAGAGATCCGCCTGGCTCTGCCTCCCGAGTGCTGGGATTAAAGGTGTGCGCCACCACCGCCCAGAGGGTTTCCAGATTTTTCCAGTGCAAACAATTAGATGAATGAGAAGGTAAAATGTGTATTAAGTGCATTAACTATTGGAGTTCTGCAGTGAATGGGGGAAACTTATTGAGGAAGAAATGTTTCTTCTCTACAAAACTTAGTAGGTTCAGTGAGTGGCACTCACATGTTTGTGGAAACCAATAGCTGTCTAATTGTACTCAAGGCCTACTCAAAAGAAGGGGGATCATGTCTTGTACTTGAAACCTAGCCGGCCTCCTGGGGCTAGTGAGTTCATGGACCTTAGAAAAGAATCTGCTGCTGCCACTTTATTAGACCAGCATAATTCTGTACTATAATTACAAATCTTCCCCTCATACCCACAGGTAGGTGTAGCTAATGCCCTTTATCAAAGAAGCCTCTCTTGGCAGCAAATGGAGACCATCACAGAAAACACAACCAGACAAAATGTAGAGATGAACCAATGATTGGGATCCCCAAACTCCAACACATTGATACACATCACATTTCCTGAATCTATGATTCAGGGAATGTTGCAGAAGAGGGGGAAGAAATTTCGTATGAGCAAGGGAAGTAAGAAGTTTGCTGTGAAACAATATGCCTTAAAAATGGCAGCATTAACAAAACCAGAAAAAACAAATAGAGGTAAAATTCACCCTCAGAAGTTTTTCTCCTGACACAGAGAAAGGGTGTTCAATTACACTAATCTGTCACTACTGAGGGTGTGATCAACAAGGTAGCTGAGCAGTTTTGGGCTCTACTCCAGCTCAACTGAACTAACATCGGTAGTTTCTCAAGTTCCTCTAGTAATTCAGATGAACGTTAATTGAAGAAGCGCATTAATTAATCCCCAAACACACTGGTTTGGTATGCATTTGGTATCCACATCATGCCAAAATCATAAAGAAACTTTAAAGGAATTCAGGAAATAATTCTTTTCTATTGTTTTAAACAGTGGAGAATCCACATCAGGGACATGAAATACAGTTACTCTTGATTCACCCTCAACAAATATTGGAATTAAAGAGTTCTAAAGAACTGAAAATGACAACAACAAACCTAAATCTATTAGAAGGAAAGAAGAGACAAAGGACTACAGGCCCTGTCCACCTGCAGATGGTAAGTGGAAGGTAAAGCTACAGTGATCAAAGTGTTTGAAATTCTGCAAGTCAGAATCTGTGCTCATATCAGCATCGCGGAACTGCCTATGCTGGAGGAATATGTCTGCCCTCCACTCTGACTTATAGAAATTCAGTGTCTGCCACTGAGACAGAAAACCACCTGTTTGTAATGATCAAGGGCTTTCCTCCAAGTGGGATTCGGTCAGAACTGAATCTGGCCCAAGCTGGAGGACAGTGAAGGTGAAGAATATATTGCCAAGACAGTGAGTGACCTGGCTCTGGGTCAAGATCTCCTTAAACTGTCTCCCCACACAAGCCATCTTTCCTCTCCATCCCTCCAGTCTGACTCCTCACATTATGTTTGCTACCTGGCAGCAGTGTCAAATTATTTAGCTAGACTTTGTGCAAGCTTTCTCCATCTGCCCACTGGTGTGGATGTTTGCTTGATGACTTTTGCTTATCTGATCTGTGACAGACAACTGCCTGAACTCCCCCAGCTTATCAGCAGCTCACATTCCCTCAGGTCACCTCAACTCCTGCTGCCTAGTGACCCAGCGTTATTACTTAGAAGGAACTCCTTGGACTTTGAAGCACTGACCTCACTTTATTTTTTTAATAGTCAATCTTGTCGATGGGAGACTACAGAGCTATAAATAGATTCAGGAAGTTTATGTAGCTATATGTCTGTTCCATTAGGTGTTAAAATTCATGGAAAACCATCAAGAATCAGAGAAGACTTAAAGCCCTCCTGATCACTCCTGATTACTATAGTGGGGGGAACTTCTGTGAAAGAGCAGCCAGCTGTCAAGGACAGAACACTGGAAAGATGGATCATTCTCCCATCTCAGGTGGTATCTTTCTGCTGGACTTAGAAGTCAACAATTTCTGCTTATGTTGTATGACTAAGATTGAGGACGAGGGACAGGGTGAAATTCATGCTAATGTTATATATTTTATCATTTATTTCTAAAAGTTTAGGATAAAGTTTTACTTTTCCATTTATTCCTTATTTCAGCATTCTTTAATGCTGTTTACTAAAATGAAAATCCTTCTTTTATTTTTTACCATATCGGAAACAGATGGATTGACAAACCTGCATAGACATCTGCAATACAACAGGACATTTATAGAATTGAATTTACAGGCAATCAAGGGATATAGTTCAGACTGGTATAAAAAAGAGAAAAGGAGGGAACAAAGGAGGTTAGCATTTGCTGGATGTCTGTTACTGTATTCATGCCTGAAAATATTAGATCCCTAAATAACACAGGCTGATGTAAGGACAGAAGCTTACTCTCTGAACACTGACAGCAGAGCTTAGGATAGCATCCTCACAGCTCAGTGAGCTAGAGAGGTCGAGCTGGTGCCTGCATGAAGCCTTCACCCCTACGTTCTAGTCTCTTTGGTGCAATAAGGTACCCTGCAGGCTATGGAAAGAGGAACCTGGACAGCAACCCAGCCACAAAACCTTCCACCTACAATCCATCCTGTCTGCAAGATGTGTGGGGGCAATGGTGACATAGAACTTGTGGGAGTGCGCAACTAATGTTTAGTTTAACATGAGGCCCACACTGTGAGAGGGAGTCCCTGCCCTCCACTGCCTGGATGGCCAGGAACCACAGACTGGATAGCCCAGAGATCCAGGGAAGAAACAAACACAACTGCCCCCCATACTTCCCAAAGCAAAATCAATGAAATGATTCCTAATGATATTCTACTATATTCATAGATCAATGCCTTGTCCTCAAAATTTCTAGCCTATGGAATGCCCAGCTGATTGAAATATTAATTGAGGAATTTTGAATTTTAACATGATAATGCATGATATTTTTTAAAACAGGATAAAAAGAATATCTACTGCTCTCTCTCTGTCTCTCTCTGTTTCTGTCTCTCTCTTTCTCTGTCTCTGTCTCTCTCTCTTCCTCTTTCTCTTTTTCCCTCTCGCCCCCTCTCTCCTAATAAAGCTCTAGAAAGATAAAAAGAAAAAGAATATCTACTTATAATCTGAGACTATTAAAACACTGGCCTCTGGGTGTCTTCACATGTAGAAAAAAAAAAAAAAGAAAAGAAAAGAAGAGTGTTATTTTTCTCAGTAGTCCTGGGGAGCCTAACTCATTAACTAGGTTACATGCTATCTCTAAACTAACCAACAGCAAATTTATGCCAATCCACCAGGCATCCAGTAACTGTGTTTTCTTATTACACAAAATGTGTGGCTTTCTAATGAATCTATTACAAACCCCTACCCCAATTTTTTGCCTAAATTCCTCACTGGTTCTCCCATATAGAACTTTAATCAACTAACAAATAGCTACATATACAAAATTACTCATTTGCATTATTTTCCTTTTTGATTGCTTGATTGTTTAGTCTTATTGGAGATTAAGCTCAGAGCCTTGCACATACTAGACAGGCACTCTACCAACTGACCCCCAGGCTTAGCCCACAACTCTCTTGGCTCTTAATTTGACCACCAGAATATACTGCCTATTTTATATCTAGTCATCTAGATGAACATAACATTTTATGACTGTAAGTAAATATAAAAAGTTTAGAATGTTAGAGAAAAGGACCAGTGTTTCTCACTACAATGAGTATTCTCAAAGGAGGCAACAGCTAGTTCCATAGTGTGTAAACTGTGTTAGCATCTTCACACTGTGATTATGCAACTAAGATAAAGTGTAAGAAGGAAGAGGGTTTTAGAGTCTTTCAGTTGATGATCACTTGGCTTCATTGTTTTTGTTCAGTTACAAGACAGTAGATTATCATGGGAATGTGTGGCCAATGACACTTCTCACTTCTCATCTGAAGTCCCAATAATGCTTTCAAGAGTGTGGACCTAATAACATGACTACATCGCACTAGACCTATTGGATCGAAGTTGTACCACTGCCAAGTAGCCACAGGTGTATTAAACTCATTTAACACAGAGGGCACTCAATATCCAAAGTTTAGCAGGAAAAACAAGAAAGATGGCTATTTTATATAGAAGGCTCAGTATGCGCAGAGCACATGAACTTTCAAATTCTATCTATGGAATAACAAGTTCATCTAGTGGAGAATTAGAAGAATATTTCAAACGGCTCTTTGTGGTTGACATAAGATAAATAACTGGGAAAATAAGATAAGAAACATTGCTGTTAGACTAATGAACTCACAGCAGCTATGAATATGAGCATAAGACCTGCCAAGAGTAGAGTTTCAGACCATCAACACTGCATCATAGGTAGGGCAGTAGTTCATGAGGCTACACCTCTCCCTGAGAAGTTGTTGGCACTTTATGGTTTGGGAAAGTGGTCAGGCATCATTGTCTTCAGTAGTGTAACCATGGGTATGTTGCATGTCCTCCAATAAATCATTCCACTCAATGCTTATTCAATGACTAATTAAACTGAGTAAGTAACAAAATAAACTACAAGTTAGGAAAGTAGAAAGGATATTTGTTGGGAAGAAGGGGCACAGGAAGAGTAAAAGGGAGGTAAGAAGATAAATGGGGGTGAACATAACCAAAACACATTATATGCATTAATAAAATAATCAATGAATAAAGTCAAAACAATTAATAAAAAGAGCTAGAGAAACTGGTGAGAACCACACAGACTGCTATTTGCATTGTCACTTTGAACTAATTTTAGAATTGCAAAAAAAAAAAAACTTGCAAAAATGGCATGAAGAGCATGTGTATATCCCACACCCAATATTGTGTAAAACTACATTGAACATAAATATATTCAAATAAAGGAAACCAGACAGTTACACTGACAAGACATTATTAATTAAAAACTTCATTTATTTCACAAGTTTTGACATAAGTGACCTTTATCTAGAATCCCATACTTATTATTTCTCCTAATCTCCTTAGCCTAGGATGAGTTTACTCCCTAGAAAAATTGGTCAACATCCGAAGATACTAGTTATCACAACTAGTGAATATAACTGGTATATGTTGAATAATGGCTGGAGGTCCATCAAAAACCATACTGTGCAACAGCCTGTGCCATACAGTTGTGAATAATTAATTGCATCGTATTGTGAAATGAGAAAGAGTGATCTGCACATAGGTGTGAAAGGCATGCAGCTGGGTTTAACAGAATGCTTATTTGACCAGGATAAGAATTAGAGCTGATATGTTGGAGGAAGATGCCTCAGAAAACAGTGGTCTTGGATATGTATTATGAAGACATCTAGAGAAAGAGTTTGACTGTAGTCCTGTCAGGTTGAAGCCTTCTTTGAATAATGATGTAATGTGTATAAAGTAGTAGTTGTACTGTTGTTGTGTGGCCTTTTTCTCTGTAGTGATAGTGAAGCATCACTCTCCTTTGCTATCCCTGTGATGCACTGCATCTTCTCATGCTAGAGAAGCCAAATGGAAGTATCCCTTTCTCATCTTGTACTAATGGTGCCCTGCAGCACCAATAGCAATATCCTAGACAATACATTCCTGCTAAAATACAGTTATTGTACTTGCAGGAAAGCCTTCTTTACTGACCTTCCCCCATGCATCTTTCAAATCGAGTACTCCAGACTTACATTAAGTCCGAAATTACATTCAATTTTCCTTGCTGGAAAACTAGGATTGATTTCTGAGCCTGCAGTCAAGAGCCCAGACTCATATGGTGGGGTCAAGACCTGAGGTTTACCAGAAAAAGACAGACACCATTGTAACTCAACATTAGGCCATTCACTTTAGCTTCAATTTGTAGCATAGATAGGGGGGGGGGGGAGATGGTAGGACTAGAGGTTCCAAAAGAAATATGTTAGGATGGTTTTGACAAAACATAATGAATCCTATGTGTGAACCACAATGGGGGTGGAGAAGAAAATAAACACAAAATGGTTGTGGAGACATAACTGACAAATGTCTATGGTTTGGAGATTGCATATGCTGTATGCAAGGGAGGAGTGGTAGGGAAGAGGAGACGGTCAATGACATTTAAGACAGGAATGAAACAGTCGTTCTACTACAGCACAGCAAGGCTGTGATCTAGAGTGGGACATGGTGATGCCACATTTTGAAATGGGAGAGTTTGGGGAAAGATATTTGGATCTGTTTTGGAAACACTGCATCTAAGAAATCAGTATACTTCTGCTTAATATACTTACCACTCTTTTATTCATTATCAATGTCAATTTCTAGCCCAAGAATAGTCATAATCCATATAATACTAATTTCAAAAATACATACATGAAATAATTTTCAATTATTGAAACATTACAGAATTTGAAGTAATCATGTCAAAAGCTGTAAATACATATGGAAAAAGTTGACTATACAAAGCAATTCTAATCAGAATTTCTACTAAATTCAGAATACTTATAATATGTTATCATTTTAAGTAATAGGTCAGTGAATATCTCAGTATACTTCAATATATTAATAGTGTAAGCTACAGTAGATATAATTTAATTAAACCAAGTTAGATAGGTAAAAAATATACCATTTTCTAGTCTGTCTCTGTCTCTCTCTGTCTCTCTGTCTCTCTCTGTCTCTGTCTCTGTCTCTGTCTGTCTCTGTCTCTGTCTCTCTCTCTGTCTCTCTCTCTCTCTCTCTCTCTCTCACTCACTCACTTTTTGTTTTTTGAGGCGGGGTTTCACTGTATATCCCTGGCTGTCCTGGAACTCAGTCTGTAGACCAGACTGGCTTTGAACTCACAGAGATCTGCTGGCCTCTGCCTCCCAGGTGCTGGGATGAAAGGCATGTGTCTCCATCACTTGGAAGATTATTCTTGTATTAAACAAATCCTGTACCTTATTTGCTAAAATACAAATATATTTCCTTTAACCTAAACTTTTTCTTTCATTATATTCCTTTCTCATCCTCACCCAATGGAGAGGGCATTAATGAACAGGGAAGCATCTGGAAAATCACTCAACTAAGACAAAATATTTGCCAAAATAAATTGATCATTTATATGAATAATTTCCCTATTCTATAGATAAATCAAAATATATCCTCAGGTTGAGATAAAGTCATTAGAGTAAAAATTTATTTTATATGAATCTGTTTTTTTTTTCCCACTGAGTATATCATTCTAAGGAGAGAACAGCAGCTCTAAAATTTGTAGCAAGGAAAATATTTTTCTGATTATATAAACTATTAAATAATGAATACCAGTACTTAATGACTCTCAGCCTCCTTTAATAAAGTGGACTTTTACCTGTTATTTTTCTCTTGGAGCTTATAATTCCTCTTTCTCTCATTCCATCATAAGAAATCTGCCAAGTCTATAAAGCTCATCATTTCAAAATGAGCAAGTCAAAATAGGGATGAACAACATAGGTACAAACGATTTTTAATTTTCCTTACATTTTTTTTTGTCAGTTCCATTCTTAATCAGAGAAGATAGAAATTGAGCCTGTGCATGATTCTCAAAGTCAGAAAGGAAACAGACAATTTCTTGATTTAATAACATCTCTGACATATCTATATTGTGGAAAAGATACATGTAGAGAATATTTTCTGCTGCAAATATTAAACTCTTTCTGTAGACACTCTGTTGGACTGCTCCAGTTTCCATCACCATTAGATTCTCCCAACATCCTTGGACTTTCCTTGAGCTTCTCTCTACTCTCATTCCTATTGAGAAGCAGACATGAATGAGACCACAAATGCATGATACCCTAAGCCAGAGACTAAGCAAAACAGAAGAAGAAATATAGAGCAAAGTATAAATAAGAGAGACAAAGGAGAGAGAAACAGTGTTTGGGGTAGGCAGAGAATGAGACCCAAATGAATGCAGTCTTTTGAATACAAGCCATCTGCACAATAGCATTAAGTTTCCAAGAGTAAAACTCATATGCAAGTGGCTAGTGACTTAAGGCCCTAGGACCTATAGAAGGCCACCAACCCACCATACCACAGAACTTACTGTGAGACTTATAATATTAAGAAGGTATTCTTGGGACTGGAGAGATGGCTTAGTGGTTAGGAGCACTGACTGCTCTTCCAGAGGACCCTGATACAATTCCCAGCACCCACATGGCAGCTTACAACTGTCTGTAACTCCAGTTCCTGAGACCCAACACCCATGGCAAAACACCAATGTACGTGAAATAAAAATAAATAAATTTTTTTTAAAAAAAGAAGATATTCTTGAAGAAAATTAATGGTTTTGTTTTACAATTTCATTCTTATAATGAAACTATTTCTCATATTTGTCATAGACTCCCTAGACTAAGATTACATTTTTGGATGACAGTCTGATATTTTAATGGGTGGTACAATATTTGACTGTGTTTTCATCCACCTGTGTCATAGAACCAAGCCTAGTAATGTTCCTGAACTTGGGATCCCAGTGTGTATGCCAAAAACCAAATTCAACCACCTGTCCTTTACAAGCCAATTAAGCAGCCAGAGTAAGAGTAAAAAGCAGGGAAAAAAAGGACTTATCTAGTGTGACCACATTAGGAAGGGGTGCAAAGAGATGCAGTGACCACCTCACTAAATCTGTGGAGGACTGAATTGGAGGTACCACATGTAGGAGGCAAGTTATGAACATCTAGGCAGTCAAGGTCAAGGCGTGGAGCTGTGCACTATTGATCAATCACTTCTGGGTGCCATCATCTGTAGCAAGATGATCAGACAAGATGTCTGCAGTGAGAGAACTCTCCTTGGGGGAATGTATTTCCACCACTACCACCCCCTAAAACCTTGGTTACGACTAAGTTTCAGCATTTTCCTTCTCTCAGTGTGATATCCTGGGGAGCAGGGTTATTCTATCTTCCTGTGGTCTGTTTTCCAAAAGTTTGCTAATCAGATTGAGTGATGCACATGACTCTTTAGAGTATATTCATTTCTACAAGGCTAGTTACAGTAGTACATTACCATGACAACTAAAATGTTAGTGTAAAGAGTATAGAAGTTGACCTAGATTTTGCTGTGTGTTTATTAAACATTTACAACACACCAAATATTTGCCCAAATATCCTAAGCATTTTGACAAAAATAACAGTGGGCGGTAAAAATTTGTACTATATTACAGTTTCACAGTTTTCTATGAATGACAATGGGCAATGGGGGGCAATGACAGAGCTTAACACAGCATACTGTGGTGATCAAGAAGCAGAGAGAGGGAGGGAGGGACGGAGAGAGGAAAGAGGAGAGAGCTTTTTGGGGGCAACTCCTCCTTTGCCTAAAATAACGTTTTGGGGGTAGTGGGGTAGTATCACCCTCATTTAGGGTGGGTCTTCTCTTTGTAGTTAACTCTCTCTGAGAATGCCCTTGCTGCTAGATCTGGACATGTACTCTACAAATCTCTTAGATGCTTCACAACTGAGTCAAGTGGACAATCTGAATGAACTACTCAGGAGTGAGAAAGAGGAAATCCAACTTGATCTTCAACCGCAGAATACAACAATTAGAACAAGAGAACTGTATCTCATGGAAATTGACAAAGAGTAGTCCCCATGCCAGTCCTGGAGAAAGAAGAAGAGGAAGAAAAGTTCTCTAAAACCACAGGTAGGACCAAATTTTTAGATGGAATTTTGAATGAAGTTATATCACTTCTGGGGAAAGAGAACAGCTCCACAGAGGAAAATTGCTTCAAGAAACCAAACAGATGCCCATCTACTGGAAGCTATTTAATCAATTCTGTCTGCATTATTGAAGCACCATGGGCTGGCTGGTTTATAAACAACATTATTTTATCTTTACCTCTCTCTCTTGTGGTGGATGCGTGATAAGCACTATAACATGATCAGGTTTTGATGAGACTTCATGTCTGGGTATCAAGTGACAATTTATTTTATACTCACAAAATGACAAAGAAAACTTTCTAGGGCTACCTTTATATAAAAGCTGCACCTCCATAATCTAACCAACTCCTAAATACCCAGTCCCTTAATATACTCATTTTTGGAATTTAGGCTTCTACACATAAAATTTAAGGTTATACAAACACCTAGGCTGAAGTAGTGTCTAGACCAATGGTCAGAGACTGACAAGATAGGGCCTCTTGTTTGGGGGTATAACTGTGTTCTACAAGTGTAATGGTCAGTTTTATTTTATCAATATCATACAATTCTTAAAATAAACAAATTAATCAAAGTAAAGGTTTATTATGGCTCATGGTTTCTGAAGGTGTGATCTGTGGCTTCAGCACTTGTGGACCTGTGGGGAGACAGAGTCATAGCAGGGAATAGAAATTGGAACATGTTGCTCACTTCATGGTGGTGTGGAAGTAGAGAAGGATAGACCAGAAGGACGTAGGGAAAGTTGTAACTTGCAAAGTTATCCCAATAGGGATCTACTCTCTTATATGTGGCTTCACATCCAGTCAGCCCATGAGTTCATCAATGCATTAAACACTGAAGAAGTTACTGATCTTATTTTTGGGGGGGGTGAGACAGGGGTTTTCTGTCTAGTTTTGGTGTCTGTCCTGGATCTCGCTCTGTAGACCAGGCTGGCCTCAAACTCACAGAGATCCACCTGACTCTGCCTCCCAAGTGCTGCGATTAAAGGTGTGTGCCACCACCACCTGACAGTTACTGACCTCTTGATAACTCACCACTCAATAGCACCACAACCTGAGGACTGAGTTTTCAATATATGAGCTCTTAAGAGGCTTCTCATATTTAAACCACAATGACTTAAGACTTATACTGAAAGTTCATAAAATAGAAAAGCAGTTAGTTGCAGAACTTAAAATGTCCTGCCCAAATTCATGCCCCCCGCTTTGCTGAATTCAATCAATGCTACTCAAATGCACTTGATTTGGACAAATGGTGGTTCCCAGCTATTTGTTCTTGGTCACTAGTAGGCCTCTTAATAACCAAAGTATATCCCATAAAACATACAAATTCTCCACTTGTGAATAAAGCAGAATATTTTCCATTGGCTTTTGAATGTTCCAGTCTATCTACATTTTGAGCAAAATAATCATTGAAAGTTGTTTACTGTGGAAATGCTTCAGTTGGTAAGTATGAAAGGGTGCTAGTCAGTTACTGATCCCCAGAGAAACAACAATTAGAAAGATTAAATTCAACACTGTGAAAATATTTTGAACAACAGCACTCAGAGAAGAAAGCTAGCATGCATTTTTCCTAGTCTGTATCCACTATGCACCTAAATGTAATACTCCATTTGCTTCACTCTGAAAGTCTTGGTGCTGAGGTAGGAGTTCCTGTTCACATTTAAATGTCTGTTTATAGAGAGAAAATTTCAATCAAAACTGAGCAGTTAGAACAAAATTAATAGAAAATGTGATTTTTAAACACTCATCATCCAGCGTTTTTAAAAGCCAGAATTTATTTAATTACCATTTGATATTTATGCTGAATAACATTTTCCATCAGGCAGCATTTTTTCCAGTTTAGATACATGCTAAAAATAAAAACAGTGAGGATATCTCATAAGCAGAATCTATTAATCAAATAATTTAAAAATATTCCTATCTAAAATTCCAAACTAAAATTATACCCACCAGCGCTGTACATATGTTGGTTATTGGGATGCTAAATTTGAAGTGCCAGATAATAGATACACAAAATACAGACAGAAACTAAACAGAAATGAATTTAAGGATATGTATCTTTAAATGTTGGCTTTGACTTATAATAAAGTAACTGTCTTGGACATGCCAAGCAGTAAAAATGTCTAGGATGTATCATTACCTCTGCAGCAAATCTTCCTCTACTTGAATAGAAGGACCAGAAGATCCTTCCTTTGCATGTACACAACCAATCTAGGGAGACTCAACATGAACGTCTTACTCCAAAACAGTTGACAGATACCTATCAATCAAGAAAAGAACCTGAAAACTGAATTGTGTATACACAATTATTTAGGGAAAATCAACATGACCCTCTTATTCCAAAACAGTTGACAGATGCCTATCAGTCAAAAAGAGAACTTGAAAACTGAATTAGAATGGAAGTAATTGGTTCTGTTTAGTTACACAAATATGGGTTTATTGATAGCCACACAACATCCTGAAAAAGTGGGAAGTTTGATTTTATGTATATAGGGTATTGTGGGTAGAGCTTAGGACTTTGTGCAATAGAAACAAACATTCTACCACTGAGCTATATTCCCAGGTTATTAACCTGAAATAAATACCTGAAGTGGAATTTTGATGTCTTTACTTTAGATTATCTGGAAAATTGCAGCCATTTGCTAGGGAGTTGTCTTTCCACTACAACCTCCCTTGTGTATTGGATTAAAGTCTGTGTGCAAGGAAAAGAAATCCCACCATACACTGAGAGCAAAACAAAACTCTGAGGGCTAAGAAAGGCATTCCTCATGGCATTGCATCTACAGAATATTGGGAAAAACCAGAATACTGCTGGTACCCATAATCCAGGCTGATTCTTCACTCTCTCTAGGTTTCAACAATATGGTGATACAGAAATGTAATCTGTGGTGATGTTTTATTTGTGCACCCCAAAACGCTTATCTGAAGATCAGAGAAAAAAAACATTATATATTACACGTAAAAGTCAGGCAATATTAGCACACGCATTTAATCCGATCTCTGTGAGTTCAAGGCCATCCTGGGAACAGAGCCAGGCATGGTGATACATCCCTTTAATCCCAACACTGACTATTGGGGTCTGGAGGTCTGAATAGACAGACAGGAAGTGATATAGCTGGGCAGAGAGAGGAAGTAAGACGGCAGGGACAGAAAGGCATATAGGCGTGGGTATATAGGAAGTAGGTCTCTTTCAGGCTGAAGATTTCTTATGGTAAGAACTTGTGGCTCTAGCTTGCTCTGCTCCTCTGATCTCTTGACTTTCACCCCAATATCTGGCTGCCGGTTTTTGGTTAATAAGACCATTTAGCGATTTGTCTTACAGTAATTTTCTAATGACTTGCACACCTTTCCAAGGACAGGCAAAAGGACTGATTTGCTCAAAATAAACTCTAGGGGACATTTGAGAGTATGCAAGGGAGAGAAGCCCCAGGGCCAGATGAGATTCTGTCAGTTCCCCAGATGGTGTCTGTAAGCCGTAGTGCCTTTATATGAAACGGTACATGATTCTATAAGGACTCTGAAGCTGGCGAAGCCAGACACATTAGTTCTCACAAAATCTTTTGTAAATTGCAACCGCTTAGTCATGAGCTCTCTCCCTGATGCTGATCATGGGGCTTTGAGGTCCCTAATTTTATTTCACCTTGCCTGCAGAAGGAAAAGAGCAAGCAAAGCCTATGTATTACCTTTAAGACTGACTTGAACAAACATGGTATTTTTCTCCTTTAGAATGGCATTCTAAGTACGTTCTGAACTGGGCCTGACACTTAGGTAATCCCTTACAAGTCCACCAAGCCTATTATAAAGGAATCTTGCTCTATCATAAGGAGATAGTTTTGCCAGAGGGAGGCAGTTTGGCCACTTAGCTTCAAAGCCGACTTACTTACACTCCACTAGTTCTAAGACTTAGTATATTGTAGCCTTTGGCAAAATAGCTTTAGCAAGAAATAAGGAAATGAAATGAAGAACAAAATCATGAGGGGTAAGGAAAACAGCCTTTTGAACTGTCATTTATGTTTTTTTTTTCTCAGACTAAAAACACTATAACCTTTATCATTCTATTCTCTGATCAGTTTCCATTCAGCTAGTTAATAGCATGGAGATGCGATGGAGCTCATCACTATAAAATACAGGTTTCTTATTACAAGTATAAGTATCTTTTTTTTGTTTTAATATTCAATACATAAAGTGAGCCAGTTGACAAGTCCAGCTATATTTGTTGTCATAAGTGAGGCTGGAGTGCATTTTCCCGGGATCTTGTCACATCATTAACTTAGAGTATAAGGTGGCAGATATGACTTGCTGTTAAAAAGTAATGTCATAGCAACATTGATTCTTAGACCAGCCACGATAAAAAGAGTTAGAACAAGTTCTCACTTCTCATTAAACAGAAAAGATAGAGGACTTGCTAGTGAACCTCGGCAAATATACAGGCTGAATCAAGTGGGCACTTTCTGGCCTTTTTATCCTATTTAGCACTGCATGTTGAGATTTATCTGTTAGTTTTCCACCTTTGAAAATGTTGTTCAGCTGCAATATTCTACAATTTTAGTGAGATGATCTCCATAATAGGGCGAACCATCACAGAAAATAGTACACAACGTAGTCGGAGTCACTCCTATTTAAGTGATTCTGTATTCTCTATCAGGTCTAGCTAACTGCTGAATTTATTTTCTGGAAAGACAATCATTGTTATTCAGATGTACTTTTAAGATAATGTGTGTGTGTGTGTGTGTGTGTGTGTGTGTGTGTGTGTGTGTACACTGGAATGAAGAATTACCAAGAAGTGTAGAAAGTAAGAGTTCCTGTTATAGGTAGTTTAATAAATTGCTTGAGCTCAGAAATGCAGAAGACTTTCCATCAACTGGAAAATTGTGGTTATTAAAATGATCTGTCAATAGAAACAAAGGAATGTTGAGGTGATGAATCACTAGGAGCCGCACCCTTACTGAGTAGTCAGGAATTTATAATGAGTTTAGGTACTTTCCTCTTCTTTCCACTATTTTTTAGTAAACAGGGATGCTTAAAGAAAATTCATGATGAGACTCTGTAATGGATTTCATTACAGGTTTAGAAAGTGACATAAACATATCTACTCTCATAGTGAAATTTCTAGAGTATATTAATATATTAATATCTCCTCTGTCCATATCATCTGTACCATAACATAACTATAAGCAGTCCAAGAAGTGTAAGAAACTTACAACAGATGGAAACAGTGCCCATGGGTCAAGAAAGGCTTTTTAGAACAAGAATTATATGTGATGAATTCTAATTCTTAGACTATAGCAATGACACACTTTGAAAAAGCAGATAATTCATAAAATTTTCCCTTTCATCCTCCCCTTCTCTCTCCCCATACATACACACACACACACACACACACACACACACACACACACACACACAGTGTGTGTATTTTATCACAGAATTGACATTACAATAAAATATACAAGCAAATGTAACATGATTTCTAGATCATTCATTTTCAAAGACCATTTTAATCTTAATTCTCTATCACTGCAGGGTAAATGAACTAACCAAGTAAAGAGCTCCTGTTTTCTACACTTCTTAGAAATAGGGTATATTTCCCCCTTGCCTACAGTTACCTTTTTCACTTCCTGTCCTCCGGCTTTCAGAACACTGCACATAAGGGTGTTTAACTTTGGGGTTCACTCTTCTGAAGGCTCTTGAACAAAGGCTAATTCAGTCATGTTTAACATCTGCCACTATCACAGCAGCAGTGCAGTTCATTAGTTCAAGCATGCTCCTCCTCAGAATTGTTCTTGTTAGTCGTGAAGCCCATTGTCCAACACTGACAGGGAATGTAAATGTCATGTAACAGAGCTGGAATTATTAGTCTCCTGAAAGTTGCGATTTCACAGCTACCGAGGGAGCGCTTGGGCACAGGGAGGTAGGAGAAGAGGATTTGCTGTGTAGTGTAGGTTCTTGATGGCTGTTTCTGACAGGAACTCAAAAGTGAGTGCTCCTTTGGGAAATGTGTGTATTAAAAAGTCTGCAGATGAGTACTTCAGTAGTACAAAACAAACAAACAAACCAATACCAATACTTTTTCCATATTGCTGTGTCCTCAGACATGGTTCCATCAGAATTTTTTTTTTCCTCATCCAGCATCCTCAAATTCATTGGAAAATGGTTAGTATTCCTTAACAACATAGAAGTCCCATCAACATTAGGAATGGTTTTGACTTTCACAGGCTGTCTTTCTAAAGGAAGTCCCTTCTACAAATCTCAAGGTCTTTCTAGGGCTCACATGCTTCCCAATCCTCCTTTTCTGATCATTGTACTATTCTTCTGTGATGCTTTGACATCTCAAACCACACCATCAAGGAACCTGCTAAGGCTTCAGGAGTTCTGAAGCAAGTTCTCTCTTACTCGGAGCTACATGGTCTTCTGCTGCCCAGCTACATCGCTTGCCAGGACATCAGGCTGCAGCCACTTCCATTGCAGCACATTTTGATGGGCAACTCTGCCTCAGGTGCCTGCTTCAGGGATGGTCCCTAATCTGCTGACTCACCATCTCCTTGGGTTGATGTTCCTCTCTTGTCCAACCACAAACACTAGAGCACAAAGGATGGGGAGGGGAGGAGAGAAGAGGGAAGGGCAGGGCAGGAAGAGGCAGACTGCAGGGGAAGGAAGGGGAAGAGGGAAGAGAAAGAGAAGAAAGGGGAGAGGGGAAGGGAAGAGCCCAAAAGGAAAAGGAGGGAATATGCAGGAAAAGAAAAGAAATTGAAGGAGAGGGGAAGAGAGGAGAGGAGACAAAAGGTTGAAAAATGTTCAAAACCAATTTTTCTTTTGGCTTCTGCAGATTAAAAGTACATGCTACATAAATGCCAATGGATAGTTTATAATCATTTGTTTTCTTCAAGCAAGGAAATTAACCTGAAGTAATTATGACAATGGAAGAATTTCTTATTTTAAAATGAAACCAACGTAGCTTGTGTCTTGTTGTTCCATTGCTGTGAAGAGACACTATGGCAACTCTAACAAAAGGAAGCTTTAAATGAAGCCTTGCTTACAGTTTCAGAGGCTTAGTCAATTATCATCTAGGTGGAGATGATGGAGACACACAGGCAAGCATAGTTCTGGAGAAGTAGCAGAGAGCACTATAGTACAGCCTATAGTACAGTAGGAGAGAGAGACAGAGGGAGACAAAGACAGAGAGACTGGGCATACCATAGGCTTTTGAAACCTCAAAGTCTTCCATCAGTGACTCACCTATTCCAATAAGGACAAACCTATTCCTTTCCAATAGTTCACCAATTGGGACCCAAGCACTCAAATATATGAGCCTATGGGGGCCAATCTCATTCAAACTGCCACAGGTTGTATGAGCTTTGCTGTGTGATTAACAACACGATACAAGAAAGTAATATCCTTTTTGTTTCTTGATTTGTTTTGAATATATAAACAAATGTAAATAATTCGACCTCATAAGATTTTTGATGTGTTGAGTTTACATTTTAGCACAGACTATCTTGCCTTTGGACACTTTTTTTTGTTATTGTTGTTTTGTTTTTCGAGACAGGGTTTCCCTGTGTAGCTTTGCGCCTTTCCTGGAACTCACTTGGTAGCCCAGGCTGGCCTCGAATTCACAGAGATCCGCCTGCCTCTGCCTCCCGAGTCCTGGGATTACAGGTGTGCACCACCACCTCCCGGCTGCCTTTGGACCCTTTTGAAAAGATTTTTTAAAATTTATGTTTAATTGTATGAGCTTTCTTGAGTATATGTGAACCATGTATGTGCCTAGTACCCACAGAGACTGGAAGAGGATAGAGGGGCTCCTGGAATCGGAGTTATAGATAGTTGAGTTGAAAGCCACCACCAAGTGAGTTCTGAGAACCAAGCCCAGGTTCTTTGCAGTGGCTTTAAACACTTAGTCATTGAACCATCTCTCCTGATCTCTCTTTTTAAATAAGAGAAATAATGTCCCCATAGGAAAAAAAAAGTAACTGAAGCCAGTATAAAATTATTACTAGAGAGTTTTCTAGAAAACACAGTGTAAAACTTTGATGATTTACAGTTAAATGGTTTTTAAGTTAATGCTATTGAACTGCAATAGATGGCGACAAGAATGAGGATAATTCAGTATTATCATTTCTGAGGTAACATAACTAGTCTGCAGATATGAGTAACAGTGAGAGTGTGGTGTTAATGCTATCCTTAAGTGCCATTGTTACTTATGCCATTGTTTAAATCATTTGCGATTTTGCAATTTACATGTGCCTAGAGGCCTTAAATTTAAGTGCACACTATAAATCAAAGAGATAAAAAAGAATAGCCTCACTCATTATTACCAAATATGACTATTATCTTAGTAACTTTTAAGCTGGTGCATATATAAAATATGTTATTATTTCGCTTTCCTGAGACATTTCCTATACCCTGCATTTTAAATCACTTATTGTTGCTTAATGTATGTCATAAAAATACTGGGATATATTGTCACCATACACAGCAGTGATTTAAATGAGGCATTTTCTATCTACTCCATATATACATATACATTTATGGATATATGTAGGTATATAAATATATGTATTTCTAGTTGCAAACATATAAAATGTCACTTCCTTGGGTAGATAAGGTGACAGTTTTCTAAGCTCTGCTAAGCAAGTACTCAGCGGGCCTGAACTCCTTCATGTTGCCTTCAATTTGTTTACACAATTTCATTTTCTTATCGGCCAATTCACCCTGTCCCTAAGCATCCAAACAGATGCCTTCTATTGTGCAGCGCGCCTTTATCAAATTCCAGCACGCATTCTCCACCTAACATTCTTTAAAATTAACTTTAAATCTTTGCCTAAGGGGATTTTTTTTCTGCCTTCCAATTTTCCACTTCTGTGGTCTTCTCTTTGCATCCACATATTCAGAAATGTGTGCAGCTGATAGGAACCCATTTAGAATGGCAGTGCCAAGGAGCAGTCCTCACACTGAGTTTCCAGGCGACTGCTCCGGTTGCATGTGGGAAAGAGTCTGCTTTGGTGGCTTCTGCCTAAAAAGGCAGTGCCTGTTAGCCTGTATTTCAGGTACCTCTCCGTTCCAACAAAGAGTCCTTCCTTTGTTTTTTAACACCGAGACTTGTCGCAGGGGAAATGAATTTTAAATAACAGTCACAAAAACTCTTCAACATGGATGACATAAAAGGCACTTACAAAAGTAAATCATATCTTGGCAACTTAATGTCTTGTAGTAATGAGAAAATTTGAAGTCATTCCTGGGACAATAGATCATGTGGCTATGTTCTCAACAGAAGCTTAAGATAAAATGAAGGGGGGAAAAAGCAATATCCATTAATATAAGAAACAGCTATGAAAATAAAACACACATGAAGGAATACTAAATCAAAGATTTATACAGCTTAAAATTGCGCTCTTAAAAAATGGAAAGCATTTTTTGGCATAGCGAAAGTCTTTTTCAAAAGGGATTGTGGCTCCGTAATCTTCAAACTCAGCTTTGTCCCAAGCAAGGCCAGTGGCAGGCCGTAAGTCTATATGAAGCTGTTCAGAGGAGCCTGACCTGAAAGAGACTCTGAAAATTGTTTCCTCTGGTCAATAGTTCTCCTAGTGAAAGACAGGAGTTAGCATAGTCATCAGTAAATGCTTTGGAAGTGATTTGTTCACCCCTCAATGTTATCAAGTCACAAGATACAACCAGATTCAAAGGCCTGATTAAACATAACAAACTTCTAGGAGACTGGAAATTAAAGTTGGAGGCTGGTTTATTAATTCTGTACATGCATGAGGAGAAAGTAATAATTTTCCATTTCTCCCTCTTAATTTCAGTGTATAATTTTTTTCATGTGGAAAACCTAGGAAATATAGGAAAGCCAAAAAAGAAAAAAGAAAAAAAATGCTGTTACATTCCACTTTTAAAAAATAATATTTTTATTTTTGATTTTATAATTATCTTACTTCTGTCTTCCCAATCTTCTCTCCAAGCCCTCCCATGGAAGTACCAACTGTTAACTTGTAAAATCATGGCTTCTTTTAATACACATAAAATTTCTATGTATATCACATAGATTATGTATTTAGGTATAGATATCTGTATATTCCTGAACACATAAATGCAGCCTACTCTGTCCTTTTATGTTGTTTGTGTGTATATATTGTCAGGGTTGACCATTTGGTGTTAGGTAACCAATTGGTGTGTTCTTCCCTGAGGAAGTCTATTTCCCCCTCCCTCAGCATTACTTAGTTGCCTGTATTTTTTTCTTTAATTATTTCTTATATTTGAGACGGTAATTTAATTACAAAATTTCTCCCTTTTCTTTCCTCTCTTAAAACCTTCCCATATACCCCTCTCTGCTCTCCTTCAAATTCATTACCTCTTTTTCATCGATTGTTATTGCATACATGTATATAGCCCCTAAATATAACCAGTTGAGTCTATATGTTACTTGTATGTATGATTTCAGGGCTGACCATTTGGCATTGGACAGCCAGTTGATGTCCTCTTCTCTGGGGAGGACCACTCTCCTGCTTCTGCCTTTATTCAGTTGCCTGTGATTCTTTGTCTAGGGTTCAGGTCTCATGAGCTCTCCACCTTCCATGTTAGCATGTCTGTTAGTGTCATCCTTCTTTGGGTGATGTTTAGGCACTTATGCTATTGATACTGCATAAGTGTAGCTTCTGACATATCTAAACAAAAACAAAATCTCAGAGCAAACACCCTGTTCTTCTGATGCTTACAATCTTTCTGCTTCCTTTTCTGTATATTCCTTGAGTTGTATTGTAGATGTATCAGTTGGGACTGGGCTCTACCACTTTGGGTTTTCATTGGTTTTGTTTTTATTTAATGTTTTTCATCTGTTCCAAAGAGACATTTCCTTGATGTAACATAAAGAACTACACTTATCTGTGTGTTTAAGAATAACAATTTAGAGTATATATAAGGACTATGCTGATTCTGTAAAGTGGCTATTATAGGTTTTGTTATAAGATCCATGAATTCACTAGCCCTATCTATTACACATTAGCCCTTCCTATTACCTGTCATTACTACCCTTCCCTCTAAGTGTGGAAAGTAAGTCCCTATTGCTGAAGATGCTGCACACTTCAGACACAAGACTCAGACTAGTGTTGTTCTGACCTGAAAGCTTCTTCAATGAGGGAAGGTTAAACTTGATGCTTTTGGTGGTAGGTTTTCATTGGTGCTAGGTGTAATCTAGAATGAGCTTGGAAGTCTCAATGAACAGCTGTGAAGATTGGGTTGGAGCTGGGCTGCGGTGGCACATACCTTTAATCCTGGCACTTGGGAGGCAGAGCCAGATGGATTTCTGTAAAACCAAGGCCAGCCTGGTCTACAGAGCAAGATCCAAGACAGGCAGCAAAACCACATGGAGAAACCCTGTCTTGAAAAACATGAAAAAACAAAACAAAAAAAAATAGATTAGGTAGGATTTGGGCATTCCTGTGAATGATTTTCTTAACTAGAATAATAAAGTGTAAGTATTTGCCCTAGGTGTGAGCAGCAATATTTGATGAGCTGGGTCATGGATTGAATGAAAAGGAGGAGAAGCTGGACATTAGCATGTGTGTATTATTAGTTCTTTCCTCTCTGCTTCTCCGTTATGGATGCATAGTGACCATCTGTCTCATTTTTCCTGGTGCAGGACTTCCCAGCAACCATGAACTATAACCTGGAATTGTAAGCTAAAAGAACATCTTTCCCTGTAAATTGCTTATATCAGGATATTTTATCAAATCAACTGTAAGTCAAACTAAGATAGTACTTGATTGTACTTTAGAGGCTAGACAGTCTCTTGTATTCTCACTAAATCTAGCCCTTGCTTGTGGAGTACCTTGGTGCAAAGATTCTCAAATTGATACTGGTGAGTAGAAGATGGGTGTCATGTTCTAGGTTCAATGTAATCTGACTATAGTTTCTGATGCTACCATGGTCTTTGCAAAGACATATTAGTGTCCTGCATTTTTTAGAATTTCTCTAGCTTTTATTTTGTGGGAGAAGTTTGTAGTTTGAGGGCTTATGTGAGAATAAAGTGCTGAATTCACAAGACATTTTATATCTCATTCTGAGAAGTATAGCTGAATGGCTTCCTGCTCTTGTGTTTCTATTTCAGGTTCCAAATGCATTGTGGGTTATCTTTTCTGACATTCTACATTTGTCAGTGGGAAAGGAGAAGGTGACTTCCAGACTCTTCTCTTTTTCTTTCTCCCCTTTTTATTGAAAATAGATGTTTTTAAATAAAATCTCTCCTGACTAAGGTTGCCCTACCTCTACTCCTCCCAATTCCTCCCTACCTCTTCTCTCATCCAGATCCACCCCCTTTTTTGTTTCTCATAAGGAAATAATAAAATAAAACAAAATAAAATAAACTATAGCAAGATAAAAGCAAAACTGGAACTTCAAAACAGAACAAAACAAAAAAGAACATAGCCCAAGAAAAGGCAAAAATAACAGACCCATTCATTCTCACACTCAGAAATCCCACAAAAACGCAAATCAGGAAGCCGTAATTTGTATACAAAGAAGCTGTATAGCAGGAGAAAGTCAGAGGTGAGTCTCTACATATATATGGAGAGAGAAAGAGAGAGAGAAGCCCCTCACATTTCAGGGAGCCCTGTAGAAGAGGAGACAGAGTGTAAAAACCAAAGAGGATAGATAACAAACACCAAGGAAACAAGGTCCTCAATATCAACAGGATGGATTTACATGTGAACTCACAAAGACTAAGGCAGTATGCACAGGGAACTGAAACTGGCCTCCCTCTGGTTTCTTGCCTTGGTAGGTGACTGTGTATATTGTATATGTATGCAATTAATCATGACAATTTTCATTATATTTCATAAGTTCAAGTATTAAATTTTGAGGAGGACAGCTAGAAAGAAAATATTATTTCTCCTAAAAATACTCAGAGAGTCAATTATTTGCTTTGTATTTTTAGATAAACATTCTTCTGTTTGTAGTAGCTAGATTGGTTTTCTTTTATTGTGATAAAGAGTACTGAACTAGAAAATATAAAATTAGCTTTGCAAGGCCAGCACTTAATATGTCATGTAGTTTCCTTTAATAAGAAAAGTTTAGAATAATTACTGTGCAGCTTGAATCTTTAAGCTAGTAGAACATATTTTCCTTAAACATATTTGCCCATGTAGTTATGTTGAGGAGATCTATGCAAGACTGTGTTCCATGGAAGACTGGGAGAGGTTTCAGTGTTTCTCCAATGCACCTGCCACCAGAAACGTGGGAGTTTACACATTCTTCATTTTCTGAAAATGAAGTGGTGATTTTTCTGGCCTTCAAGGGAAAAACCTAAACAATTTGATACAACATAAGATAGCTTTTTAACATCTTGTTGCTACCTTTGAACATCTCACAGCCCTCCATTCCTCACTAGTTAATTCCACATTATTTGAACTCTCCATAGACGCCAGAGGATCCTTGGTTCCTCTACTCTCTTACTTCAGTACATTGTCCAAGATTCTCTTCTCTTGAGTTGAAAACTTTAAGACTCTCAAATCAAAAACTATACTCTGTGACTTTAAACTTGACACTTCCAGGCAAATTTAGATGCCTCTTCTCTCTCAGAGGCACTTACTAAAGACATAATCAAAGCAATTACAGTTACCATGGCTTACTGACAGTGTCCCTCTGCAATAATCTGTAGCTCCTTAAGGGCTTCACTGATATTTTGCTCCTTATATATGTCATTAATGCCAGAAGAAACCCTGAGTACATTTCTTTGCAAAATCAACTCTTCTGACTCCATTAGCCTTTGAATGAAGTGTCCAGATTCAACCTGAGGGACACAGTTGCTTACTATGTTTCAAAGTCTTCAACATATAGGCTCAATGTCAGGAAAGAATAGGAAAGAACTGATTAGCACTATTTAATTTCTGCTACCCTGTGGCATAGCCTTTCTTAGTCTCTATTTCCAGTGCGCTTGGGAGCTTTTTTATTTTAATTATTTATCCTTTCATGTAGTTCTGGAGTCTATCTGATGAAGAATTTTGTTCTTCAATTCCTATCTTTTTTTTTTTTCTAATTTCACCCTCCATTGTCCAGTTTTCCTTTGGTCTACTTTATTTTCTTAGAAGATAACTGGAAAGTTTTAGATCTTTGTGGGTCAAGAATATATTGAAGACAATTATTATTAGAGTCAAAATCAATATCATTAGACTATGAGCCATTCTTGTTGCTAGAAGAAATCTTTTCCTAGCAAAATTACTGTGTTGTTGATCAGGAAGAGACTTTCTTTGTCCTCTCTTCCTCTGGGATAAGGGAATACAGTTTTATTCTCTATTGATATCATGATGATTTGAAAGAAAATGGCCCCCAAAGGGAGGGACACTAATGAGAGTTGTGGCCGTTTTGGATCAAGTGTGTCACTGAGAGCGTAGGCTTTGAGGTTTTCTATGCTCAAGCTATACACAGTGACACAGACCACTTTCTTTTGCCTGCTGATCAAGATATAGAACTACTTCTTAGGCTCTGTGTTTGCCTACATGCCACCATGTTGAACCATAATGATAATGGACTAAACTTCTGTAAATGTAAGCCACCCCAATTAGATGTTTTTCATTTTAAGAATTGCCATGGTCATGGTGTCTCTTCACATCAATAGAAACCCAAACTGAGACAGAATGTTGGTACCAGCGACTGGAGTATAGTTGTGATAGGCCTGATTATGTGTTTGTTTGGAGGAATTTAGACTTTGGCACTTGGGATAGAAAAGCAGTGGAATGCTTTAAGCACTGCTTAATAGGCCATACTAGCAGAAGCATGGAGGACAATGGTGCTGAGAAAAAAGTGAACTGGCTCAAGAGGATTCAGAAGAAGGAATTTTAAATATTTTGCCTAGGCATAATTCTTGTGATACTTTGGTGAAGAAGGGCTATTTTTTGCCCTTCTCCAAAGAGTCTGCTTGAGGCTAAAGTGAAGAGATTTGGATTAATCCCCTTGGCAGAAGAAATCTCAAAACAACCTAGTATAGACTCTGTTATATGGTTAATAGTGTTTATCGTTGCAAAGATTTATAATGAAAAGGATCAAGCTGAGGAGAAAAGGAGTAACAGGAAGTGGAATGGAGCTAAGTCCTATGTTCAAGGAGATAAACAGAATAAGAAATGGAATAAAGGGAGTGGTGACCTCAGGATAAGATCTCACACACCTAAGTTTTAAACTTGAGAAAAGGAATTAAAGAAAAACTTAGAGCTAGATGTGGTGCTGCATGCCTTTAATCAAGAAAGAGGCTTATGGACCTCTGAGTTTGAAGCCAGCCTGGTCAACAGAGCAAGTTCAAGGACAGCTAAGCTTAAGCAGTGAAGGAAACAATGGAAGACAGAAAGCTAGTGAAGATGTCATTGAACAAGGGTCCTTGTTCCATCCCCAGCAAGCAACAGAACTTGGCAGCTTCCGCCTTGTGGTTCTGGCTTTAAAGTTAAGAAGAGAAGAGAGAGACTGTGGAAATTGCCTCTGTGACTAAGGAAAGCAACTGAAGTCAGGCACATGTCAGAGGAGGTGTCCCTGAGACCATTTCATGAAGCTGTGAAATTGCAATCTGGATTGCCTTGAAGACCCCAATATGCTAGAGATGCCAGAGTTATAAAATACTTGCCAAAGGAAGCTAACAGGAAGTGGAATAGGTCCAAGAGAAAGAAGTGTGTTGAGGTCAACAAAGCCAAAATGAGTTGGAAATCTGAAGAGCATTTGACATCAAACATTAGGATGCAGAGTTTGGAGTTTGCCCAACTGGTTTTTAGTCTTGCTTTGGTCCAGTATTTCCTCACTATGCTCTCTTCCCTACGTTTTGGAATGGAAATGTATATCTTGTGCCATTATATGTTAGAAATATGGGATCTGAATTTTGATTTTAATTTTACAGGGAATTACAGTTAAGAGACTGCATGAATCTCAGAAGAGACTTTGAACTTCAGACTTTTAACTAAGAGAACTTGAGACTATTATAGACTGTGGATACTTTTGAAATTAGACTGAACACATTTTTTCATTATGATATGGCTACAGGGGGGGCCAGGGAGTGGAATGTGGTGGTTTGAAAGAAAATGTCCCCGAAAGGGAGTGACACTAATAGGAAATGTGGCCTTGTTGGAGAAAATGTGTCACTGGGGGGGGGGTGAGCTTTGAGCTTTGAGGTCTCCTATGCTCAAGCTACACCCTCCTATTTCCTGCTCATCAAGGTGTGGGACTCTCAGCCACTTCTCCAGTACCATGTTTGCCTGCATGTCACCATATCACACCATTATGATAATGGACTAAACCTCTGAAAGTGTGAGTAACCCCAATTAAATGTTTTTCTTTTATAAGAGTGGCCATGGTCATGGGGTATCTTCACAGTGATGGAAACCCTAATTAAGACACATATACATACCAGAAGGAAAGTGTCAGTTTTATTTAGAATGTTTGTTACTATTAAAGAATACACCATCTTCTATAAAATTTGAGTCCTCATCATCTCCTACAGTGAAGACAGTGCTGCATATGTAAAAGCATGTAAATGTATATATGTATATGTCATTTCAGTTATCAAAACCATCAACAAATGACTGGTACTCTTAAATGAAGAATTTAAGCTTATTAACAAAGTCTGAACCAACAGAGAAATGATTATAAAGTCTAGCAATTTCCCAGAGCAAACAAAGTTTGCCCATTCTGGCTCACTGCTTTGTTCTCCAAGGAATAGAAAATGGGAAAGGAATGAATGCTCTTGCCTTGATTTGGTTTTTATTTTGAAAATTAAAAAGATAGACATGACAGTGTAGTGATGGAAAGTCTCTTTGGTGAGCAAATACCAAGAGTCTGGAAAGAAAAGGTGTTAGTGACTAAGGAAAACAGCCCCCTGAAGGGCAAGCACTTTGTTAAATTAACTCACAGTCAAGAGTCATTTATTACTTTGTTTGGTTTTAGCTAAAATGTTGTAGAGAAAACTGAGCATGCCAACAGCTTTTTTCTGTCCACCATCTTTATGATGCAAGCAAAGAAAGCCTGAAGATGTCTGTTTTGCTATGTCTTGACTGATGAACTTTAACTAAGCATGCTTAGGAGTAGGCATAGTTGAACTGTGCCTCTTCTCTGGAGTGCTTTCCTGACTAAATATGCATATATTCTCTGAATAAGATCCCTAGGCCTCTTCTTTTTGAAGAGGGCACTGTTTTAGAAATAACTCCCATGTTCTCCTTTCTTAGTAAGTAAGTTTTTTTTTTTTTCTGTTCATATGTCTGTCTATGTCTTGGGCCTTGTATTCACTAAGATATAAACTCACTATATATTTCATTACAAAGGAACATATTATAAAACTGTATTCCTGAGAAATGTAAATGTAAACTCATTTTGAGTAATCATAAAATGATTCAGTTGGTATAAGAGGCCACTTTTGTCTTTAAGATGTAGAAACAGGTGTTAGAGAGGCAGAAAGTTGAAAATCAGGCATGAGAGGGAGGGTAATACAGAGAGAGAAGACGGCAGAAAAGACAAAAGCCAAGGATAACTGAAGAAACCATAGGAGAAGATATTTCAGCTGACAACGATAATTTATACATATATGTGTATGTGTGTGTGTGTGTATGTGTGTGTGTGTGTTTTAAATGAAGGTATGACATATGGTATGCTAATGCTCCCCCAACTCCCCAAGAGCAGTAGACTGCCTAATAAGGGATGTTAGAATCATCCCTTCAAGTTGATGGTCAGTGGGATCCAAGAGATGCCCAAAATCATGTAGACTATTTCTGCAGCCCTTGGTTTCTTCTCAGAAATCTAGATTAAAACCCAATTGCTGAAGACACAACATACTTTTGACACAGAACTTTGAGAAATTGTCTGGATTTGAATTGGAAGCCTCCTTCCTAAGGAATAACTCTTACATATTATCAGGTTCTATGCAATCAGCCAAGGGAGAAAAAACAATCAATGGTACAACCCAGATGTGAAGTTTATGAACTACAATGACTGAACAGGGATAAGCAACTACCATCTAATTAAACATAAGGCCTCTCTAATAAGATTAAGAGGGAATGTATAGGTGGTACTGTAAACCGAGTCGACTGCCTTTTGCTTTAGAAGTAATAGATCTCAGCAGAGACCTTGCTACTGCCATTTTTCTAAAGCAATATAATTTCTAGCAGTGGTCTAAATAATAATCCTTACATGCACAGGTAAGTGCATTTCTGACCCTTCATCAAAGAAGCTTGTTGTTGCAGTGGATAGTGGTCACTGCAGAGAGAGACAATTTGTCAATTTGCAGAGGATAAGTGACCAGCATTTCCTAGGCCCAATTGGTACATCTACAACATGACTGCCACACCTAAGACTCAAAGGAATATCACAGAGGGGAAGAAAGATCATAAGAGCCAGAGGATTAAGATGCCTGTTGCTAAATAGTGTTGTTTAGACATGACAGAGATTCTGTACCCATGGAATCTCAACAATATGGTTGCCCAAATAAGATCCGCATAATACTAGTCAACATGCCAGTATGGATAGGAGAAATTTCATAAGGCCACACCTAGATGAAGAGGTACAGGCAACGAATAGGGGCTGAGAAGAAACAATCAGTTTTCTAAGAGGAGCCCACGAATAAGTTATCTAATCCCAAGTGGTCAGCCTTAAACACAGTTACATAAAAACAACAATAATTGGGCTCAGTAGGTTTCATGATGTGTGTGTGTATGTATGTATTTATTAAATGAAAATAACTGAAAAAGGAAGAGATCAATGAGGAGGGAGTAAGAGGGAATGTGATGAGGTAGAATGGGTAAAGGAGGGTAGAGATGATGGAAATAGATTCATATCCACATATACAATGTATTTTGAAATTATCTGCTCTCACTACCTCCTTCCAACTTCCCCAGGACCCACCGACCCATTCCCTCCCTACGCCATTGCTGTATCATCATCATCACTATCATCATCATCATCATCACCATCATCATCATCATCATCATCATCATCATCATTATCATCTTTGGTGGTGGCAGTGGTAATGGACCATTGGGGCATGGGAAACCTATTAGTGGCCACATCCTGCCCCAAAGTGACTTTTTCTCCTTTAGCAGTCATCCACTACCAAAAGCTGCTCAACTAGGGAAATTTAAATTTTAAAATCTCCCCAATGAATATATTAAATGGCCTCTCAATTTCCTTCCTCCTCCTTCATTATTAGAGCAAAAAAGACATTAAACTTAAAAAATCTGGCTCCAACAAATAATCCCACTATTTAAAATCTTCCCACGTGGGCCCTCTTGTTGAAAGCATTCAAAATGATTAACATTTTTATAGTCATATATTAGATACACACACAAACCATCAATAGCATGAATTTTAAATAAATACACAGAAGTTGTTTTCCAACTCTGATGCATGCCTATCATTCTAAAAATAAAATATATGAAAATTTTTAGAGCTGCTTCTATTTTGGGGAATCACAATGTGATTAATATTCAAGTGATATGGTTTGTTTCTATTTTTTTAATACCATGCTAATTATCTGACTTCTACACATGCCAGATCCTCAGTAGCACTGAGCACATAATAAATGAAAATCAATCCATCCCGCTCTGTGTGTGAGCCTTGTGTCTCCCTTTGTCTTCAACACTACTCGCCAATGTTCAAGTCACTGTAAAACGAGCTGGTCCTGAATTGTTCTTATGCATGTCCTGTGTCTCTCATAGAACCAGTTAGAAGTGGTGACTGGGACTCAGGCCATATTTCATCAATAGATAGCACCTTGGCATGTAAGAAAACAGAAGCATATTGATGGCTATCTTCTGCCTTTCTCTTATTCATTTCTCTAAAATAAATCATAAGACCTCCATTCCAGAGTGCCTCCAAAGATGCAGATGTAATTAGAACAAGGAGTCCTTGTGAAGCTCCCATCTGGTGAATGTCTACAGATTAGGGACTCTTTGACCAACCATTCTTAGCCAAACACTCCATGCTTCATCATAACTAAGCATTAAATAACTGTCCCAGCCTGCTTTTCTGTTGCTGTGATAAAATATGACCAAGGAAACATGAGGAGGAAAGGATTGATTTCCTCCTATAATTCGCAGGTCACCATCTGTCACTGAGGCCAATCAAGGACAGAACTCAAGGCAGGAAACTGGAGGGGCAATAAGTATATACTGGCTTGCTTGCTCTGGCTTGCTCAGTTTTTATTCTTTTTCTAGTTTCAAGATTGGTGTTTTGTTTTTGAGAGTTATGTACGTTGTACTGTGTTTATACCATTTTAACTCTTGCCTCTCTTCTCCAATTCCTCCTGTGTTCCTTACTCATCAAATTCATGACCTCTTCTTCTTTAATTATTATTGTTACATATGTCTACATATGCACATGCAGCTCAGGCTCAGCTATCCAGGGATGGAACTGTGCAGAGTGGGCAGGGCTCTCCTACATCAGCTGGCAATAAAAAAATCAAATGCACCATAGACATGGCCAGAGCCTGGTGTCATGTAGGCAATTTCTCAATTGAGATTCCCTTTTCCAAGTAACAAGCATAGCACACTGTATTGTTTTTCTTTATTTTTGTTATTTATTATATTTGTGTTTTAATTTTACACATCAGACATGGGTTCCCCTCTCCTCCCCCCTCCTGTCCCTACCCCCACCTTCCCCCCACCCTCTCTCCTCCATTCCCATCTCCTCCAGGGCCAAGACTTCCCTGGGGATTCATTTAAACCTGGTGGATTCAGTACAGGCAGGTCCAGTCCCCTCCTTCCAGGCTGAGCAAAGTGTCCCTGTGTAAGCCCAAGGTTCCAAATAGCCAGGTCATGCACTAAGGACAGGTCCGGGTCCCACTGCCTGGGTGCCTCCCAAACAGTTCAAGCTATTCAATTGTCTCACTTATCCAGAGGGCCAGATCCAGCTGGGGGCTCCACAGATTTTGGTTCATAATTCATGTGCTTCCATTCGTTTGGCTGTTTGTCTCTGTGCTTTTCCAATCTTGGTCTCAACAATTCACACTCTTACAGTCCCTCCTCTTTCTCAACAAATGGACTCCTGGAGCTCCACCTGGGGCCTGGCTGAGGATCTCTGCATCGACTTCCATCAGTTATTGGGCGAGAGTTCCAGCATGACTGTTAGGGTGTTTGGCCATCTGATCACCAGACTAGGTCAGATCAGGCTTTCTCTCGACCATTGCCAGCAGTCTACAGAGGATGTATCATTGTGGATTTCTGGGGACCTCTCCAGCACTCTGCCTATTCCTGTTCTCATGTGGTCATCATTTATCATGGTCTGGTATTCCTTGTTCTCTCTTTCTGTTCTGGATCCAGCTGGGATCTGCTGCTCTCCTAAGCTTTCTTTCCCTCAAACCTTGCCCTTCATTGCTCCCACTGTCATCCAGATTGTTCACGTAGATCTCATCCATTTCTCTGTCATTGGGTGATCCCTGTGTCTTTCCTAGGGTCCCGTTTTCTAGGTAGCCTCCCTGGAGTTGTGTAGCAGCCTAGTCATCTTTGTTTTACATCTAGTATCCTCTTATGAGTGAGTACATACCATCTTTGTCCTTCTGAGTCTGGGTTACCTCACTCAGGATGATTTTTTCTAGATCCATCCATTTGCCTGCAAACATCATGATGTCATTGTTTTTCTCTGCCGAGTAGTACTCCATTATGTATATGTACCATATTTTCTTTATCCATTCTTCAGTTGAAGGGCATCTAGGTTGTTTCCAGCTTCTGGCTATTACAAACAATACTGATATGAACATAGCTGAGCAAATGCCCTTGTTGTATGATTGAGCATTCCTTGGGTATATGCCCAAGAGTGCTATAGCTGGGTCTTGGAGGAGATGGATTCCTAATTTTCTAAGGAAGCGCCATATTGATATCCGACATGGCTGGACAAGCTTGCATTCCCACCATGCTCATGGATAAGTAGGACTAACATAGTAAAAATGGCAATCTTACCAAAAGCAATCTACAGATTCAACACAATCCCCATCAAATTACCAACACAATTCTTCTCAGACCTGGAAAGAATAATACTCAACTTCATATGGAAAAACAAAAAACCCAGGATAGCCAAAAGAATCCTGTACAATAAAACAACCTCTGGAGGCATCATGATCCCCGACCTCAAGCTCTACTATAGAGCTACAGTAATAAAAACAGCTTGGTACTGGCATAAAAACCGACATGTGGACTAATGGAATCGAATTGAAGACCCTGACATTAACCCACACAACTATGAACATATAATTTTTGACAAAGAAGCCAAAAATGTACAATGGAAAAAAGAAAGCATCTTCAACAAATGGTGCTGGCATAACTGGATGTCAATGTGTAGAAGGCTGCAAATAGATCCATATCTGTCACTGTGCACAAAACTTAAGTCCAAGTGGATCAAAGACCTCAACATAAATCCAGTTACTCTGAACCTGATAGAAGAGAACATAGGAAGTACTCTTGAACACATTGGCACCAGAGAGCACTTTCTAAATATAACACCAGTAGCACAAACACTGAGAGAAACAATCAATCAATGGGACCTGTTGAAACTGAGAAGCTTTTGTGGAACAAACGACACAGTCAACAAGACAAAGCAACAGCCTACAGAATGGGAAAAGGTCTTCACCAACCCCACATCTGACAGAGGGCTGATATCCAGAATATATAAAGAACTCAAGAAATTAGACATCAAAATGTCCAACAATCCAATCAAGAAATGGGCTATAGAACTAAACAGAGAATTCTCCACAGAGGAAGTTCAAATGGCTGAAAGACATTTAAGGAATTGCTCAACATCCTTAATTATTTTTCTTTATTTTTTGTAACTTTTAGTTTTCCTAAGTTTTCATTTGTGAATGCTCAGATGCAATGAAAATGTTACATCAAATAGATATGTGGGATTTTTGTTGTTGTTATTAATCTTTTTTAAAAATCAATTTCTTATTTATTTTACATCCTGGCCACAGTTTTCCCTCCCTTGTCTCCTCCCAGTCCCTCTTCACACCCCATCTTTGTTCCCACCCCCCAATAGATTCCTTCTCCATTTCTGTTTCAGAAAGGGCAGATCTCCCATAAGCATCAACAAAGCGAAGCACATCAAGTTGCAGTAAGACTAAGCACCTCCCCCTGGATTAAGGCGGGGCAAAGTGACCCAGTCTGAAGAGTAGGGCCCCCAAAAGCCAGTGAAAGAGTGAGAGAGGTTCCGTGTTCCCCTGCTCCCACTGTTAGGAGTCTCACAAGAGGACCTAGGTTAGTCCCATGCCGGCTCCCTGGGTGTCCATTCAGTCTCTGTGTGACCACGTTAGTTGATTCTGTGAATTCTCTTGGAACCTCAGTCATGGGCACAGTGATAGAAGAGAAAAAAAAATATCATTTAGCTCTTATAACCTTTCTTCAGAAATTGGAATCTCATAGTTGAAGCCTGTAGACATCATTCTTTCAAAGTTCTAGTAGAGATCATGGTCATGGGTAACTCACAAAGAAAGCCATTCCAGTCACCAGAGGACTGCTGGATTGAATGGCTTGCTAGCTAACTTGATCTGCTGCTTAGAGACCCAAGCTGAGAAGCTGCGTGTAGACATCACATTCAGTTTCTCACTTCTCAATAGTGCCAATGAGTGTGGTTCAGGGAGCTTGGGTAACTTAGGGAGAAATGTTGCAGGAACTCAAAGTCCATTTAGAATGATTGCTACCCAGACACTTTGAAAATAATAATTAATAAATGAATGTAAGCTCCCTTTGTCACTCATCTGCCAGGAGAGCTGGGGGAAGAGGCTATTAAAAGAAAAAAGTCACTATTGTTTATCAGTGGTGTACAGAAAACAAAGTCAAGCATTTGACAGAAAACCTCCCTCTGCTTTTCCAACAGGGAACCTTAGTCCTTTTCAGGTACATTTCTTATAGCTGGGTGCTAGATTCCCTTCTTAGCCATTCTTTTTCCCCCCATCATGCTTTGCCCTGAGTCCTTTGGATCTTTCCACACCTTCCAGAAGGGTCCTGTTTTTAGGCAGAGATGTTAATAAATGGCTGGCAGCCATCACATGTAAAAGCTACTTCTCCAGATTCTTGAAATGGAGTAACTCTTTCTCCACTAGGGCACTTCTGTACTCAAATGTACCCATGTTTACCTGTCATGAGTGTGGTTTTAACTGGCTCCAGGGGTCTGACAGGCTCTGCCTTGAATCTCTGGATGGGTTGCTGCCTCCCCATTGGCTCTGTATAGCTGCTGGAAGGGTATCCAATAGAACAAACACCCTTCAACCCCAGCATCCCTTCCTGAAGGAAGGAAATGTACAAAGCTTCCTGTGGGAGAGAAAGTATCCACTCTGGGAGAAGCTTAGTCTGTTTTACCTGTACTATTTTATTATTGACACCTTCTATAAATTACTGCTCGGATCTTAAAACCTTTCAGTGAGTCACAAACATAGAAGTAAGCATTCTGATAATCCACCCAACCCCACTGGGAATTCCAGCTTGACAGTAATCAGATGTATTTACTTTTATGGGACTCAGAGAGGCCTCTTTGTATTTTCTCCTTTATTTTTACTTTTGGTTAGCACTTTATGATAATTTACATACCAGTTTAAACAAATCATATCTACCAGAGCCTCTCCTACATTTACTCTCCCCTTTAGAGACAGTACTATCTGGCCCAGTGAGCTAGTCATTAAACACACCTTCATATGTCCAGTTCCTTCAAAATGCCTGTCCCTCCTCTGTTGTCTTCATGTCCCTGATAGTCACGAGAATCTCAGACAGTAAAAGTCAAGTGTCTCAAATAGTCCGTATGAGTCTATCCATCAAGGCTTAAGTTCCCTTATTTTGCCTCAGATTATTCAGTCTTTGTCTTAGGAGAAAAAGTATGTATCCTATTCAGTTCTTTGCTGCCATAGCACTCAGCCTGATTCCATCCATCCCCAAGTCTCACAATATCATAAACTGCCTTATGAGAGGTTCTTTCATTCTTATTTAAAAGTCATTTCCAATTCTAGTAACTCGAAGTCAGAGTGTAATATAGTTTCCCATACTGTGCCATTCTATCAGGCCTCATCTGCATACTTTCTCATGGGTTCCCACCCTGCTTTATCCTAAAGGTCAGACATAAGGAGTGTCTTGTATCCCTTCTACCTCACTCTCATCCTCTTCCCTGCCTGATTCTTTCCATCAGTCCTAAATTTGGGCATCTCAGGAAGAGCTCTTTAGCAGAAATCCAATTTGTCTACTCTTCCTCTTCCTCTCCCCGACTACAAGAAATGACAAGCCACCACTTCCATCTCATTTATTCTCCATTTTTTTCTCTGCCCACTTTGCCTGACAACTTAGTGGCTAGTGAGGAGGACAGTGCCTTTTTCTCACAATTCTGGGCAGACAGTTGAACATCAATTGAATGTCTTATTGCACAAAGTAAGGGCCATGTAACTGATGCCACAGCCTGCTTCTAATCAATCTTATACCATGTGGTGCTATTTTCAAGGACTGTAATGATATTCTCTATTCTCTCCACTATTTGAAGGATGTACCCTCAGTCAAAAGGAAGACCCGATTCATCAAGGAGATGTGTCAATTCATACCACAGAATGGAGGACAGCATCTCTGAAACTGTCTCCACAGAGCCTTCAGAGTTGTCTTAGTGATGTGCCTTTTACCCATAACAAATGCAATGCAGCTGCCAATGCAGCAAGAAGGCACGCCGTTCCATCCCACATAAGAAACACTAGCCCAATCTGTTGTCTTAGTTAGGGTTTCTATTGTGTGACAAGATACCATGACCATGGCAATTCTTATGAAGGAAAACATGTTAATTGGGGCTGGCTTACAATTCACAGGTTTAGTACATTATGGTGCTGGCAGAAGCATAGAATCATGAAGACAGACATAGTGCTGGAGAGGGAGCTCAGTGTTCTACCTCTGGATTAGCAGGCAACAGGAAGAGAGAGATATTGGGTCTGGCTTGAGCATTTGAAACCTCAAAGCCCACCCCTACACTTCCTCCTAAAAGGACATACCTACTCCAACAAGGCCAGACCTCCTAACAGTGCTACTCCCTATGATAAGCCCACTGGGGCCATTTTCATTTATGCCACCACATCTGTAGTTCCCCTGTGGATACTCTACCTTCAGACAGCTTAGCTTCAGATGCATGTCTTGTACCTCACAGCAGAAACAATGCATGTAGTCTTTTCAAACTCATCTGTGATTCTGTTGAGCTCCATGTGTAATAGGAACGACTCTTGGATACATAAAGAAGCATGCGTTCACCCCAAATAAGGGCCCCACAACAATTGAAGAAAAGATGTAGTCAGAAGTTTTCCTGTGTCCCACAGGTCCCAATAAACACATAATATTACTTAGAAACTGTATGGCCTGTGAGTCAGGCTTCTTGCTAGCTAGCTCTTATAACTTAATTCAGCCCATTTCTATTAATTGATATATTGCCACATGGCCATGGCATTACTGGTCTGCTGGCCTCTTGTTGCTCCTTGAGAGTAAGGCTGGCTTCTCCCTTGATTCCACCCTTCTTTTTGTCTTTAGTTTAAATGTACCACCTAACCTTGGGGTGCCCTGCCATAGACCAATGAAGCTTTATTTATTATCCAATGGGAGCCACACCTATTCACAGTATACAGAAAGATATCCCCCAGCAAATAAATCTAGCCATTGATGGACTGATAATTAGGGTCACTGATAGGAGCCACAGCAGAGAAATGCTCTACAGTATTGTGGTAAACTTCAAGGTGACTAAACCACTAAAGAAAATTATTTTCAGAAACTGTTCCCTTGTGGAGGAATGGGACTATCTGAGCCCATTGCCTTGCCCAGGAAGGATCATTAGTGGCATCTGGGGTGAGTCTACTGAGGGTAATCATAGCTACTAAGAGTTCAAAAAGGAAATGGTAATGACCACAAGATGTCATTCTATAAACAATAGCATTTCTTAAGGAATCTGATGATTTCTTGTAGAAACTTATCTTGAGGAATTAGATTATACGTTTGCTGTGGGATGTCTTTCTATATGCTGTGAATATGTGTTGCTCTGATATTTAGGATCGAATTCCTAAAATAATATAAAATAATACCAATGCATCATTGATGCAGTTGTATAATACCTGTCCCTGGAAAAATCATGCACCATATTCTGTTTCTGAGCATGTAATATGTGAACTATCAAGGATAATCGTCTGGATCAAGGACGTGTTGTCACCAGTTACTGATGCCAAACCTGACTATGTTCAGAGATGATGTAAGGATGCAGCTGAAAGTGACACGTGATTATCTACACTGGAAACTGAGGGGACGTGGAATCCAAGTTCACTTCTCCAGTGGATATTAGAAGAGCTCCAAGATGTCAGTCTAAGAAGCAGGAACAGATGATAAATACTCATTCTAGGTCAGACCCACAACTGAGAAGAACCCAATGTCCATAGTCACAGAGTCCTTCTTCCAGACAGCAGTTTGCTCTAGGCTTTGGCTATGCATCTGTCTGTCTTTCTACAAGGTAAAACTGTTTGTCTAGGACAGGAGGCAGGGTTTTTTTGTTGTTGTTTTGTTTTGGTGTGTGTGTGTGTGTGTGTGTGTGTGTGTGTGTGTGTGTGTGTGTGTTTCCACATTGAATTCAGGCTGTAAGTCAGACAAAAACAAACAAAAATTTCCGATGTATTAACTAAGGAAAGTTGGTTTTGAGTGCTGTGTGTGTGTGTGTGTGTGTGTGTGTGTGTGTGTGTGTTTCTGTAAAACAATGACCAGAAAAATTGATTTAATGTTGAAAGTATTCTCAAATTGATAGATTGTGTTAGAACTTAGAACATTATTTAGGCTTAAACTTATAATCTGAAGTTAAAGGATATTTATCATAGATAAGCATGAGACTTATTATCTTCCCCAAAATGGAGCATATTTGGTTCTTTTGGTTTCATCCTTTTAGGTGGCAATCCTTTCTACACATTAGAATCCATTTCTAGAACAGCCACCATCTATATGCTTAATCATATCATTGTTCTGATAAAATACTTTGTTTTCTTGGGTTTCTTATTAGTTCATTTTTTACTACGAAAATAAAAATAGTATCACAGAGCATGTGAATCCTGCTTTGGATATTAGGTCACTAAAACTCAAGAAATGGAATGGACCGAGTCATGTAGTGAATTAGAAACTATACAACAGCTCTATCTTCGCTATTCTGAATCTAAACTTCATAGTTACACTTTTTACTTTTTGTTTTAATTTAGGTATATGAAGGTCATTTCATATTGCTTTATGTTATTTATTGATAAATTTAAAGAAATTAAAGCTTACCAAAAATTTCTCTCTAATAGTATATTTGAGATCGAGTGTATGAATTTATGGAATTATTCAATAGCCTGCTGTACTGGTTGGTTTTGTGTCTCAACTTAACACACGCTAGACTCATCACAGGAAGGAGCCTAGATGAGGAAATGTCTCCATGAGATCCAGCTGTTGTATCATGAATCTTAAAAGGTCTTATTAATAAAAACAAACTCAGAGACAGGTATTGGGGTGAATGCTGAAAGATCAGAGAATCAGAAAAAGCCACAGCCACCTCACCCTGCCAGTTCCTCAGCTGATCTTTATCCTCAAACTGGAAGCCTCTGTGTCCTCATCCAAATGGATCTCAGATGAACTGCTGCTCAAAAGCCTAAAAGCTTAACCAGGCTCTAGTTCCTGGTCCTTATATACCTTTCTGCTTTCTGCCATCACTTCCTGGGATTAAAGGCGTGTGTCACCATGCCTGGCTATTTCCAGTGTGGCCTTGAACTCACAGAAATCCAGATGAATCTCTGCCTTTGGAATGCTAGGGTTAAAGGTGTGTGTGCCAACATTTTCTGGCCTCTATATCCAGTGACTGTTCAGTTCTCTGGTCACAGATAAGTGTATTAGTGTTCACAATATAGTGGGGAACACAATATAACCACTCTTGAGGAGTACCTGGGTTTGGTTTCCAGCCCCCATATCTACTGGTTCACAACTGTTCATAACTGCAGTTTCAGTGATACCTGTTTTCCAATGTCTTTGGCCTCTTTAGGTATTCTCACTTATATGCACATTCACGCTCTCATTCACGTGCACATACACATAATTGAAAATAACGTCTAAAAAATGCTTATTATGAATTGAATTTGTTAATAGCATATGAGTGAAAATGAACAAATGAAATAGAAGGTGAAGAACACTTTCTCTCCATAGCATCACCTCTGCCATAAAAAGTAGGGAATTCTTCATGACTCATTCACTCACTCAGCCACTATTTTTTGAGTGTCTAATTTGTATAACACATTGTTCTGACTTCTGATAATAAGTGTTGGCATCAATAAAATGTATGCCTGCCTCTAAAGATACTGTGTCTACCAAGATCTGACTTTTAGTCTGTACCAAATAACCATTCATGCCAGGAGAATATGTGCAGTGTTTCTCACCTTCTTAGCATTCCACATAGCCCTCTCCATCATACCTTCAAAGCATTATCAATACTACTCAGGGACATATACACATACTTTAGTATTTAACGCTTTTACACACATACTGTCATTACTGATGCTTAATGCAGTAATTGTTTCTATTTGATAGTTACAACTATCACTCATTAGAGAGACTATTACTTTATCTCTTCAATACTGTAAAAACTATTCTTCCCCAAAACGCACTAGCATTTATTAATGTCACATATCATCTAGTTTCCTATAATTATGACTGGAACCACATGCAGAAACAAACACATAAAAAACAAAGACTTGCCTACCTCAGCTGTCCAAATTCAACCAACAATTAATATTTGCAGATGCTAGGGAATTTACTCAGCCAGTTGCTGCCAGGGCACACCTTGATCTACCCTTGGGGTATGGCATTAGGCCTCCAAGTACATAATTCAGCAAGGAATTGAGCAGGTGTGAAAAGAACCCACAGATAAACTGCCAAATGTCTAGTTTTAAACTTTTTTGATTCCAAAAACAACGTTCAATCTGGCTTGCAATAACTTTTGATAAGATTTCGGTTAGAAATAAACACTAAAACATATTATGGAAACCAGGGACATTTAACAAAATTGACATGGTCTTGAAAGAACGTGAATTGTCCTGATGTCTTTACCCCACCTATAAGTATTCTCTCCCTTACTTATGCAGAGATGATATATTAAATACTAATAATGACACATATGGGTATTGGTGAAATTATTAAGGCCACTCCACGTAGTTAAAAGGGAGGTTTATTTTGTGGGGTAACTTACAAATGAAGGGGTAGGTTGCAGGGTCTGGCAAAGGTATAGCGCAGTCCGGCGGTGTTCTCTGGAGAACTCTGCTCGGTCTACCTCCAGCGTCCAGCGTCCCCGAACCAAGAGGGCGACCTCCTCCTGATCCTTGGTCTTCAGCTCCCTCCTCTGCCCCGCCTTGTAGGCGTGATCATTACTGAAGCCTCAATGGGGGTTGGAACTTCCAGGCCAATGCTGGGTTGGCTATCCACTACATATGGGTACAAAAATAAGTAATTTTTTCTGGAATATTCTTTATATTTAAGTGGTGGTTGTGAAGTTTGGAATGTTCAAGAATTTTAATTCCTCTTAAAATGCAGTGTGCATAGCCATCTCGCTGACAGCAACTTTAGTAGCTGCATATATAACAATAATTCCCTCACAGTAAGGTAATAAAATAAGCTATAACCCCCAGAGTTAATACTGCTTTGGAAAGGCTTAAAGAATGTAATTTGGAAAAAGAAGGACATATTTTTGTAAATTTCCTCCAATTTTTACATTGAACTTCAAGGAAACTGGGAGGAGATGATAGAAGTGACCTGGGTGTGAACAAGGCCTCAGCTCTCACTGTTTTTCAACAGTGATGGACTGGTGGTTTTGTGTTCTTATCTTCCATGCAATTATTTGAATGGATCTCTGATTTTTCTTCCTTCCTTCCTTTCTTCCTTCCTTCCTTCCTTCCTTCCTTCCTTCCTTTCTTCCTTTGTCTGTTTCACTAGTCCCCAAACTTGCTCTGGGCTATGAACCACTTTGCTAACATTGACCAGTAGTAGACCTATGAAAGTAAAAGTGGGGTTTCTTTTAGTGTACCCCTGCTTTAGAGCTGCAGTGTGTTATAGCGCAGTATATGCACTATATATGAACATTACACATTACTGCTTCTGTGAGAATTTTCTCCATCACATGAAGTTCATAATTTTCCCACCAAGTCTGAAATACGCTCGAATAGAACTTTAAGAATTAGTTGTGTTTTGTCGGTAGATGTGTTCTTAAAGATAAAAACAGTACTTATCATGCCTGTTTTTTGTTGATAAAGAAAGGTGTGAATTGTGCTAAATTACAAAACGAAGAACATGTCCAATAAAACAAGGAATTGAGATTAAAAAGCAATGATGATTTGCTTATGGACCTGGTACATTTTTCCATAACACAATACTGATAAGTTTACAATAAAATCAATTCTAGATCATAAGTCAGTGTTTCCATAGTGCTGAACTGGATGAATCTGTAGGTATCTATTTATTGCTCTTCCTGACAGAGATGTAGGTTCATCTCTTGAAGTTTTGATCCTGTGCATTAGAAAATGGTCCCAGAGTCTGTACTTATTAACAACTAGTTCCTAGGGACAAAAACTTGCCATGCTTGGCAGCCCTGCCTCCAGTGTGGTTTCTTGGATCATTCCACAAAGGCTAGTTACCAACTCTCCACACATTTGAATTCAACTAAACAAACTATCTCCAATTTAAATACTACTCTTGAAGCTTTGATGTATGATGGAGAGGTAAAAGAGTCCATATCATAAGTAGGAGTTGTCTAAACTAAGAAGGAAGTTTTAGATGCAGCATAGAGATTAGGAACACAAGCCTGGGAATGAGGCTCAGTTGGTAGAGTGCTTGCCTACCATGCAAAAAGGCCTGCGATTTAATTCCCTAGCATTGCTTAAACTGGGCTGGTGCATGCCTACTATTTCAACACTCTATGAGACCCTGCCTGAAAAAAACAAAACAAAACAAACAAACAAACAAACAAAAAACTATTTTGTTGGTGTTGGTGTTTTGGTTTTTATATTCTTTTTGGTTGCACAAATAATTTTCATCATTTTGTCTTCTTTTTCTTTGAGTTGTGGTCTCACTGGATCCCCTGCTGTTTTGGAACTTGCTATGGAAACTAGGCTTGTCTTGAACACAGAGATCTCTCTCTGTCTCCCAAGTGCCAGGATTAAAGGCATATATATGCCTCCAAGCCTGGAGACATTCATTTCATACATGACACTTATCTAGTCAAAATCAAAATTAACTGAGGTATTTTCTTCCTTTAGGAAAGCTGGCAACAGTCTTTAATGGACGGGCCAGACATGTTTCTCTTAGCTGAAGGCTATAAGGGGAGAGAGAGAGAGAAGGACCTCAGGGAATGTCCTGCCAGCAACACTGGATCATGTGCAGCGCCATATCAGAATTCTGCCTAAGGATCACAAAACCCACTTTCAGTCATCAAAATGACACTCCCAAGCTTCAGTAGTGATAGTATTAAGATCGTGAAGGATAGATTAGCACACTTTTTATGAATATTATGATTACAGTTCTCAACTGTCCTCGTTCAGCAAGAACGAAGATCATATTTTCGTGTCAGCTTGTTTTGTGTTTAAGAGACTGGTTCTCGGAGAGGACCGAGCGACCCATAGCATTGGAGTGTGATTGACAAAAACAAAGTGCTCATGTCTGTCTACATGCAAGCTGAGGCCTAAGTTTTCTCATTTCAAGCCTGAGTAATTTAGATCATCTTGAAGGCTCCTGGGCTACAAGGCCACACATTCAAGTCAGTGTCGGTTGCCTCTGTACGGTAGACAATCAAGCAAGGCACACTGTAATTTTTCTTTTATGTTTCAAAGAATTGTATTTTTTTTTCTTTTTTTTTCTTTTTTCCAAAGATCGTATTCTTGCCTTATATTTCCATTGCTACAGCTGGCGGCTCACTTCTAAATGGTAAATCGGGGCCCTCAAGCACTTGATGTCTATCTTCCCTCCCTTGCCTGACACAGTGTGTGTCAGATGTAAATAGTCTAATACGGAAAGCACATGGGTTCAAGGAGAAACTCCCAAACTGTTTCTGGAATGGCTCTGAGGGGCTGTATTTTTGAGCCTCTTCAGCATGTGACCTTGCAGCCTTCTGTAATGCTAAGCTGCTGCATTAGACAGCTGTGCTAATGATCATGCTGATTCGAACCCACAGAAGATGCAGAGCTGTTCTCTCTCCTCTGCTTGAACACACAGCACTTTTCTGTGGTGATCTAAAGCAGACTGGTCACAGCTTGCTGCAGAGCCCTGCAATTCCTTAAAGTCAAATTAAATTAAACTCACTTCAGATTCTTTCCTCTTATTATTAAGGAATGGCGGGATTCATTTTTAGCACCCTACCCTAATGAGAATTCTGTTAATAGAATTATTAAACATCGATAATCCCATCTGCATTTAACCTCTGCACTCAGATACGGTCTTGGGACGTTAGAGATGGTAGAGACTTAAAGATTTGGGGAATGTTTAGTTCTATATCTCTTTCTTTTGTGATAGATATGGCCTTGAGATCCCATGTTTGGCAGTCACACATGGCTAATTTTGTACCTAGGTGCCATGGTTTGCATTTTTGCATTTTCAAACTCTATTCCTAGTTGCCACAAAGTTACTTCCCCACAATATATATATATCTGTATATATATATATATATATATATATATATATATATCTGTATATCCTTTCGTGTGTCCCGGGAGAGGGATGAATGAAATGCCAGCCCCAGGTTTGGGATTCATTCTTTCCTCTCCTCTTCACTTCCCATATTTATTGAGAGCCAGTTTTTCCAAGTACTGAGCTAAGAACAGAGGTTTGGAGGTGAGAAAATGATTGGGTTCGACAAATTAACAACTAGATAATTGTAATCATGCATGGATCAGTCATAAGGTAATGGGGAAGAAAAATTATCTGTTTCTTCCAATTCTTCACAGAAATGGAGGTTGTCCCAGATGGAAGACTGAAGAAATGAAAAGTGAATACAAATGTATGAACACACACACACACACACACACACACACACACACACACACACACATATCTATATCTATATCTATATCTATCTATCTATCTATCTATCTATCTATGTATATATATATATATAACAGGAGACACTTAGAAGGTAAAGAATTCTTAGAGGGTTGCTTGGAATTCTGACTGAAATAACATCTTCAGCAAAGACCATAAGTGTTTTAGAGAAATGGTAAGACCAAAGAAAAGGTATTTGAATTGTTGGAAAACAATCTGTGGGGAGGCAGATAAAGATCCCTTAGTAAAGTTGGCCCGGCATGTTTAGGCAATCATCTAGAGTTGTCTCCGGTCGTTATGTTTCATCTTTGTGAATCTATACCCTGCTGTAAGCACATACATAGAGGGCAGGTAGCTTTTCTTTATCTGCTGTTTTAAAATTACCTGTGATTTAAGCAGTTTCTTATATTTGGAGGAAGACATAGTCAATGCTCCCATTTAAAAGAAGTACTAAATCGTTAGGATGGAAAAGGAAGATTGACTCGTAGAGTGATAAAATCCCTGAGCTTGCTTCTACAGCCAGGTGGAATGGAGCCTCTTTCTTCTTGGAGCACTCCTGCAAAACCTTCCAGAGACCATGGGCCTCTCCACCTCTCACACCTTCCCTGTGTCATGGATGCAGAGATGATTGTAAATATAATAAACAAAAACTCCTCCTCCCCCTCTTCCCAGCCCTCTCCCTGTCCCTCTAATTAAATGTTCCTTCTGCAGGATTACAGTGTATACACTGCATGAATAATAAAGACCACACTGTACAGAATGCAGTTTTTCATTTTTTTTCCTTCAGATTTGAGTCTGACGTTTTTTCAAGTAGGTTTCCTGACAACTCAAGCCCACTTCAAATGATAAATATGGTTCAGGTTCACAAAGGAGAGGGCTATCTGCTTACATTGCTGTTTTGTAGACACATTCTTATACGGAACATACAAGTTTCTAAATCATGTGATTATAGTTGTCTTCTGCTAAAGCCTACTTACTTCTACTCATGTTTCAATTTTTTTTTTTTTTTTTTTTTTATGTTTCCATAGAGTGAGTATTAGTTTGCAAGCAAATGAAATCAGTTACACTACAAAATTGGAACAAAATATTGACAAGGAAAGCCCTTAGATCTCCACTTACTATGTACTGTTTCCTTTAGGTTGGGGCAATGGCATTGATGGCAGATTTTGATCATTTTGTATCAACTCTTCTTACTATTGTTCTTAAAACTTTAACCACATTTACAATTCTGGGATCTATTGTTGGAACAATGGAAATGATAAATATACTGGTAAGATCCAATAGTAAGCAGTCACTTCATAGAACTTGGTATTTCTTAGTTTGGAAGGTTAATACACTCACTTCTACGTCAACAATATGAAAAAATAATTTGTTTTTATTTGTATAGCATTTCAACAGTCAAGCCATTTGAATGTATTTCATCCTCACTCTCCATGAGAAGGTACAATTAAGAATGGGTACAACATAGTCACAACCACAAAACCATACATCATTAGTGTTTCTCGGATAGTGGCAATGCAAAGCCTACTTTATAAAAATGTTCAATAAGAATCTGTGGAATGTAAGTTATATGGTCCTTCCAAGCACTGAACTAACAGCAGAGCCCAGCTATGTCACATGGAATGATCAACACTCAGGAAATCAATATGTATGCAAGGCTATTTTCGTGTATGTGCCTGACACCTAGTTTTTGCCAGCCAAGAGTGTGGAGTGTGCATGAGTGAAGGACATTCATAGATAATAACAGACTTCTGCCCCTGGAAGGGTTTGCCCTTTATCCCTAAGGAAGCTTTTGCCCTGATCGCTACCTAGAAGGGGAAATTGGCTGCTCTTTCTTCTTGGTCTTTAACTCCCATCTCAGCATGTGGCCACGAGGCTCCCCTCCAGGAGTTTGTGTAGCATCTCCACTGGAGGTCATCTTTTTTTCATCACCATCTGGAGGTCTTTTCTCAGGCCCTTTCGTTCCTTCTCCACCTGATTACAATATCCCACTGATCCTGTTTTGCACTCTCTGCTTCTTAACAGGATCTCTCTTTGGTGTCCCAACACCAGAGAGAACTTAATAATGTATAATGAGCCCAGACATCAATAGTTTGAACTGTAGTGGACAAAAAAAAAATCACTTCTCTTTCATGGCACCATGAAGGCAGGGTCTGATCATAGGGTCCCTGAATTCCCATGTCATCAACACAAACTGACACGTGAATACAATGCGAACATCCACAGTAAGAACATGAGCATCCGCACCAGCAAACGCGCCTCTCTCCTTCATCCTATTCATCTGGGGGGAAAAATGATAGCTTTACATCTGTCCTTGCAAAACTGGCAACTAATAGTCTGGAAAAACTACCTTTGTCATGTAAAATGTGCAAGATAATCTTTGTCATTTTCACATAAATCTAGGTTGTCTTTCACTGCACTTGGTTTTGTGTTCCTTACTAAAATTATGATTAGCATGCCTAACCACACTTAAAAGAAATATCTATTTCTCTTCTGAATGCAGGAGAGGTATGATTAGGTATGTCAAAAGCTTCTGAAATGATACATTCTTTTTCTTCCCCTTTAGTCCATTAATAGAAAGAAATCAGCTCCATGAAGTGTTTGGAAAAAATAAAACACATACATACACAAAATACTCTTTGTTAAAATGGAAATGCCAGTGAAAGAACCATTTAAAAACAACCTGGAAATATGGACAAAACGGTTGATTTGAGGAGAGAACAAGAAGTCGAGGCAATTTGGGATCAGTGTTTGCTCCAATGAGTGTAATTATTGTGTAAATTGTAGCTCTTGACAAAAATCTCTGAGTCCTGTTGAGATGTTGTTAATGCCCCAGGAAGAAGCCTGCCTTCTGTAGTGTGATTGCTTACAAAGATGCCGCCGCCTCCTTCCTGCTTTTCCCACAGGAGATGGGCAATTTGCCAGTATTTCATTTTCAAGTGCCATTGTTCACCTAGAGGTTTAGGACAAGCTCTTTCCTTTCCATTGTTAATCTGATCCTAAGTGATGATCTTTTTTTCTTTTTAATCCTCTAATATTTTATAACAAATTTATTAGCCACTAACATTCACTACTGTAGCACAAATAACTGTCACTAATTTTAAAAACTTAAAAATTAAGTAATGTATACAAACCTCAGAATCACTGTATTAGTATGTGGAATCTGTTTTTAATGAGTTATCTATGGGAAGAAATATAAACCTAGATCTGTTTCTATTTTACCTTTTCAACATCCAGGCATTAGTTCCAATTCTCCCAGCAAAGTAGCATGATGAAGTTTATGTATTATGGGATACATTCCTTTAGCAGCATATCGCACAATGCTGAAAATGAAAGGTCCAATTGTCCAATAAGGGCATAAGACACATTTATTCATTAAATACATTAAGGAATAGGTTAAAGATGTTAATGGTTATCAAATGTGAGCTCGTGCTGGGACCTTCTGTGAATCAGGTTTGGCAGGCTTGGATTAATTCTTCATTTTTAGCATATACCATAAAGTCAAGGGGAAGAGTAATTTCCTGAGTTTTATCAGAAAAATTGAAGCATGTTCAAAATGTATGCCAGAATTTGAAATAGTTATAGGCAAAAATGCAAAGCAGACAATCTTTGCAATTATCATCTCTTCTAATGGTGCTTTTAGACTGCTTTCCTCGATGTCTCGGTTGTCAGGTCCTGCCCAATGCTCAGTCCTTGTGATCTGTCATTTGCCCAAGGCCCTCACTGTGACAGCTTCCTTACACTCACAAACTTACTCATTTTCAGTTCCAGAGTCCCTTCAGTCATTACACTCTTTTAAAGTCCTGTGTAGTCTGGAGAACAAGAACATTGATTTGTGTTTAGGAGTTAATAGCTGGTAGTAGCTATTAATGTACCGCCTTTTCCAAGATAATTTACATCTAAACAGCTGCCTTAAAGGAAACAGCTGTAGAATGCTGAGGGGTGCAGAACCCAAGGCAGGGCCAAGGAGGGTTCTTCTGGTTATCAAGTCATTGTCAATACTCCTCAGGGGTTGATTTTGCCTATAAGACAGGAGGAGGGAGAAAAGCCAACAAGGTTTTGATTTTGTTCTGTGTGCAGACAATTAGTAGCTGTGTGTCCTTGGGCTAAATCTTTAGTATCCTCAAAAATAACATAGCACTAACAAGATTTTATGAGGGGTAAATGAGTAGGATGTCTACAACTCTAAAAAGTTCAGGTATTATAAGAATGCCAGTGGCAAATCACTGGGATAGAGGTGACAGAAATTGATTTGAAAACAGATATTCTGATACAGTGTGAGATATGCATTTTTTTTTTTTTAGCAAGTAAATCGAGGAATTTTGAAAATTGAATCAAACTTTGGGAAAATCACAAGTCTCAGAGTCCAAGCAGTACTCTATAGGCATAAGAAAATGAAAGGCGGAAGATGAAAGCACATGTAATGTCCCAGATATAAAATAACTAAAGGGCCAAGCAGCGGTGGTGAACGCATTTAATCCCAGCACTCAGGAGGCAGAGCCAGGGATCTCTGTGAATCTGAGGCCAGCCTGGTCTACAGAGTGAGATCCAGAACAGGCACCAAAACTACACAGAGAAACCCTGTCTAAAAACCCTCCCCACCTCCATAAATAAAAAAAAAAAAAAGGTAAGGATGGTATTCCCTGTAAGCCAAGGAGAGTAGAGATTGAAATCACAAACGTCATACCTCAAGTAAATACAAAATTATTCAATGAACTTTTATGTACTCAGAATAATCATGGAAATTGGAATGAGGTTGAAAATGAATATTTAAAAAAAAACAGGTGAAATATTTGTACCACTCATTACTAACTTGAAAAAAGAAAGATTATAAAGTGTGGACATTGAAAAGCAATGGAAAATTGTTGTCCCCAGGTAAAGTACTTGCTGTACAAGCCTAAGGACCTGAGTTGTAATGCTAATTACTCATAGAAGATGGGTGGAGGGCAAGACAGGTAGCCCTTGTTCACTGCAGTCAGTCCAGCCAAATCAATCAACTCCATTGACTCATTGAGATCCAGTCAATGAACTCCAGGTTCAGGGGGACAACTTGTCTCAAAAATAAGGTAAAGAGAGGAGACAGGTACTAATCTGCAGACACACACACACACACACACACACACACACACACACACACACACATACACCACAAACACTCTCCTCCCATACAAACATAATGTTGTCTCATGTTTTTAAAGAGCTACAACGTGAATTCTTCCAAGTATCAAGTAATGAACATTCACTCCAATCTCAAGAGGTATAGAATGAATGTTGATTGAAAGATTTTTAAGGACATAATGGTATTAATATCACATGTAACTCACAGAGAACAAATATTAGTTTAGTAGGTTGCATTACAATTATTGTTGATAGTATTATCATATTGATAAGTTTTAAATAACAAGAGAAAATTGAGCATACAATTTCAAATCTCTATGAATTTACTATGAAACAGGATAAAGGGAATAAGCAATTGTTAAAGAGAAAAAGCTCATCATTTTTAAATTGATTTATTGGAGTCTATGGGTTAACCCAACGAAAGTAGGCTATCCAAAGAAAAAGATATCTGAAAGTCTCAGAAGTACCTAGACTTAGGGTTATAGAAAGCATTTAATTAAAAGGGAGGACTGAATTTCATGAGTGATAAAACATGGGCAAGTGTCGAAGAAACATAGTAAAAAATTAAATACTAGTGAAAAAGATGTGCTCTTTCATGTTTTTATTAATTTCTTTAACATTTGAATTCATGGAATGTAGTGATATGTTGTGTACCCTAACAAAATTTGCAATAATATCAGAGAACAGAACAAGCCACTAGATTAAACATAGAGGCCAGGCAGTGGTGGCCTTTAATTCTACCACTCGGGAGGCAGAGATCCTTATGGATATCTTTGAGTTCAAAGCCACCCTGGACTATATGAGATTGACTTAGTCTAGAAGAGAAAACAGAGCCAGGCAATGGTGGCATACACCTTTAATTCCAGTACTGGGAAGCACAGATGCCTTTAATCCCAGGAAGTGATGACTGGGTCAAGAAAGTTATATAAGGAGTGAGGAGACAGGAACTAAAGGCTTTTTCAGCTTCCCTTTCAGCTAGAGGCTTTTTTGACTGGAGCCTTTTGGGTAAGGACTCAGAGGATTTCAGTCAGAGAATTCATATAATTGGTGAAGTGAGACCTCTGTTTCTCTGATCTTCCATCATTTACCCCAGTATCTGGAACTGTTTTGTTTTTTAAGACTGATTTAAGATTTGAGCGACAATGGAGCTTGTCTGGAATCTCATATCAGCTCTATACTGATGTCATTTTGACATTAAAGCTTCCATGTAACCAATATCTGTATATCATCTTTCTCTCTTAGCATATTTGGATTTTGAGTCATTTTATCAGTCCTTAGATAGTTGCAGGTAGCTGAAAGATGTGCAAATTCTATCTTTTTTTTTGATAGATGCTCCAACATCTTCCCCTGTACTCGGTGGAATAAAACAGATTTGTCATCATTTGCTATTCATATCTACATTTCTTTTTTCCATATAAATAAACTTTTTGACTCATCTTTTAAGCCAACCCTGTTCATGCCTACTGTCTCACTTAATGAATAGCAGAAGATAAAAAATTAATCACCATTTAAGACCCAAAGGGAAGCCATAGTCTTACCTCTAAACTATTTTTGTACAATGGTATCCATTCATGTTATATCTGAGCAACTTGCATGTATATACCTGGAAGAATGAAGAACAAAGACGAAAATGCTGAATCCTTTCCCCTGTTCCCAGCCCCTTCTCTCTCTGTATCTCCTGTCTTTGTCTCTTATTCCCTGCTTTCTGTCCATCTGGAGCAAATACATCTCCTTTGTGATGAGAACTTGGTCTTGGGGTATCTTTGAGGTTCCCTATATCAAGCAGAGCAAATAAAGTGCATTGTGCCAGTTGATAAATAAGTCTAATTCTAAATTTTCATTAGGTTCATCGCATTGCATATCACTCATATTTTAAATTGCCTGAATATAGAGGTTTCATTTACTGCAAAATAGAAATATAGATTTCTTGATGTTTGTATAATTAGCCTGTGTTTGGAATACCATCTGTTATATCATCCATATACAAAATTAACTCTGTCACATACATAGTATCTCTATAGAACGGTCTCTAGGTTTTTTAATATGATTTGTTCATCTATTTCTATTTCTTTTCACATGACTTTTCAGTTTTAAAAAAGTCATTTTTATTTTCATTTATGTATATGTGTTGTGTGTGTTTGTGTGAGTATATTCGACATGTGTGTGGATGCTCAAATTTGCCAAAAGATGGTGTTGGATCCCCTGGAACTGGGGTTATAGCTAGTTATGAGCCACCCATCACGGTGTTTGAACTGAACATGCAGATCTTCCAGAAAAGTATTCTTAACAGCTGAGCCATCTCTGCAGTACTGTATGCCTTTTTATTTTTGCAAATTTTCAGTAATAGCAATTCTTTAACGAATAATAGATATCAATTATTATGCATTATTATGGAAAGTGTAATGATGGACATTCCTTAAAAGCAACAAGCACATGATGTGTAAGAGTGAAGTCATTGAGGAGTGAGGGAAGAAAAGAATGTAGAAGGTGGCAGGAAAGAGCAAACAGTCATACTCAAAAGCTTACTGATTCTCAAAGTAAAATTATTGGTAGAATTTTAAGACAGTTCTCCACGAGGCTGACCACATGTGATATTCAGAGAGCTGGTATAAACCATTACTCATCTATGATACATACTAGTGTCAATTAGCAATGTACGACGCGATCATAACAAACTCCAAGGAATTAGACATCACAACATGAACATTTTCAACGTGGCCAGGATGCCCCAGTGTCACACTGGCAGATGGAATATGTAGACTGTGTCACCCTCACCTTTCCCTAGCGTGGTTGTAGAGCAGAGATAAGAAAGGGTGAATGAAGACTTGGACAAAAGAAACTAAATCACTCCCAAAATGTAAATAAGCAGGGATCAGCTTCAGAGGAGACACAATTCTGTATCTGCACTGTTATCTCTAGACAACATTTCGGAAATGTAGCCCTCTCTGTCTGCTTCTCACAGTGAAAGTGTTCGTTACCCTGGATTTTCATAAGAATCCTGGAGGATTTGAGGAAGGCCAATTAATCAATGCCATAGTGGATAATGATTTATGAGCAGACTGCAAATAGGAATGCATACCTTTCACTATGATCTCTTCTCTCCATTCACCAGATTTCCCCTTTTTCTTTTCTTTCTTCTTTTTCTTTCTTTCTTTTTTTTTTTTTTCTTGGAATGTTTCCAGACACCTTGCTGTCAAAGAGGGTGTATTTTTTTTTTTTTTTTTGAGATAGCAAAGTTGTTCACAGAGAGACTGAGTTCAGTTGGCTTTAGTAGCTCTGGCAGTCCAAGGAAAATAGGACAGAAAACCTCAGTGTAAATCTTTGAATATGGAGCAATGCATTAGCTAGTTGGACAAGTCAGAGAATGAGCCTTGGAGTGCACACACTGTATATAAGGCATATGTCTATCTGCCTGCTGTAATATGTATGGGATAGTCTCTCCCAATCAAAGCACTTGCTCTATGTGGTCACATTTGCACCTAGGAATTTTGACAAGATTGATGGCTTACCCTCCCCATACCCCCCCCCCAAAAAAAAAATAGCTGGATTTTTTCCCCTTGCCTTTTACTTTTATCTTTCCAGATGTCTGGTTTAAATATTCAATCAGATTTTATCATGTTTTGTTTCTAAGTCATAACATGCTTAACAAACAACATACCACTGGTGGGGACTCATCACAGGATGAGATACTATCTGTTATGAGTGGCTATAGTATAGTCCTTTTATAATGCTCAGATTGATGTTAGTGATTTCAATAGTAGTTTCTATGGGATGGTGAAAGGCACAGTAATAATGTTGGCAAACTGAATACTGCTCTGTGTCTAATGTCTGAAAAAGAAGTCTGTCTTATGCAAATAGACATTGACTATGAGTCTTGTAATCCTGGAATCCAAACACTAATATGTGTTTTTTACATGACCCAATGCAATTAGCAAGATTGAGTGAAGACCACGGGTAGGGAGAGCAAGGACTAGGAAGGAAAACGGTATTGTTATTTGTAGGTGCTTGTTAAAGGTCGTTGCCTATTAATGAAAGGAATCCAGGAAAGAAACTCCCGCTAAATTATAATCTCAGTAATGAAAGAGGAGAGAACTCTTGTTAGGATTGTCTCTGTTGCAACAATGGGGGGTTAATTAATATCTAACACTGTGATTGGTGCAGAGTAAATAGATGGTTTCCTTTTATTCTACTGTAAATATGGAAAGTGCCTCTTTTGTGAGAAAGGATAGCAAACATTTTTAAGAGAACTATGCTTTGCAGGCTTGACCTGTTTACAGACCCTGCTTCCATGTAAGGGCTCGGGCCCAAGGTTGATTCTGAACCATATGGAAGAAGTTACTGGTTTTGCATTGAAACCTGCATAATCAAGTTTTTGGCACCTCCACCTTCCATGGTTCACCATATCTCGACTGTGCTTTACCATCTCCATTCAAACCAAGTTTCTGTTCTCTCTTTGTGAAGCCACTCTTAGGAAAGATCCCATCATTGCATTCAGCCATTCTGAAATGGTACTTCTTATTCTTGGTATAGCCATTATTTCCAGCTTAGAGTTCATATTATGGAATTAAATTGAGTTGCAATTTGGAGTATATCATTAATTTATTTGAGTTAATCTCAGTACCTTTGAAAAAACTCCTGTATAATGGGACTAATAACTGTACCTATGTCATTAGATGAAATAAGAAAATAAGATAATAGCATAAAAGGATTTAGAGTTCTGTGTTGGAGCACTTAACAGCTAGATTTCTAGACTTCTAAACACGGGTCCATTTTACTGCATCGTGAAGTTCCAGAATATACTACACTTGATAAGGTATGTCCATATGTCTTTTGTATGCAGATAGTGCGTTATCACATCTGACATAGTGTCCTATATGATATATGATCATAAATATTCTTCATCAGTCTCACACACACACACACACATACACACACACACACACACACACACACACACACACACACACTCAAACACATGAATAATATGCCTCAGGTTATGACTTTATACTCTGAATTATGCATCAGTCTCTTTTCCCCCACTGTATAATTCTTAACAATGGGGATGGTTACCACTCGACTTGAAAAACCTTACAAGACAGCCTTACTTCTTTTGGGGGGTAAGTGGTATTACTTGTAAATGCCATTTCAACTCTAAACACCCAAGACTTAATTCCACATTATTACCCACAGTGATAATTCATCTTAATTGTTAATCTGAGAGAACTAAAACGTACCTAGTTAGCAAAGCATACTTTGGGGTTTGTTTGGAAGGGCTTTTCTAGACCAATGATAGCAAGAAGTTGGAGTCTAAATGAATAAATAATTTAACCCACTGACAAATTTGAAACTACAATATACAGTTTAGGGTAGTAAAACTATGGAAAGCAGTACTTTGTTGGAGGAAATGTATGTCTGTATGTGTGCTCTGAAGGGCATCTCCTAATACTGACTCTTCCCTTTTAATTTTCCATTTATAGCAGTCCCATGGTTTGCATTGTTTCTGCTTAACAGAAAATATAGTAAGGGACACTTGAGGAAGAAATAATGCTTGAACCCTAAGTGATATGCATGCATGCACAACAGTTCTAAGCCCCTCAACCCCCTCCCTCCAGTTAGACTAAAATTAGCAAGATACTGAGAGACATATTGAAGGGAAATATTTGAATTCAACTGGAATTTGTGGTGGTATTGTGTTCCCCCCAAAATTGTGCACCCTAATAAATTTATCTGGGGTCAGAGAACAGGACAGCCACAATACCAAACATGAGATTAGGCAGTGGTAGCACACGCCTTTAATCCTAACATTTCAGAGACAGAACTACCTCTGGATCTGTGAGTTCAAGGCCACATTGGAAACAGCTAGGCATGGTGACACATGCCTTTAATCCCAGAAAGTGAGCCTTTAATCCCAGGGAGTGGAGGCAGAAAGAGAAAGATTATATAGGGCATGAAGACCAGAAACTAGAAGCATTTGGCTGGCTAAGCTTTCAGGCGTTGGAGCAGCACAGTTCAGCTGAGATTCATGTGGATGAGGACTCAGAAGCTTCCAGTCTGAGGAAATAAGACCAGCTGAAGAACTGGTGAGGTGAGGAAGCTGTGGTTTGTTCTGTGTCTCTGATCTTCCAGCATTCATCCCAATAACTGCCCTCAGGTTTGTTCTTATTAATAAGGACCTGTTAAGATTCTTGCTACAGGAATTAATTTAGGAAAGTTGGATAAACTGAGTCTGCACAGGAAGGAAATCAGCATTTACAGAGCTGAGGAAGATGGAGAGGATGCAGTCAAGGTTGATATGCATGAAGAGCCATAGCAACATGAATGTGAAGAATGGCCTGGCATGAGGAAATAATACCACATCCACACCCAACACGCATGGAGAAGACTATTCCCTTATAAGAGAATTGTCTGGATTTCTCTTCCGTTCATTTTACTGGATAATTCCGACAGTTCTTTTTGCTTCTCTCTCTTTTCCCCGCTCCATTCCTGTTCCACTCCCTTACACCTTTTCTCCTCTAACCTCTTCCCTCCTTGTGTCTTTATGGGTCACAGAGACAAAGTTAAATCCCAAGTCTCTGATATAAATATTCCTACCACTGTTACTACTTATGGAAAATGGAGGTGTTTATTTTTTTTCCAGATCTATGAGTTGGGTAAGCTGAAAATATATGCAATGAGTAAGAAACGTGGTTGAAATGGAAGATCAGTAATTAAAAATCAGAGTTGAAAATGAGCAGAATCAACTTAGTACCATCAAGAAAGAGAAAAATTATATTTATATTCTGACTTCTGTTCAGAAGAAGGTTTGGAAATTATCACTGCTTATTATACTTTTCCTGAAACAGCATTTAAAATCTTGGGTAATTGTCATTTGGGATATTACTCAGCAACAGGATGCTTACTTAGCATGCATAAGGCCTGGAGTTTGATTTCTAGTACCAACCATAATAATCTTACAACATGTGAACAAATTCAATGATTTTATTTTTCTTGCTTCAAGTTAATGAATATCTGTCTTATTTCTTCACTGGGTAGATTAGCAATACATGATTATTTTTTACATATTCTTCATGTGTATAAAATCTACTTACTTGTGTTTAACTTCCATGGTAGACTCTGGAGAATAGCAGCTCTCTTCTCAGCATCATATTGGATCTCTTTGTAGCAATTGCTATGATTAAAAACAACTAGTCAACAACAGTATAGTCAATAGTTGCTGACCACCTCTCTCAGGCCAAGCAATATACCATCCCAGTTCTCCAAGTAAAGGGATGTCATATGCACATGTTTGTCATAGAGTGTCTATTAGTCACCTGTGGTTCAGTGTAAGCTGTTGAAAATGGATGTTCAAGGGTCATACATCTAGCAGTCCTAGGACTAAATCTACCATTGTGTAAGCCTCATTCAAAGTACAGCTTTGTAACTCAGGACTGAAGAAGCTCACAGTTAGTCTGCTTGCCATTGAGTCTGCCATTTGCAATCAACTGTGTTATGTTGTCCTGTCCTGCAATTGCAGGCCCCTTTGTCGTGCCTCCCAAATAGTAGCAGTTCTTTAAATGTGGGCGAATTTAAGCTGGAAAGAACTTAGATCTTATTCTGCAAAGAAGTAAACAGTTTCTCTCTGTCCAATTTTAATTTGATGTGTTTATTTTTTTAATTAGTGTTCATGCAGCCAAGTTTGCACTCATCTGTGTTTGGAAAATCTGCACTTTGTGGGGTAAGCTGGAACAAAGGAGTAATGATTACATATCATCTATTTGACACAATAATATTTAATAGGATTACATTATGTTTGTTCTTATTTGTGTAACATTAACTGTATGGTAGTCTCAGAGATTATTTACCTTTTTAAGTAATCTCATTAATGAAAAGATATTTATGACAATTCTAGACATAATGCTTGCCTTATAATTTTTGCAAACATTATTGTCCATACAGTAGTGATTATTTCCAGAGTACCTGAATATCACTAGTTTCAGAAGTTATATTAATTCAGACTTCTTGTTGCAAGTAATAAAATACTTATTGAATAGAGTATTTCAACTCAAGTAATACAAGGAACTGAGGCATACCCTAGGCAAGACAGAGGTGAGATTAGGGTAAAGAAAAATCTAAAAATAATACTTGGAAGGCTCAGACTTTCACTGAATATGTATTAACTTTGCAGTCATTAACTCACATCATGTCTTACAATACATGTTATAAAGCTTTTTCTATATAGCAGAAACGTTAATAATCTAGTATGGTCAAGTTGTGAAACTGGAACCACCCATGTCTATCTGACTCTCTCTCTCTCTCTCTCTCTCTCTCTCTCTCTCTCTCTCTCTGTGTGTGTGTGTGTGTGTGTGTGTAAAATATAAAAATATAAACTATTTTATCATGTTGGTCCATGTTCTTACACCTGCACCAATAGTGCTTAGAAAATGGGTCCCCTAACATGACCACTCTAGAGAAAATTATGAATAGAAGAAATTCTAGAAGCTAATTAGACAAACCAAACAAATGGTATCCTCCCGCCCAATAATACAAGCTGAACTCTAAGGAGATCTTGACATCTTCCATCCAGTCATTGGACCTTTAAATTTTTCAGTGGGTCTGAGGTCTATCTTATGATATTCATCCTTAGTCTGTCCATGATTGATCAAATTCTGATGCCTTCACCCTCACATGAATTATCACCATTGTTTACCTTCAGTGGCCTCCTCTATTCTGAATTTGTCCTTCCACATCTGTACCCAGGAGCTCCTTCTTCCAAAATATCCCATGAAGTATAATGCTAAAATCTCTTCAGTGGTATTCTGCCTCTTTCAGAATAAACTCTCAAATACTCAACATGGGAGAGATGATTGACCTTGAACGTAAGAGAGAGAAAAGAAGAATTCTCTAATGGAGTCATTGGAAACAATGGACAACCCCACTTTAGCCTTCATCCTACCATGGCTGCAAAACCACTCAAGCTATGGGAAATGTTGTAAAAAGCTATTGATCAAATGCACATAGCACAGATGAGGCAATCTTCTAAACCATTAAGTGTTATGTAACTTTACTGGGTCTTATCAGTTCCTGTTGCACTTTTCTTTCTGTTTGCCAGGCTTTGTGTGACACACAAAATAGTACAGTGGATAATTTCTTAGTTACAGGTTCAATGTTACCCTCACTTTTCTCTAAAATGTGCCCTTTGGTCTAAAGAATGTTACCCAGGATAAAATGACATTCAAGCATGTGGTAAGTATTACATAATACACCAAGACAATGTTAGATAAGGAAAACCCATATGAGCATATCTGTAAATGACATTCCATTCCAGGGAAGAGGGGGTCTAGTGTAATCAACTTGCCACCAAGTAGCTGATTCCCCTGGAGAGTTGATAACAGAGCAAAGACACAACATCCATCTGTGCTGCTGACAAGTCAAATATTTTGCAATGATAGTCACTGTATCAGCATTGTTAGAATGAAACCATGTTTTTTGATCTATGCTTAGGCAGCATTTTTTTTTTTAACCATGAATACTCAATTGCTCTCTGTGAACACTGGCATTGATGAGTGCCAGAGATGGAGACTTATACTGGTGAGACATCTTGTCTCATTTTTTAGTAATTCCTAGACAGTATACTTTCTTTAGATTGGAAGTAATATAAAATACCAAGATCAAATTGAATATCAGTCCCAGGTGTTATTCCCACTTTGTCTTTCCAACCCAACAGTGAAATCACCAGTCCACTTTCCATTGGCCAGAAATATTCTTTCTTGACTTGAACTGTAGGATACTATCTAAAGCCTATAGTTCCTGCTGGTAAATTATCTGTGTCCTCTCCTGGTGATCATGCTTTACAGGAGAATATCTTAAGATTTGACACTAGATATTTGTATCTTTGTGAGGGAGAGTGCTCTTCAGGGAAGACTCACAATAATATATAAGCAAAGATTTAGGAAACAGGATGTGGCTATGCTCAAGCAGAGTTAATTGGTCACTTTTTCAGTGACAGCGAACTGACTGTCAACAATCTTCAATTCAATGTATTCAAGCACATTCACCCAGGCATCCTCATGTGTGGTATCAGAATATCATTCTTTTCTTGGTTTAATTTTAGAGACTGCCTCTCTGAATTCGCATTCTTCTCACTCTGCTGGATTCATCACCTCATCCTTAGTCTGTTTCTCCATGTGGTCCACTCTCGGACTGTAAGTCTGTGTTTGTCGCCACAAACACCATTTCCCTTTCACATCATGACCTCAGCTCGTCATTTTTTTTTTTTTTTTGCTTCAGCATAGTGATACTTAACATAAATCAATCATCCTCACAACTCTAAAGTAAGCCACTTCCCTGTATTTCACAAGGAGAAGAGACATTACATGAGCTAAACTACCACTTCCTGTCTTTATACAAAACCAGTGTGCCACAGGAAAAGACTGTATACATAATACACTAGGAATTATTATCTAATGTTCATAAACAATTCTGCTCACACTGCCACCAGGCAGCTAAATGACCCCACTCCAGGATTCTATCCCATCTGTCAATTTTCTAGAACCACTTCTGTTAACTCAAATTGAATTCCTCTAAATAAAATTTACAGAAGAACTTGTATGACATGACTTTATGAGAATGTACCTCTTTGTGGGATGGGGGAGATACAGAAATAGGGAGATATGAATGAGAGATAATAGAAGTTGTGATGGTCTGAATCATTTCTCTTGAAAATGTAACTGTTGCCCATATACTGTTAGGAAAATATAAGGTTGTTAAGAAGTGATTAAGGCATAAATATTTCTCCTTCATGAGCAGTATTAAATTCCTCATAAAGATGCTAGCTCTTCCATAATTACGTGGCCTTACACATGATTACAAATTGTTCTTTCCTCTAGAGGATGCACTTTCTATAGACAACTATACAAGCCTCAAACCTGGGCTTGCAGGCCTCCAGTTTTGTGGAAAATACATCTTTATACTTTATAAATAACCCAGTCAGTAGTCTTTTGACATGGCAACACAGACAAATACAAAGGCTGAGAAGAATGTAAGATCATGAATAGTCCCACAGAAACATTGGTTCAGTTAGTATGTAACTATCACATTTAGTGACCAAAAGTACTCATTTTTGAGCTCAAATTTATGAGTTAAGAATCCAGGAAATTTTAGCTGTATCTCTGGTTATTTATCACACAGTCAAAATGAGCTATCACACACTGGGTGAGTATCTTCAAAGTTTATTCAAAGGGCTGATAGAATACAGTGTCTTGGAATTGTAGGAATGGAGCCCCTGTTGGATGCTGCAATGAAGTTACAACTATTCAAAGTCATCAGTGAAGCTTCACATGCTTCCTCTATCATCAAAGTCAAGTGTGGCTCCTTGAATCATTTGTATGCTTTTTATCTTTCTGGCTTTCTCTTTTACTACTCACCAGAGAAAATCCCCCGGTTTTAAAAGGCTTGATTAGGTTAGACCCACCTAGATAATCTCCCTATATTGAGGTCAACTAATTAGAAACCTTAATTAAATCTACAAAATCCTTTTGTCATGTAACAGTCAGGGGAGGGACAATATGGGTCAGAGATCACAAGGGCTGTCTGAGAATTCTACCCACTGCTTTGGCTACAATGGTGCTATGTGGTAATACGAGTGAATTAATTTATTAGAACTTACCATCCATAAACTAACTCAGGGGATGGTTATAATGACTAAAAGTGAAAGTCTAAAGAAAATAAAAGTGCCTACCATTTGTGATGGCTTGACTAAAAAGTCTCTAGTTTATGAATATGTGAAATCAAGATGCAGTCATTAGAATATAAAGTTAAATGCTGGATTTTCATCTTTCCCTGGGTTATTCTCCTGTAATATTTGGCAGTGACCTTGAGTCACATCTTTCCAGAAACCACATGACCACTTGCATAGTGCACTGTGCACTGCTGGCTTGCTTTCTAATATCCTGTAGTGTTTCTGTGAATCCTGTATCAATATTCATCTATCACATATTATCCGTTTGTTATAAAACAGATTATATTATATTATCTAGGCAATGTTTTCCCAATGTAGGATAATGGAAGTGTTATGAGCACATTTAAGGCTGACTAGGTAAAATTAAGGTTGACTAGGTAAAACTTTTTTTTTTTTTAAATTTTGTAGGATCAGGAGTTAAGTGAATTCTTAATTAATAATGCTTTTTACTTCCAGCCAATTTATTAGGACACAATCGCATCATATCTGAAGAAGCTTCTGATGTAGAATGATACCTAGCTCACAGTGCACTGTTAGACTTCCTTCAGCTAAAGTACTATCAAGACTCTTAGAGCTCTTCTCTACGTTGGACCTCAGCTCATCATGTTTCCCAATATCTGTGTCTTTGTGTAATTCTCTTGCCTTCATTCCAGGTTGTAACTATATTGTATTGGCAATAATGTTTATGAGATCATCAAAGATAACTGATATTTGATAAGAAATCTTACAGTGTCTATCTTAGTGTCTTAGAAAACCTTGCTACAGGGTAATCTAGCAAGTTGAGAAAATCTAACTACCACATGATGTCGTAAGCATGGGGATGCCCAGGGAGCCAGGGACTGTTTCATCTTAGGTGGATGTTTGACAGGTGATGAAAGGGAGATATCTTTCATGCTAATCTAGTTAAACCATGAAACTTTTGTCTTCAGATCTTGTTTATACCTTATATGAGACTCACTGAATCAGTAGAGATAATCAGTTATACTTCCAAACTTATCTGAAAGCTTTTTATGCAAGAACTGAAACAGGAGTTTTAATGAAGTTATTAAACTCTGATGGTAGGATGTGCTCCTGGTACCAACTCCAAGTTCTTACATGATTTTGAGGCTTGATATAAAGCTTCTCACCAATGTGTATGGAGGATACCAGCCCTTCATTTAGTTTAAGTGGCCTTATTTATGGAATATTCTCCCATTCTTTGACCATCTGTAGTAAATATTAGTATCTGTGCACAGTTAAACTGCAAATGAAATCTGGCATAGATACCAAGTGGTTGGAGTTCATTTGTTCTCCCTTGGCTCCCACTTACTTAGAAGGACTTGCTCATTTAAGGCTTTCAAGCACACATTGCTGTAGTTGGAAACCATTACATATTGATAGTTATCTGTGCTGACATTCACTAGTCTTGATGTGCCAGGAAATTTTAAATGGAACTGAGAAACAAAGGAAATGCAGTTATGCAGACACTGGAATGTGAAATAACACTCCGGTGGCTTTAAGAAATGGGATCAATGTAGCCCTAATAAAATATGAAGGCTTTCCAGTCCCAGATCCTATTATCTCCAGCAATAGTCTAGTTGCCTGTCTGTTCAATGTGCAGATGCAAACCAGTTAGAAACATGTCACGGCTCTACAGTATCAACAGCTTGCTCTGCTCTCACAGTAATAAAGATTTCCTTCTTCAGTGAGCATTCTTGTCTATAGTCCCCAGAGCTGAAAATATTTCCCAAACTCACAGAATCGGTACACTTGACAAGTAGTTTGTTCTCACTTGCAATAGAAGTAAATATGTTCTTTAACTTCAGTAACTTAACAAAGTGAAGTAAAGATTGTCCAAGAAGAGCCATCCACAATATTGAATGCTGGAGGAATGGCCTGGCTTGACATTTCTGTCCAGTAGAGTGTTGACATGAACCATCATTTGGGGCTTATTGATGATAAATGACAGCAAGGTCATCATTTCCCTGAACCCAATTGCAAAAACCTCCTCAATCTTATACGCACAGTCATGCCTGAATGACATTTAAAGATATTTGTGACTGCCTAGAAACATGAAGGCCATAGCTTCAAGCTTAATGAACAGCCATGTCCTCTGAAAGAAACAAGGGAATTACCCAACAACCTAAGACTTCAAATTTTTTGACAGTGAAATAAGAGACAGAATTCACAAAGGTTTAGGAATTGTAATGGGCCAAGGAAAGGTTATCCAATAGGTTCCATTATGGTTATGTTGCCGCATGTAACAAAGACTGTAAATCTAGCCAAGGTAGAGATCTATATATCTAATAAAGGAAGGCTTGTTTTTGCCTTGATTTTTTTCCTCATTAAATGTCACTCTGTCAATCTTTGAAAATATGGCTGTGCTATATGTGCATGCTGAGAGGGACAGATGGAACTAAATCAATCAGTAATCACAAGACTACAAGGGACTCCATAATTTTAGTGTCAAGCAACACTATTTTTCTGCTGGTTCTAAATGGTATTTACCTATGCAAGGAGTAGAATGGGACCACATAATCTCTCTGAGAGTTAGGACTTGTAAAGGAGCCCTGTTTTATGTTCCTCCCAAGGCTGCTCCATGATGCTAGGTAAAAGGGTGGGGTCTTTCTTTTATAGCACTTACTGTGCATTATACATGTTTTAAAGAGACGGTAGTCACAACAGAAACTGAGGAAGGAGAAGAAAAAGCTCCAGATACATTGACTTCCAGGGGATGCATGGTTAAGCAAGCAGTTTATAATCCTGAAAAATATTACAAATTCAAGTGCAGATATTATATATAATTTCAGTGATTCCTAACAAGGGACTACACTGGATATTATGTTAAAAAAAAAACTCATCTACTTTCTATTTTAAGGATCAAAAGACAATAAACCAAAGCCTGAAGAGATCATGGTTCAGTGGCTAAAAGCATCCATTGCTCCTAGAGAACACTGGGTTCCGTTCCCAGTACCCACATGGTGGCTCGCAACTACCTGTAACTATATTTCTGGGGGTGTGGGCCTGATGCCCCCTCTAGATGTCACAGGCACCAGGGACATGCAAGGCACACATACATATTTGCAGATAAAACATGCATACATGCAGGGAAAACACTCATACAGGTAAAAGAAATAAATTTAAGAACCTAAAGACTAATATCAAGGTCATTGCCCGACTTTCCAATCTATTTTTGATGTTTCTTCCATATCAGTATTCACAGACTGTCTGTATATAGTTGCATATGTTATTTCTTCCTAGCCTCTGTTGAGGCACTCATTAACTGTTAGCAGGATTCTATGTGGGGGTTAAGCAATATAACAGTGTTTCTCAGTTACATGTTTGTCCACCTCCTTATGCTGGAGAGCAGAGGGTAGCTGGAGCATGACCACATATACCTCTACCAGTGTAAGCTCTTGGGGAAGTCATGGGAGATGATTCTAGAAAAACCTTACCTTTCCAAATGAAACATTATATCTGTCATGGGCTTTATGTGTTTCTCTCTTCCGTCGACTTGAAGTATATGTATAGTGTCTGAAGCTATGACAGCCATCACGTTACCAGGAAGTGGTTGATGATTCTAAGACACATTTCCAATAGTAACTTTTTGTGAGCCCTTTTCTTTTTTTCTTTTTCATTTTTCCTGACAGGGTTTCTGTGTATACTTTTGGTGCCTGTCCTAGATCTTGCTCTGTAGACTAGGCTGGCCTTGAACTCACAGAGACTGGCTCTGCCTCCCAAGTGCTGAGATTAAAGGTGTGCACCACCACCGCCCAGCTGTGAGCCTTTTTCTTACATAAGAAAATGAAGCTCTTCAGTGTTTAAGTTACTGTCTTCAGGTATTCTATTTTTTGCAATTGGCTATATTTTTTATTTCTCCATGCTTTTACATGCTCTAACTAATGACAATTAATATCTCTTTCTCTATAGGTGTTTTACTTTACCTCCAAGGAAGTATTTAATCTGCATTTTAAGTTATTAATCCCAGATGTTTATGTATTCTCCAAGTTATTTGCATGACATTCAGTAGATTTATTTTATATTTTATTTACACTTGATGATATAATGCATATGTCCCCATTTAGGCTCCATAGACTCAGGTTTTTAATAATCCTAACATTAATTTCTCTGCCTCAGCTTTTTCTATATTCATAGAGATGATTTCTGGAAAGTCAATCTATCACATGCACCATGCTAATAGTTTAAACACAATACATTTAAGAGAGCTTGTCTGTAGGTATGGCCACCATATCCTCATGCCACTACTGCTGACAGGCAGAGTTTTCAGGCCATTTATTGAATTATCTTGCTTGTTGCCTCTGCTTGCCATAAATCTCTGTCTTCTAGGGGGAATAACATTTTGTTTGCTCTTGGATCAGATAACTAGGGCAGTCCAAAACGAAAAGAGCTCTAAAACAAAAAATAATTTCATTTTGCTCCCAAGAGAAAGCACCCAAATGGACTGTGGAATGTCCTCTGGTTGCCTTGCAGATATGGTCATGCAGTTGTTGGGGAAGGGAGATGTCCTTACTGCATAGCTCTTCGTCCATATTCCTGTCATCTCCTGGCCACCGACCTTCTTTTCACTGTGATTGTATCTCCGATGCTTTCTTGAGATAGACTCTGTCCACATGCCCTGGGTGTCCTGGAATTCACCAGGCCTCATTTGTAAGCCTCAAATCCACAGCAATTCTTCTGTCTCTGCATATAGAATTGTAGTTACAGAAATGATACACTACTTTCTGATCCTTCCATAAGTCATGTGACCCCCGTCTTGATTATTAATAAAGAATGAGCATGGTGTGTATACATGGGGTACTAGCCACGCACCACACACTTCACATATAGGCAGGCTGTGAGCTCCAGGTTTAAGGCCACCCAAGACACTAATACTTTTATCTTTTATCTATTTCTTTCACAAAGTTATAATTTCTTCTGGACTAGGGAATTGAAATTCTCCTGATTTTTGTGTCGGCTTATTTGTTAGTTTTCATTTTCTTTCTGTCTGTACAGCAATTGGATATAGTATATCATTTATAGGATAAATTTGTAGGATATGTATAGACTGTGAGAGGCCATATGACACTGTCCCATGCTGTCCAAATAGTGTCAGAGAGAACCTGAAGATTCTTTGTATTCTAACTCCACACCCTTTATTCTTTAGTGAAATGTTAATGAAAATTTTGTAACACAAATGAGATTGATTCTTTCTAAATGACAACGTCTCTGTGCAACTAAATCTCGGACTTGTATTTTTAAAGAGGAGTTTGCCATTGCCTGGGTATGGTTTGTGCTTGGTTTCCTAGATCTAGATGAGTGCACATACCTCTGAAAATGACCCTAGAAAGCACTCCTCAGCATAGCTCTGCTTCTGTTGAAATTATAACAGTGGTTTGTTATGTTCACCAGGGTGAGGAAAACAGATAAACAAGCAAGCAAGGAGAGGTTAAGCGTAGAGCACAGAAAATTATTTCACACTCCTGTGTGCACCTCAACTGCCTCCCCGCCCCCACAAGCATGTACATTTTACTTCCCTATGAATATATCTTAGCAAACTCAGGAGATAAAGGAAGCTAACAGAAGCAAAATGACAGCAATCAATACTTGGGTTGCCCTGGCAACTGGTGGTTGGGAAGTCTGCTACTGCCAAATGATGCGTATGGTGACAATAGTCTTCACTGAACGTCCTGCAATGGCACCATTAGCCATCTGGCCTGAAGAACAGCAGTGCCAAAGCAATGCACTATTTTATTCATGATTCCTCCTACTCTCCAGGCCCAGCTTCTGACCTAAGCTGATAACTGAGACAATGAAAAAATAAAAATAAAAACCAAAACCCACCTTGAGTGGGTAAAGCATAAGGAGGTAAGATTTGTTCTTCTCTGCCCATTCTCTAAGTTTTAAAATACAACTTTGATTATTAGCTCAAACCATCAGGACAAAAGCAATAAGCAAATAAGCAGAAACTGTCTCCATACGTGAAACCATAGGAATCTGGTTCTGAGGAGTAGTCTCAGATCAAATTCCGCAGGGCCATTTCAGAGGAGAAGCTCCATTCTGGTTTCTCCTCGGTGCCTTGATGCGCTCTCACATGGACTCTGATTTTTGCCATAAACATAGGAACCAGAGATTCTTCTTTTTTCCCCGTATAATTTTTGAGGATTTCAATACCAAACCCAGGGCTCTGTGCTCCCTGTCAGCTCCATTCCTGGCCATGTCCTCCTCTTATAATAAGATTATCTAAGTAGTGATCCATCTGCCTTGCCTCACTGAACCCTCATTGTCTCCTGGAATTTTAGTCTCCACATACAGGAGCACTGAGTCTTGCAGCTTCAACGTGTGAATTACAGGGAGACATAATTTAGCATATAGCTTTATGCTTTGTTTTTGTTTTTGTTTTTTGTTTTTGCTTTGTGTGTGTGTGTGTATGTGTATGTTTGTGCATGTGTGACACATGGAGGTAAGTGGTAGCAAGAGGATAACCCTGATTGGTTTTCCTCAGCATATGTCTAACATTTTATTGTTGTTGTTGTTATTATTATTATTACTATTACTACTACTACTATTATTATTATTATTATTAGTTTTGCCAGATAGGGTTTCTCTGTGTAGCTTTGCGCCTTTCCTGGATCTCACTCTGTAGCCCAGGCTGGCCTTGAACTCACAGAGATCCGCCTGGCTCTGCCTCCCGAGTGCTGGGATTAAAGGCGTGTGCCACCACCACCTGGCGTTATTATTTGTTTTTGTTGTTGTTTAATTGAGGCAGATTCTCTCACTGGCCTGGAACTCACTGAGTCCGTTAAGACAGCGAGTCCCACAGATCTTCCCATTTTTATTTCTTTCCCCAGCTCCACCTCCCTTCCCCTACTGTCATTAGGATTAAAAATCCCATGCCGGGGTTTGAATAGCTATTGTTGTTGTTTGTTTGTTTGTTTTTGGTATTGAAGATCAAACTCAGGTTCCCCTCATGTCTTACTTATATGGAAAAGTGTATTCATTTCGAAGTGGCAGCCACCAAATTCCAGCCCCATTCTGGTATCAACTGACTCAAATTTAAAGTCCCATCAACTATCACTTAAATAACCCAAGGCGCAGTTCCTCTCTAGTCATGAAATGGTGAAATCAGAAAAACTGTCTTTCCAGTCTGCATTAGCTGGATGAGCATTCCTCAGACACTCATGTTCTGAAAGGAAGAAAGCCAAAAGAAGGGCAGGGAGTACTCAGCAAGTTTGAAGACTGTTGGACCATCTCCCATTCCATTTTATTTATTTATTGGTGTTTATTTCACTTGCCTATTTATTTTATTCAATGGGACTCTGCAGGTTGAAATGTCACTATGTGTAGAGTGTTGTGGAACCTCCTGCCCCACGAAAATAGAGGCAGAAACAGTCTTGCCCTGCTGAAGTCCAAACCACTTTTTGGGGTGATATCTAATAGTATAACAGACTCAACGCCTTCCTATACCCCACCCTACATTCTTTGTCCCTTTTAGTCTGGCTGAGACAATCCCAGGTAATTCAACAGATATATCACACATAAGCACCTAGATGGAAAGACTTAGATGCACTCATTCCACTGACAAGTTGCTTTGTCCTTTTTATTGTATGTCGGATAACTTCTGGTGAGTTCAACAGATTTATGAAACAATTGGTGCATAGCATGACTGCAATTTGTGTGTTTCTTGGTTTAGTTGGAAAATGCTGGGAAATGATCTTACCATGGAGGTGATAATCAGCTTTCTGATTCTTCTACTTCAACCTCATGAGGGCTGGCAAACATAAGCGTGTGATACCCACATCTGATTTGGTACTGTTTTGGAAGAAATTCTTCAGTGCCAGCCCATGCAGGAACAATTTTAAAGTGAAAGGTTAATTCCCCCATTAAACAAAAAATGCACCCAAGAGAGTATCTAAAGAGCTTCACAAGAAAGTCTTGACTCTGTGTTCCTTGCTTAAAAAGATCAACCTCCACAGGTAAAATATATCAATGCATTAAGTTTTCAATCCTATCAAAACATTGCATTGGCTACAGTAATGTATACTGAGATTTCACTCTTAGTTTTTACCAAGGGTCGATATTCATAAGTCATGCTATTTGAAATATAAAGTCTAATTTTAGCAACACTGTAGAAGATGATGCTATTTTCTTACCCATTATTTATTTATTAAAAAATTACCTCTTAAAAATTATTTGCTGGCCAGGCGGTGGTGGCACACCCCTATAATCCCAGCACTCGGGAGGCAGAGGGAGGCGGATCTCTGTGAGTTCGAGGCCAGCCTGGTCTACAGAGTGAGATCCAGGAAAGGCGCAAAGCTACACAGAGAAACCCTGTCTCGAAAAACCAAAATTATTTGCTCTGAATTACATGGCACTTGCTTCCTCAAATGATTTCATATCCACTTGAGAACATGAAGTAAAATAATGTTTTAACATTATTTGCACAGTTTAGATTAATTAAAGCCCCAAATGCGGTCTTCAACAACCAATTGACTAGGAGTTTCTGAAGGTATTTGATGTGCACTAGTCTGTTTCTGATATTAATTTGATTGTCCAGCAATCTGCTCATCCTGGAAGCTCTCACAGAGGATGTCTCATGAAAGCCAGAATGGACACTTTGACAAAGGAGGTCACCATTTTAGGCAATTCTGTTTAGTAAAAGGATTCAGTGGGTACTAGTATTCTCAAATCAACTCAGTATTTACACAGCCCCATGATTCAGTATTTTGCCAGAAGCTGCCTGTTGAAAAGGCAGGAAAAGACATGGTATTTTAGTGCCTGGGATGGTTTGAAAGAAAATGGTCCCCATAGGCTCACAGGGAGTGGCACTATTAGGAGGCATTGCCTTGCTGGAACAAGGGGGGTTTGTTGGAGTAAGTGTGTCACTGGAAGTGGGCTTGAGGTCTCAGTGCTCAAGGCCACTGGTGGCTACCCTCCCCCTGATGCCTGTAGAACTTTCAGCTCCTTCTTCAGCACCTTGTCTGGCTGCACACCACTGTGGTAACGGACTAAACCTCTGAAACCATAATCCAGCCCCAATTAAATGTTTTCTTTTATAAGAGTTGCCATGGTCACCAAACTAGGTCAGTCTGAGCTTTCTCTCAACCATTGCTAGTAGTCTACAGTGGATTTCTGGGGACCTCTCTAGCACTTTACTTCTTCCTATTCTCATGTGGTCTTCATTTATCATGGTCTGTTATTCCTTGTTCTCCCTTTCTGTTCTCAGATGGTCAAACACCCTAACTGTTGTGCTGGAACTCTCATCCAATGACTGATGGAAGTGGATGCAGAGATCCTCAGCCAGGCCCCACGTGGAGCTTCTGGAGTCCAATTGTCAAGAAAGAGGAGGGACTGTAAGAGTATGAATTGTTGAGACCAAGATTGGAAAAAGCACAGGGACAAATAGCCAAACTAATGGAAGCACATGAACTATGAACCAAAAGCTGTGGAGCCCCCAACTGGATCAGGTCCTCTGGATAAGTGAGACAATTGAATAGCTTGAACTGTTTGGGAGGCATCCAGGCAGTGGGACCAGGACCTGTCCTTAGTGCATGAGCTGGCTGTTATGAACCTGCGGCTTACACAGGGACACTTTGCTCAGCCTGGAAGAAGGGGACTGCACCTGCCTGTACTGAATCCACCAGGTTGAGCTGAATCCCCAGGGGAGTCTTGGCCCTGGAGGAGATGGGAATGGGGGGGAAGGTGGGGTGGGGGCGGGAGGGGGGAGGACAGGGGAACCCATGGCTGATATGTAAAATTAAATTAAAAAAAATAAAAAATTAATTAATTAATTTTAAAAAAGTATTGCCATGGTCATGGTGTCTCTTTGCAGCAATAAAATACTAACTAAAACAGTACTGTAAATTTTTAATAATCGACAATCTTTACTTATAATGCTTTCCCAAACCTAAAATGGCTGGGAAAATAAACTGACATGACTTTAAAAAATCAAACAAACAAGAAACCCCCCCTTTTATTAAAACACAGAATTTTAACATGGTAAACATGAAGTTTCCAATAATATACTATAGTGAAAGAAAATAAGAGGAGAGAGAGAGAGAGAGATCAAATAAAGAGTTAACAGGTACATTTTTATGGAGAACTAGTCTAACAAACTCATGTCCAATATGTGTTGATTATTTCCCTAAGATTTATAGGAAGGTTCTACTGCTAGCCAGTAGGATTTTTTTTTTTGATGTGTGTGTGTATGTGTGTATGTGTGTATGTGTGTGTGTGTGAGTCTGTAGTGTTCATGCATGTGAGTGTGTAAGGATATCATAAAACTAAATTTCTCCTGCATTTTATAACTGTAGAGTCCTTTTAGAGTAGATATTTTCAGGGAATGGATGATTAATTGTATCTTGCCACTTCATAATTACCCATAGTTAGCCCTATACTCTAATTATTTTTCCTGTTTCCAAGTCTTTCTGTTGCTGGTCTTTAATAAGAGATAATCAACAACTCATTATGGTCTTGTGGGAGGATGTGACAGGAGGGAGGTAAAGAAAAAGACCACATTTTGTTTTCCATTCCATTTTTCTCTTGAAGTTTTATTGCCCACCATTATCTCTGCTGTCACTCATCAGTTCCTTCCAGGCTATAGCTTTATTTGTCTGTCTTCCTTTTGTGGTTGATCCTCAGGCAGATTATTGCAAGATTTATCTTCATTGTCTTTTGTTCTTAATTTTCTCTAATGAAGTTCCTACTTGAGCCGTGGGGTCTGTTTTGCTTCTGCTTCAACAGCGCATGTGTGAAAAGTCACTCTGACTCTGTGCTCATCAGAGTCAATCACAGGATGCTTTTGCCTGACATTTCCTGCTGATGTTTCTATGCAAGTGTCCTACATTCAAATATCGCATACGCCATTGTATTTATGCTGCGTATTTTGTTGACAGGTTTAGGCTTTCCTAGTACTTTTTCTTTTGAGTCCTACCACATAAAGAGCAAGGTTGACTACATAGGAGTTGAAGATGAAATGGACTCGTTTTCCAAAGGCTAGAATCTCCTCTGAGCATTGAGGATGGGGTGTCTTTCTCTCCCCAGACAGGGAAAAGAAGGAAGTGAGGCAAGAAGCCAGACTCTGTGTGCGCCCTCTCAGGTGTTCAGTGATTCCAGACACTAATGTTACCCTCTCTGTAGTCCATTTACCACTGACTCCTGCTACATCACCCAGCTATATTCCGCTGTTATCTGACAACTGTGCTGTACCATTAGCTTTCCCCTTTACTATTTTCTAGCCTACATTTATTATATATTTAATATTCAAGGCAACCTCATGGATTGGGTCTTTTACATTGGGAAAATGAAGCCCCCATTAAGTCTTGTTCTGAGAAAGAGAACTCCAGAGGGCATAATTCCATCTGAGATCCTTGGCTTGACTCTTAGTGCCTAAAGATGATGCTTGTTTTCCTTGCTCTGTGGAGCACCATATTATGTATTTACTGTGGGAGCCCGTTTTCGGGTTCCTCGTGGCTTTACCCAGAAGGTCCACATAGAGGATGATTAGGGTCACGGGCCTGATTGCAGGTGTCTGAGATGGTCTGCACTTGGTTGTGCTGGGGGAGGAGGTCTTTTGCTCCACCCCTTGGTGTCTCTATAAATACTCTGGGGCAGACACAGCGCCTGTTGGAAAAGGTTCCAGGCCCTCTTGAGGCTATCCTTTATTTTCTATCTGTTTATCTTCACACTATAAATCCTTCTAATATTTCCTGCTGCTCACACTCAAGAAAACTCTAGGGAGCTGAATGGCGCCATGAACAGGGACTAAAGGAAACAAAAAGGGGGGAAAGAAAAAAAATGGGACTGAAGAAAAAAAGGGGACTAAAGACAAAGTAATAGGGACTAAGGAAAAAGGAAAATAATAGTTTTATTACAGAGTTTTTTGGTAAAAGTGAGTCAGCCCTGCCAGTGGAAAGTGGCATGCCAGTGTTATGGAAAAATATATACATATTATATTACATATAATATAGATAATATATTATCTATAATATATATGGGCAGGGGTTTTATCCTTGAGAGAAAATGAATACGGATTGGAAGGATGTCCGATGCTGCAGCACAAAATTCTCTTCTGTCTAAATTTTCTATCCTCTATCCCTCTCTCAATTTCTTTCTGTGAAAAATATAAGGCATAGGGTAGTAATCTAGTGTAGGAAAAACTTAGAAGTGTAAGATTGTGTAGAAAAAATAAGTTATGCAACTAGACAGAAAAACTCAGTTTTCTAACTTTGGGGCCTATGAATGCAAACTGGGGGAAAAATCTTTCTTTGAGCTTTATGGGTAGTAAAAAAAGCTCTTCTTTGAGCTTATGGGAAAGAACAGTTCCTATGGAAGCTTTTGACCTGGGGACAGCTGAAATGCTAAGTCCAAGCGGCAGGAGATAGTGATTTCTCCCTGAGGCAAAAATGCCGGTGTAAAAAGTCAAATTTAAAGTTGTGAAGCTTTGGGAAAAGTTGGTCTTTCTGTTTTTGGGGAAAAAAGTCTCTTAAACTAAAAAGCTTTTCTTTAAAAATTTGGGGGGAAAATCTCTCTAAAAAACCTTACTCTTTCAAACTTAAAAACTAAATCTTTAACATCTCAGAAGTCGAATTAGAATCACCTGAAGATATTAGTATGGGGACCACCTATGATTAGTTCTAAGGGAAAACAACAAACTTCTTAAGACAGCAAAACCTCTCTAAGTTCTCTTTCAAGCTTTAAAAATCCTCCCTGCAATGCAGGAGGCAGGGACAAGTTCTTAAAAACCTCTACTAATCTGTCTCTTCAAGCTAGTGAGACAGTGGGTCAGAGTCCCCTGAGGGAAACGTTGGAAGAGTGTAGGTGAAGAGCCTACAGAGCCCAAAAGGCAGAAAACTTTACCTGAGAAAAGCAAAAAAAAAGCCAAGCTTTTCAGTTCCAGCCAAGCTGAGGCATCAAGAGTTTTGTTTCTGAGAGCATTTCAGAAAGAAAAGGTGCTCCTAATTGCCCTAACACAAAGATCCCCTGAAGTGATACAAACTGTTAGCATTGTATCCTCCCTTCTGAGCAAATACTCAGAGGCAACTGACCAGAGACTCTGAGTTGGAGTGCGTGTCAGGGATACCAGGGTTGCAGCAGTTGCAAACTTCCTGGAGCACGGAGCTGAGGCAGGAAGGTGCAGGACCCAGGGGAAGATTGCTAATGAACAAACAAAGCTAAAGCCATGGGAACGGCACAGTTGTCTGCTTTCCTACAAGTCCGGGGTTGATAGGTCCACAGCTGCAAAAAGAAAGCTGAGAAAAGCTTTCTTACCAGAGAAAGGACCTTTCTGGGAAAACAGTAAAGCTGAACTGTGTCTGAAGCCGGTTGTGCTGCTGAGTCAGAATGCTGTCTGAAGAAAGAGCCCAGCCAGGGCAGAACAGAACTCTCCAGGAGTAAAGCTTTCTTCTCTGTCAGAGAAAGCATCTCTTTGAGAAACACTTTGTTTCAACTGACTCCCGGTGAGATGAGGGAGTGTAACCCTAAGGGGTGATTGCCACTGGCCTAAGCTCTGTCCTTGAGCACCCAGTCAAGCAAATGCAACCCACTGTGGGATTGGGCCAGGTGAAGGCCTGAGGGAAAAACACCTGTCCAGTGTGAGCTTAGATATGGCAAAAATCTCCCTTGCTAAGCTTTATTTATGAACACAAACCACACAGAACCTGAAAAGAGAAACGGACTAAAGCCCCTACCTTCAGAAGCAAAAAAGCGGTCACTGTGGCATTGGGAAATGTTTCTGGGGTAGAGGGGATAAATTGAGACCAAACTGTGAACTGTCTGGGAGAAAGACTCTGAAGAAACAGAAGGGACATAATCCTTCCCAGAAAATGCATGACCTGAAAAAGGTGCTAGAATTTGAGGCAGATTCCAAGGGAGAAAAAAAGCCCCTACCTCCAAAGGCAGCTCGAAGAGGTACAGAGCTACAAACAGATACCTGAAGCTCTGCATATGGGGGTGGGGGAGCAAGCAAAATGAGAATAAAAACAGTGGGAGAAAAATCTCTCTGAAGGAGCTATAGAAAAGCTCTGTTGTAAAAGTTTGTTTTTCACTGACTGGCTAAAGCAAACACAAGCCCTGAGGAACATTGCTCTCAGGAATGCCAGCCTCAATGCCAGCTAACAGTGGCAGGTGCAGTTCTGATCTGGGGCCAGTGTCTGATGAAGGAGAGACACATGTTCAAGCCAGCTGAGGAGAGAATAGAAATTTCCCAATGTCCCATAACTGAAAACCTAAAACTCTTGGTTCGAATCCTTTGTTGCAAAAGCAAAAACTTCATAAGCAAGTCTGGTAAAAGTACTGGAAAGTTGACTCCAGGACCCAAAAAGAGCCGTGGGAAATGAAGTCCATAAGCTAACTCTTAACAGACAAAAAGCTACCTATAAGAGCAAACAAGCCACTTTAAAATCCTTAAAACAAGGGAAAGCGGTTTATACACTGACGGTTGTCATAGCTATGAAGAAACTTATGTTGAAATTTAAAAAGTTCTTTGCCCTTTGAACAAACTGCCTGCAATGAGTAATTCCTTTGCTAATCTAATAAGGAGACGAGGAAATAGGCATTCAAAAAACAAAATGACTGTTTTATAGATGGGAAACAAACCTCAGAAAATCTAGCTGTCTTACAAAAGAGTTGCTTCACCTGAAAGTTCCTTATAAGAAATCAATGCTAAATATCACAGCTGCTAATAATATCAGCTAATGAAGTGGAAATACTAAATCCTGAAAATGCTTTTTCTCAGAGTAAGCTAATGAAGGATGTTTCATTAAAGAACATCTATGTTCTGACTTCTTTGAATAGTAACAGTTTTGGTGAAAATATAGGAACTAACAATCAAGTCAAAATGTTTCAACAAATTCAAGATGCTATTTCACAAATAAAGCTGTCATGCTTTGTCGGCCATATTAGAGCTCAGTCCAGTGTTCCTGGTCCTTTAGCTGAGGGTAATGCAATGGCTGATAAGTTAAAGATAGTAGCATTATCCCAAGTGGAAATGGCTCAACATTCACATGCTCTTCATCAAAATAGCAAAAGCTTACTTTCAATCATCATAGATGGATTGAACAAGACCTTCCAAAACAAAACCAGATTTAAACAATACTTATCCAAAAACCCAGCCCTACAGAAAGCACTAGAAGGAAAATTCCAACCTAAAGAAGTCAGATACACCCTCAAAAACACAGGCAATAGATAACACCACAGCAGTAAATCCCAAAGAAGTGAAGTACACACACACTACCACCAAAAATAAAAATAATAACAGTAATGAACAGTCACTGGTCATTAATATCCCTTAATATCAATGGACTTAATTCACCTATAAGAAGACACAGAGTAACAGAATGGATACGAAAACAGGACCCATTTTTCTGCTACATACAAGAAACACACCTCAAATTCAAAGATAGACACCTTCTAAGAATAAAAGGCTGGGAAAAGGTCTTAAGAAGCAAGCTGGTGTAGCCATCCTAATATCCAGCATGATAGACTTCAACCTAAAATCAATCAAAAGAGATGATGAAGGACATTACATACTCATCACAGGAAAGATCCACCAAGATGAAGTCTCAATTCTGAACATTTATGCCCCAAACACAAGGGTACCCACCTATGTAAAAGAAACATTACTAAAGCTTAAATCACATATAAAACCCCACACATTAATAGTGGAAGACTTCAATACCCCACTTTCACCTCTGGACAGATCGGCCAAATTGAAACTTAACAGAGAAATAAAGGACTTAACTGATGTTGTGACTCAAATGGACTTAATCGATATCTATAAAACATTCCACCCGAACAAAAAAGAATATACCTTCTTCTCAGCACCCCATGGAACCTTCTCTAAAATCGACCACATACTTGGCCACAAAACAAATCCCAACAGATACAAAACAATTGGAATAACCTCCTGTGTTCTATCGGACCACCATGGTTTAAAGTTAGATTAAAACAAACAAACAAACAAACAAAAAACTACAGAAATCCTACAATCTCATGGAAACTGAATAATGCTCAACTGAATCACCAATGGGTTAAGGAAGAAATAAGAAAAGAATTAAAGACTTCCTAGAGATCAATGAAAATGAATACACCATATACCCAAACTTATGGGACACTATGAAAGCAGTGCTAAGAGAGAAATTCATAGCACTGAATGCCCACATAAAGAAGCTGGAGAAATCTCATGCTAGTAACTTGACAGCACACCTGAAAGCCCTTGAACAGGAAGAAGCAAAGTCTCCCAGGAGGAACAGACGCCAGTAAATTATGAAATTGAGAGCTGAAATCAATAAAATAGAAATAAAGAGAACAATACAAAGGATTAATGAAACAAAGAGTTGGTTCTTTGAGAAGATCAACAACATAGATAAGCCCTTATCCAAACTAACCAAAAGACAGAGAGAGAGAGAGAGCATCCAAATTAACAAAATCTGAAATGAAAAGGGGAAATAACAACAGACAATGAGGAAATCCAGAGAAACATCAGGTCATACTTCAAAAACCTCTACTCCACAAAATCTAAAAGAAATGGATAATTTTCTGGATAGGTACCACATACCTAAGTTAAATCAAGACCAGATAAACCATTTAAATAGTCCAATAACCCCTAAGGAAATAGAATCATTCATTAAAAGTCTCCCAACCAAAAAAAGCCCAGAAACAGATGGTTTCACTTCAGAATTCTACCACATCTTCAAAGAAGACTTAATCTCAATACTCTTTAAATTGATCCACACAATAGAAGCAGAAGGAATATTACCAAACTCCTTCTATGAGGCTACAATTACCCCCATTCCTAAACCAAACAAAGATGCAACAAAGAAAGAGAACTACAGATGGATCTCCCTCATGAACATTGATGCAAAAATACTCAATAAAATACTTGCAAACAGACTCCAAGAACACATCAAAACAATTGATCAAGTAGGCTTCATCCCAGGGATGCAAGGGTGGATCAACATACGAAAGTCCGTCAATGTAATATACCATATAAACAAACTCAAAGAAAAAAACCACATGATCATCTCACTAGATGCAGAAAAGGCATTTGACAAAATCCAACACCCCTTCATGATAAAGGTCTTGGAGCGATCAGGAATACAGGGAACATACCTAAACATAATAAAGGCAATCTACAGCAAGCCAACAGCCAACATCAAATTAAATGGAGAGAAACTCAAAGCAATACCACTAAAATCGGGAACAAGGCAAGGCTGTCCTCTCTCCCCATACTTATTCAATATAGTACTTGAAGTTCTAGCCAGTGCTATAAGACAAAATAAAGAGATTAAGGGGATACAAATTGGAAAGGAAGAAGTCAAGTTTTCCCTATTTGCAGATAACATGATAGTATACATGAGTGACCCCAAAAATTCCACCATGGAACTGATACAGCTTAGCTTATAAACACCTTCAGCAACATAGCAGGATACAAGATGAACTAAAAAAATCAGTAGCCCTCCTATATACAATAGACAAACAAGCTGAGAAGGAAATCAGAGATACATCACCCTTTACAAGAGCCACAAATGATATAAAATACCTTGGGGGTTACTCTAACTAAGCATGTGAGGGACCTATATGACAAGAACTTTAAGTCCCTGAAAATAGAAATTGAATAAGATGTCAAAAAATGGAAAGATCTCCCATGCTCATGGATAGGCAGGATTAACATAGTAAAAATGGCAATCTTACCAAAAGCAATCTACAGATTCAACGCAATCCCCATCAAATTACCAACACAATTCTTCACAGATCTGGAAAGAATAATACTCAACTTCATATGGAAAAACAAAAAACCCAGGATAGCCAAAAGAATCCTGTACAACAAAACAACCTCTGGAGGCATCATGATCCCCGACCTCAAGCTCTACTATAGAGCTACAGTAATAAAAACAGCTTGGTACTGGCATAAAAACTGACATGTGGACCAATGGAATCGAATTGAAGACCCTGACATTAACCCACACAACTATGAACATATAATTTTTGACAAAGAAGCCAAAAATGTACAATGGAAAAAAGAAAGCATCTTCAATAAATGGTGCTGGCATAACTGGATGTCAATATGTAGAAGGCTGCAAATAGATCCATATCTGTCAACATGCACAAAACTTAAGTCCAAGTGGATGAAAGACCTCAACATAAATGCACTTACTCTGAACCTGATAGAAGAGAAAGTAGGAAGTAGTCTTGAACGCATTGGCAGAGGAGATCACTTCCTAAATATAACACCAATAGCACAGACACTGAGAGAAACAATCAATGGGACCTGTTGAAACTGAGAAGCTTTTGTGGAGCAAAGGACATGCTCAACAAGACAAAGCAACAGCCTACAGAATGGGAAAAGGTCTTCACCAACGCCACATCTGACAGAGGGCTGATATCCAGAATATATAAAGAACTCAAGAAATTAGACATCAAAATGCCCAATAGTCCGATTAATAAATGGACTATAGAACTAAACAGAGAATTCTCAGCAGAGGAAGTTCAAATGGCTGAAAGACATTTAAGGAGTTGCTCAACATCCCTAATTATCTGGGAAATGCAAGTCAAAACAACTCTGAGATACCACTTTACACCTGTCAGAGTGGCTAAGATCAAAAACACAGAAGACAGCTTATGCTGGAGAGGATGTGGAGCAAGGGGAACTCTCCTCCACTGCTGGTGGGAATACAAGCTGTACAGCCACTTTGGAAATCAATATGGCACTTCCTTAGAAAATTGGGAATACATCTCCCCCAAGACCCAGCTATAGCACTCTTGGGCATATACCCAAGGAATGCTCATTCATACCACAAGGGCATTTGCTCAGCTATGTTCATATCAGCATTGTTTGTAATAGCCAGAAGCTGGAAACAACCTTGATGTCCTTCAACTGAAGAATGGATGAAGAAAATATGGTACATATACACAATGGAGTACTGCTCAGCAGAGAAAAACAATGACATCATGAGGTATGCAGGCAAATGGATGGATATAGAAAAAAAAATCATCCTGAGTGAGGGGACCCAGACTCAGAAGGACAAACATGGTATGTACTCACTCATAGGAGGATACTAGATGTAAAACAAAGATGACTAGACTGCTACACAACTCCAGGGAGGCTACCTAGAAAATGGGACCCTAGGAAAGACACAAGGATTACCCGATGACAGAGAAATGGATGAGATCTACATGAACAACATGGGCGAGAATGGGAGTAATGAAGGGCAAGGTTTGAGGGAAAGAAAGTTTAGGGGAGCAGGAGACCACATCTGGATCAAGAACAGAAAGGGAGAACAAGGAATACCAGACCATGATAAATGATGACCACATGAGAACAGGAATAGGTAGAGTGCTTGAGAGGTCCCCAGAAATCGACAATGATACATCCTCTGTAGACTGCTGGCAATGGTCGAGAGAAAGCCTGAATTGACCTAGTCTGGTGATCAGATGGCCAAACACCCTAATGTCTGTTCTGGAACTCTCATTCAGTAACTGATGGAAGTGGATGCAGAGATCCTCAGCCAGGCCCCAGGTGGAGCTCTAGGACTCCAATTGTTGAGAAAGAGGAGGGACTGTAAAAGCGTGAATTGTTGAGACCAAGATTGGAAAAGCACAGGGACAAATAGCCAAACTAATGGAAGCACATGTATTATGAACCAAAGGCTGTGGAGCCCCCAGATGGATCAGGCCCTCTGGATAAGTGAGACAATTGAATAGCTTGAACTGTTTGGGAGGCACCCAGACTGTGGGACCAGGACCTGTCCTTAGTGCATGAGCTGGCTGTTTGGAACCTTGGGCTTACATGGGGACACTTTGCTCAGCCAGGAAGGAGGGGACTGGACCTGCCTGTACTGAATCCACCAGGTTTAAATGAATCCCCAGGAGAGTCTTAGCCCTGGAGGAGATGGGAATGGAGGGGAGGGGCTGGAGGGAAGGTGAGGGTGGGGACAGGATGGGGGAGGACAGGGGGGACCCATGTCTGATGTGTAAAATTAAAACACAAATATAATAACAAAAAAAATAGCAAATCTTAAAGCAATTCAATCTTACCAAAGAAGCAGCTTGTCAAATAGTTAAACAATGGGAGGTATGTCCAAAATATTTTTTTGCCCCTCCCCTAGGGATAAACCCTCGAGGTATTCTTCCTAATCATCTATAGCAAATGGATGTTGTGCATATTGCAGAATTTGGCAAATTAAAATATGTACATGTGGCCATTGACACTTATTCAGGATTTTTAATGGCTAGCACACAACCTGGGGAAGCTATAAAACATAATTATGCACTGCTTGAAGTGTTTTTCATATATGGGTATACCAAAAATTATTGAAACTGATAATGGTTCTGGATAATACTAGTAAGGCATTTCAAAAATTTTGTACCCAATGGGAAATTGTACATAGAACAATTCCTTATAATCCTCAGGGACAAGGTATTGTGGAAAGGGCTCTTAGCAGTCTTAAAATACAACTTCAAAAAATGAAAATAGAAAAGGAAGAAATTTACCCTCAATTGCCACATAATGCATTAAATTATGCTCTTTGTTCTTAACTTTTTGAATATGGATGTCCATGAGCAGTTGGCCGCAGATAGATTTTTGGCACAGTGGCATCTAAGCAACTTTTGCTCAAGTGAAATGGAAAGATCCCTGGTCCTGATCCTGTTTTAATATGGGGTTGAGGACATGTTTGTGTTTTTTTCACAAGAGGAGAATGAAGCTCAGTGGTTACCGGAGCATTTGGTAAGGAGTGTGGAACTAAGAAAGGTCAGCGCCAATGACGTTCCTATAAAGGAACCAGAATGAAAGTGGCTGGATTAATGTTTCTGAGGTTTTGTCACTGGAAATAGAGCCGTTTTGGCTTTACTAGCTGCTTTAGAAAAATACTTTATATCACCTAATAACTGTGCAGTATTTTGCAAAGAGGTTTACTGCAGCTAATTTCACCCTCAGGGTGAAGTGAAGTTTTTCGGTAGAGCAAACCAAAAGTACTGCTGCAGTAGAAATGTTTGTCTGAATTGAAGCACTTAGGGGAGCTATTATGAATTTGGGTGAAGGGACAGCCTCTAGTTAAAAACTGTTTGCTGCTGACAGTGCATCTGTTCCGGTTCTGGAACGGCTGAGAGACCTTGCAACTTTGGGGTGTGGCTTCGTCCTGAGAATATTACATTTCCCTAGCAAGTAGTATCACAATTCTATAATGACAACACTTACTAAATTCCAGTGTTGTAAAGCAAAGCTGACTATAAACTCTAAACTTTAGGAAGTGATGTAAGTACTTCCTGTCTAGTTAAGAGAATCTAATAGAGATTGTGATAATAATTAAGAGTAAGAAGTAGAAAAAGTTGAAAATTAGATGTGAGTTTGTAGAAATTATTCTGTCTTGTTAGATCTGTGTTAAAAAATTCTTTAGGTGTTTGCTAAGTTAAGATATGCTAATGGTATCCATATATAAGTTTGTAAAATAAATCTATAGAGTTCCTTTAAGAATATAAGCTTGCAAGAAGTATCTAAGGTAGTCTTAAGACATGTAGTAATAAGCCTGTAATAAGAAATGTATTTGCTAAAGTAGTTCTATAGTTTCCTTAAGGAGTATAAATAAGTAGATGTTAATATTACATGCAAGTTTGTAAAAATGTGTAAATGTTGAGTGTGAGTTTATGCTTAAGCACATGTCATATGTGAGTTTGTGAAAAAGTGTAAATATTGAGTGAATCTATGCTTCATGTATATGGTTGAAAGAACCTGAGACACAGAAGGTAGTGTCCTAGTAGACTGCAAAGCAGGCAGTCTGAGTGGTTTCAAAAGCTCCAGAAGCCACTAAGAAGCTAAGAATGGCAGACGCCAGAACCAGCACAACAAGGCATCTGCAGCTGAGATCAGTGGAAAATCAACGCAACACAGAAAAACCTGAGCTAACATCAAAAATGGTGTGGTTAGACTACTACTGTAACTAAAAAGATCTCTGTGAGAACAAAAGTGGCAGAGATGCTTGTTTGAAATAAATTGTTAACTGCAAAGTTTTGGTTGTAAAATGTCTCTTTATATTTGGAAGTGAAAGCCTGATACCAGAATTTACTTTTTAACTTTTTGAACTTAAAATAATGAGATAAAACTACAAAAAGATTTTGGTTATGGATTTCTTCATTTCATTTCTTAAGTCCCAAAATTCAGATAAGAAATGAAATGAACAATAGTGATTTCATTGCAATGGGATAATTGAGTTTACTTATAGTAATGACCTAGGAACTGTTTTCTGGAATTGTGTTAAAAATGGAACTGTTTAAATGAAGAACTTTATTGTTTCTATATAGACTAAAGATGAAGTTTTGTGTATGCATATATGCTTTATTAACTGGTGATTCATGAATTGTTCTGTGTTATAATGCAATTGTTTTGTGGAACTGTTTATGTAAAAATGGGATTACTTATGGAACTGCTTTTGTATTACAAATGGAAAAGTTTGGGTTTTCTAACTAGGCTTGAGATTTTATTCAAAAAACTTTATAAAGAGGGAGAAATAATATTCTTTACTCTAATTTAAAATATATTTTCTTGTTTGAGTGGGTTTATGTCATGTTAGTAAGAAATGAAAATGGGGTATCTTAAGAGACTACTTTGAAAGTGTACAGAGTTTTATTAAGAAATTGCTTTTGAATGTTTTGCTAAAAGTTTTCAAAGTGTTAATGGTTAGATTGAAAATATTGCTTTTCAATATGGGTTTGTAGGAATTGTTTGAGTTTTCTTCTAGGTTTAAGATTGTTTTTAAAAAATTATAAAGAAAAGGAGGAGTTATGAGTGAATTAAGGTGTTGAATGTATGTTTGCAGAAATTATGTTTAACTTATTGATATTAATGCACCCTTGTTTTGTGGAGTTAAGGAAATATTTGTTTGTGAATACATCAGTTTTTCCTATGTTCTGTTAGCAAGAAAATTCAAATGATTAAAAGTTAAAGTTGTGAGACTGAGAAAATTGTTAAATATATATCACCACTGTTAATTCAAATGGTTCTGTAAAGAGTTTGTTTTGAGTTGTAAGATTGGGAGAATTGTGACTATGTATAGCAATCTTTGTTAACCTGTTAATGGTAATGATGAAGCTAAGGGATTCTTTAAGTTTGCGATTGCATTAAGGTTTTGGTTTAGAAAGGAGTTGAGGCAGCTAAGACTGCTGAGGTCACCTTGGACCTAATTAAAAAAAAAAATGCCATCTATATCATCCTCTACTCCCATACTTGGAGGTATAACAGCTATGGAGACTGCTGTAAGCTATTAATGAGTTTATTTTATATATTAAAATAGGGGGACCTGTGGGAGCCCATTTTCGGGTTCCTCATGGCTTTACCTAGCAGGTCCACATAGAGGATGATTAGGGCCATGGGCCTGATTGCAGGTGTCTGAGATGGTCTGCACTTGGCTGTGCTGGGGGAGGAGGTCTTTTGCTCCACCCCTTGGCGTCTCTATCAATACTCTGAGGCAGAGACAGTCGGGGCCAGTTGGAAAAGACTCCAGGCCCTCTTGAGGCTATCCTTTATTTTCTGTTTATCTTCCCACTATAAATCCTTCTATCTAATATTTCCTGCTGCTCACACTCAAAACTCTGGGGAGCTGTGGTGTTGGATGGTAAAAGCCCCACAAATTACCATAGATTAGATTCTACCAAGTGCACATACTGACACCTAAAACTTGCTCCCTCACTAGAGTGCATTTCCTGTCACTTAACAGTGTGCTGTTTGCTTCCTCTCCTCTGAGAGATCTCCTATCAGTTCTGTCCACTCAATGCTAATCCAGTGGGATCACAGCTTTCTCACTTGATACACCAACCCCTCATTCTTTCCTGGGTGCCCTGTTAAGCTTTTCTATCACTTATTGACTCACAAATTTTATTTCAGCCTCATTTGTCATATTAGACGTTTACTTCACTTTCTTCTTCTATACCAGTGGTAGTACTATGTCTGTATCATGATATCATATGTTTAACTACACTATTAACATTCTCTAAGCACAAAACTTTGTTTAAAATACTTGTTTATTCGCCGGGCAGTGGTGGCAAACGCCTTTAATCCCAGCACTGGCAGAGCCAGGTGGATCTCTGTGAGTTCGAGGCCAGCCTGGGCTACAGAGTGAGTTCCAGGAAAGGCGCAAAGCTACACAGAGAAACCCTGTCTCGAAAAAAAAAAAAAAAAAAAAAAAAAAAAAACTCCAAAAAAAGTTTATTCATTTAAAATGATGTTTTGTCGTTTAAGCATCATCTATCTTTACTTTATATGCATGATATATATATATGATAGGGATATTTGTGTAAATAGGTACATATATGTATGTATGTGTGTGTGTCTCTATGATAAACAGAATATTTAAAGCATTACTTGTCCTGTTGTCTTAACCACCATAGGATTTGGATTGGGGCCTTTTGTCATCCCCTGGAGTATCTCCATCCTAACTTGGGTTTGAATGACTTAAAGTTGTTCTCTTTATTTCATCAAAAATTTATTTCATCATATATTTTGGTCATATTCTTTCCCCTTCCCCAAGTCCTCCAAAATTCTCCTCACCTGCCTCTCCATCCAGCTTTGTGTTCTTTCTCCTTCTTACTCTCCCCCAAGCAAATGAAGCAATGACTGCCCAAACAAAAGTAAAGTTAAAAAGACAAAAATACAAATCCACAACCTACATACACACACACACACACATACATACACACACACACACACACACACACACACACACACACACACACACGCACGCATGCACACACGAAATCTGTTGGTCAACTGCTGAGTATGAGGCCTGCCTGGAGTATGTATTGGAAAATAACTGATTTTTTATTTTTTTTTTCTCTCCCAGAACGTATTAATTACACTTATTTTCTTGCTTGTGGATAGAAACTTGTGTGCACTTCCCCTTCTCTGTGTGGAGATTTTCTCTGGCTTCATTTTTTTACAGTTTTTTTGTGCATGTTGTTACAGTTCCTGGAGGTTCACATGTGCATCAATCCTGTTATGTCTGGAAGACACTAATTCTCTGGAGTCATCCACCACCTCTGCTCTGAAAATGTGTTTGCCCCATTTTCCTATAGGATTGTTCATATGTATATTTATGTATATGTGTGTATATTTGTGTTTTTACTTCATTCATTGACTATGCTATACATTTTTAAGTATTATGTTTATTTTACATGAAATATCAGAAATAAACACCATGTTTTCAATTTGATTATCATTGAAGAAAATGACTCTTTATCCTCATTGTGCATTTTCAACTTTCCTCTGAATTGAGGAAACTAAAAGGAAGTAGCTCTCTTGAGCTACAAACATGCTCTAACTCTAATTTATGTAAAATTTATATGGCATGTAAAATTTAAACACATTCATAATGGAATCAAGTAAAATTTAAATTCCGTTCCATTTTCTTTTTTCTCTAAAAATTTTTTTTTATTAAATTTTACATATTAACCACAAATCCCCCTCTCATCCCTGTTCCCACCACCCATCTTCCCCCTCAACCCACCACCCATCCCCTCCAAAAGAGTAAGTCCTCCTACGGTGGGACAGCAAAGCCTGGTGCACTCAGTTGAGGCAGGTCCAAGCTCCTCCCTTCTGCATCAAGGGTGAGCAAGGTGTCCGACCATAGGTAATGGGATCCAGAAAGCCAGCTCATGCAACTGGGATAGATCCTGATCCCATTGCCAGGGGCCCCTCAAACAGACCCAGCTACACAACTGTCTCCCGTATGCAGAGGGTTTAGTCCAGGTCCATGAAGGTTCCACAACTATTGGTCTAATGCTCGTGAGTTCCTATGAGCTTGTTTCAGTTGTCTCTGTAGATTCCCCTGTCATGATCTTGACTCCCCCTTGTTCATATAATCCCTCTTCCCTTTCTTCGACTGGATTCCCTGAACTTGGTGTGGTGCTTGGCCATGGATCTCTGCATCTGTTTCTGTCAGTTACCGGATGAAGACTCAATGATGACAGGGTAGTCACCGATCTAATTACTGGGCACACCAGTTCAGGTACCCTCTCCACTATTGCTAGTAATCTAATCTGGGATCATCCTTGTGGATTTCTGGGAATTTACCTAGCACCAGGTTTCTCCCTTACCCCATAATGTCTCTAGATATTTTTCATTGCTCTTCCACTCCATCCCTCCCCAAGCTCAACCATCCCATTCCCATCTCATGTTCTCCAGCTCATGTACTCATCCTTCATCCCCTCCCCTCTATTGCCTACCACACCCTCACACAATGGAGTATTATTCAAGTGTAAAAAAAAAATGGCATCATGAAAGTGGCAAATGGATGGAACTAGAAAATATCATCCTGAGTGAGGTAACCCAGACTCAGAAAGACAAACATGGTATGTACTCACTCATAAATGGATACTAGATGTTAAGCAAAGAATCATCAGACTACAACCATAGCTCCAGAGAAGCTAGGAAACAATAAGGACCCTATGAAGGTCATCGCATGGATCACCTTGAGAAGGGGAAACAGATCTCCTTTTCATTTTCAACCATGAATCTTCACTCTGTTATCTTATTTCATTTTAAATTATCTGCTAGTATTTTGTAGGCTTTTTTTCTCATTCTGAAAAGTAGGTAAATATGTAACGCTTTCACAGTTACTGAAACATTCTTAGTCTCTTTTTTTCTTATGTTCATGACTCATTATTCTTATGCATCTTCCCCACCCCTCCACCCCTGGGCTGTTTTCATTTCTCTTACCCATATTCTCATCAGAATAATAGATACCTAGTAGCATCTATTTTTTCCAAATCTTATTCAATTGAATGTTTTAATCTATTTATTGCTCTGATCTGTTGCTTTCTAAATTGGGTAAATTCACATACATATACTCACAATTCAACTTTTATTTTGTATGCTGTCATTTTGTACTCATGGCCAAAGTCCATAATCGTCAATTTTCTCCTCTGTGCTTCTGTGTTTACACATTTCTTAGTATTCTGATATCTGTCATTACTAGCTTATTCTTTTATAAATTTTGCTGAGACTTAGCTTTGTTTATCTTGCTGAGATAAACATCATGGCCTTAAATTTTATGCTGTCTCCTATTATTTTTAGCAAAGTTCCACTTGACACATAGCCTGGGAATGAAAAGATCATATTGGGGGAACTCTGATTTGAACTTTGTGAAAGATAATGGGTGTACTTTGAACAGTAGCCTAATGATTTTGAAGGACCAGAGCATTCAAAGGCATTTTGGACATCTAAAGAACACTGTGCCATCATTAAACAAAAGTTGGGAGAATAAAAAGTTTCAGTTCTGGAAACAACTTAAAGAATTCCTTTCCCACTGAATATGATTTTCTTTCATCTCCACATAACACCTGATATTTGCATGGTTTTGTACTCTCATGTCTTAATGTTTGCTATAAAATAAAAAAGGGCAAGGAATGGCATACAACGGGTGACTTTGGCACTCGAAGGTAAAGCCCATGGTCATGAACAACAGGAAATTTTAGGAGATTTTTTTTTTCAAGGTGGGCTTCCCATACACCAGTGTCATAAGATACTCATGGAAAAAGAGTTCTTTGTCATGGAAGATTTGAATAGCATCACTGGGGAGACTGCTTAGTTGGAAATGAGTACTCTGACAATCCGAGTTTCTTCCATGGAGCTACATGGTAGAAGGAGAGATGTGGCTCCCTCAAGTTGTCTTCTGTCCTCTACATATATGTTGTGGTGTGTATACACACACACACACACACACACACACACACACACACACACACACACAAAATAAATGAAATTTTAAAATATCATTTAAAAGATTTAAACGCCTTTGTAAAGAAGTCAAATAGTATAGAAATATTTACACCTTGTGTTCTATATTTTTAAGTATTCACGAATATTCCATAGACTCTTTTGAGAATGACTAGGAACATGGTTAATATGAGGGTAGTGGGAGATGTGACTAAAGCTGGCATAGAGTTTATTGCCTAGGAATATAGTTGAAAGCTTTGTTTATTGGTCTTTCATCTTAGCACAAACCATTAATCAAATGCTTTCCTAGAAACCAGAGCAAGATTTAACCGGAGATATTAATCTATTTCTGAAGACAAAGGTTACTTTTCTTTCAAGTACTCAGAATATTTAATTTAAGCTCAGAACCACTATTCTTGTTTTCAAGTGGAATTCGTGAACAAACAGTAAATGAATCAGATTAGTCAGAGGCAAACTACTGAAAAATATTGCCTAGATAAACACCAGAATAAATTGTCTAAAAAAAATGTCATCTTCCACTTAAAAAGTAGATCTAGCTAGGCATTCAGTTTAGGTAAAGGGTATGGTGGTGCTATTGTTTTAGGGAGAGGACAGTTACAATGGCCTGGGATAATTGTAGTCTTAGCTCAAGGTTGTAGTATTGGTAACATCAGATGTCCTGGAAATATATAATACTGTATATCTAGTCACACACACACACACACACACACACACACACACACACACAGACTCCCATACTTTTCTACTGCAAAACCCAAATGTGTTGACTAGATAATGCAAAGGTTAGCTACCTTCCTAATCTTCTTAAATAATACATATAGCTATAGAACTAAACAGAGCTATGACAGAATTCCGCCCCCCCCAGTTCCTTACATGTGTCTATGAAGCTGAAGACTAAGGTTTAGAGTGCACACATGTGTGTATCTATGTGTGCTTTGACCCTGCCGGCTAAACTTTTTAACTTGTCTTTCCTTTTTAACTCTTAAAATCTATTTGTTGTTTGTATCTGGTATTATTTCACATTTCTTCTGATAGGTACTTTTAGCCTGCTGCTCTCTTCTCTGAACAAAATAATGTTTTCATAAGCTGAAGGTACACAGTATTATGTGAGTTTCTTGTAACCATGACATAGCTTTTTTTTAAGCTTGTATATGCAATAATTAAGAAAGTATGCATGAACTGTTTTCATACTTTTGCACATTTTCCTTCTCTTGATTTTTCCACAATAGAGATTCAATAAAGCAGTGGTGGTTTTCTCATTCTTCTATCATTTGACACACAGGTAACTAATATATTTCATTTTTAATTTATATGTATGTATTTTTCATTGTACTGTGTACATTATTTATAATTAGTCTCATAGTATCTTATTCCCTCCTAATTTAGTTAAAATAAATGGAACTGAATTGCATGGTCCTTTTATTATATGCTCCTTAAGATATTTTTAAATGAACACTTCGGTGTTAAATGATTCTCCCATTTTTCTCTTTATTTTTATTGTTACTGTGATTATTAAGAAACACAAATGCACTTTTTTTTATTTTTGACAAGAATCAAGCCCTATAATTGTACTTTTTAATTAAAAAGAATGAAATATTCATGAATTACAACAAAAGAGATTAGTTTTCTTTTTTACTCATTCTCTGAGTTGATGCATCAATCTTCCATGTCCTAACAGAGATGCATCATTAACTTTCTAAAACAAACAAACAAAAAAGGGCCACTTGCTTCCAGTCGCATTTACTTACCTTTCAAAATAACAGTACAGTAATTCTGCTGATCAAATCATTTTGTTCAGTTTACTGCCTATCTAAACATCATTATGGGGGAGGCAATAGATCTGGAAATTAGTGCTGACAGAGAAGAATATATAATTCTAAATACTTGTAGTCTTTATTGCTGTCTTTTAATCATGACTACCTAGTCAACATCATTTCCTACTTGGCACTTCTGATCCTTCTCTGAATTAGAAAAAGAAATATGAATAGGGCCACAAAATATTCAGAGTTCTAAAAGTGAGACAATGATCCATTTTTGCTTTGTCCACAGACAAATTTGTTTTACATAAATGGCTTTTTTTTACAAAACTGAAATGTGAATATATTTTTATTTTTCCCAGTGAATACACAATACACAATTTTTGACAATACTATGAATCAATTTATGCCAATTTCTTTGCTGATCTAACAATATCAAATGAAACACAATAAGATTTGGGAAATTGTTGACTCGAACTACAATGAAACAAATCCATCTATAAAACAAATTATAAAAAGTCTACCCACGGCCACAAAATCCCTTGTCTTGTAATGTTTTAAAATCACAATGAACATTTTTAAAATTATGAGAGTAAAAAATATTTGTAAATTGCATGTCATTTAAAAAATGTATGGTGTTTCATTTGAAGTATGCATTATGACAAAGCAAAGTAAAAAATCATTTCACTTCTCAGGTAATGTGTAAAGACAGGTTCATTTTTTTTTTTTTGCACAATATACAGAAGTAGATGAATAAACTAACAGTAGTGAATGTTATGTTTCTGCATATCTTCAATACTGACAAGATAACTTCTCAGGGGAAGTGATCTGCAGTTGGGAGCTCATTGATGTGGTAATTGTGTTATCATCAATGAAAAATTGCATAATTTCATTAAGTAGAACTTGGTTGTATTCCATGAAACCACATACAAACTTGCAACTTAAATCCCATTAAAAATGTATGTAAATATGTAGAGCATTATACTATAACATAGAACATACTAAATCTGTCTTCTTCGTCAAAGTAAGTAATTTGTAAGGTTTTACTTCACTTTGGTTGTGTGATGCCTTACCCATTGGTCTAGACTTTCTTATATACTTCCTTGAGCTGCTCCAAATCCTATGATGGAGTTCATTGATTCCATAGCCCTATCCTCTCCTAAGTTACTTTTGTAAAATGACATGAAAAGGGTAAGCAGACTCCACTGCTTATACTGGAATACCTGAGTTTGGGTACTGATATTGCATTCCTTAAGGAGACTTTGCCTGTTCTGAAAGAAGCTGTGCTTGGGTCTGACCAAACTACACAGCAGTATTGCCGATGATCAAAAAATGAGGTTTTATTCCCATCCAGATTTCTTTCTGATGGCTTATGCAGGTTTCTGTTCAGGCTCACAGAAAAGTGAGCTCAGTAGATTTCCCATCGCATTCAGTCAGCTACAAAAGGGGAAGACATGGGACTCTCAGGAGGTATGTGTTCCTCAGTCAATAATCCAAATGTTAATGATGAATGGATTTGTACAAATACCTAGATGATGAAGGTTTTCTGTTGTTGATAGTATGCCTGAATTCAAATTACCATAGCATGTTATCTTGTCTTCATGGCAAATATCAGGTACAAGATTTTGCAGTAATCAGTCTGTAATCTGTATGGACACAATCTAACTGCTTATGATTCTATACTGAAGGCAATCGGGAAGACATGGTGCTATAATCCCAAATCATTCTGTAAGTCATCATGTGATCTGCAGCTATCATTTCTTGTGATTTGGTTTGATAACAATCTGCAAATGTCAGTTACCATACATATGATATACTCTTTTACACTAAACTACATTATTCATGAACATAAAGTGAAAATACAACTAAATATACTTCTTAAAAGGTCTTATGCTTTTAAATAGAGGTCATGGATTAAGGAACTGTGTAAATGCAAAATTAAATTAATCACATCTTGGAATTGACAATAATTTCATAATCCTTTTTGTTTTTCACAGAAATTGTTCAACTTTTCCCATTTCCTTGTACTAGAGACATCAAATTTCAGTAAAACTCAGGCACTGATGCTAAAAAGTTGTTAAATGGTATGTCAGAATTATTTGTCCCTTCAGTGAAGAAAGTAACCATATAGCACTAAGAAAATTTTGAGACCCATGAATAACATCACACTCTATGCTTGTCTATGGTACAGTAGCCTTGGAACCATATACTTATGTATTTTATATAATAAGATCATATAAGTTGCCATCTGAGCCAACAATACACAGTGTGTTGTGTCAATCAAAATGTCCCCTACATGAAAATTAAATATTTTGACCACCACACTGAATATTTTTTAAGATACCATCTATTGAACATATTTTAAGAAAAATAATACAACATATTGTTTGGACTAGAATTTAAGACTGTGTAAATAGCACATGGGAAAATGTCATCAGTGGTAATTTCAGGAAGGCTATCCTCTACTTGACTTACATACATGTACAGTAACTAACATACATTTCAAAGTCACATTTATCTTGAGCATACATAATTGATGTCCAGAAACTCCTTGTTCTCAAGGTCATTAAAACAAATGAGGCAGGACACTGTTATTAATGTCCACTTACAAGATTTGGTTTTATTTAAAAAGTGTATAAACATGCATTTTCTCCCTTTGACTGTTCTTTCCAATTTGCTCATTCAAAATGGGTCAAACAGATTTTCGTTGGTAGCCAATTTCTGAGAATGTACCAGAAAATATTTAGTCCAATATATCTACTAATTATAAACTGAACACACTGTGAGCACTGCCTTTAAGCACTTCCAACTTGGCTATACATTTGGTGGCATCAATTTCACTTTTTAATCAAATGAAACACAAAATTGTATGTAGAATGCATTAGTTTTTTTTTTTTCTTAAGTAATGAACTTAAGTGATGTGGCTACATCCTCTAGTATGTACTGTACATGTATTAGAAAGATGAGCAAGATATTGCAATATTCAAGAGTAGCCCGAGTATGCCCTAATAATAAGTTGCTTCTTTAACTATTTGCTAGATTTCTAGAGTTCATTTTCTTTGTTTCCTTGGGGAACTTCATTTTATACTGTGACTTAATGAGTTGGAAAGATTAATTATGGTAATTCAAAACTGCTGTTTTTAAAAAGCTGTAATATAAATACAGAACTCTTCAAACAACCTTGATTTCATTTTGCTCATTGTAATTCTCAGTTGGGTCAATTACAATGGCAAGAAATGTTGCTTCTAAATAAAATTTTAATTATATTTTTAAAGCAAGTTAGTACATCTTTGCTACCAGCATACTTTAACCCATATTCTGTGTAGGCTTAAGCTTCCTTCTTTTGACCCCTGCTTTTTTCAATAGTAAAAGCCATCTTTCTGCTTCTTAAAATTGACTCAATGTCTGATTTTTCAAGAAGACTTTGCCAACACCATCATTCCTTCAAATCTTCCTATTTCTACACCCCCAAATGAAAACCATCTCACAGGATTGGTTACACCAGCATTACCCAACCTAACTTACAGTACAGAAAACTCCCTTCACATTCAATCTTTTCTTCATGTCATGAGGAGTAGAGATTTGTGCTTATCACCAAATAAAATTGCAGTGCAAAATTTAAACATAAAAAGTTACACAATTAAAAGTTAATATATGGCACCACAGCCCATTAATTCACATATAGTACAACAGACCAATAAGAACAGACAATAATATGAACAGAGCTAAAAAGAGTGAGCTTGCATAGCAATGCAAAAAAGAAATTATATACAGAGGAAAATCCTTTTTTTTTTTCCTGGAGGGTGAGTTTGCGTTCTTTCTTTTTCTTATATACTCCTGACAAGAAAGAGTTAAGGTAGGTGGTGTAATTAAGAAGAGAACACGACAAAATAACTGTGGGATATGTGTGGCTGTGTGTTTTTACATCGCATTTACAGTTTTGTTAATAGTACATAAATAAAGAAATTGTTCATTGCACTGTTAAATGTTATCACTTCCATGAGTTCAGACCTGATGGTCCTCAGAGCATCTTTGTATGTCCCCTCTCAGTTACTCTGAAAAACAAACAAAAAATCATAAATATAACGTTCTCATATGTTCAAAAGTCTTCTATCCTGACTAGTGATAAAATCAAAGCAATCAGAGTATAATTAAAGATTGTTAAGTTTTGCATTTGTGAGTTAAAGTCATTTCCTTTGAAGATTGACAGGGGACAGGGAAGTACCAGGAAGCCTGCAGATTTGTGATGTACATGGAGGTTTTCTTGCCATACTTATCAGACTACAGATACTGTAAAGCAAGTTAAAAAACAATCCACGCATATGTGAGTCAAAACAGAAGCTATAAAGAAACCATGATAACAAACTTGGAATTAGCTGGTGTAGTAATTCAGATTCCTGTAGGACTTTGCAGTTTTGTCAGGTTTTGCTTTTGCATCACAGGATGAACTAGCTCCCAACACTGATGCAAAACTACCACATTTCACCTGAGGAAGTCAGTTTAGAAAGAATTGACGTTCTTTTTTATTTTTAAGAATAAAGTAAAGAGCAACTCAAGTAACAGGAACTGCTTAAAAAGGTACATGAAAGCTACCAAGAGGAGTAAGATCATCTCAGTGCTAAAAAGTAGACATGACATTCAGCTCCCATCACAATAAACAAACAAAATGTCAAGTGGGCAATTTGCTTCCTTTTCTTTATTGTACTCCATTAAAAAAGCGCCTAGCGGCTCCTGCCAAGTGGATTATATTTAACTTGTAAGTATTAAGATTAATTATCAGCATTAAAAAATAGTATACAGTTTAAATAAACTTGAAATATCAATGAAATGTTTGCAAAACTGACTACTGTAAACAGTTATCCTTGAACTTATGGCCAATCCTGAATGAAATAATTGAATTTGTGGGGTTTGTTGTTGTTGTTGTTTTTAAGCAGAGGAAATTTTCTATCATTCAGCAATTTGTTAAATGTAGCGATTCCATCAGGCCACTGTTCTTCCTGGATTATGATGGCCTTTAAAATAACCCAAAAGACTTACACAATTCACCTGTAAACTGTCCTTGACTGTTTGAGCCCACATATCCAATGTCCAGAAGGTCACTGGCATTCCGCTGGTGGCCACCTCTCAATACTTCGGCCTTCCGAGGGCCAGTAGACCCTTTAGAGGAAGCTGTTCCTGAAGAGCTGTGCCCACCTGGAGATGGGAAGCTGGGCTTGCTGTAGGGTACCAAGGACTCCTCTAAAAAAAGAAAACAAATCATAAAAGACTAAATTGAACTATAACATGGGGGCTAAACACAAACCCAATCATTTTTTCATTCTTGAGCAATATTAAAATTATGAAGTTTAATCAGTCCCGGATATTAAAGGTATTTCCACATGCAGGCAACATTTCTTACAAGAGACACTGAAAGGGATTAAAATAAAAGATCTTGGGGTAAGTTTAGAACAGTGTTTTCAAGGTTTAAATTTGTTGTAATAGAGCATTGCTTAAAAGAGCCATTATTTTGCTTAGCAAAAATAATATCTGAGAACAATTTCTGGAGTTCAGTGAAGCTCAATTTAGTTTTTCCCAGTAAGACTGAAAAAAGATGGCTTTTGTTTTAGTTTAAATTATGGCAATATTCTCTCAATCAGTTGAGAAATAGAACTATATATTAGTGACTTAAATAAGCATCTTAAATTCCTGTTTATTTCCTGAGCCAGGATTCCATTGTTTGAAAGGTTCTGTGTTTCATTAAAAGAGAACAAAACATTAATTTTAATATATTAACGTTCTTTTTAGATATTGACTCTCCAAAAATGTTCTACAATCATGTTGATGCTTAGAACTCCTCTTCTCATTATTCCAATTATTTATTTCCCATCCCTTCCAACCCCCCTGTTGTTTCTTCTGATTTTCTGGGTGTATGTCATTATTAAGTGAATGAAAATTGCTGGCTGAATTTACCAGTTCACCTCCTTAGCTAGTCTCTAATAAGAAGGGGCAGGTAGTATTTCTTTTACAGCTGGTAACCTTCTAAAATGTTTCATTAAATCTAAATATTGCAATTGTCATGTTCTGGCCCGTTCACCAAAGAACTCTCCAAGACTTGAGCATCACATGATGACAAAACGTAATTATGGGAAATGCATGGGTAAACACATACTTAGACAAGCCTGAGTACAAATTAATACTGAATAGATAAAGGGATGCTTTTTTTTTGAAGTGTGTGTTTCATTCCTAGTAGATACTAAGCAATAGTGGATGCACCTCCCCAAACATATATTTGTATAACAGATTTGCCTCCCCCCAAATAATATCCAAGCAGGAATTATGAGGTTTATGATTTGTGAAACTTTCAGGAATTTTTTTCTCATAAATAAGAACTCTTCCCATCCAGATGTTAACACTGAACATTTAGTCTCTTGAAGAGTGTATGAGTTTGGTTTCACCTTTTCTAACTTCATGGTACCTGATGGGGCATCTGCTTGCACTGTTATGAGCACTGTTAAATCTCCATTTGGAAACATGAGCTCCCTCTCAAATGAATGGCTACTTCAATCAGTCAGTTGAAGGTAGATACGAAGTGGACCCAAAAGAAGAAATGTAGTGTTCTTAAAACTACTCAGGTTGGGGATTTAGCTCAGTGGTAGAGCGCTTGCCTGGCAAGCACAAGGCCCTGTGTTCGATCCTCAGCTCAAACAAACAAACAAACAGCTACTCGCTATAGACATGAAAGGAGATCAACATCAAACTATTTTCTGAACACTCCAGGTGAAACCTGGAGCTTTCTAAGTTCAAAGACCTTATACAGGGTTAACTTGTGGAATAGGCCCCACTGAATGTGTGCTGTTAAACCTCTGCTGAATGCTGAAGAACCAACCAGTTTGGAAAGATTTAAGGCAAATGTGTTCCAGATGCTTTAGCAATTGCCATTCCTAAAGTACCTGGTTGGGGAGTTGTGGGGTGGTAACAGTCATACTTTCTTGGGACTGTGCAGCACACACCTGATCCAACCCCTTGTTTGTGTGGGGCTTTCCGTGTATCTTCTTGGCGGTCTGTAGAGTTTATCCAGTCCTGGGTTGGACGCTGCCACTCTAGGGCGGTTTTAGCTGGACATTCCAGTGAGCTCTTTGTGTCTTCTAAGTTGGCGGCCTGTTGTCTCTCTAGAGAGCTTCCTTTTCTCTCTGTTGAATTTTCCACGTGACCAGAATGCTGGCTCAGGCCTATCTGCTGTCTTAAACCCTGACTTGGTGGGGGATCTGGTGCTGGGGGAAGATCTAAAAATTTTGAATAACGTTTAGAATGAACTATGATGTAATGAAAAATACAAGTTTAAGTTCAAGTTGAAAAATTGGAAAAAAAAATCCAAAATCAAAAACCCCTTGCCCTCTTACAAGTATTACTCATGCAAAGATATTTATGGAAAATAAAAGTCAATTCATGGCTATTCAAAATGCATGCTATTGATCTGTCTTCTATCTTCTTGCCATAGCATCTTTGAGATAAAAATTGATCCTTTTCATCTTTTCATCAACTCATTCATGTGTTCAACAGGAAACATATTTTTAACAACATACTATGGGCTAACATTCAAGGCATATGTTGGCTTGTGGTTTACATTCAGCTTCCCTCTCTTCATGATAGAAATACTATGAGGGAAAAATCACTATGGATTCGAGCGGCTGATCTAGTAAAAAGTCCCTGAATAAACTCCACTGTAAAGACCATGCTCCAGAACTTAGAGATCAAAAGCTGTATCATATGCAGCCTATGACTGCCTCTGAGCAAGTGTGTGCCACATTGAGCAACAGTCAAAGGGTTAATCTAACGTTATTACATGCAATTAACATTCTTCCTGACAACTGATCCTGCCTGTTCGTTTCATGAGTTAGCTAATGAGTTACAACTAATACCCTCTAATATTCCCTTGGATTAATTTTAATAAGTAATAACTGATGTTCAGAGCACAGATTGAATATTCTAAATGATGAGTAGGGTAGACTATGTATTGTAGAAATTAGAGATGGAGTGGAAAAGATAAGTTTTTGAAGTAACTTTTTAGAGGCTTTTGGATATGCCCAGGGTTGTTTGACTGTATACTGAAAGAGCTTTTAAAACCAAACTTGGGAAATGAAGAAAAACAAAAAAAGTTGAGTATGAGCTAATTTTTCATTTTCCTTTGCTAGCTCTTCAGATTTTCGTCTTTATATTTTGAATGTGTTCAATTATAAAATTACATTTCCTTTTATATCTTTCTAATATTTGTGAAATGACACGACTAAGGACTTTGAAATCTTCTAAACATTCATTTGTATCTGGATCTTCCTATTTTTCTTATATACTATTGTAAATTTCTTGGCTCAACCTAAGATTAGGCAATTATGTTGCTTATTTATAAAACTTATATATCATACAATATACAGTTATTACATGAATAAGTGATATTCCGGTTAGTGTGGGGCATTATTTTTCATTCTTTTTTTTCATAAATATGACTTTGATTCTAATGATACTTTATGAAATCAGAAAGGTAAAACCAAATGTCTTGCACACAAGAAGCCAGCTCTCTTTAAAAGAGCTCAAGTGTCCATTCTAAGGCCGTCTTTAAAAGCTGTACTCTGTTTTATGGGAAAGTTTAGGATATTCCATTGGAAAGATAAATAATGGTTTGCTGAGCATTTGTTCTCAAGGTTTGAAGCTAAGTAGCATTCTCAGCTCTCATGAATGTCTTCACGTCAGATTACAAGCTACTAATAATTAATGAGAAAGGGGATGCTGTCTGGGTGAAGAGGATTGCATTTTGAACATTTCTTCCAAAATGAAGAGCTAATGCAATAATGCACTGTTTGCATGATAAACTAATGAGCTTTGGGTTTCCTTTACATTCAATACTAGCTTCCTTTGCTGTGTGTTATTATGAATGTAAATTAATTATTTCATTTGAGTTATTAGACTTAGTCTGTCACTGAGGGGAAAGGATTGTATTGGCTTCTAAAATAACATATCTTGTCATTGATTTTTATTCTCAATCTGAGCTGTTTAATTTCTAAAATGGCCCAAGTGGCATTTGCTTATGGCAGCTAAAATTCTGATGCCTATTTAATTTGACTTGAAATTATAGAGCTTTGTAATTATATAATATCCTTGGAGACTTTATCTTCTAAGAATAAAGGACATTGCATGCACATTGAAATAAGCTGGAAAGAGATGGAATTACAGATGATTGTGGAAAAAATAAAGGTATATAATACAATACATTACTTAAATTAAATTCATTATTCAATTCTTTGTGGAATTATTTCAAGTAAGTCAATTCACTAGAGTATCTCACTGGCCCACTGTGGGTTAGCTATTGTCAAGCAATGACAGTCCAATGACATAGGTACCTTATTATTCTCATTTATTTTTCAGGTAAATGGATGGAAGTGGAACACAAAGAAATAAAAAATCTCCAGCCTAAATCTCTCTTTTTATAAGATCCAACTTGTGAAATTGCGTTCACAGGGTACAGCTCAGCTCAGATGTCTGCAAAGTACCTCAAATTTAGTACTTCAACACAGCTTTGCATCATGCAAACATAAAGACATAGGTTTCTACTACTGTGTTTCTCCTTTCAGTCAGTTACAGTTCCATTCTGCTCATTCCCCCAAACTGTGAAATAGTCTTTGACTCTCTTTCTATTCAAAATGGTGGCCTATATTAACTTATACTTACAAATCCCATTAGTTCCATCTCCCAAATCTTACCTTTGTTATTGCTTTCACTGATCTAATCTTGAATGAACCACTCTTAGTTACTGCTTCTATGATCTCCAGTTATCTCTAGTTTTACACTTTTGGGTCATTTAATTCTTTGCTATACAAACTTTAGACTGACATTTTTAATATTAAAGTATACCTTATATTTTAATATTAAAATCATAAAATTATGGGGTTGGGGATTTAGCTCAGTGTTAGAGCACTTGCCTAGCAAGTACAAGGCCCTGGGTTCAGTCCTCAGCTCCAATAAAATAAAATAAATTAAATAAAATAAAATAAAACTATGCCACCATCTTACCTTAAATATATAAACATACATTTATGGGGACATACAACACATACACACACACACACACACACACACACACACACACACACACACACACAAATCCTTTCAGGAATTTCCCATTCAAAATCCTATAAAAATCCATGACAGTTCCTAAGCATAAAGGTCCTTAAACATTGCCCTTTACTTGTGTGCTTGGCATCAAATTCTTTACTTGCTCCAGTCATACTGCTTGCCTTCCTTAAAAATATAATCAAATATGCACCAGGATTTCAATTGCTGTATCAGCTTCTAGGAGGACCTTTCCTTGAATATAAGCATTGTTCTTTTCCTCATATTATTCCTGTCTTTTCTCATATGTCAAGTTGTTGTTGAGGCTTTCCCTGAAGACTCCTTATATTAAAATTCTTCCCCCTAAAATCTTTACAATTTCCTGTTGCTTCTTTCTCCATTGCAACAGCTACCATTTGCTCACTTCATACTTTTATATTGGTCCGACCCTCTCTTTGTTTTACTAGATATAAGGTGCCGGAGATAATCACTATATGTTTAAATGAAGGGACCAATGAGTTCATATATTTGCAGAAAGTTACATTGTGGCACATCCAGGGAATAACTCTTTTTCTTAACTGGTAATTGAAGATAGGGGAAAGACAGAACAGTTTGAGAGAAAATAATCTCAGGGAACCAAGCATCTACCATCTTTGGTCCAGAATTGGTCAGGATATTTCTTTCAGGGACAGAAGACTTAAATGCAACAACCCTTGCTTTGAAGAGATATTCCACAAGAGAAACAAGTATGTTCATAACTGTGTATGGGCTTTTGCATAGTCTTTGGGACAGAAACTGACATTTCTTATTATTCCAAATTCCTCTCCCTGGACCCAGAGAAAATCACTTCCTTTCCTCAGAAGGTAATTGGACACAGGCAGACAGCAATCTTGACAATGACATATGAAATGTGGGAGGTGCCGCTTGCTATTAGGACATTCTACTATGTACAACAATATGTCATTCTGTCTTCAAAAACCACAAAGTACAACTCTAAAGTTGGTATTACTAAAGACTGGAGAGATGGGTGAGTGGGTAATATGCCTGCTCTGTATGAAGAGCTTATTTCAGTCCTCTAGTATCCACATTAAAAAAAAAAAAAAAAAAAAAGCCAGGTGCTATGATGGGCTCCCCTTGCTGGGGAAGAACAGACAAGAGTATCCTTGAAGTTTGCTAGCCAACAAGTATGGACAAGGTTTGAACTCCAGAAACAGTGAAATACCCTATCTCTAAAAGAAGAAAAACAGTGTTGCTTAAAAGACACCGGCGGTGGTGGCACACGCCTTTAATCCCAGCACTCAGAAGGCAAAGGCAGGTAGATCTCTGTGAGTTCGAGGCCAGCCTGGTCTCCAAAGTGAGTTCCAGGAAAGACACAAAGACACAGAGAAACCCTGTCTCGAAAAACCAAAAAAAAAAAAAAAAAAGATACCCATCATTAGCTTCAACTTTAAAAATGCATGAGGCAAGCTCACATCCCTCAAAATATACGCATGAACATAAATACACACACACACACACACACACACACACCCCACACACATACACACCACACACACACACATACACCCCACACCACACACCACACACACACACACACACACACACACACACACACACACACACATACACACAGAGTGGTGATATCTCGATCTCTCCAAATCCTAAAGCCTGTGTAACTATTTAAAGGAAAGAAGGAAAGTCACTTGACCTTGAAAGATAACTGTGTCAATGAGAATAAGATTGTTATTGTGCTAAGATGCTGAAGGTTAAATATTTGAGAAAACAGCCAACAATAATTAACCTCATTTTCTGTGCTCATAAAGACCTTTATAAAATCTATAATTCAAAAGTTTCAGTGTGAAATGTGTATACAGTAAATGCTATTAAGCAATGACCTTCTGCAACAGAATGATTTGATCAGAAATACTTATTAATTTTGGGATTTAAAATGAGCATATCAGTGAGAGAAGTTAATGTGTTGATAAAATGAGATCAACATGACACATTACTTAAAGTGATCAATGAATCCCCAGAGAATCTGAAGCAAAAAGGAAATGGTGAGTGTTTTTATTTGTGCATCATGGATTAGCAAATCACACACCTGTGAATACAACTGTATTCTTAATTTTCATATTCCATGATAACACTTCCAAAAGAAACAAAGCAAGGCATTGAAACAAACATGCTTGGTGTTCTAAGTCTTAGCATAATAAGATTTAAAGAAAGTAAAGTGGTTTCCTTGCTCACAAAAACAAAGAACAAAACCATTATTCTTTTTGGGCTAAGGTTTAACCCTATCCTCATAAATCTGAGGCCTAATGACTGGGTCTGGTTAGTGTGCGATAGCCAATCTAGGGCTTCTTGTTCATGCTAGACAAACATTCTACAAACTGAGCCACACCACAGTTACATTTTAAAATTTATTTTTCTGTAGGTACACTCACTCAACAAGGAGTAGATTTAGAACATAAAACCCATGCTCCACAAAGCCAAAAGTGTTTACTATTTACACATTAACTGAAAAGAAAACAGAACAAATATTGAGCCTTTATTATGGGTGGAATCATTAGCCTCTAAAATTCCTATATTGAAGGTAATTCTATTATTTGTTGGTATGGTATTAGGAACTGAGACCTCTATGAGGTCATTAGATATGAAGCTGACTCAGGAATTTTATCAAAAACACCAGATAGACACCTTCTTTCAAGTAAGATCACAATGAGAAGGCACCATCTACAACCATAAAAGAGTCTCTCAACAGTTGGACATTCCAGACTTTAAACCTGAGAAACAAATTTCTGTTTTTCATCTTTTCTACTATTTATAAGATTGTGATCATGTACTGCAACACCATCAACAAATAAAGTCTTCATATCCATGGCCTATGGCTGCCTTCTAGTTCTGAAGTTGATGAACTGCAAAGCTTAGTAAATCACTCCACAGAATGATCTAAAGGAAAAGAAGTCCCCAAAGAGACTAATGTAGTATTGTAGCTGTCCTGATACAATGACAATGTACATAGTAATAATAATAATAATAATAATAATAATAATAATAATAATAGTAATAATGATAATTATTTTGTAAAAGAGGGTGCTTTATTTAAACACAGCATGTTGCCAAGTGGTTCCTATAGCTGCAACGCCTAAGTTACAACAGCTTTTTTACTGAAAGTTAATGATAACATCGAGCACACTTCTTCATGAGGAGATGAAAGTTAAGACAAGAAACCTACCATCTGGCATCCCTTCTCTCCGATGAGGTAACACTGGCTGTGTGTCCATCCGCCCTCCCTTGTGTTTTTTGGTGGGCCGAGGCCGCTGGCTTGGATTCAGGGCAGCGCTGGTGTTACTGTCAGTAGAAAATGGGCTGGTGGGCCGTGGCCTTTGAGAGGAGGTAAAGGCTTTTCCTGAAACGAAAACCAAGGGAGTGGACATAGAGAACTATATTTTTGTCTTGCCTTGTGTCTCTGCTCTTACTAGACTACCTAGTGAATGTACCTACAGATGTTCAAAGACACAAAAGCCCCAACTTATGTGCACAAGATGTAAGAACTGCTGCTTATAATTCATCCAGTTGTTAATAAGCTAAGAACACCCTACCCAACAAAAACATATTTCAAGCAAATGAACCTGAAATAAATCCACCATTGAAAAACTTCACATTGCTTGATCATAGTTTTATGTAATCTTAGCAATCTTCATAATATTTTCAAAAAACTGAATGCCACATTTACTTTTCAAAATAAGAAAGAGGTTTTTTTTTTTTTTAATTGTCTACTGTTTTATTTGATTAGTCATGTTTTACTCTTAGCATCTTAAACACTGTCTTAGAATTACAACTGAAGTTCTACATGAAGGGTCTGTTGATATGCTGTGTAACCTTACCACTTAATGTTCATACACAATGATTTCTATCTCTTTTAGCAGGATTAAATAAGATCAATGTAGAAGCTAGCAAGTTATAGTCTTGGTGTCTATCCAAAATGTGATAGGTGTATTCTAAGCATATTATTATATCTAAACAGACCCTACATATTAATTTTTAAATGAATTACACTATTTTCTTTTTGATAGTTTAGAATATATGAATGGAATTTTTCTGGGAAAAAGATCAGCTAATATATTTTCTACAAAAATTATTTTAGTACTAAGAATATTATGTAAGAGAGGACTGGTTTATGTGCACATATTTATTCTCTTGTGCATATTTTCACTTTTACAAAATTATCATGTGTAGTTGCACTGTCCTAAGTCATTGTGACTTGATATTGCTTAATGCTTTATCAGCGATTAGCATACATGCTGCTAGTGTACTTATGCCTTCTAATTTATTAGCTCCCTTGAACCTTTTATCTTCTCTGCCTATAGCAAATGCCACAAAAAGCACTCAGGCAACATAAAGATTCTGACTTATGTCTTATAAAGCAAGAAAATCCAAATAACAGTTATATTGCAACATATTTTAGTTGGATGCTATATAAAAACAGACCTTTGCAATGCCTGAGAAATTCTCTCTTTTTGTTTGAAGAATGCTTAATGCACACTTGAAAGAAATATTGATGGTAAAACTTAAAGACAATGTCCAAGACATAATTTTATGATCTGAAAGTGTAGCAAAGGTTCAAAGTAATTTTTCTTTACTATTTGAGCATCATTAAATTTAAGTGTGCATTTGATATTTCTTGAGTTTATTTTGTCAAGACAGCATAGTAAATGCACATATTATATTCCTACTATGCAGCTTAGAAGTATATATGTGTGTGTATAAGGCTATTTTTCAAAAAACTCATGGGTACAAATTATTGATAAATTACCAGAGTTAATCAAACATAACTTCTCCCCCACCTCCCGTGGCATGAGACATACCTAACAATTATATAATTTGACTTTGATGCTATTATTCATTGCTCTTTGAAATCAAAAAGAATTTTCTTAAGAGTGATACACATGTACATATTATCTTATTGAACTCACAAATGCATTGGGTGTATCTTTAGTTAGCATCCTCTAAAACAAATAATAAATTACTGTGTTAAAATCTTAGTCAAACAATTAGGACCATCAGCCAAGTGAACTGTTAGGTAGTAGTCTTAGGACCCTTCACCCCATGCTGAGGAAGCCTTCCCAGAAAATGCCTCTGTAGAAGGAAATGGGGCAAGGTAACATAGTGGAGATAAAAGCTGAATAATTTTAATCACAAGGTTTGTTATTGATTTTGTGAAGACTTTGCAATGTGTGAGTTACTGAAAGTTTAATGACAATCTTAGTTTTGGCTTTGTTGTAATATAGAAAGGAAGCACACTGTAATTAGCCAGCAGAGCCCTGAAGAGAAAGGATGGATGAGACGTAATGTAGTGAGTATGAGCTTATTTTTGGCTCTGCAATATTAGCATCAAAGGAGAATTCTGGTAACATAGCATCCATCCAACTGTGTTCATGCATATTTTAAAAAGTCCGTGGTTAGATTCACTAAGAAGAACAGAAGGAAAGGTCAGTGTCCAGAGGACAGGATTCTCTCATGCAAAGAGTGTTGACTTGGAGTCTACCAACCTGTTCTTGTAAGACTGGTTCCATCCAGCCTAAAACCAGCTTTATCTGCTGCTGCCACCAAGGCTTGTGCAAAGCTGACGCTGGCAAAGATGGAGCCATCTGAGGAGCTACCTACACTAGATCTATGACTAGAAAAGTTACGATCCTCATCAGATGCAGAGCCCCATCCATTTACCATTGAACCTAAAAACAAATGTAGTGGTCCAGTAAGTTGGATATATCAGATAGTTCATCTGCTCTAACACAGTGTATAATGAACAAGTTGGCTATTTAATTTCCTCACTGCTTCTTTAAAGAACTCATTGTGAGTTCTTTACCCCCACTGTCACTCATGTCTCCCAAATTCTAAGTACCAAAGAACTAAGGCCATTAAAATCTGTTTGTAGCCCAGTGACAAAACACATTCAAATGAGTTCAATGCTTACATTGATTAAATTATTACATGATCATTTCTTCATAAGGATTGCTATGTATATTTAACTTCCTATGCATCAAGAAAGAGCAGTCTGACTGAAGCAACTTAGTGGATGGCAACAGAAGGCATAGGTTGAAAAAAGTAGTGTGAATATAATTTAAATTGGTTCAGACTCCATCAACTATAGCAAGTGTTTGAAATAAAAGTTACCCATAAAAATAATAAAAACTCATACATAAAGTATCTAAACAATATCAAATCAATATAGAACATAAGAAAAATTATTTTTTACTGAATTTCTATTTATGACAATGTTTGTTATGTATTCTTTAATTTGTAATTATCTTTATGACTCCAGTTTCTCTTGAATGCTAATAGTTCCTTTAAAAATTAATCATAAGAATATCATGAACATTAGTGTTGGATTTTCTGAAAAATGAAACACAGTGTTAGAGGAAAAATTGCAACTTTATGTGTTAATAATATTAAGTACTTTGAAGATACTACAAGTAACATTTTCTTAAGGTTCTAGAAAAAAGTCAGTTTTCATTTTTTTTTCCTCAAATAAAATCACAGTGGGAATTTAACCAACTATTTACTGTAATTAATATGATATTTATTTAAGTTGTTATACAATTAGTTCATAACACAATAAACTACCAAGTAGTACTTACCCTAATATATTTAGAAAGGTACACATCATGTGTTTATAAAATCCATGTTAGGTTTTCTAATGGACACAATAATATTTGTAACAAATTGGTGAAATCTAATATTGTAGTGTTTTTCTTTTTCTCCTCTTTTCAGGATAATAGTGTAGTTAAGAGCTTGAAGTATTTGAATTGTTAATGAAAGGGTCAGTGACAGAGCACACCCATTTTCAACAGAGAGAAAATAGAATTGGAAAGATGTAATATAATCTGAGAAGTCAAAATAGAGTTAGATGGAGCAGAGTAAGAAATCTAGGGCAAAAGCACCCAGACATACATACTGGTTACATTCCAAGCAAATCCCCTGTAGCAGGCCACTAGAAGAAAGCTATGATAACGCCAGCAACTCAGCATCTTCTGAAAGATTTATTTCTGGGCAGAGGATCATTGTCAAGGACCAATAGGCTACAAGCAAAGAAGGAACTATGCAAAGGACTGTGTGGTGTAATGCCATAGGAGATAAGGAAAAATTCCTGGTTGGTTAGGGAGGGGTCACCAAAGACTGTGGAATCACAGCGGAGAGAAGGCTTACGGAATCTGAGACCTCATATCTGTCCCTTCCTGAGGCTATTGTTTTCACTGCCAAAATAGGCATGACCTTATACTTTCACTCACATTTCATCTTTTAGCTCTCGTCAACTTGTTTCTTTCTGGTACCTCCTGTTTTCCTTATGGTTGTCTAAATTGTCTTTCTGAAGAACCTACCCACTTTGATGTCTCAGTTGAAAGATCTCTAGACTACCTACACCACATCCATATCCTTACTAGGCTTCTGAGTCACTGGGTCCTTTTAATATGGAGTTCTGCCTATCTCTGCAGTGTCTGTAGTCACACATTAACACACACACACACACATACACACACACACACACACACACACACACACACACACACCACTTAAAGATACTTCAGCATTGCTGCCAGCTCTATTTTCCAGTGTCTAAGTGAAACACTAGCCCTTGGTTGGCTTGATTCTGATCCATCTTCAGGCTTGTATTAGAATCAGTCCCAGCCCCTTGGTTGCCTAAGTACCATGCATATAAGAGTACATTGGTGCCATCCCTTGATTGTAGCTGCTGCACAGACACTCACTAGGAAGCAGATTTTAGACATAAAGAACTACCTATTATTCATTCCCATATGTATTATCCAGAGATATCAAAAATCAGAAATTCAATAAAGATGGACATGTTGCATAAAATGCATTTGGCATTTTCATTCTATGCATGAGTCAATGTGATGTATAATGTCTTCTTTGTTTTTTTGTTTGTTTCTCGAGATGAGGTTTCTCTGTGTAGCCCTGCTTATCCTGGAACTAGCTCTGTTGACCAGTCTGGCCTCAAACTCAGATCTGCCTGCTTCTACCTCCCAAGAGCTGGGGTTAAAGGCATGTGCCACAACTGCCCAGCTAATGTCTTAGCAATTACTTTATTTTACTTGCAAAAGAAGTCTCTATAAGCATTCCTAGAAAATTTAGTAAATTAATGTTTTCTTAATAAATTATTAGTGAATTCTTGTTGATTATTTAGAGACATAGAAAATAATATGTAATTGCCTAAAAAAGCAACACAAAATGCTAACATGATTTTAATTACATAACAGGATGTATATTATGTAATAAGATCCCTCTTATACATACATACGTATATGTATATACATATACATATATGTGTTGGTTATGCTTTGCTGCCTTATGATAGTGGTGATTTATGGTGTTTTTAGTCAATGTAAAATGATAAATTTACTTCAAGTCACAATTTATTTTTTGACTGTGACTTAGTCATATTCATACATATTAATACATTTTGTCTGGCATTTTGTTTTTCCAAATCTTTTCCCCAACACAAGCAACCCAAACTACTTGTGTCTGTTGTGTTTGTACCTGCCCTGGGGTTCTACAACTGGGTCCCAGATACTGTAAAATGCAGAGGGGAAGTCCCGTGTCTCAGCAGCATCATCAGTGGCATTCTGGCTAACCTCCTAATAGAAAGTCAGCCCTTTGCTTTCCTCCAAAAAGACCCTGGTTTATTTCTTCAGAGCAGTGAGTCCTCCTTGTGAATTTCCATGCCTATACTTGCCACATCCTAAAAAAATCAACTGCGTTTAACCTACTCCCTTCCCCCACAAAGTTCTTCCTTGATATATTGCCTCCCTTTCTCTGGGAAGAGTGAGTAACACAAAGACAGGGCTTTCCATGGTTGTCAGACAGCGGAGAGATACTGGAGCTGCTCTTCTGGTTTATTTATATTCATCTTTCCTCTAGGAGCAAAGGATGGCTCTGCATAGATGAAGAGATACATGCCATGGACATGCCCCCTCATTAGGACTTGAGAAGCCTGATGACACAAAACAAAGTCTATGGAAGCCAATTTGTTGTCTTTGCCCCTTGACAACATAGAAAAGGGAGCATAAAGCATAGAAAAGTAAGACTTTCCCATCATTGCCTTTTTTCTAACAGACACTACACTGGACCAGGGGTAAGATCAATATTATGGATATGCATGGATGGGGTTTCAATCTCACTGTTATAACTCTTTGCATGGAATTCTGAAAATGTATTTGTTAGGTATTGGTTTGGGACCTCAGTGGCTACTGCTTTCCCTTAGATATAAACATTAAGCAGAACCCAAATATTTACTTAAATAATTTCAAAGGGGCAAAGATCTGTGTGTGTATATGTGTGTGCATGAGAGAGAGAGACAGAGACAAAGACAGATAGACAGACAGACAGACAGAGATGAAAAGAAAAGCATTAACTGGTAGACTAAAGAGCATGCCATTTTTGTGATAACTGTGTCTTTTATATCTATGGACACAAGAATGAAAATTAGAGATCACCAGGTAAGAATAACTTGGCTGGAGAATCTTTACAACTTGCAAGCAATGCATGCTCCTCTCTGACACATTATAGCCACAAACATAATCAATACATATTTAAGCATTTAATGAAAAATGAATTTGTGCCATAAAGCCAAATTTATTAGTGTTTACAGCTTCAATCTTTCCAAACTCTTCAGCTTAAAAACCATGAAAGGCCAGGAAAAAAAAAAACTGAAATTAATTCAGGCTGATGAAGAATCTCACATAGGACATTAAGTTGCTTAAATGTTACTGAGCATAAAATGCCATGATAAAGTGGCATCTTGCTGTGTCTCTATTACATCTTCAGCACTAAAATTAATTTATGATCAGTCGTCAATTCATTTACATGTCAATTTATGCTAAATCCTTCCTTGCTGACAAATGCTTATCCTTAGATCCATTAAGCTGGAGTAAAGTCTGTGCTCTCTAATATGACCCTGCTAATTGTTGCATTACCATTTTTATGAGCTACAAAAACTTATGGCCACCGATTTTTTGAGCCAATATTTAATCCAGGAACTCTATTAGATAGCAGGATTTGTCTAACTACTTGCTAAGGGAAATCTTCTATAATTGTCTTTGGTGAAATTATTCCAAATATTGACCTTCTCTAAATGTAGAAAAAAATGGGAAGATATGTGGGAAATGTTTCTGATACTCTAAGATTTGGATGAGTAACAAATCTACCTATTCTCCAGGTATGTGAATATTTGTGTGTGTGTGTGTGTGTGTGTGTGTGTGTGTGTGTGTGTGTGTGTGTGTAAAACATACAGGAAAACTAAAAGGAATTATTAGATAGTCTTTTCCTTAGGTTGCATAACATCTGTTAACTTGTTTTGCTCAGATTAAAATCATATATGTATAATATCTACCCTTTCATCATCAAATTTTGGCATCTAATTTGTCTTAAAGGTCCTAGAGCTGTTGAAGTAGCCTACCACAATAAATTTGTCACTTGTATAGGCTTTATCAGAAATGTTCCTTCATACTAAAAAACAAAAAAACAAGTTTTTTTTTTTTAAAGAATTTTTGCAGCAGAGGAAAAACCTCAGGCGAAATATTTTAATGGCCAACTTTCCAAAAACCCGTGTAGCAAATGAGAGGTGGGGGCTGTCAAGTGCTGTGTTTTCACACTGATCTGGTGAACAAGTTCTAGAAAACAAAAATTAAACTTTCCCAAAACAGCAAAAGAAAACAGTAGCAGAATTTCCATTTAGTCACCCTGTGCATGAGGGTTGCAACACTCAGGGCAATCTCTATATCACTTAACAACACTCATCACTGAACTTTATTCTGTCACCAGGCAGTTAGAACCTCAACTATATGTTAAGGACACCCCGTTCCACCCTGCCTCATCTGCCTTTTATAATTTTCTTTTCATGGTGGTATTAAATCCAGGAAATGCTTTTATCTGCCTTCTACCATGCCTGTTGGAAAAGAAATGCCAAATCCTGTCTCTCTGGTACCCCAACATGATGGGTTGATGTTTACTAGCTTGTTTCTGGAAATGGAAGCTTTTCAGTGTTTCTTTCCAACCCACAACAAGGGCACACTGCAACACCAAAACTATTTTTTGTGCTTTGTGACAATCAAATAGTTATGCAGGAAAAGTTAGATGCACAGATTACCAAAAAAAAAAAAATGATAAAAATGGTAATTTCTTTAAAAATACTGACAGATAAATTTTGACAGTCTGCTGTAACTGAATATAGAACCAAGTATGAGACAAATAAATGTCACATCTGAAAACTCATCATAATCTTGATCACGTAAGTACACAGTTAGGGTTAGTTTGTCCATATAACTTTGTGGTTTCTTTTTTTGAAACACATATTTATCCACCTACGTGTACATTCAGAAGAAAAAGCCTCATGTTGGGCAATAAACTAGTCATCATTTTCTTATTACATAAGATTAAGTTCAGAGATAAATGTTAGACATTCCCAAAGCAGGGGTGATAGTCATTTTAGTGGGCATAAGACTGATTTTTGTATATATATTTTTTTAACCGCTTAAGGTAGATGAAGTGTTGTGATTTATCTGTGACCTGGTTTCCTTATTATAAAATATAGCATCAGCAATCAAATAATCTTGAAGGTTAAGTGAGCTACAACCTAGGGTAGATCCTAAGAACAAAGGGCAGGACACATCTTCGAAGTTCCAGATACTCGGTACTCCAGACTTCCAAATCTCAGTCATCCATTCTTGTCCTGTCTTTGTGGTTCTTTCCTTCCTCTGAAGATTCTTTCTCTCTTCTTTTGTTTCCTTGCTATGCTTTTAAGGTGTGAAAAACCAAGTCTGCCTGGGGTAGTGCACGCATTTAATTCTTGCATGCAAATCATCCTTGTGTATATAGTAAGTTCCAAGACAGAAGTGCTACATAGTAAGAACCTGTCTCAAGAAGAAAAAAATAGAAGAAAATCATTCTTAAATCTATGGGCCATTCAAAAAGCAGCCACCTCTGTGCTTAGAAGAATGTTCTGCATTTATTAGGGTGCTTTTTATTCTTCCTCTTTATTATCACTATTATTGTTGTTTATTATTATATTATTATTATTATTATTATTATTATTGAATCTAAATTCCTGATCTAGTGTTTATAAGTAAGGGACACAGAATAAATGCTTGTTTGGGCAATAATTATATGAAGCAATAGGTTTGTCAATACATGCTTTTTGATACTAAGTTCAGATAATTTGGAACCATTGATAATTTCTGCTTTTGACTTTTTTTTTAAAATGAATGTTCATTTCAGAATTTAAGGAGCTCCACAAGGTATTCAATTGCTCTGAACATATTCTGCATTAATGTACTTTTTTACAAAGGAGAACTCTGTTTTTATAATAATTTTATTTATTTGTTTGTTTTTATAGGTATTTTGCCTGAATGTATGTCTGTGCACTAACCTGAGTTACAGGTACAAGAAAGGACAAAACAATAGAAGTTCTTATTTAGCTAGTGTAGTGAGAGGTATGTTACTTGGGAGATGGATTTTCATGGGACACATTCACTATGGAGAAATACGTAACTAGATGGCCTGAGGTTTTATATAGGGCAACAATTAAGCAATGAATTCAAGTATCAAAGGAAACTTTGTTTTCTTAGCTATGAAAGTGTTCTCTGGCATGAACATGGAATTCGTTCCAGGAGAAGTGCAGATTGTTTGACTATCCTCACCTAAAACTGCCTAACTAGCTCCTAGCAGTTGAGTATGTAAAGGGCAAAATGAGGTTCTGCTACCTTAGGGAGGTACATATTGTCTCTGGCATTATAAGATTTAATAAGGAACTTCAGAAGCTATAGCTGACTTTTGCCATTATTCTTGGAACTTTCCTTGCATTCTTAATAGGAAACAGTATGGTATTACCAGTGAAATATGCAAAGATATTTTCAGAATTTTGCCCTAAAGTAGATTATGCTAGAAATCCAGGCAAAGAGGCTTAACATAATAGTGTACTAATAAGTCAGGTCTCACGGCATCCAAAAATTTTAACTTTTGCTCTGTCCCCTTCAATTCGATCTATGTTTCCAATCCCAGGAATATATCTGCGGTTTTAAAATCTTAATTAGCTTCGTATGGAGCTCAGCCTCCAGGCAAAAAACAAACTGAAATTCGATCCATGCCTCAGATGCTGAGAATCACAAAAAATGAAGGCAGAGGTTCTGATGTGTCCTCTGTACTTTCACATACCAAGGTCCACCAGTGCTTGTAGATCTACTGGGAAGACCCAGTTCTACAAAGATTAGGAAGATACTGGAACACAAAGAAGTCAGGGAGATTGATCAAAAGCATTTTAGGATGAAAGGAGTCATCCAAGTGAACATAGATATAGGTGGTCTGAGATGATGCAGCAGAGAGCAGAGATCAGAATTAGGTTTGGAGTAGCTATGTCCTCATTATCCAATAGGGGGCATATTTGTGAGTCAAGGGGTAGATAACTCAGGGAGAGAAAGACAGAAATTCGACTCGATCTGATTCCTTTGTGTGTATATGAGATTTCAATTGTACAATTTTAAAGCAATGGAAATGGGTTGTTTCTCAGTCCTAGGCTCATCATAGGCATGCACCAACTTAAGCCTTTGCTTATTGAACAAGAAAAATGGGGGAGGAGCTAAGTAATAAACAGTCAAAATAACTATACTTCTTGGCAGAGGACTGGTGATTAGATTCAGCAATGTGGAATGCATAAATGTATTACTTATCTCACTATACATGTTTCCACTCCAAAAATAGTACCATGTGCAACCTAAGAGAGAAGCTCCTGGTGAAGACTTGCTTATTATCATCAGTGAATGATTTTACAGAGTGAAATATCAAGAAGCATTTTTAAGATCTCATTCACTTTGTATGTTGCTCCCGATATACAAATTATATCATTTCGAAAAGGAAAGGTTTTTCATATAATAGACTTGGTTCTCTAGCAGAGTGAACTTTTCATGAAAGCCTGGGATATAATTGAGTTTTCTTTCATGTCTTTAAAGCTTTTTAAAATTCATGAATTTCCTTATCATTTTAGCAGCAAAGCCAAAGTATTTCTAAATCCTTTTTGAATTTGGTGTTTAACATTAACATATTTAAAATGTTACAAAAATAGATGGAGTGGAATACATCTTACATAAGGAAGCATTTGATTTGTGATACATTTTAATGTTACAAATAGGTCATTTATTCTTTCTTATTCTATCCGTTTTGTTACCTGTCACAGAGCTGTCTAGATTGTCCATACTGGATCCAGGTGTCTGGTCTAGTGCTCTGAGGGGCCTGGGGATTTCTATCGGTTCCTCTTCATCATCAGCATCCTCATCTGGAACATCTGTTTCCAAATCAGAAATCAAGGCTCCGGACACATAACCTAATGGTGGAACTGGGGGCTGTGGAGGTGGAGTATTGCTTTGAATGTGCCTGGAATTTAAATGGAAAGAAACGAAACACGAGAAGCAATTCATTAACTTTCAACAAAATTGTAGTTCATGTTAAATGGCATGTTATGGTAACTCATACTGTTTTCAATATTTGCTAATACACAGCATTTTCTTTCACTTCAGCAAAGACACTGTGATATGGACACATGCCTTACCAAATAGCATAAACTATAAAATTTCTTATATGTTTATAAGGCAACACACAGAGATGAAAATATATACTTAGTATTTTTATATCAATAAATTATTCAAAAGAGAATAGAAAATATTGTCACCAATCATTTTTACATTCCCACCCCCCAATAACCAAAGATATTTGACTTCCAGGTTAGTGTTGAAATCTAACTCACTTGTTTTAACCTATGCAGCATGTTTGAAGAAAGTTTGTCAGGTGGGGGCCTGATTGCCCTGACCCTGCCTCTGGCACACTTCCTGTCCTATGAGGATTGCTTTTGGTATGATTCCCATCACATCAGGCTGAACAGCTGTTCCATTATCCCAATGGAGATTAGATACAAATACTTTGTGCTCTCTAGATATTTGCAATGTATCTCAAGAACCAAGTCTTAAGTGGAGGGACTGAATTTACAACATAAGGCATGTTCAGTTACTTCGTTGGAATGAGTGAAGAAGTCTAATCCCAACATTATAAAATTAACAGACCATCCATGCATGGTGATTTGTTTATTAGAAAATATTTAAGGAAAGCCTGAGTGTCTCGGTTCTCATTTTATGATAAATACAATGTGGAACTGGATTCTGAGGTCCACTTGCTGTGCTGTGAGACCATTAAATATTTCCTCATAATCTATAAAATGCTCAGTTTGAGGCAACTCATGATTATTTGTAACTGTCAACAAAGAGTGATTGTGTTCCATGTCTGAACATTTTTTCTTGACTTCCTACAGAAGTATTTAAAAGGCCCCTCCCATGTAAGAGTCATTACAGATAAGTACAATACATTTTATTTTTTTGCCACTGTTTTTTAAAAAAGTTGAAGGGTTTCTGTCCTCATATGCAATCTTTTGAGAAAATGTTCCCTTTTCTAAAATTTGCTTAATATTCCCCTGTGAATTGCATCTGTGAATTTATAAACAATTGTGAACCTAACAGTACTCTAGATCCTTCAGTGATAAAAAGCCCAAGAATGTTAGTCCTGGACATCACTTCAGTGTGGCCAGATTTGATCTCTAGTGTTACAGAGCAGTTGTTTGAGCTGGCATGCAACCCCTTGGCATACATCACAACCCACTCATCTACACTGAGGAAAGAAAAGCAAGTTTTACTAAACTCTGTTAGAGTGAATATTGTGCTCTGACAGGCTTACTTTGCCATACACGTGGTACCACATCCAGTTTGTAAATTGAGGAAAGAGAGCACCACATGACAAATAAGAGAATATCAAGCAGTATGGCATTTGTGGTCCATTTTACTATAATGCTATAGATTTGGAGGATGTGTTGGGATCGAACAGACCAACACTGAAATCCTATATAGCTGTTGGAATGTCTTGATGGGAAAAATTACAAAGGAATGAAAAAAATGTATTCATCAATTTAAGCAGAATTAGAAGTTAATCTGATATATGAGATTAAGGTATAAAAATAACTATCTTCTAGTAATAGGAATTGTTTTGAACATTTCAATAGGCAGTATGAATAGTATCTCTGGAGATGCAGCTGGGAGCTTTTTATATGTAGAGTTCTGTGAATGTGATATGTAATTGTGTAATCTAAAGTAGGAGGCACTTCCAAATCACAAGAGCAAACAAGGTACTTTTTGGATAAAGGATGAATTACTACCTACCCTCATATGCAAAGTTATCTGCAGCATTCATAATATTATAGATTGTGTAGGAAGAGTCTCAAGGCAAGAAACAAGGTCTAGTGTATGGGTATGTGGAAGATAATGGAAATGACTTAGTCATTCACCCAGTCAGGAGATACCTATGAAGCAATTACTCAATGGGAGATTTTAAGTGTGAAAAGACATAAGTAACCAATTCAAGTAAAAGTCTAACCCCTTCTAAACATTTTCAGAAATTAGAATATAGACAGGTAGTTTGCTAAGGATCAAGAAATATGCAAACATTTAAATCTTAAAAACAAAACAAAACATGAAGCCTAATAGATAGGCTCGCCATAACTAAAAAAGTGTAGACATTGTTTTCTAAAACCTGGTTGTAGTCTCTACTCTCATAAGCATGTTCTTTCTGGTTCAAGTGTCTGTAGACTTGGAAACCTTGGTTTATGCAATATTTTACAGGACAAATCATCATAGGGCTTCAAGTCACAAAGTAGTAGCTTCATCTCTCAGTGGTCTGACTACTAAGGTCAGCTATGAGAGAAGACAACTTCAGTAGACCTAAGGCCATGTCTCTAGCTCTGCTCCCATGTACTTCTTGCCTTAGTAATACTCCATGCATTTTGCTAATGCTGGGTAAACAGGGCTACCTGAAACTCCAATGAGAGATCTCTGCCTTTCGAATTTTTCAGAATTTTGTACCACATCTCTTCCCTTGGCTTATTTTAATCCATTGTATTTTATGAGAATAATTTGTAACTGTGGTTATAGAAGATCCAGTGAATTATTAAAACTATTTTAGCATGTTCTAAAACTTCAGAGAGATTTTGGAGATTTTGTGATCATATACTTAATCATAATTTAAGGTATTATTAGGAAGGTCCCTTCCAAATTATTAGCATCACTATCATTTTATATATAGCAGAAGTATATATATACATGATATATATACATGACATAGTCACCCAAGTCATACATCTGTAAGACTCATTTATCTTTATGGAAATGGATCTAAACTTGGCTCTTCTGCATGGAATTCTATACTAAGCAATCAAAATCCACTTGGAGGTAGGAACTAGGTATTATTGTATATTAATTTGTCCAGGAGATTCTAATATGAATCAGAGCCATGTTTAAAGTATAAGTGACAATATTGTATGGCTTCATAAGTCAAAATCCAATATCTCATCATTCAATTGTTTTAAACTTAGTTGTATTTTGAACAAAGGAGCTTTATGTAAAACAATATTGTTTAAGAATAAGCATGTTTGACTATTGAGAATATATCTGTTGATTCTGAAGAAATAAAGGGCTTCTGCTCCTTAGCCAAAAACATGTTTGTGACAGCACAGAGTGTTTTTCCCTATTTGGGTAACTTCTCGAATATATATGTAGGTGTATTTTAAAAATAAGCAGCTCATAAACAACAAAGATTATAAATATTTCACTATGAATACGTTTTAGTAAATAGAGCTAGACAAAAATGGAAAATCTTTCATCTTCAAGTATGATGTAAATCAACAGAAGATACTTTTTGATAGGTCATATACATTGACATGTAAATCAGTATTGACGAAAAACAAAATTCTCTAAAAATCCTGATGCTTAGCCCTGTTTCTGTTTCTGCCACATTTTTATAGAACACCTAACAGACTTCCATCTGTGATTTATGGATTTGCAGTTTTATCAGGAAAAAATGTAATGTGTTCTTGCATTTCTCTTGAAACACTTACTCTTTTTATTATTTTTCTAATCCACTTAATTCAGTTCAAACAGGGTCTTTTAATAATTGACACTGTCCATACTAATTTTCAGAAGTATGCATTTACATAGTCACAACCACATGCAGAATTAACCACAGGCACTTTAAAGAATGTGAAAGGAGTCCTTTATTGTGGCATTCAAAACAAGTTCAAGGATAAAATAATTGGAGCTAGTTCGTGAGTGAGAAAGGATTCTGCTATTGACAAAAGCACTTCAGTCTGAATCCTTCATTCATTCTCTAACTAGCCTAGTGATGTTTGTCAGGTTACTTAAATTTCTGTCACCACTTTCTGTGTGTGTGTGTGTGTGTGTGTGTGTGTGTGTGTGTGTGTGTGTGTGTGTGTGTGTGTGTATGGCTAACATATTATCTAAACAACTTTTCATACCACCCACACAGACTTATAGGCATCTCTGCTTAATATACGTCCCAAAACATTTACATATGTAGAAAGTATGTGGCCTGTGGCTAACAGAGGATATTTACCATGTTTGTTTTGCTATATCAAACTGATAGGCCCTTGTTAACTCATCCAAGTGAGCTTGAAGCATGGGTTGCATCTCTTCCCGTGGGGATGGAGTAAGAGTGGCAGTGGACTGCTGTCCAAAGGAGATAGCAGGTGAAGAGGCCACACCGCGAACAGGAGGCGTTGGGACCCTATCATCGTCTTCTTCCAGCTCATCTTCCATACCCTGGTGCAAATATGTTTGCACTGGTAATGGTGGGCACCAGCTGTCACTGTCATAGCTGAAATTAAATAAGGAAATGTGTTCACTGACACACACACACACACACACACACACACACACACACACACACACACACACACACGTACACAATAGCAATAAATAACAACCCAATGGTGTCTAAAAAGTTTCAAAAGTCTATGTCTTCCTTATCACATTATTGAGGCTATTATAGTAAACTACCTGACTATTATTATCTTAGTTCTTGTTCTTAATTAAATGTACAATCTCAGAATGTCTCAACTCATTCTTAAAATACCTTATTAGCTAATTGTTACCACACAACTGCAAATGGCAATAACTTCCCACCAAAGTTACTCATGTGGAAATACCAATTTGCTAATTAAAGACAATTAATGAAGTCAATGCTTAGAGATGCATCCACCTCCTTTTCTTGTGTATCCTTGTGCACAAACAGAATATGCCAATGATGCTGATTGACCATCTAACACATGTTTAAGAATTATATTTACTCTTTTACACCTATGGCAACCAGTTATTCCATATAATATACCTGTCATCAATGCTTGGTGAATAGAAACTCACAACATGTTTATCTCAACATATAATTCCAAAAATCTTGTAAATAAAAAGTAATTATCTAATTTCAGTAAAAATTGTTTGCCACAAAATCCATTATTTTATATATTTTCAGTTTATAAAATTTACTTTGAAGATTTAGATAGCATATCAATGCTATTTTAGAATGTATCCTGGGTCAAGACTATAGACTAGTAATGCATTAAATTCTAAATAACAGTTCTATTTACACCAACTCCATAGTCCTAGTATTTCCAGCAAACAAATAAATCCTAAAATACTTTTAAAAAAGACTTTTCAGCCGGGCAGTGGTGGTGCATGCCTTTAATCCCAGCACTCGGGAGGCAGAGGCAGGCGGATCTCTGTGAGTTCGAGGCCAGCCTGGTCTCCAAAGCGAATTCCAGGAAAGGAACAAAGCTACACAGAGAAACCCTGTCTCGAAAAACCAAAAAAAAAAAAAAAAAAAGACTTTTCAAAAGTTGTGCTTCCCAAAAGGCTAAACCAGTAATTATAGTTTAGATGGAAGAGAGGCTCATGAAGCCATGCTCGGCAAAAGGGAGCTGTGGCTTCTAGAAGACAGGAAGTTGTTGTCTTTGGTGATGTAGCCACTGGGAAGCTATTCAGGCACCAGTGGACAGACTCATGCCATGCCCATGTTAATAATTCTGGTTAAACACAAGCAAAAGTCAAACAGAAAGATACATGAATAAGAATGGCTCCCCATAGGCTCATAGACTTGAATGTTCGGTCACCAGGTGATGCCTATTAGGAGGTGTGGCCTTGTTGGAAGAAGTGTGACACTGGAGGTGGACTTTGAGCTTTCAAAATGCTCAAGCCAGAACCAGTGTCTGTCTCTCTGTCTTTCCTCCTGACAATCTGGATATCGACTTCTCAGCTACTTCTCTAGTACCATGTCTGCCTGTGTATCATCATGCTACCTACCATCCTGATAACTGACTAAACCTCTGAACTGTAAGCAAGCCCCAATTAAATGCTTTCCTATAGAAGAATATAGAAGAATTGCTGGGGTCATAATGTCTCTTCACAGCAATAGATCATTGGGTAAGACAACATGGAAGGTAGTAGAACCTTGGTAAGAGGAAGGGAGGAAGTTGGTAAGGGTATGAGTAAAATAAGAAGATGGAAGAATGACTGTGCATAGCTGATGTGATTCACCAGCCAAAGAGCCCACTGTAGGAATAGAAACCTGGAGAGCTCAAAGTCTCTGAGTACTGGCAAGGCTCTGCTGGCCAATAGTAATAGGAATATATTAAGTTACATATGTGCCAGCCCAGAGGCAGGTACTGAAGTGCTCAGTTTCCAAAAGAGATAAAGAGAGAACAATATTGGCCATAAGAGAGAAGAGGAAGGAATGAGTCAGTTACACAAGACCTCATCACTTCCAGAGAGCTTGGAACAGTGTCACCTCTACCTGTTTAGTCTCACTGGATCTCCAAAATCTTGTTTCCACAACCCAAATAGTCTCCACTCCAAGTTAACGTTACATTTGGCTCCTTTGTTTTGTGTCTGTGGTCACTTACTTTTGCCTTGCTGAGGCTACATTGATGCCCTTGTGTTTTGGGGAGCTTAAACTGAAAGCTCCACTTTGAGAGTACAGTTTAGAAGGATGGCTGTCCCTAAATATCTTTTATACTATTGTGAACAGCAGACACATTGCAGTGTGTTATCTGTACACAAAAATGATACGGGCTAAATCTGTATCCCTATTTATTAACTATATAATATGTGCCAGTCTGTACTGAAAAAAAAATATGTTTTCCTAGCACATTGTCATTTTAATTTGTTTTATGGAGATCACAGTTTTCATTTGAAGAAAGGGTTCTATTGCTCTAAAATCTGTAGCCAGCATCCTGTGTTGCATTGAATGCTCTAAGGTTTTCAAATCCAATCAATCCTGCTGACTATTTACAAATTTATCTATGAAGACATCAGAACAGTATAAGAGAGCCATTTACTTTTCTTCATTCTGTTATGTTCATTTAACATAGTTAGCTTCAACATATTTTCTAGACTGAGTACACCGTTTGTCAGCAAGACTCTCACACTGAAACCAAATGGTTTTGTTTCCTTCTCCCTTTACAACTTTGTAGCCTGGTATATTTGGCCATAGAAACAAACTTATTTCAAACAAATTTCCCCTCTCTAGGTTCTCTATTCTACTCTTACAAGTCTTCAAGTTAAATTCTAAATTTTTAATTTGTAAAACTTACTGACAAAGCTAACCAGTACTCAAATATTACATTACAGAATTACGAGCAGCAATCTTATTGAATATTGATTTGAAAATGGATTTTAGAATTCCAGTGTTGATTCTTTTACTCATTCAGTTTAATATTTAACTTTTCATATTTTTACTGTATCTTTTCTTCAAGGAGATTTAGTTCCCTTATAGCTGGCCAAAATCATATTCATTGACATGCAAAGAGCTTCATTAAAAGAAAGTTTAAGTTTCTTTACATGACTTATTTGAGTTTGAGTGCCTATTGAGGTAAGAAATACATATTTAGAACCTAATAAAATTATTGCCCATTTTCAGTATAGAACATGTTTACTGTTAACCATTACTAATAGCGAAAGTCAAGTTTACTCCAAAAACTTTGTTAAAAAAACAACACATTTTGTAGCAGAAATTAATAGTTGTATTTTCAGTATTTACCTTGGCATAATCCAAAGCTATTATACAAAGTACTATGTGTTTAGTATTTCAAATAAAAATAGCCCATTAGTATCAAAAATATTCCTACTTGATGAATAATAGGCAATTCTTTAAACAATCTAAATGATGTATAAATTTAGAATATACCATGGGTAAGACAAGAGAGATACCATGGTTAAGACAAGAGAGAGAAGCATGTGATATATACATTATTTACAATGATAAAGTTAAAAGCTTTAGAGTAAATTATACTTGATTCATTTTTTATTCAAGTAATACTGGACAAAGGAGAGGCTACTTAAAAACTTTGATATTATGAAAAATTATAATAGTAGGTAAATAAATTACATAGTGTACTATGTTACTTAAACCACTTTTATTAACCTTTCATTAAAGTAGGGTGGATGCTATCATCAACATTCCTCTATATTCTTTGCAAAGATAATTGGAACCACAATGAATAAAACTGATCACCCTTCATGGACAAGGAAGTCTGAAAAAAAGTGCATAATTCAATGTGGTTTCTACCAATAGAAGAAAAAATAAAAAGTGGAAAAAATATCCCAAAGAGTTGGAGACTAACACTAGTGAATGAAGGAATGAAGGATGTACTTCATGTCATGATATGCAGAGAACTGCTCATCACCTCCCTGGTATTCATATTTGAATCCACTCCTAAGGACTAGATAGAAAGGTTTAGTGCAGTTACCAAGAAAAGAAGAGATGGGAGCAGGTGACTGCATATTTTATATATACAGCTCTGTTTAATGGTTTCCTTCATATTTTATAAGATCCACTTGGCTCAAGTAAATAATGCTGGGAATGTTCCAGCAAAATGGCCACTATGAAAATGCAAAGGGATGAAAACAAGACAGTGATAGTGGGCAGGAGGAGGAAGGCTACAGTCAGAAGAAAGCCCTGGTTGGGAATAGCAATAATGTTGATAATATAGTCTCTAGTTACTGATTGCAATTTGTAGTATTGCACATCTTATTTAAGGCATAAACTTGTGATATTTTTTGCAGTAACCTACAAACTCTACAAAAATACTCCCAATGGACAACCAAAGCTCTTTTGTCCAACCTTCCCGAGGCAAGTCCTTGTTCCCTGACATTCTGATAGCCAAGTTTGAGGCATCCTATTATCTGTCTTTCCTAATGAGTAATGATCAAAATGACAGCAAATCAATGCAGCATGCGAACTAACTTATTAAAGGCCAGATACAAATACCAAATTACTAATAAAAATACAATAACGTTAAACTCCAGCAGAAGCTTGCCAATCTCTAATTGCAAGAACAAAGCAAAGTGCCTATTTAATTACTATTGAATTCTTCCATGCAGCCTATGACTATAATAAATGTATTACAGTCAGAGCTAGGCCCTAATACATTTAACACATTGCCTTTTTCAAACAGAAGAAGCATATTAAGAAGGGAAAACACAGCACCATGGCTACATGATTGAATTAACATTCAAATATCATTTCATTTGAACAATGATTGAATAACTCCTGCTATTTTGTGCTGTGAGGAAAGAAACTGGCCATGGAAGGCTTAGAAGGTAAATTGAAGACTATGCCCTTAAGAAGCAATACTACAAATCATAATTAGTAACTAGAGACTATATTTTCAACATTATTGTTAATCCCGTCTGGGACTCTCTCCTGATGCCCACCATCACTTGCTTTTATCCCATTATATTTTCATATTTTCTGGCTACAATTTTAAAACGCAAACTATTAACTAATAATCCTGTAATAATCCCTTTGATGAAATATGTAGCTCTTGTTTTTCATGAGATTGTGAGATATTTACATCACTGGTATGAATTAAGATCATATTCACAATTTAATTTTTAAGCCAGGATAAGAAAGAGTGGGCTCTTGACTGCTAATTTCAAATGAAAACATTTTGATTAGTTAAATAATCATTGTTTGCATAACTATGAGCACTATTTCACAGAGAAACAAATGAAGTCTATTGGAGAGATAGAAAGATGGAGGAAAGACTTGTGTGTATTGGTATATGAGTAGACTATATATGCTATAATATGTATGTATGTATAGATACATACTACATGTGCATGTGTAAGATAGCATTCATAAAAAGAAAAAAGGCAAAAATTATAAGCAAATGCATATGATATTTACAAGATTTGAACAAATATAAACCATAATCCACTATGTAATTAATTACATTTAATATGTTAATACTTCTGTGTAAAACAAAATTTCTGAAGAAAAAAAATCTCCATATATTTTGTATTCTTGGGTTGTATACAAGCCTAGTCAAAATACTAATTTGCAAGCTGAAAGCAGTACATAGCATTTAGAAATATTAATATAGGTAAAATATTTCATTTGATTTTTTTGTAGTAAAAAACATTAATCTGTGCCTTTGTGTTTCAAATCAATCACCACTCAAACTAATAGAAAACTAACTCATGGGATATTTGAGAAAGAATAGAGAAACATCACATTTAAGGGCCATCAAAAAGAAATTGTCTAACTTAAAAAGACTTTGTTATAGAGTGTGCATTGACTTGAATCTCTTATTGTTCCGTTCCCTAAATTCCCATCAGAGCCGATGATTAAAGTTCTACCCACTGGTCAGGTCCCCACAATTATCCCATTGTGATGCTGCTCTCCTGGTGGCGCCCTGCTATGGCCAGACATCAAGTCATTAGGAAGCTGCACGGGATGATGAAGAAGGTTACTTTAATTCCCTTTCAGCCTTTCTCAGGAGTGCCTCTTTAGTTCACAGAGCTGTGGGTCCTTGCTTTCAAACTAACAAGCAATATTATAAATGGAGGTTGATTATCATGATTGCAGACAATCTAAAGCACTTGAGGGCCAAGGATTCTCACTCCTCAATACGGGCTGTTTTATATTTATCAGCTGAAAATATAGAGAGATTGCAAACAGTAAAGGAGGATGCGATGAGCCTGGAGGGAGGAGAGGCAGTCAAATGATTAGGAAGTGCACAGCAAAAAAGAATAGAGAGGGAAGTGCAGCCTTGGCCATGTTGTCAGAATACATCACCTTCTTACCCATTTTCCTGTTGTTCTGCAGCATAGTGCCCCAGCTCTGTCCCAGGAAGGGGCTGGACTGGAGGAGGAGGTAGAGGGACATTAGCCCAAGTCGATCCATTGTTTTTCTGCCCTTTAGAAGAATTTTTGTTTTTCTTCTTTTTTCCACCTTTCCCACCTGAAAGCAATAAACACATGTATTCAGAGAGGCTGATTATCCAAAGAAACAGAGTATATCAGATGCCAGGATGTGTTAATGTTTTCAAAACCAGAATCAGTATGTTAGACATGATTTAAAAAAAAAAAATCTAAGCAATGAAATGAAACGATCAGGATAAGAAAAACATTTTTCTATGGATTCCACCAGTGGCATTGTTTCTCCTAATTCATCATCTGCAGAAGTGAATGAACCAAAAAATTTGGCCACTGTATTGAGTGAATTTATTGATTTATTCACCCCTGCTACTTCCACATTTCCATTGTTAGATGAAATAATGGTCCATAGCAAATTCTTTTAAATGTCAGATTTTACTGTGTTTATAATGCTCCTTTACATAATCTGTCTCAGTGGATAATGCAGTGTCTAAGGATACAAGCTAAACTTTTCCATTAGAATTTATTCAATTTAATTAATCCAGAGGAATAATGTTCTCTCCAAAGCCACTGGTAAAAAAAAAAAAAAAAAAAAAAAAAATCAATCAACTACAATCTAGCGAATATCTCTAAATGCCTCACCAAGATACATTTCATAGACTTTTTGTCTAATGAATAGCAGAATTATTTGTATATATCATGCTAAAAACTCTCAACCATTTTAATTTTAATATTTCATAAAATTCAAAAAGAAGGGAATATCATGGAAATAGAGTAATTAGGTTCTGTACTTTGTGCAATACTTATGCACAAATATAAGTAAGCCAGCAGTAATATAAACCTTATCTGAGAGTACATGAAAATTAACAAACTATGAAATATGAAAAAAAATCATTTGAATTATGCTATATATTTTATTCTTCCAAAATTAAATAAGTAAAACTTCTTCATTAACAAGGATGGTACCAAGGTTAATACAAGGATGAATAGTCTTTGAGCAAAGAAGCAAAGGATGTTTCAAGGCTACCTAAGCAACATATATGACTCCTACAACAGCTTTTATGCATGGACCAACAGTGGTATTGACTCCTTGCACTTAATCTTTATTAAAGTAAACAGTGTAAGTGTAAGGTATTTCTAGCATTGCTATCTAGTCATGCAGATGAAGCTCATCTATTTTTCTTTCTCCTCTCTATTACTAATCTGAGTTAGCAAAATCAGATTATATACTGTAATAATAATAATACATTGGAAGCCCAGCAACAGATAACACTGTTACATTAGACATGCACATTATTGTGGATTACACATTTTCTACATGCCATGCATGCCTACATTCCTATCCATTATATCATCCCAGTACACAGTATCTTCACATTTGGTTTTACTTCTTTGATGGGAGAAAGGCATGACAGGGAATGAGTACAGGCCTCTTCTACACTAAGCCTGTATGGGTAAGAGCTTGATTTCTAGACTTGAGGGCTCATTCATTTATGATATCATCGGTCAGTCAGTATCATTTTAATTTCCATACACAGAAAATAGTTGTTTATATTTCCTTGAGCTATCTTTAGAAATACAAAAGACATTGCATGCAAAATATTAAGTACAGAGTGCCAGTCATTATTATTCTCTTTCATCTCCTCTCTCGTTAAAGAAAAAAAAGAAAAGAATCGATTTTCTAGCCACCTCTGCAGTATTATCCAACTTTTCCAGGCTCACTGAGTATGCCAGAAAAACCCTGAGTTTCTAATAAAGCAAAGAGTTTACTGCTGAATAGATCTTTATTTTTCATTGTGAAATGAATGTTTGAATCCTTAAGCCTCTGAAATCATAAACAAAGACTACACCATTTTTCATAAAACTGGAATGCAAATTTACTATTTCAAAAGGAATGGCTTGAGGAATTCATCTTTCTTGCTACCCCCTAGCTGTACTTTGCCTTTTGTCTTTGATGAGGACAGTCCGCATGAATTCCCACGGCCCTTTTTGAATCATTATGTGGACACCAAGAGAACTGAGTGATGAAAGCAGGAAAGACTTTATGTGTCCATTTTAAAGGTGAGATATTGTGGTTCTAAGGAAGTGCTCCAGGGTCAACTCTCAGATTCACATAGAGAAAAATCTGCATTCATCAGGCATCAGCTTGCCAATAGCCAGCTCTTTGCTTAGTTTCTAACCCAACTGTCCTTCAGTCCTTACATAAATCCAAACTGAAATTCTTACTAAAATTCCAGAAAGCAATTCACCACCTACTGTTGTAAACAATAGGCATTGAAATGTGCTTTGGAAGTAGCTGACTCTTGAAGGGAATTTCCAAGGGCCTTTCACAAAAACATCTGTTTCCTCCTTTTCTAGAAATGTACAGTTATCTCTTTTCTCATTTTGAATAATCAGAATAGGAGTCCTCATCAACATGCCTGTGTGTGTTAGCTCTGAGCTAAGTGGTGTGCTTTTATGACAGTGGTGAGCATGTGACCTAATCTAGTAGTTAAAGTTGTTTCTGAGATCTGGATCTGTAGTGGAATGAACCACCTTCTACTGCTGCAACCTTCAAGTAAAAGCTCAATCATTTTAAGTGAGAATTTCTTTCACTATGTTTTTGAGGCTCTGCCCAAATATTTGACCTCTCTCTTCAAGACAAAATGTAAATATTTATATTATTTGTATATCTAACAAATGAACACTATGGAAGGAAAACTTACAAAAACAATGTATTTTAGAAATAAATTCATAAAGAAGGGGAAGGAAGTGAGTAGTAGAACAGTTGCCTAGGGTACATGAGGTCCTGACTTTGACCTTATTACCACCCCAAAATATATTGTATATAGATTATAATATATATTAACTTGAATGTGTACTCTTTTTAAAAGTTGGTACATTGAAAAAAAATTCAGTAATTTTCATATAAATATTATACATATATGATTATTATTTCTGTTACTTTTTTATAAAATGTCTCAGTTTTACATTTTTAATAATAAGACTTGACAGAAATTTTAGAACTTCTAAAAGGGATACATTGTAAAATATTTTAAAGAATGAAATTCATTCACTCAAATAAGTGAGAAATAAAAGTTTCTTAATCTTTGTGATTTTTAAAAATATATTAACATCATTGTGAACAGATCATTTACAAATGCTAAAACATGATAGGATCAGATAGTCATAGGGCAGTTTAGTCTTAAATCTGAACCTTAGGAAACACTCTTATGAAGCAGAACAGAAAAATTGAACTCCATCTGAGTTTCAACTGAACAGTAAACTAAAAAAGGGATAATCAAAATTTGAATCACACCTACTGAAAATGCTCTCTACCTCTAATTTAAGTAATTTTATATTCAAATGTAGATGAAGTATTTATCATAACTCCTAGATCTGTACATTCATGTCAAATGGGATATTATAGGGCTTAACAATGCAGCAAGAACTACTGCTTAGAATTACTTACGAAATGACTTTTCAAATCTGGTGACAATTGATCCATACCAAATATTTGTTGGCTTGCATGTCTATAGACCCATGGCTTATGGTATGCAGTGTTCTTTATATACATATCTTGATATTTACATATCTTTAATGAACTAAAAAGGAATCTTCAGCAAAATTACTTTTTAATTATACAGAACAATTGTGGAACTAATTATACAGAAATGACAGCAAAAATGACAAATAAGGTCATTCCTAAAGTTCCCCTGTATTATTCAGCCACTTTAAATTCATAACAGATGTTTAAATTTTTTCCATATTCTATAACATATCTAATCCTACCAATAAGCAAGAAGAGCAATGACTCATTTTGGAGGGAAAAGAGGGCATTAACATTTCGGTCTAAGAGGATTCTATCTCCTGAGGAAAAGCAATTTGATAAATGTAATCCTAGTGGTGGTGAAAGTTAACTCTTGAAGTCCATGGGAACCATCAACACTCTGTAATCCTTTACTATTTATGTGTATTTGAAAGACTTCATGTAAATGGCATATCATTGATCTGAAGAGAATAAAACAAGTTGGGTAGAGTGATCAATTAGAAATATATAGATAAAATAAACAGTCTTACAATGTGAAGAAAATTGCAAGGTAATGCATGTCTACCGCAGTGTCTTCCTGCTACATGGTAGCCTCATGGTAGAATGGTCATTGTGACATGTTAGGGTAGAAATGCATTTTACCATAACAAAATGTATTTCCACCTCTGTGTTGGATTGTCTGCATCACAATTAGTTCAGCCCATGTCTTTCAAATACATGCTCAAATTTACAATATAAAAACAAGAAGCCACATAAAATACTATATGCATAGCTTTTAGATTGAGTGTTAATAATTTTCCATGTTAATATTTCATATTTAGTACAGAGTCACATTATTTGACAGATAAAAAGCCTCTTATGAGGCTGCATTGCTCAAACATTAGTATAAGGCTCTACAATAATTTTATTCCCATCATGTGTATTTTCTAGAATCAATGACCTAGAACTGAATAACATGTATAACCTTTTCATTATAAAGTACTCTTGACTCATAAATAGGACTCAGGACAGACAAAATGCATCTGTTCTTCAAGAGCCATCTTTATGAAGATGGCTCTATTTTGCCTCAAGTACATCACTGTACAGTTCACAAAAGGGTGACAGCAATTCGATCCCTCCTCTTCCCACAACCAAAGTACAACTTCACTATGATCAACGACTATCATTTGATAGATAAATGCCTGCTACTGGGTTGTGATTCAGTATTTCTTCAATGGTAGCTAGGAACACATGTCATATGCTCTTGACAAACAAATATTTCTCCTTACTGTGATGAGACCAACCTGAGAGACTGCCACTCCTCTCTGAGCTGTTGTGAGAGCTGGTGGTGCTGAAATCCTGTGACTGGTTGTGTGGCATTCTATTAGACAATCCCTCAGCCAATCGGTAGTCAGGGATGTAAAGTAAGGCTAAGGGTTAAAGGGCAGAGGTCATAGTGGCATCATGTGATTAGTTCACAGCACAAGCCCATGCAGAACATGCAGTTAGCAACTCAGAAGCAGATGTTGTGGGAGAGAAGAAGAATGCTTTATCTATCCTTTCCTAATGGAAGTAGAGATGGATTGCTGGTTATTCTATTGAAAAATGCTAAAAGAATGAAACCAGTTGGTGTTGGTGTGTGATGGTGAATTCAGCAGTAGTGGTGGCAGTGGTAGTGATTATTTAAGGTGCTGGATACATACATGCCAGGAGAATATTTTAGCTTAGATAGTAAACCTTGTAATGGATCACTAAATTGAACATCGAACAATAAATACGAATTTCTATTTCATGCATAAATGATGTGAAGTTAATTTCTCAAGGTACATGAAACTGACTCACCATTGTTACCCTTGTTCTGATCAGGTAGTGAATAGCCAAATCCCATCAGGTCTGTCTTTTGTTGAATTGAGCTTTTCCACTGTGGATCGGGAAGATCAACTGCCAGTTCATGGATGCTGTTGGAATGCAGGATCTGGGTCGTGGCATAGGGTGTGGCCTGTGTTATTTGGCTGGAACTGTTGTAAGTAGTTTTGGTAGTGAAGTCAATGCTGCTATAAATGGCTCCATCTGAAAGCATTGTTGCGCTTTTATCCCCTTGGCCAGGAACTGGAGGCAGCACGTCTGTAATGAACATAGGGAGATGAAACTATTGAATGATGCACGGGAACCCAAACTATCAGGACTGAAGATGAAATATAAATGTGTCACACTGCACGTCTGCACTGTGCAGAGATGGGCTTCATGAGCCAATGAAGGGGAGATGATATACAACCATCGTCAGACCATCAACCCCAGTGACAGGCAGGCTCAACTCACATCCTTCACATCTCACTGCTTACTACATCTCTTCCCCGTTTTCTTCGAGCATGAATTAGAAATTTGAGATGTTCCACTCCTGAGAAACACCCTCAGTTGTTCACTTGCTTTTACAAGCAAATAAACTGTTAGCATTTTATGGAAATGTTTCTAAGAGGGAATATACAAACTAGAGATGAAAACATCTCTTTCCACTTTAGCGCAAAAGACAAAAAAAAAAAAAAAATTAGTGGTACAGTTAAAAGTGGTCCAGAATAATACTATCCTCACTATGAAATTAATACTTCTTCTAACGTTTTAATTTCCCGTTTCTATTGCTTTATTTCACAGTATTGGAAATGGAGAATAAATGAAAGAAACATTACTGTTTGGTGGATAACAAAGGAAAGTCTCCACATATAAGTTATTTTCACAACTCAGAGGATTCAACTCAGGAAAAAGCAATCTTGGTGATCAGTGGGTGTAATTTATGCTATCAGCTTTGAGAATCCAAGAATTAGAGTTTCACACTGTACAACAGCAAAAGTAAAATTAAACTGCAGGAGCAACAATGAATAACAATCAGCTCATTCATCATTGGGGGACGTGAACAATCTTTACATGATGCATTATTTTTAGACCTGTCATCTCTCTCCTGAGCATATTTTCTTTTTTCCAAAGGACTTGACTCTGCTAACACTGGGTTTAGATAATTAGAATTAATATCAATCTGATTATATACCCCCATAACATGTGCTCTCCAACCCTGCACCCTGGCACTTGGAGTCATCATGCTACATGATTTGTTCATTATACAAAAATTTTCAGCTGCCTTAAAACTTAGACTTGACAATTCTCAACAGTACTTGAAATAAAGACACAGAATTAGTTTTGCTTTTGTAACTAATAATAGAGAATTTGTCTTCATAACAGAAAATTTATAATTTTGTACACCAAAATTTTTTCAGTTTTGAAAGGTTCTGAGTCCAGAAGGCCTCCAATCTGTTTACAATGAAGTAGATTTTACTTTGCTGAAGTAAATATCTCAAATGAAGATCAGTGTGATCATTGATTATATTCAAACTTATAACATTTCATTGGGTTGCATAAGCAAGTAATTTTTTTTTCAGATTACAGAATTGCCCTACTTTCTTATGCTTCTAGTTTTTAACTATAAACTTATTAAAATTTAAATATTAGTATCCTTTTACTCTTAAAAATCTTCATGTTTGATAATATTAGTGAAAATATTCCCATCAATGAGTTTTCCAAATTTTTCCCTGCTTTCTTTCCCCTGTCATTCTTTATGAACATTGGTTAAGTAGAATCTCTCACCAACATGGACTTAGTTTTCCATATCTTGAATCTAAATGTCTCCAATGTTTTAGACTTAGATTATAGGACAGTTTATTTGTAAACTCTTGAAATGTTTTTAGGGGGAAGTCCAAAGGGTTAAATTGGTGGGAATAGTAACCAAAAACATAACCATATGTAACAATATGCTGTTACCACACTGACTCTAACTTTGGACACACACTTGCTCCCTGCTATGTTAAGTTATATTCAGTTACAAGTGAAATTGTATCTATATTGTTTTTGGCAGCTACATATTGTCTTCAAATAGTATTTGATCATTATCACACTTTCAACACTAAGTAGAATCATATCCTATTTTTTGAAACATTGGAAGATTATTCATTAATATTCGTATGTGGAAGAGAGTCTAGTACTATGAAATCATTTGGAACTCTGTGACAGCTTTGTTCCCAACAGACTTTATCTGAAGGGGCATCACCAGAGTGAGTTTGCACATTCCACTTTCCATTTCTCCTGATTCCCAACAACCACTCCTTAACAATTTAGCTTTATGGCTCTTGTTAATATTGTGTTTGAAATTTAAGAATTAAAGGACTACTACTCTACAGTTTGCATTTGCAGTGCAGCTTAGAACATCTTGGTTCTACTTAGATTTATGAATTTATTTAGATTTTGCTTCATTATTTGTGTGAATGACTCTCTTCTTCACTGCATCTTCAGTTACTTGTGGAAAAGGTTTGTTTTTTTTTTTTAGATTTATGTCTTCATTTCAATAATTCCACAATCCAATGACATGAAAAGAGAAAACACTTGTTAATGAAATAGCCTAATAAATTTTTGTTTTTGTCTTAACAAAAGGGCAAATTATTTGCTAGTGGGTCACTTTATTATTTGAATTACTCATTCATCTGTATATCAAATGTGTTGTCATCACATTATGGATGGGAAAATCTTAGTGTCTGTGGTAATTCTTGTACATACTATGGTTATATAGTCATACATGTAAACCCACTTGAAGAAAAGAGCACAGTGTAGATGAAACTTTTAAGGCATTAAAAATTGACCTGAACTGCTTCTCCATACAGATTGCAAGTTACTCATCTTGATTAAATTTATTTTTTTAAATTTCTAAACTATAAACATTGTTACCTATTTTATAACTTTATAAAATACTAATAAGTATGAAAAGTGCCATGTGCTCCTTTTCCTGCATAAATAGTAAATGCTTAAAATATCTAACACACTGAAAAGAAATATAGAAAAACCTGCAAACTCTTTGTATTGACCTCAATATGCATCTGTGAAGCATTCTAATTCACAAAAATAAGATGGTCATAAAGAAAACCTTTGCAAATCTGCATGTATATATTTTGGTTAAACAGGAATATGAAGCCTGAGAAGTTAATGTAGCTTGCTTAACAGAGTCATGATAGTATTTATGTATGTATTTATTGAACATAGCATGCTGTGGCATTCTGATACAAAAACAGGTAAAAGAGAAAGTTAATCCTGGTTGGGTGAGAGCTTTGGAAACCAAATTTATTTTTACAAAGTGGTTGTGGAATATTGGAGAGGACAGACTAGGGAGAAGATATTTGGATGTGTTCAGCACAAACATTTCCTATGCTACTTTACACAGAGCTGGGAGCTGACCAGTCAATCATACAGTTTCCATTCCATTGTCATTTGTAACCTACAGGCACCTATTATATGGTGGTTATATTCTGTGCTTTGTGCCACATAAAGAGTAAATGCTTAACACATCTTTCACACTAAACAAAGAGATGTAGTAAAAGCCTTCGCCTTGATGTTCTTCCATTCAATTCTCCTTATAGAATTACCTTTTTTATACCTTTATTCAAAGAAGACATGTTTGGGGGAAAGTAACAGCTATTTCAGTAGAACATATTTACAATAGAACATAAAACTCATAGAGATAATAGTAGCATCCAAATTTGGAAGTGTCGGGAGCTACTTAGCATGATTATACCTTTCATTTGAAATACCAGTTATTAACCACAGAATTCAGAAGTCTCTTTCTGAACATGTCTTACTTACTTAGCTACTAACTACTCTTCAGAGGCATATTATATGATGGTAAGGACCATCTCTTTTTATATCAAACTTATACTCTTCATTATTCCCATACTACAAGCCACACAGGAGTTACTTGGTAAAAATCACACTAACTGGGACAGAGTGTTTAAAACATGTAATGCAACACTGAAGTTCCTAGTTTCTAGTTTTAGTATTCTTGTGATAATATTTGAAAATCTGAATGCTCAGTCAACATTTTTCATCTTAATTATTAATGATTTTCTTAAAACCCTAATTTTGCTTCAAATGATATAGAAATGCAAGTTTTCTACTAAAATTGTGAGCAAAGAATAGCACTATTGCTGTATGTCTTTATTGTCTTAATTACAAAAGAAGATATTTTATAAAATAATTTTTAATTTTGTGAATATATGTGTGTTTAAGCACATGTGGGTGCTGGTGCCCTTGGCATCCAGAAGAGAATGGTGGATCCCCTGGAGCTGAAGTTACAGGTGGCTGTGCAAAGTGAATATTGGTAACCAAACTTGGGTCCTCTGAGAGACCATTACGTCATTTTTCCCACTGAGTCACCCACCCAGTCCTGAAAGGAGATATTTTTTAATGTTTTATTTTAAAATTCTGAGGTCATCAAGGTGGCTCAGAGGGTACTGGCCTCCACCAAGCTTGATGACTTGAGTTTGATCCCTGGGGCCTGTAAAGTCAAGGAAGAGAACTGTGATCTGCAAGCTTCCCTCTAGTTTTCCCACGTGTGTTTGTAACCCCATATTTGATTATCTACATACAGTACAGAAATGTAAAATGCTTAGAATACTAAAATTAAAATTCCAGAATACGAAACTAAAAATAGACACCCAAATAACAGATAATATTATTTTGAAACACAGAACTTACCTCCGCGCCCAAAATTTCCAATTTCATTTGGGCCACTATTGCTGTTGTTTACTGGCAAACTCGTGGCTGGCCATGAATCAGCAAGCCATGGATAATTGGGATCCCCAGCATTTAGAAGACCTGGACGACTGAAACAGAAATGAAATGGAGATTAGCCTGTGGGGCTCAGTGAGGGAATTTGACATCTTCCTTACATGCGCTAAAGGGTAAGGAGATACAAGATTTTAATTGACTTCAAATTAAATTGCAAGTGCTCTTAAGAAATAAAGGAACTTTAGTAGTTCATTAGAGCAATACATAGATCTTCCCTGTCAGTGGAAGCAAAAAGGGTTTGCCTGGGATTCTGCCCATATGCAAATGACATCAGTTGTCCACCCTGAAACTGGTGGGAAACAGGGAGCATAGCAGCATCATGAGACCAAGTTTTATGGTAAGTTGACATATCTCAAGGGAACAATTTCTCTGAGTAGCTGCTCCATATCTGCCATTTCCAAAGAACTAAATTATTCAATCCTCATTTTTGTACCCCCTAACTGGATCTATTTTCTCTAGGCTGTCACCCTCACACAGCCCTAAGACTTGATTGGAGGCATATAGCTTGAGACAAATTAATGAACATTTCTTATACTTTTCTACCAATAGTACTTTTCCAGGTTTTTCACAATGCAAAATAAAAGGGCTAGTTAAGGGTTTAAGGTAGTAAAAGATCCAGTTATATGACTCAACATCTACCAAAGCCTATGAAGAAAACTTCTTTCCTACCACATTAATAAGGAGTTCCATTATTTAATGTAAAGATGGGATTTTGATTCCTTTTCAGAATATTAGCATACTTACAAAGAAATAGATCACCTATAATTGTTGTACTTTTTTTTTTGATAGACCCCTTCTGGTACAATCCCTAAGAGAAATGTGTGTTTCTATGGAAACTGCAATAAGAAGATTCAATTGCTTCTTGGTATATCTGCTAGCTCTCATTAGACTTAATCTCTTTTTGCTAAAATATTGATTAAATGGGAGATTGGAAGTTATTACTAGAGCCTAATTACAATCTCCATATTGGCAAAGGGAAAATAGATGAGGATATATGGGTTTGTTATCAGCTTTTATCAATTTCAATTGAGTATCCAAAGTTGTGGAATCCAGTCCTATCAATCTACAGCCTATTCATCATCCATGAATCATTTACTTTGTGATCGATTATGTGTAATTGTTCACTCACAGCAATTTAGTGAGAGCCAATAAGGAGTCTTAAACAACAGCAACTTCATTTGCTAATGTCTAATTAATGCAATAAACATCCTGCTAACAAATGAACACATTCCTTGTGATATTTACTACTAATTTCTTCAGGGGCATCTGGGAGATATGAAACATCTGGACTTGATTCCTCTAAAGTGCACAACAGATAGATCATTAAACCTTGTGGTAAGCCATTCAATTCCTCCTAGAATTCTCAGACTTACAAGTGATCATTTATTACAATAATAGCTGCTCACTACAGAATTTCCCCAGTACTGATTAAAAATAATAATAAAAAGAAACTCCTTAGCATACCTCCCATTGCTCATTAGTCCTCCATCTCCTCTTTGAAATGTTACTGTAATAAAAGAAAGACATACACACAGAGTAGTCAGTATTAATCACAATTAATAACAGCTACCTATTGGGCCTCAGTTTAGAGATGAAGACTGGGAATTCCAACACAGGATAATTAATGGGATTATATAGGTGGTGACAAGTACTGGCTTGGTTCAGTGCAAACTCATCACTTGCTCTGAATTAAATAAGTTGCTTCAAGTTTCTTCAAGCAAAATGAACCATTAGAGTAGTCATTTGTATGTAAATGTCAAAACTGTTACAAGTGATGTATATGCAGTCTTACCAGTAGGATGATATAGAATTAATGTGGAATTATCAAATGTAGTCATTTATGCATAACAAGAAAATGTCTCATTTGAAGGAATAATACAAAAACACACAATGAAGAGAACTAACATTATTCCATATGGTTATATGCTTCAAATAAAGCAACAGTAAGTATTGGTTATACACTTCTCACCATCAAAGATCACTCATACTTAAAAGCATTATGCATTGGATGGTTACAATTACAGTAGGCATATACTACTATTAATGCGGAATACTATTTTCATGACAATATACTTTGTGAATAGTTGATACTGAATGGATTCCAGTTATTGTAAACATCTCAAATTTTCTATAATACTACAGAGCTTATTAAAGAAAGCAAGTGTATAATTCTACTTTTCCAATTTATTGTTTCCACTTCACAAACCAGAAACATGAAAGTAGACCAATGGACCTTCCAAAGAATTTAAACATCAGTTCAGATCCATCATGCCTTTCCAAAAATCTATTAGGTAAAATTTATTTAAGCTTCCCGGTGATTTATACCTAAGGACAAAAGGGATCTAAGGCTGAGTTTACTCAATACTACCTACTATTTCTGCAACAAAAATAAATAGGCAAACATAGTAGAGTAGCATATATACATAGCTGAAAGTTTATTTGGATAAAATTTTGTCACTACATTATCACACTCAATTTTTATGAAAAAATTATCTGCTATTTAAAAGTTCCAGAATGCAGAATTATTAGGATCTTACAGTTTGGACCCAAATCATTACAGATCAGCTTAAGTGATCACAGGGAATGATAGGGTTAAAATAAACACCATATTCTGCTTTAGATGACACCAAATTAAATGTTCTATGATTTGTTTGTTACAAATATGAAAATAAATAAATTGTTTAAAGAATTAACTCATTTTAAATAAAATATATTCTCCAAATGTTCAGATAACTATTAATTTGAACATTTTTCATGATTCATCATTTGTTTGTTTCAAATACCAAAGCTAAAATCTCTTGAAATTTGACAATTTTCCTAATACAGCACAGCAGTCTCTTCATTATCTAGTAGTACAATTTTCTCTATGACATCATCATTAGGTAATAAGTTGTTAATTCCAAGGGTCTACAGCACTTAAAGACCAATATGTGGCTCCCAGAAATGTTGTGTAGGGACCCCACATATACTGCCATGACAACTTTTCAATAGCCTCCCAAATGTGCTATGAAACAATCCTGACACAACATTTACATCTGCCCATAGCTAGTTACAGACATCTACTCAAAGAAGGTGATACTAATCATTGCTCCACTTAAGGGCTTAAAATTTGGTATCAGTAGTGCAGCTCTACCATACTGTGCTCATTTGATAACTGGTTTTTAACATAAATGAATTAAACTGTAACAATCAATGTAAACAAATGAGCAGTGATTTGTGGGGGTATTAGATAAAAGGCTAACACAAACAAACACATGTGAGCACACACAAGCACACAGACAGAAAACGGGAACATGGTACAGATGATTACTAGCCTCTCATCTCATGAATCTTACTAGCTATGTATTTATAATAGAACACTAAGTGCTAAAGTTAAGACAATGCTGCAACATTCTAAGTATTCAAAAGGGCAGTGTTTGATGCGCTACACTTCAAAAAGTGATCCTTAAGGGATGATTGTGAAGCTAAATCTTCTTAAAACAGATGCTCTTTCTTCTCATACAAACTTTTTGTTATTACCAGATCATAAATGTAAGAAAGAAAGAGATAGCTCAATCACAGGCACTAAAATTGGCCAATGGCAAATTTGTAGTAAAATACAAAGTACTATGATATGCCACTTAAAATCTAAACAGAAAGATACCACTAATTAAAGCTAATATTCAGTGTTTGAATGCTATGGTAAGCTATATTTTCTAATAGGGAACCAAAGGTTAAGGGATGAAGGGATTTGACATTCTAAGGGATTCATATTGTATGTTCAGAAAATATTTATTTTCTCTTTGTATCTCAGTCATCATTCAAATCTTTCTAAAACTGGTCGAGATTGGCAGCAGGCTGCCAAAGATTTTATGAAGGCATGTGCCTCTATCTTTGTCTAGCAATTAGAAAAAAAATTCACAGCACATTATGTAATTACTTGTGTAACATGTATAAAATGTCCTCCACACACAAAATTTGGGTAGACATGAGACTCTTTCAATTTTGAATCCTTCTGTTGAAAGAATGAAGAAGAAAGGAAGAGGAGATGGAGACATATACACCTACCCCTCTTATCATGGCAATATTGATTACTTATCCTGTTGACAGAGAAGCCTGCCTCATTGTGTAGATCAGGCTGGTACAAGCTCTAGCTGAACCACAGAATAAAAGCAAATGACAAATTATGAACAATTAGAATTTATACAACAGAAATTGTGTCTGATCTATCAATAGAATTTTTAGGAGTCATTCAGAGAGAATCACAGAAAAATAATGACCTTGCCAGCCAAGAGCTGTTTTGAGGCACCTCTCATTTCAAAGAATCATTTGCCTTGATGTGGAAAGAACCTGGGATCAGGAAGGAGAATTCATGATGATCTCCATGTCACTGGCCAGTGACTTTGTGTTTATCAGAGATAAAATTGAAAGGACCTTGACTGTGAATCAGTAATTTCTTCTAGCATCTAAGCATAAGAACTTCTGGGAGCAATCCATAGAAGCTTTAGACATGAACATCTAAAATGTAGGATTGCATTAGATATTTGAACTTATTTTGCTTTTCATGAAAGTCAGGAGGGAAAGAGATTTTCCCAGTTTGTCCCAGACACAGAGTAATTCTATGCATCTAATATCACCTGTCAGAATTAATCCTGTGTCATATCTGCTAGAACGGGGGGGGGGGGGGGGCAGAGGGAAGAAATGTAACTATGAAGCAAATTGACTTTTTGAAGTAAAGAAGCTTCCAGAGTGCCTATCTCTAGTTGGTCACATTTTCCTACTCCAAATGGAAACTTTAATGTTGCAGCCAAGCCTTCTTCCCTTTCTGATAAGCTCTTACTGAAATATGAATGTATTAATTCATCTTTAATAAGCATTAACCAAGCCCAGATTATCAGACTTGGAGAATTCCATCAACCACTGAACTGCCTTTGCATACCTCTGTCAAATGATTTCGATTTCACCAACATTTTAAAAATCCATGCATGGAGTATTTTCCATGTCATAATGTCCACAATCAAGTTAAATTATTGATGTGTGCCAAGCTTTCTAAAATATTATCCTTATAGATAATAGTTATGTAATATAACCACCCCTTTAAAAGTAAACAGAAGCTCACTTTCATCAAATTTGATTACTCTAACAATTACAAATTAAAAAAAAAAATAGGGGCTGGAGAGATGGCTCCATGGTTAAGAGCACTGACCGTTCTTCCAGAGATCACTAATTCAATTCCTAGTACCTACTTGGCAGCTCACAACTATCTGTAACTCCAGTCACAGGGAATCTCAGGCCCTCTTTGGCTTTCACATGAGCCCATGACACATATGAAGCACAGACATCTATACAGACAATAAATACCCATATACTAATATAAATAAATAAAAATTTAGAAAGAAGAAAATTGAAAAACTAATATTGAAATTATATGTAACATTGAGAAGCATTATCCAGTTATCCATGTACAAATAATATATGATACATTTAAATCTAATTCTAATTTAACTACACAGATTTGTTTCAAAATTTAATTGTGCACATTTTAGCTATGAAAACTATTATAATTGTGACCATATGTTACTTTGTATTATAAAATTAAAAAAATATTTTCTTTGTAAATCTCTTTTCAAATCTCTCTCACTTTCTGGCACCTGCAGTTGTGAATTTTTCCTGTAATCAGAGCCCCTCCCCACCACAAAAGGACAAGGAAATCATTCTCCTCAGAAAAAATGAAGGTAAATGCAGCTACCTGTTCTGCAGACAGGAAAAGCCACTCCATACAGAGTGGGAGAGAGAAGGATCTATGGAACAGCAATTGTCACTTGGGGTTTGCATTACAGGGAGAGCCGTGGGTGAAACTGTTGCTGTGCATTTGTATCTGAGAATTTAAGTATGAGGAAAATATGGAGAGCAAGTTGACAAAATGAGGATCAGTTCTGCCCCTGCTTTTGGCTGTGAACAGTAACAAAACATGTTAAGGCCAGATTCTCCTCCAAGACGATTTGAACACATTAACTTGTGTTTGATTCTGGGTATGTGCTCCTAGAATGGAGGTTTTGTCCATTAGCTTACTCTGGTAAACATGTTAATTGTGCTGGTGCCCAGAGAAAATTATCAATACCATCTAACGGAGCTTTGTTTTTTGTTTGGTTTTTCTCTTATCAAATTTAACAAATGTCTTTGTAATAAAAACAAGTCTCATTTTAGATATAAAGAGACACAGTGGGTGTTTTGCTATAGTGTGAATGGAAGGCATTCTGTTGGACTTAGTGTCTCACCCTGCAAATGACTTCTGTCTCTCCACTGATTAATATCTTCCTATTTCTTACTTCTAGACACTAAGAATAGACTTGGGACAAAGGTGTAGGGAGAGTGCTTCAGTCAAACTTAAACTGCTCTACAATCCTATTTCTTATCAATTTAGCTTTATTCAAAGTCTATGATGCTTAATAGAGGGATTACATCAAACTTTTAACTGTATTTTAGTTGGAATTTTTAAAATTTTTGTATAATGATCTAAATAGTGGTTCTAAATTGACTTGACTTATTGAAGCTCATGACTCTTATTGTAAGCAAATTATTAGAGATTAGAAAAACATAACCCTGAAAGATTACAGCATCAGCCTCAGCATTGCGTAGTGGTGAAACAATAGAAACTTCAGAAAGATCATCTTGTTATTGAAGTTACATTGCTTTAATTCTGTTTTATCTTGTATTTATCATGGTAAAATAACAAATTTCTAAGAGAATTTTTGATGAAAAAATATAAAAAAGATCAAGAGAACCTATTTATTCTATAATTATTTTAAAATACTTCCAAGAAAAATTGTCCATCATTAACTCTGTGCTTTTAGAATGGGACATCAGCCCAGTCATAGAAACTGTAACTATAAACTTCTAAGAACATGTGCATTATTGTTCATTCCTAATTAACATCCCATATCCCCCAGCTTCTGTAGAGACAAAAATGTAAAAATCCACAAAGGTAGAGGGTAGGTGAGAAGGAAAGAAAATACAGAAACACTATCATAACCCAGATAGAAAAGACTACTTCCCTGGGATTTGGCAACATTTCCATCTGCTTCCCACCTAGGAGAGCACAGAGAGAAGGCAAGTGACAAGGAGAAAAGACATCTATCCTCAGAGTCAGCCATCTATCAATTAAGTATTAGAGTTTTGAAAGGCTTCTCTCTTGCTTGGCCTTCTTCCAAATATCTGAAGGGCAAAGCATATTCTGAGTTAGCAGTTCTTCTCCAAGCTCATGGACATCAATCATAATGAGTCATGACAGTACCAAATGGACAATCCTTGTCAAGCTCCACGACCACCAGATATTTTCAAGTTAAGTGCATAGGTTTTTGCAAAGACTTGCTGTGAGAGACAGGAAGAGATGTCTGTCTGTCTGACGCAACTGTACCAAAATTGCAAACTACAGGCTGTGAGAGCTATTGTATTACTCGGGCATGAGTTAATAATGAAAGATGGAGCTTTCAAAGGTACCATTCCACAAGTGAATTTATTAGGACTTTTCATTAAAGTGACTTCCGTGCTTTGTCTTCCATTATTACCACTAAGTCAATTGAAGTAATAAGCCTGAAATTGTCCTTGAGTTAAACGGGGCTTGCCTTATGTTTCATATGATTGGTATTAGCATGTCAAAGGGAAGACATATGGAATAAGGACTGATGAAATCAATTGGCTGATTGACAATATCTGCAGGGGTGAAGTAGGGAGCAGTGGGCTCCAAAAATGCCATTGAAATACTGTTGAAGTTCAAGACTTTGCCACCCACTCATTGTTACTAACCAGCCTGTTCTGGGAAGGACCTCTAATCAGTGCAGTGATTTATCACTTAGATGACAAAGAATGGGAAGAAGACAGCGTTGACCACTGTAAAGTGAGAATGGGAAACTTCTTGTCAATGGATATGATAAGCTTCTTTTTCTAGACCCAATTAGTAATTCATACTATGCATTTCATATGCTACAGACATAAGAACAACGCTACAGTCAAGTTACCATATTTAATGTTGTAACATAACAAGCAAAACAGCCATGTGGGTGCCATTGTGTGCTTTTTTTTTTTTTTTTTTTTTTTTTTTTGCTGTTAAGACACTGTATTCAATTTCCATTTCGAGCAGACATGTTCTAATAACTGATTTTGACAGAGAATTTATTAGTTATTAGAAGATTAAACACAATATCTCAAAACATTTCAAGTGTTCATAGGATGAAATTAAAATTGCTCTTTAAAATTCTACCAAGCATGTGCTATTGGGAGTTACTAGCCTTTCACTGCTGTGAGAGAAAATAATTAAAAGTAACCGCAATTCTAATTGTAATAGAATGTAGCTTCAGTACTGAAGTCATTCCGTCAGTCACTGACTATAATTTTAGTGTCTCTCCTCCACTTCTAGACTCATCTCTCTTTCCCTTGTGGTCTCAGTCCCCAACTCGTCTAGCTTTCTTTCTCTTTTGCAGAGGTTAAAAATGTATAACGTCTGACACCCTTGGAATGCTCTCTTGCATTTTACAAGGACACTAATTTCAGATCATCTCTGGTCTCTTTCACTTTTCCTGCAGCTATTTCTGCTTCTTTCCTTCTCCTTTTGCTCTCCTCTGTCCCTCCTTCTGGAAATGCTGCTTGTTCACACTGAAATAGGCACTCATTTAAGTGAACAGTAAATCACTTCATTCATGCCTCATCGGTTTTATTAATTCTGGTGAGATTTTTGCTTGTTTGTCTTTTTTTTTTTCCCATCTGGGACATTTCCCAGTGTAATCTGCATTGTGACATATTAAGAGCTGATTTTTCAAAGCTTTCCTTCTTTTCTGAGCACTTTAATAACTTTTTGGCCTAAACACACTTCTCAGAAGATGTCTTTATAGCAGGCAAGCACTGCGTGTGTGGTTTTGAAGAACTAGTTGAGAAAAATAGTTGAGCATTTTATCAGTGTCTACTCTTGCTATGCTTCAGTGGAGATACAAGCAGAAAGATTGCCTGTGGTCATAAAACGATATGGTCAAGAGCAATGCACTGAAGCATGTTGCTTATAATTGCATTTTACAGAGCGAGTTTTTATAACAAGCCCAAATCATCCATTTGTTATTCCATTCCATTTCTTCCTCTCATCGCATTACATTCCAAAAGATAAGAGGTTTTTATAGCTGAAAATAGTCTCTTACCAGCATAATTGCTGAGTCCCTTTCTCTTCTTTCTTCTCCAATACAACCAGATGCTAAAACCCATCAAAATTACCCAGCAGGCACCACCAATGCCAGCAATAAATGCCGGTTGCTTCACAACATCAGTTATTTGCTCAGTTATGCTGTTATTGTTTTCAGTAATAACAACTTCGTTACGTCCCCCTATGGAAGGAACAATGGTGTCAGTAAACATAAAGACAAATAACAGCAGAAATACAAACACATTATACCATAGGCAAAGACATGTCCTTTTAAATCTCAGCTGGTATTTGTTTTGTCCTGAGGTTGTCAAAATTACAGATAAGAACATTTTAAGTTTAGAAAGAAGTACTGAATCATGTGCTTATAAGTGTCATTGAGAAGGTTATTCTCTTTTAATTTGTCAAGGACAGCTTCTAAGCCACTTACAGACTGGTGATATTGTAAATAATCAGATGAACAACTACTAGCAACTGAAATGGCAGATACTTTTCTCAAGCTAAAGTGATTCTTTATCAAAGTTCCCATAACATAAGTATTAGTGCATTGCTTTTCTGCTACTGTCTTGCCTATTTTTCATTGGATATAATTCACAAGATTATATAATATCATATGGCCATCAATGTTCTACCAAAGAAGTTATGTACACTGATTTTTGATGAAGCATGAAATTCTCTGTATAAACAATAGCAATTATGATGACATTAATTAATGGATATCAATATGAATAATTACAACATTAAGAGATTCTAAAACTTATGCACTCCCTATGAGCAGTTAAAAAGTAATTTGACAATTGAACATTGAATCAAGATATTTTGTTGAGAAATTTTAGACTTCTGAAAATCAATTAAGCAAACCTCAATGCATACTTAATAGTTTGTAGCCTTGAAGAATCATAATGACATTGGACAACAAAGATTTAAGATGTATTTAAAAGATTAAAAAACATAGAAAATGAGAATCATGTGACTCTAATGTCAATATCACTTCTAGTCAGCATTTTATTAAAGACATTTGAAAGGTAAATTGCAAGCAAAATGTAAAAGGGGTGGTCCAGTAGACCACATCATAGGAATGCTTTTCATTGCTTTAGTGAATACAGCACTGTTGTAAGTTAGAGAGAGCATGGCCTTTGATCTCCTGAATAGGTACACTCTCTCTACCACTACCACTTATTAGATAGTAAATTCTAGGCTTGTGTCACGAACTCAATCTGTTTGCCCCTGATTCAGATTGTTGACAATGTTACTGTCTTTTTCATGTATTTTGGATTCATTGTAGTGAGCCTTCCTTCCCTCCTTCATTCTTCCCTCCCTCCTCTTCCCTCCCCCCTTCTCCCCTCCTTCCCTCCCTCCCTTCCTTCTTTTTTTTGATAATGTTGTCTTTAATAATTTAAAATGCAGTTTCATATTCAACTCTTAGACCAGCAATTTTTAAAGGAGTCTTCCTTCTCTTAGAGACGTGTCAAATCTCGAGATATCTGGGGTTGTCTTAATTGTCTTAATTTCTAACCTGAGTTAGAAAATGGGAGTGTTGCTGGTATCTAGCAAGTGGAAACCATTCACCGTACAACCTCCCATGCATAGAACCATTACCAATCAAAGTATGGTCAAAAACTCAAAAGTGCAGAAATTGAGACATTTGCTAGAATGAAAACACAAGAGCCTCTGGGATGCTTCTAAAGAAGGTAAGAGATCTCAACCTTGTCCCATGTGATGTAAAGCGATACATTAAGGAATATGGCATAGCATATGTAAGATGAAATAAAACCATTCCTCCCCCACCAAAAAAAGAGTTACATTAAGAGTCTTTCAGTGGTCTTTTAGACTTGACAGGTGAACTGATTAGGTTTGGGAATCCTGGAAAGGTCAAGGACCCATTATCAGCCCTGCTTATCTTTGCTTCCAGGACAGAAAATTAACACACACTCCTGAGCTTTCTCTGCCATCCAGTGACTGAATACGAGCCAATGGTCTGTAGACAGGAATGACTCTATTTTCTTTGGCACTACCCCTCAACGCTCTGTGACAGGTCTCAATCCTCTTTCTATTTCTTGTGTATCAGAAACCAGTATGTATTGGAGGGTGTCATGTCTTTAAAAGACAGAAAAGCTCTTGCTTGGAAGAATAGACATTGCTGAATGACTATGTAATAGAAAGCCCAGGCACCGTTCTAACCCTTATTAAACTGGGCTATGAGTAAGATACAAAACATTTTTTATTAAATAAACCAAACTGCAGGTGTATATATTATATTATATATAATTATAATATATTATATATATTATAACTGCTAGAATTTTCTTATGCACACACACACACACACAAACATATATGAACACACACACATTACTGAAAAGTATTTTGTGCTTTTTCAGGTTTAAAATAATTTGTTCAATAAATCTTTCTTGTCTGAAATATATGCACCTTTAGATATTATATGTATAAAAGTAAAAAACTGTATTTTGTTTACATATTTTCAATATGTTATCCAGTAACTCTTTTCACTACCAGTAGTTACTAAAAGGCCTCACAACATAAAATAAGCAAACAACAACAACAACAACAAACCTGAAAACACTGATTGATCATAGAGCAAAGAGTAAGAGAACATTGGCATTATTTTAATGTGAGTTCGTAAAATGTTTTATTTAATATTGCACAACATTTTTGTGAGCCATGGTGTATTATTTCTTCTTATGCTTATAATTTTTGCAACAATGTTGCCAATTGTCCTGAAAAGAACACAGACAAGGGTGGTGTGACCCACCATGCTCTATTATTCTTGCAGACAAAAAAAAGATGTAATGAAATGTAGTATCTTCCTCCCATTGGAGAGTAATGAAGAACAAAAGCAATTTGTTGGAAAAAAAATTAATTAGACACATCAGATTCAATTGTTCCTATTTCTGTGAAAGTTTGTAGTTGTACTGAAGATCATCAACTCCCTAGGTTAGATTATGAAATATGAATAATTTTAAAAATACTTCTCTTTTTAAGAAGATTATTGTTATTTGATATACTGTTTGGTATGGATAAATTTCTTTCATGCTTTTGTCTGTTGGCTTTACTCCACAGTTTCATGTGAAACCCACTTTCACATAGAAAATTATTTTTAAAATAACCCTCAAATTTCAATCTGGGTAAGATTATATATCCTATTTCACCGTATTTAAATCATTGGTTTCTTCACAACATTGACATAGAATAATTGAAACTTTACACAGCCTGACATAACAGCAATATAAAATTATGAACCATAAACTGCATCAAATGCCAAGGCATGACTTAATGAGCACAGGGGAAAGCAGGTGAGCGTGAGTCACTTTTCATGCCATTTCTGGTATGGACTATACAATAGGGGAAGCATAGATTGAAACAGAAAAGGAGATTAGCCATCATTAAGTCACTATTCACCTGAGAAGTCACCGTTGTGTACAAAGCCTTATCAGACAAGATGTGAAGCTTGATATGGAAGGATAATTAAAGAAACAATTAGGAAGTGTCTCAGGACAGCAGTAGATATTAAAAAGAAAGGGATCTCTGGAGGACACTTCTTTTCTGGGTCGAACTGGACTTACACATGGAATGTCCTCATTTCCGTTTCTACAGTGCTGTGTTTGTGATTACCTTTTAAGCATAGCATATTCAAATTATCTGGATAGGATACAGGAAGGCATTGATTTCATTGTTTTGTTGCTAGAAAAATTTGAACACTTGTGTGATATACTAAGATGGGTTGATAGGTGCTCAAAATCCAGTTAGAGACTCAGTCTTCTAGAAATAATACAGTTTGGTAAAACTTTGCAATTTATTTAAAATCATCGCAATGAAATCCATTATGTTGCCACAATATCATTGCACTGAGAACTGTGCTTGTCACAGTATAGCATTGATTGCTTGTTCCAAAAGAATCAGCTCCCCAAAATACTGTGAGACATAAAACCACCAGGAAAAGAGAAGTAAACATCCATTGCTTTAAGAAATATTTTATTTACTGACTATAATAGAAAAACAAGATACAAGAGGGAAATGCAGTTACTTGGCAATCTTACTTATCTTCAGTAAGAGAAACTGCATTCAGTAAATCTAGTTCATATGTGTTTCCTTTTTAGGAGTTTTCAGGGATAACTATCCTTTTGGTGTCTTCTAAAGCAAAGTATTCTCCTCAGTCAACAATAATGCATTAGAATTAAAATATACAGTGAGCAGAGATATGCTTATGTATAGTTTTGCTTTATTTTGTCTGCTTTGAGACAGAGTCTGCACTTGTGGTTCCAGCTGGCCTTGAGTTCATGGTGCTAGCCTCAAACTCTTTACTATTTTCTTCAGCCTCCCTGACACTGAGACTGCAGACTACAAGTATGTGGTACAACACCTGGATCCTCAAAGTCTTAAAGAAAAAAAAAAAACGAAGTAAAAGCTTATATGTAAATACTTTAAATAAAATGTGTATATGTGCATATACATCTATGTGAATATATTTAAATCATTTTTAAGAACACCTATATTTCTGCCTTATTCCAATTTATTTCAGAAAAATCTCAGAAGGGTAAGTTTGTAGGTTTCCCTCAGGTTAAGGAATTAATTCAGTCTGAACAACTAATTAAGAAGGGAAAGGCAATTTAGAGAAAAGGTAATACTTTAACTTTTTTCTTCAATGCTATTCATTTAGCAAACAAAGAAAAGTTGGGAAGTCTAAAACATTTAACATTATGACCAAATATAAAGTCTGTCTCTATGCAGGAGAATAAATTGGTGATATCCTGTCTGCATATCATTTTATCATATTGGAAAATAGAGACAAAACGAAGCTTTATGAACTTTGGATGGATATTTTTGGTATATGTATACTATTTTGTAATTTATTATCACTATGATGCCAAGAAGAGTGAAAAGAAGGGTTTAATGACAAGAGCTATAGGGGAGAAATCTTTATTGATGAACTGTTGCTTCCTTTAGTGAGATCCTCAAGCCATGCAGTGTAAGCAAGTTAGTGCTGCACTGATAAACCCCAATGTCATTTATATTATATGACAGTGTTCATAGCTTAAGGATGCTTGAATGATAGAAAACTTAAGGGAAATCCACAACTACAGGGAGTCATTTGATGGTAATGTTGGCTAAGTAACAAGCAATCACCCCTAGTATCCTAGGGTGAACACTCAACTTTGCATTGAGGACTAATGCAAAGATGTGGTATGAAGCAAAGGATGAAAGATAAGAGAGGAGAGAGTGTCCACCTAATTAATACCCAGTTCAGAGAAGTGAGTTCTTGATATTTTAGTTCTATTCAGTTAGGGGCACCACAAAGACATACTAATATTTTTATTGAAATTTAGCAATGGCCTTACCTTAGATTAAACATCAAACTGAGGTTGTAGTCCAGGAAAAAGGACAAAACCAAAAACCTCCTATACAAACACCATGAAAAGGAGTAAGACATGGCAAATTCAAGATAAAAATCCAGTAGGCCTACTTTGTAGGACAAACACAAACATTCTTTCCCTGACCACAAGCCTTTGTAATATGTCATCGCAAAGTCTGGTATCCAGCAAAATATAGCCAGCCATATAAAGATAGACAAGCAGATTAAAAAACAAAACAAAACAAAACAAAGAACAGTCAACACAATATGAACAAAGTACAAGAAAAGGAAAGCAATTAGTGGAAGTAGACCATTCAACAACACAGGTTTTGGAATCAGAAAAAAAAATTGTATATATAGTATTTTAAATACATTTATTGCATTTATATGTTTGTATCTTTTACTTAGTGTGTAGCTGGGATACACTCATATCATACACATATATGAAAGTTAGAGAACAGCTTGTGTTTTGGTTCTCTCCATTAGGTGAGTCTCAGGGTTATTATGCAGGTTATTATGTTTGGCAGCAAGGACTTTTATCTGCTGAGCCATTTCTACCTTCCTGAGAAATGAATTTGAAGGTAGGAACCGCAATAAAAAACAATACATAATCCACACAGAGATATAGAACTTAACATAAAGGGTTGAAATATACTGCAAACACTTAAAAGACAACCTGATATTAGTATTTAATGACAAAGTATGTTTCAGAGCAAAAAATCTCACAGTGAAATGTAAGGAACATCTGATGATGGCTGTGAAATAAGCTCACCAGCAGGATGTAGGTCTTAAAATATAATCACCCAGTAGCAGATAGATGAAACCAAAGATGCAGTTTAAGGGATGGGATGGCTCCTTACAGACTGAGGGATGGGATGGCTCCTTTCAGACTGAGGGATGGGATGGCTCCTTTCAGACTGAGGGATGGGATGGCTCCTTAACTGGGGATGGGATGGCTCCTTACAGACTGAGGGATGGGATGGCTCCTTACAGACTGAGGGATGGGATGGCTCCTTACAGACTGAGGGATGGGATGGCTTCTTATAGACTGAGGGATGGGATGGCTCCTTACAGACTGAGGGATGGGATGGCTCCTTACAGACTGAGGGATGGGATGGCTCCTTTCAGACTGAGGGATGGGATGGCTCCTTATAGACTGAGGGATGGGATGGCTCCTTACAGACTGAGGGATGGGATGGCTCCTTACAGACTGAGGGATGGGATGGCTCCTTACAGACTGAGGGATGGGATGGCTCCTTACAGACTGAGGGATGGGATGGCTCCTTACAGACAGAGGGATGGGATGGCTCCTTACAGACTGAGGGATGGGATGGCTCCATAAAGACTGAGAAAACCCTTACAGATTAAGGGATGGGGAGATGGCTCCTTACAGACTTCAGGCTATGGAGATAGATGGCTCCTTATAGACTAATGACTGGGGAGATGGCTCCTTATAGACTGAGGGCTATGGAGATGGCTCCTTAAAGATTAAGGGATGGGGAGATGGTTCCTTACAGGCTGATGTATAAAGAGATGGCTCCATAAAGATTGAAAGATGGGGAGATGGCTCTTTACACACTGAGGAATGGAGAGATGGTTCCTTACAGACTGAGGGCTGGGGAGCTGGTTCCTTACAAACTGAGGGCTGGGAGATGGTTCCTTACAGACAGGGATGTGGAGATGCTTCCTTACAGATTGAGGGATGGAGAACTGGTTCTACAGTTAATGATCTTACTGCAAAGAGAGAAAATTGGAGTTCAGATCCTGGGAACCAATATAAATGTCAGGTGAACATGGAAAACCCTCTGTAATTCTAGCACAAAGAAGGTGCAGACAGGGTAGCCCCAGAAACTATCCTTATCATACTGACATATTCTGGATATGATTGAAAGATCATACTTCAAAGAATAAGACAGAAGAGTCATTAAGAATTTTGAACATCAGTCTCAGGACTACACACACAGACCTGTACAAACACACATATACATACCACATACACTTATCTATAAAGAAGAAAAGACCAAAAAAAGTAAAAGGAAAGAGTTCTAAACTTAAAAGGAGATGTATAATTGCATAATTATCACCTATTTCTAGATTCATTTTTTGCTTGGCATTTGTAGAAGAGAATCTTATTTATAATTTCATATGCACAAACCACCACTCACTAAAATTAAATGTCCACAATTCCTCTTGGCATGGATATCATTGCTAAGTTAAATAATTAAGGAAGAGACAACATGAGTACTATCAAAACTACCAAAGAATAAATATAGAGAAGGAAGGAAGGAAGACTTCCCACCAACTTTGTAAAGCTATTCCTCCTCATCCCAAAACCTGACCAAGAGATAAAAAAGATATGAGAAAGAAAAGAATAACCAATCAGGATCCTTCATGAACATAAATTCAAAACTCTTTACCACATGATACTAAGCTAAATCCAGACAGACCCACAGAGAATAGTAATGACCAAGTAGAATGCACAACCAACAATGAAAAGATGATTTACTTCTTGAAACTATTCAGTAGAACCTAGCATGTCAACAAAAACAACAAAACAGAGAAAGAAAATTTAAGGTTAAGTTCACATATAATACAAATCAATAAGAAAAACAGATTCCAAACAACAAGTCGAACAATTCAACAACAGTGTGAAACCCATATCAAACCCTCAGGAAGTACATCACCAAAACATATAAAAGATCACACACTGAAAACTACAAAATACTGTTGCAAAGTAGTAAATAAGATTTCTATAATGAAATAATCTTATTTCTATAATGAAAACATGTATTATGTTCCTGGGAAGGACTCACTGTTATCTTTACTCAATTTGACAAATAGATTCACTGCCTTTTCAATTGCAATTCCTTGATACTTTTGTACAAACTGACAATCTGATTTGAAAAGTATGTGGAAAGCGAAAATAGCCACAACAATTTTATAGAAGAAAATGATGGCATTTTCACATTACCCAATTTTAAAGACCACTGTAAGGCACAGTAATGAAATCAGTGTAGTTTGGCACATAACAAAATACAGACATTAGGAACCCTGAAAGGGATTCACATACATTTATTTTATTAGGAGAGGGCGCAACAGATGCTCAGCAATTCAATTTGGTAAATTTATAGATTATGTACATCTCAGCCTTTCAACTTCATGCAATTACTTGAAGATGAGTTATAGACCTAGGTATAAAAGCCAAAATTATAAAGCTTCCAGAATAAATTTAAAGTGTCCTTCCTGTAGATATAGCACAATTTCTCCTAAAACAATATATATATGTAAAATTATTAAATTGTATTTCATTAAAATTTAACACTTACTTATCAAAAGACACTATTAAAATAAAGAGAGACCTCATGGACTAGAAGAAAAGTCTCTCTTGCCCCACCCTCCTGTGTGTATGTGTATGGGGGGATGAACAAAAACTTCATGCAATATGCAAAAGGATAAGAAATTAGCATAGGTAAAGTTGTTTTACATCATTAGCATGCAAGAAATTTGAATCTAAAATCATAAAGATGCACAGTTTCCATCCACTGGAATGCCTCCTGTTACAGACTAGCAATACCAAATGGTCATCACCTAATGCAAAGAAACTGGAAGTCCTTTTTCCAGTTTCTAGGAATCTTAAATTTACAATTTGCAAATTGTTTAGAAGCTTTAAGTAATGTTAAAAATACAGAATCCTATCATCTGTAAATTCTACCTCCAAGAATTTCTTCAAAGAAATGCAGGCATGTGTTCTTGCAAAGGCTTAAGGGAGAATGCACATTCTCTATAGAGAAAATTGGGTAAACAAAACAGAGCATATTCATAGGATTCAACACCATTCAATAACCAAACATTTAAACTGTGCTAAAAGATGTGAAAGAATCTTAGAAAGTTTTGCTTGAGTCAAAAGGCCGAAACAAAATTACCATGTTCTAGATAATTCCATTCATACACTTTTCAAGAACAGATAAACTTCACCAACAGTAAAAAGGAACACTTTTATTAAATTATGTAAATAGATTTAGCATAAATTTCTTCTCTCATATGCTTTATCAAGTTCTTTTGGGTTGCTTCTCATTTGGACATATTCTAGCTCAGTTGAGGCATATAGCTTATACTTTCCAGTGATGACCTTATTTTTCTATATTTTCATTGAACCACAATTATTAGTAGATCTATTGAATACCAATAATTTTCTAACCATGTAGCCAACTTTTAATAATAAAACTCAATGGTTATAGCTATTAGATATAGGACACATATACAATTATTTGTGTGAAATTTTTGCAAGAACTGTCAATTTACCTACTTGCCTGGATACCCGCACAGGGTGTACTATATGGGTCTCTCAAAATAAATGGCCATGGTCAAGATGAACACTCAAAAACACAGTCTACCTTGCTGTCCATGGAGAGATACTGAAGTCCAGACTGTTACTCACCAATTATTATTGGCTGTGGTTCACTTTTTACTCCAATCCCTGCACTTGTGCTAGCAGCCACTTCTACCCGGTATTGAATTCCAGGGAATAAGCCACCTATTACCACAGAACGGATGGCTGCATCCACAGTTTTGTTAATATGGAATCGTGTCTCATTTCCCAGACACCAGATCTATAGAAAAGGGAGAGGAAAAAGAGGTAGTATGATGTCTCCATTCTGGCAATTCAACTCTTATAACTGAATACATTCACAAAACAGACTAATCTATTTTGTAGTTATATAAAATTGTTTATAAGTGACATTTACAGCCATCCCTTGTGCTTTATGTATATTCATGTGCATTTGAGGGTGAGCAACTTGGCAAGCTGAAACTCTGTCATGTTTCCTTACGTCTCACTGTTGTCCTGTGAGTTTACACTGAGCAATTTAGAAGGCACGGTGACGCTTTTGAAATAACAGGTAAGCAATGGGCATTTTAAATTTGATATTTGTGTACATAAAACCTCATTGTTTTCTCTGCTTAATTTATTAAAAAATATTTTATACATAATCCAATATAAATTTGGTGACTGTCTATTATTGTGTTATGTCAATGAAATATAAGTATACAGCTGAATAATTCATATTCCATTTAATAAAATATCACTTTAGGAAGTAGTTAACAGGATTAATTGATCTCAGTTAAAGGAATTGATCAAAATGAAATTAAAGTCAATATATACAAAGATATCAATAAATCTTAGTGTTGATCAAAATATATCTGCACATTACACATTCATGAAACAAAATGCCAAGAAGGGTTCAGACACAAATGTTGAAGCAGCTGGGTTGTTATTTCAAAATAAATTTAACTCTATGGCATGTTTTCACTGGAGATACAGAAATTGTTACTTTAAAATGGTTATGAAAGTTCTCAAGTATCTACATTTATTTTCTTATTATATAATATTTCATAACAAAATGCACATGCATGTGTATGAATGCATAACATTTGTTTCTGAAACAGGAAAGCTCTTGGAACATTTTTAGCAAGAGAAATCCTGTGAATGGTATATTTCATTTGAGTAAGATACCTTTTTTGGTGGTGGAGGTGTACTTATCCCTTATCTGAATGCATACCATTCTACCTAAATATGATAAATACACAATAGGTGAGAAATATCATGCTATAACCTATTATTGCTATGTGATTAAGCTTAAATTTAGAGTTTTTAGTCTTGGATGGCATAAAAACAAATTTTTAGCTTCATTCACAAACATGTAAGGAGTGCTTAACTTTGTAATATTAACACTGTCAGTCACACTGTATGACTTTAGAATTGACAATTTTGTTACTATAAGTACATTTATCCTTCTTAAGCATGCTTGCTTAAAATATGATGGGGTGATTAAACAAAAATATCTAATTAGCATATCCATTTGCTTCAGCAAGTTGAACAGTAATGTGACAAAGGTTTATTTTTTTTAATATCTTTTAGGAATAAAATTCCATCTGCATAGTTCATCACAAAGTTATTCTGCCGATTTTTTCCATATCAGCAATGAATTTCTGAAGTAAGGTGGAATCTCTAATTACTGATATTTGCTCTACCTAGCATGCTACTTTCCAAATCCTAGAAATATATACAAATATCAAAAAAAACATTGTTTTGAAAAAAAATTGAATGAAAAAATAAATTCCAAAGTTTAAAATATAATCACATAATGATTTAGCCAAATTTATTATAAAAAGTTAGACACACTTAGTGTCTTAAATATCAGTGATAGTCAAGGAACAACAGGAATGTAATTTTTTTTAGATTCCATGAATTCAAATATGAGATAATTATTTCTTGCTATGCTGTCAAAAATTTATTTCAGTGGTCATCCCAAGGTAAACTTCAATGTGAGTTGGTATGGCAGTCCTGTTCCCTCCCCATCCATTTGAACTTTCCTAGTCCTCAGTTCATCTCTCCTTGATAATTCAGGTGATCTTGGTTTCAGTATAATCTTTACTTCTACCTCAAGCTCCTCCTTCCATCATTCCTGAATCCCATTATACTGAACGCCATTCCAATCTCCATTGTCCAGCTGAGTTCTAGTCTCCAACCTTGATGCCAGGTTCTCATTCCCTATGCTTTCTTGCCCTTTCCTATCACACATCTCACTGTCCAGCTGAGCCTTCAGAGCTAGGCTCTATTGAAGTAGTACTCAGATCTCTGGGGGTAGCTTGTCTGTGGACCTCCTTTTGTTAGCCTGGCTTACCTTATATTCCTGAATAATTCCGTTCTGGTGGTCTGGGGGTGGAGGATCCCAGGACACACTGATGCTTGTGCTGTTCTGGCTTCCTACGGTCAGCACAGTCACAGACTGGGGAGGGGCACTGGGGGCTGCAGAGGAAGTAGACTGAATGTAAACAGCAAGTTCTGGTATGCATATGCTGACAACACATGGAAGCAAAGACAAGACCTTTAAGATTCTATGTTGCAGAGAAACCTCGGGTGACTGTCCAGGCAGCTGACTGTTTCTGTCATAACTCACATTTTTTGGAAGTCGCTTATTTGCACTTCCTGTTTTACTAGGTAATATTATTTCCTTCCTTGGGTGTTTGAGTTGAAGATGAGATAGTTGTAGTTATAGTTTTCCTTGTCAAGAAATTCAGAAAAGAAGCTCACTAAGAGGTGTTAAGTGTGGAAGTTTGTAAGACATCATGAGATAGTTTTCTGTTGGTAATACAAGTTAGGATAGGAAGTGAATTAGGTAAATTTTGGACTCACCAAGATAGGATAGATAATGGAATATTTTCTCTGAATTTGTCAAACACAAATGGAGTAGACATTGTTGATATATTTATTGCTTGTATATATTGTATATGGTTATGTATTTATTGTGTATAGTTTTTCTTATATTACTTTATTTTTTATTATTTTTCTATTTTTTATTAGACGAAAGAAGGGGAAATGTTGTGATACTTTATTTGTGCTTTAATAAATAAAGCTTGCCTAATAAGTAAATAAAGCCATTATAAATAAATACAAAAGTCATGCCATGTTAGCACACACCTTTAATCCTATCACTTAGCAGATAGGGATCTGTCTGGATCTCTGTGAGTTCGAAGCCACACTGGAAACAGAGCCAGGTGTAGTGGCACATGCCTTAAATTCCAACACTAGTCAACCATGGAGGTATGGAGGTCTGTACAGACAGACAGGAAGTGACAGAGCTGGGCAGGAAGAGGAAGTGACATAGCTGGACAGAGAGAGCAAATCAGATGGCAGAACAGCAAGGCGTATAGGCATGGGAAGACAGGAAGTATCTCACATTTGTTAGTTGCAGATTTGGTGAGTTAAGGTTAGCTGTGGCTTTACCTATTTCCCTGATCTCTCAGGTTTTCATTCCTATGTCTGGCTCTGTGTGGTTTTTTGTTTTGTTTTGTTTTGTTTTTGTTGTTGTTGTTTGTTTGTTTGTTTTATTTAATAAGACCATTTAGAAATTCATCTACAGTTCTGCCTTCTATTCACCCTGAATCTGCATAGAGTATTTGACAAGTGACAGCCTGTTGAAAATCAGGCTTTGAATTTAATGTGTATTTTAAAATGGTACAATCAGTAGGAGTGTTATACAGTCAATGACAAACTAAACCGCTATACTCAGGGTGTTTTTCTATGTTAGCTATGTGGTGTGCTGCTAGTTTCCAGCCTTTCCAAGGACCTCAGAAAGTCGAAACAACTCTTAGCTCAGTTTTGAGTAAGGGGGCCATATTGGAAGATTTTACTGAGGTCAACCTGTAAGTCAGAATTTAAAACCAGAATATTTTATTCTAAAAAGTTTGCATTCTTTTATCTTTAATGCTTTTTGTTTTGTTTTGCTTTGTTTTTGTTTGTTTGTTTTTTGTTTTATGGTTTTGTTTATTTGTTTTGTTTGTTTGTTTGTTTGTTTGTTTTGAGACAGGGTTTCTCTGTGTAGTTTTGGTGCCTGTGTGGGATCTCCCTCTGTAGACCAGGCTGGCCTCAAACTCACAGAGATTAACCTGGCTTTGCCTCCTGAGTGCTGGGATCAAAGGCGTGTGCCACCGCCGCCTGGCCTCTTTAATACTTTCTAATGGCTATGTTTCTAGAAGAATTCATAATAATACTTGAACCAAAAGTATTTTCAGATGATTTATCTCAAAATGCAAACAAGCATTATTTTCTAAAATGAAGGTTTTTTGGTATTGTTTGAGATAAGTAAAATAGAATGCAATTATAAATCTCACCAACAAAAACAATGCTTTTCTTTCCATACTGGGAAAATTAATTGACTAGTAGGAACTGTCTTATAATTTAAAATTTAAAACATATTTTATGTGGCAGGGTAAGAGACTCTGCTAATAAAATTGGAAATGGGCTCATGTTGGGTCAAACGTGAAATGGAGATTTTTTTTTTTTTTTTTGAGTTCTGAGAGTCATTTTCTTCCTTGATAGCTTCTTCTATAACTAATTACAACCATGCTGAGAAGCGATGAGTGAGAAGCAATTCCTGAATTTAGATTGCAGGGTCTCCCATTCAGGGATTCCCAGAGCTAGGAAACACTAATTGTGCAGAACTCAGCCATTTTCAGCAAACCTCTCAATTTAACTCAATAGTAGAAAGAGAAACATTGGAGCATTTAGAGAATGCTAAAAATCTGCCTAGAGATTTGAAACAAAGAATTGTGGACCACTAAAAGATTTCTTTAAAACTATCCATGCCTCATAGAGCCACAATTTACACTCCTTACAAATATCCTTAAATACCTTTCACAGGCCAGCTAAGGTGTCCCATATTTGGTAAATTTGTCATGGCCAATTTCAATGGCATGACATATTTGCATTTGGAGAGACAGCTGCTAATGGAGTTTGCTCCTGAATGTCCTTCTATGTGACAGTACTGCTCCAGAATGTGGCACAGTGACATAAATCTGACCACTTGTCTACCAGCCTTGCAGTTATTAAGTAAGTAGACTGCACTGGAAACTAACACTTGGAAGCCAGCTTTCCCTTCTTGTTGCTGGCTAGGCGAGAACTGCAGGCCTGCTCCCTGACAGCTCAATTACTCTGCTACTCTACTCGCCTTCCTGCAGATTTGACAGAACTCGAATCGCTGCTCATTGCTCCCAGACTTAGTCCAGCTGAGTCCATTTGTTACATTTACCAGGCCCCAGAAAACTGAGATAAATGTAGACTGAATGCTGACAAATGCGTAATCCACAGGAAAAGTCCACTGCAGTGGAAGTGATTTTTGGAACAAGACTTAAAGTTATCCTAAATTATAATTACTTGTGCCATTCACTGGTGGGACAATTTTTTAGCATACATCAAGTAACAGACTAAAAAATATTAATAATGTTAGTATTTTCTTGTTTTTATATTTACTGAAAGTAGTATGGTTTCAAGTATATTCAATTTTGTCCATGTTGACGGATTGATCTCACTGCATATCAATGTGAAGTTAATATTTTTGTTTTGTATTATATTATAGGAAATGTGTGACTTAAAAGCTGTTTGGTTGAACATGGACATCTGCCTGTTAGTATTTGTAGTTTGTTTTCAAAAGGCTGTTTCTTGTATCATTTGACACAAACCATTTTTAGAATAAAGACTTTTATAGGAAGTGTGCCCACAAAGTCCATATACAAGCTGAATTGCAGTGTGGGGCTCAGAGTATCCTTGTATTCTCGCTTTTTTACTCTAAGGGCAACATGTATTAAAAGCCTTTCATTTACTGAAAGTAAAAAGACTGGCTAAAATCTACATTCATCTCAGGGTCACCAAGGGTTGACTTTAAAGTATCTGTGAGTAAAAAAAAAAATGTCCCAAATATGGGGAAAGGGGATGAAACTCTTCTAGAGAAGTTGGCTACAGCAAGTGTGCAAATGGCATTCCAAAGGAGAAGTCATGGCAGTCCCTACAAAGAAAAAGAACTGATAGATGTCAGGCTTGGCTATATCCCCAAACAGTGGTCACCTCAAATAATTTCTGTGTACTTGAGTGTCTTACAGAATGCAAATGAGCTAAATGAGCTAGAGATCCTCATTAAAATACAGAAATATGATCAGTTCAAATGTACTGAAACAAGGTTTAGGCCAAAAGTGTAAGGAAAGTTTACATTCTGATTTTTTTCTTCTTTTTCTTTATTTCCCTTTGCTCTTCTTGTCAGATATACATTCTTCTGACTACACACACACACACACACACACACACACACACACACACAACACACATGCTCATACACCTCACACACACCTTACATACATATCTCACTTACATGTGTTTCCACCTTTCCACATATGTGTGTGTGTGTGTGTGTGTATGTGTGTATTTATTATATATATTTTTCTTATATTCTCAGAATATAAGGAGAAAATTATCCTCCCTAGATTCAACTCTTAGATAATCATTTTCTGGTCTTCCAATGAATAAAAGTAAGAAATATATAGAAAATTGCTTAAATAAAATTTTTGTTTATATTAGAAACCTTTACTGACCTTCCTCAGTAGTACGGACCGTTTTTGATTCACTGTCCATTCCTTGGAACTCATTAAAATATGGTCTGACTTTAATTTCGTAAGTCACTCCCTTTTTCAGATTTGCTAGGACAGCACTCCTCTCAGTGGGGACTTTGGCATCTAGATTTTGCCATGCAGTTGAAGCTTGTAGGCCAGAAGTCTGACGATACATCACTCTGTAGCCCTGAATAAACTGGGGTTGCCGATCCACCTGAAAAACAGCATAGGATAATTGATGGAAAAAGGGATGAAGTCACTCAGGAATTTGCCCTTCTTTGCCTCATAATAGCCACCTGATTGATGCTAGGGCCTTCTCCTTCATTTCCCTTCCTCTAATAATATCCTTCAATTGCAAGTACACATTGTTGTTTTAAAATCTTTATTAAGTGATGAGTAGACCAATTGTCTCCTTGTCTGAAAATATCTCTCACTATCTAAGCTAGCCACACAGGCTCTACCAACGTCACAGCTTATTAAGTTTCATTTCTCACTTGCTTTCTATTTTCCTGTATTCAACAACTCCTATTTTCCTGGTTTTCATAAGTAATATGCCATTTGTTAACATCAATTCATTAATATCTTCTCATCTATAACCTTTGTTCTTGTTTTTACTGATAGGTGCCAAGAAGTTTGCTGACTTCTGAGTGTGAAAATGGACAATGAAGGAGGATCCTTATTTTTTTTTACAGTCCACGTGGAATGAGGGCACTTGGTAATAATGATTCAAATAATTTTAAAGTTGCCATAACCAATAACCATAAGCAAAGGCTCTGAATGAGGAAGCAGAGTTAGCAGGCAGATAATCTGAATGAAGAGTGGAGGTCACCCAAGCGATAAAGCAAACGACAAGAATGCTTACCCCCCTGTGTCTGGATAAGCTGCAGGAGAAATTGAGGCTATGACCCCGTCATGTTTAAAGTATATGATCACTTGTCCCTGTTAACAGTATCTAACTCTAGGTATATCATTTTAGCATCCTTTTCCTCTTCTAATGGTCTACAGGTTTTGAAAGCTTCTAGTCTCTCCCTATATTAAATAGCAGCTTTTTTTTTTTAAACTAGAAGTCTGAGATTTTGAATGTGACTATCAAAATCTTCTTTTTACTTTATGACACCTGGGTGAAGCCTCAGTTGGAAAACTGCTAGCCTTCCGAGCTTGAAAACCCAGAGTTATGTCTAGAACCCACATTAACACAAGTACAAGAAAAGCCAAGTTTTGCTGATGCAGTCTTAGCTTTGGAGAGAGGAAACGGTGAGCTCATTGGCCAACCAGCATAGCCCATTTGGCAAATTCCAGAGCACTGACAGATACTAAGTTGTGCTAAGAATAGTGCCCTATGGATATCAACTGCTGCATAGGCTTTCCCACATTCCCTCTCTCTAAAAATCCCAAAGGCTGTTTTTTTTTTTCTTTTTTTCTTTTGAAGAGAAACATTTACAAATGTTTATTAGTTCTTCAAGAGTGTCATCCTACATGTTTTGATTATATTCATACCTGCCCCAACTCTTCTTGGATTCACATCCCTTCCCTTCCTACCCAACACGATATACTTTTCTATTTTTAAATCCTTCGAGACAAACTTGTGCTGCCCAAGTATGTACCAGAGTGGTCAATTTATCAATGGCTACCTACATACACTCATATAGAAAATTCTTCCTCTTTCCCAGCTTCTAGGAATTGCCAATAACCCCATGGTTTGGGGTGTGATTGTGTGCCCAATTCCTATCTACATGCTGGGATTTGTTTTGACTTGGGTTTTCACAGGATTGTTACAAGCTGTCTCAACTGCTGCTCTTCTTAGAGGTTTTATGGTTGCCTCAGTCAGAGGGAGAAATACCTTTTAGGTTTTAACAATAATAACAAAAAAATATGTTAAATCATTTTACTAGTTTACCTTGCTTCATAAATGAACAATTTGAACATAAACTACTGTAGATGCTTCTCCAATCAATACCCCAAGTTACAGCTTGGTAGCCATAGGCTCAGAAATGCAAAGTCAGCCATATCACTATGAAAGTACAAAGATTAGTGAACAAGAAATGAAATGACCTCATTTTAAGACAGCCAAGGAGAAATAAAATAAGAATATGGGTTTTTACTAGGGCTTAAAAATTCAATTGTCAGCATGGTATAAACAAAAGTGTTTTCTTATATATATTAACTTCTAATCTTTATTGTTTAGTTATAGTATGACACATTTTTGAGAGAAAGAAATGGATAAATAACAGATCACATCATTGTTTCCACAAAGTAAAAAAAAAAAAAAAATGCAAAATTTCAATTAAAACAGAATAAACAAAGGAATGTTTTCTCTTTAGAATGCTCTAGCTAGAATCTTTGAAAAATGTATGTGTTTCTTACAAGTAAACCTTCAGCTGATAAATGAGGCTCAAAAACTAGAAATTCCTTCTTTTGATTGACAGATTTTAACCCCTAAAGATTCTTTGGAAATAGAGTCACACTTTTATGAGGATATATCAAGAAAAATTAAGCTCAAGCCTAACGTGGAACCTCATGCATGAGCTTAGAATGCTCAGCCTTGCTACCAATTTGTGTTTGTAACAAACTGATGTAATTTTTGAAAGCAGAAGTTGTGCTAACATTAAAATTAGGCAACCGAGGAACAAAATTTAAATTCATGAGAACCAGAAAGAATTGTCTTTCATCAAAACTGCCAGAGTTTAAAAAAAAAAATCCTTGCTGTGTATGTTAAAACAACATTAAGCTTACGTTTTATAAACTTCTCTGAATTCCCTTTAAGTGAATTTATATACTGAAAGAAAGACATAACTCACAATAATAGCTTGTTAATACTGAAAGAAGCAAGCTGTGTTTTTAAGAAGAACATTAAACAGCTGTTTGGAGATGAAGGGAGTCTGTAAATCAGGGCAAATTGGTTTTATCCATGTTTGGATTTCATTAATTAAGTGTTTTAGGTACTTCATGAAGCTAATGTTTACTACACAGCATTGCTCTCTCACTCCAGTGAGCACTGCCATCAACCAGTGGATAGTAATGGTCTCCTTAATAACAAGAGTTTAACTTAATCTTGTGCAGTTGGGAGGCACTGGTAAGAGGGAGGGAAAATGTTATTACAGGTGAAAGCAAAAAGGGAAATGCTGAAAGTTGACCTTGAAAACTGATGACCATTGAGTGATTAGAGGCTCTAGCCCATTCACTGTAGCTCATAATGACAGGTGATTATTTCCATCCAAATTATGTCTTAGGCTTGCTACTAATTTTATTAGTAAACAGGTCAGTGTATGGATGCTCTGTTAGTATTTATTCTAATCAAAGTCTAGTCTCAGATTCTTGGGGTTTAAATCCCTAAGCTTAAAAAAAAAAAATAGCATTTGTGACAGATTATCAAAGCATTTGTGTTCAGGAGGAAGTAGAAAGACCTAGAGAACTCCAGTCTTGTGGCTGTGTCACCTGATTTGATTTCCACCTTTACCTGTTTAACTCTCCGAGTTTAAGAATGTTTACTTTCTTCAGATAGCACATGTCACGGGGTCAGGAAAGAGTGAAGTCATGAATGGAAGTGAATGGACCCTGGGGTCTGTGGAGATGAGCATTTACAGGGCATTTTTGTCAAAAAAAAAAAAAAAAGACATACTAAAAAAGAAGGAATCCACATTTTTACTGAACTGCCAAAAGTTATGTTCACTATATATACCTGAGAGAGAGAGAGAGAGAGAGAGAGAGAGAGAGAGAGAGAGAGAGAGAGAGAACAGAATCCTCCACCTGAACAGGAAATGCAAAAAAGAATTTTCTTTGGTCAGCCGGTTGCTAAATGCTCTAGCTTGTTTTAGTGGGGTTCTGGAAATAGACTTTGACAATCACTCTTTGCAGGCCAAGTACCATGGTGCTAAACAAGGGATCTCTAATTCTTCCTTTCCTTGAACCACAACACTACCACCATAAAATCATCCTTTTTCAAAGCATGTATTTTTTTTCTACTTCATCTGTAGAACAGTTTTAAAAATTAATTTCATCTACCCTTATTATATCACCAATCAATTTTAGCAAATGGTCCCTGCTAATTATTTGGCATTCACATTATTAGCCTTTGCTATAGCTTGGGAAGTGAATGGATTTTTCCAGCACAAAAGTCATGTACATTTTTTTATTGACACCTGAAGGCTGTTGTGAGCCACTTTAGATGGCCTTACCACTAAACAGGAACTAAAATATTCTTGTCCTCACAAACCAGCACACCTGACTGTAAAGTGCTGTAACTGCAATAACTTAAGTAAGCTATACAAACTCTGCGTTCTTTTATAAAAAATTGCTACTTGACTAAATAGTATTTAAATATTATTTCAATGGCTCCTGTTCTAACATATAATGCCTATACAGTGCCCAATCTAGATGTATATTAAATTAATGCTATGATATTTTTTGGTGTATAATATACTTAAACAACTCTTTGACTGAATTTTTTGTGAAATGTGTCACTTTTTTCAACTGGATTTGTTCCCCTACAATGGCACTCAAGGTCAGGGATACACTTTGTACTGAAAAATGGCCTTGAATTGGATTTGTTCAATGTAATTAATATTATTAGGGATCCCAAACAATTTTTATTTTGTTTTACATTCTCAAATAATTTTACTAAGTAATTAATAAAAATAAATATTTTTTTCTCAACCTGATTAGTTGAAAAAGTTAGTGTAAGGTATGATAAAATTGTTTCTAATGACCTGGAAGACAAGAGTGAAATAATAGTTTAATTTTTAAAACTTATTTAGTTAATTCCAAAACAATGAGCACAGTTGCGTACAGTTAAATATATCCTAAGTAGAAATTAAATAAATGAAAGTTGGAATCATAATGATGCATCACTGAATATCTACTAGAATGTTCAGTTTTGATGAACGGGAGAGAAACTGGAAAGCATTTGGAAGAGACCAGTACACCCTGACTTCACTAGCTAGAATATACGAACGTTTAGAAAATAGTCAGCAAGTTCACTAAAATGTTTAATGTCAAGTTAACACATTGTTCAAAAATCCTTAGAATATGCCAAAGGAAAGTGAACATGTCTGCATTAAAAACTGTCCACAAAGAGATGTGGAAACATTATTCATAGTAGCCAAAAAAGTGAAACATTTCTAAAGGTTCATTTCAAAAGTAAACCTATACTTATGCCAAGTATAAGAAGAGAATATAGACTGTGTATAAAAGAAAATATTATTTATCACTACTTCACATGGATAAAGTTAGATATAATAGATTTTATATAGGTACACTGCCAGGAATGAAGTCCTAATACTTATTATAATATGAGAGCAACTCAACAAGGTGCTGGATGAAGCCAGATACAAAATGATCTCTGTGATTCCTTACACAGTAACACTCCACAATGTGTAAATCTATAGAAATGTTGCATTTATTGGGTGAAGAGAATTAAGCATTAGTGCAGAAGGGAATGGTCACTAATGGTCACTAATGATTACAGGGTTTCATTCTGAGATGATTTCACTGTTCTAAAAATTAGTTTTGGTGATGATCTCAGAACACTCATCATGCTAAAAGTATTCACTTGTACCCTACAACTTTGGTATGTTAACTTCAGTTCGGTAAAGCTCTTAGAAGTAAGGACAGGGACGGTCTTATTTCTATTACAACTTACTTTTACTTATTACTCTTCCTACAGTTTCATCTACTGAATATTTTCTTTGTTTTCATTGATTACGTCTTGATTTAAAATGGTGAGTGTTTTAAATTTAGTTTTAGGTTTATCTGCCTTTGTTTTTCCCCTTGGAAAAATTCCAAACACATGTTGTTGCGGTACATAGAGACTAATCTAATCTCTGAATACTTACCGTCCATGTGACTTGAACTGTTGTGGGTGTCAGAACAACTGGAGTATGGAGACGAACAATGACATCCCCTAGTTCTTTCTGCACTTGTCTGTGGTCCACTCCTTGTGCTGGGGGGCTGATATCTGTAGTTAGAAGAGAAAACCATTCCTAATCTCAAAATTCATTATTAAACTCCAGTGCTATAATCCAATTTAGAACTAACTGCCATATGGATTAAAATGTCTCTTGACAGCTGGGCAGCAGTAGCGCACACTTTTAATCCCAGCACCCGGGAGGCAGAGCTGGGCGGATCTCTGTGAGTTCGAAGCCAGCCTGGTCTACAGAGTGAGATCCAGGACAGGTTCCAAAACTACACAGAGAAACCCTGTCTCAAAAAATAAAAAGTCTCATGACAAGTCAATTTGGCATGCAAATATAAACACATGTATATAAAAATGAATGTGTGTGTGTGTGTGTGTGTGTGTGTATTCCATGATGATATGGAATATTCATTATGTTTATCTTTAGCAAAATTTCTATTTACAAAAGAATCTTTGTAACTCTGTATTCCCACATAGATGTACTGTTTTGGAAGATCACTAGATTATGGGTTAGAATAAAGTCTGTGCCCTAATAACCTGTCTAGAAGGATCGTTTCTATCCAGATGTTAGGGCACTGAAATATTTTCAAGTTGTATTTAAAAACATATCTGAAACTGCATATTAGAGGCTTTTTTTTCATTTCTTGGCCTGATCAGCAGGTTGTGTTTTCCTACTCTGTGACCTATTTTCATCTGAGTCAGAGATTGAAAAAACTGAGAGCCTGAGGAAGTGAATTCAGTCATTAATGGAACAGAGTGAGACTGAGAATAAAATAAATGAATATTTTGCAATACTGAAAAACTTATACTGGCAAAATGCTCCCCAAACATCAGTTTGGGCCAGAAGTCTATCACCTAGGAAGAAATCCTATAGCTGCTTTGGTGGAGCAAGAGAGAAAATGGAGAAATAAATATGGTCCCTTGAATGACATCTACTCAGCCCTAAATTACTGTTTCTTACCCCCTTTACCTAAAAAGAATTCTATTACTACACTCAATGATAAAATATACAAACTAAAATCTTTATGAAAATAATTAAAAATTACATACATTCGAACCCATCAATTTGATCTCAAACATTAAAAGTTACTCACATGCAAATAGAGCTCTTTAACCAACACACTTCAATGTCAAGGTAACATTTTTCCCTAAAACTATTTGATTTAAATAAGGATGTCCAAATCTAAATTATTTATTTACTTAATTTCTTCTGTCTTTTCCTCAATTTATAATGCAACATTCTCACAAAAGTGCAAGGTGTAACTTATGTTGAGTGCACTAACTTACACTGGGACATAAAGAATTAGGAACCACATAATGTGCTTTTCTTTAATTTCTACTTTTTTTTCATCTTCAGCATTAACAACAAAGTAAAACATGAATTGATTTAGAACAATATGTTCCTTTATCTGAATACTATTAACCTTTGCTGATGTATGTATGGTCTACTGTGATATTTACCTAAAAGTATTTAGGAGGTTTAATGAAGTAAACGATTTTCAAAGTACATGTTCATGAAAGCCTTTGAAAACTCAGACCTCAAAAGCCAGTATGTTCTTTGAAAAGGAGTGCTGTGCAGATTGCCAAACAGCTGAATGTGTGACATCAAAAATGGAGCTGACATTCAGACACAAAACATGGGTTTTCCTATTAAGTATCTGTTAAGAGAATATAGGTCTTCAGCTCTTTGAAGTTTCTCAGCTGGAACAAGCCAGATCACAAAAGAACTTCATTAATCTCTGTTGATCTTTTCACTGAGAGCTTTATTCTGAATCAAGCTTTAGTGACTGGTACGGTTACTGAATATCATGAAGGTGTGTTGCCCTCTGTCACACCAGAAGCTTCCCAACCTTGTTCCTCTTCTACCTCCAACTGCAGCTGTACACACAGCGACCGCTAGCCACGTAGGTGGCGCTAATGGACATTCTCAAATTTCTTGACTTAAAAAAAAAAAATCACCTCTCTCTTCCTTTTCACAATCAGTCATTTAATTTACTCATTCAATCCAGACACATTAAAAGCAGTTGCATGGGGACGAGGCAAAATGTAACGACTTTCAGGCCTTCAAAGTCTTTGTTGTGCTTTTTCTCTCTCTGGAGACAGGTTCTTTACCCACATACCCTTCATCATCATGGGAAATTAAGCACACTATGGCGGAAAGAACAAAAGCAAAGTATCATCCCCTCCTCCCCCAGCTGTCATTATGTCAGCCACGTTACCATCACGTGGTGACTTTATTTGACTTCTTTCCTTTACCGCACCCTTCTCTGAGATAATGGCATGCTCGTCACTACCTCTGAACTACATTGTAATTATAATAATATTTTATGGCGGCATGGCACTTTTCATAGCATAAAAAAAATACTACTTTGAATTATATCTCGTTCAGAAGCTCTTACAAATAAGAAATCATTAACCCTCTCAAGAACCCTGTGGGGACTTGGTTGTGACATACAATAAAGACCCCCTTTTCTATTTTTTGTTAGTCAGTTTTTTAAGTTTTTTTCTTTATTATTATGTGTTTTAAATTTTATACATCAGCCATGGGTTCCCCTGTCCTCCCCCACTCTGCCCCCACCCTCCCCCCCAACCCCTCCCCCCCATTCCCATCTCCTCCAGGGCCAAGACACCCCTGGGGATTCATTTAAACCTGGTGGATTCAGTACAGGCAGGTCCAGTCCTCTCCTTCCAGGCTGAGCAAAGTGTCCCTGTGTAAGCCCAAGGGTCCGGGTCCCACAGCCTGGATGCCTCCCAAACAGTTCAAGCTATTCGATTGTCTCACTTATCCAGAAGGCCTGATCCAGCTGGGAAGACCCCCTTTTCTATTGAACTAGCTCCTTCTAGTTGTAGGATAGGAAAGGATAATACAGTATTCTTTACTGACTCGGTGGCAAGGACAGGTTACAAAAAAAAGGAGGAGAAGAACACTTCCATTTTGAAATTAATCATTTTAACATTCTAGGTGATGTGGTGGCATGTTAGTGAGAAAAATCACCTGTGCTAAAAAAAAAAAAAAAAAAAAAAAAAAACCACTGAAATAAATATGTCTTTGAAATAACTGATTAAACAAACAAACAAACAAACAAACAAAAACGATATGGGGTGTTGTTAAACATGGGCACCATACCACATAGAAGGCATGCTAACCTAACTCAGGGCCCGGAGTGCCTCCCATCTTTGGACTTGAAGCCTGACAATATGTGTCTAACAGATTCAGGGTCACTGGTACTCCTACTAAAAATCCACACTGGGAAAGCCAGTTTTCTGATAAAGCAAAACAAACAAACGCAGAACCCAGAAACAGGAAAAGCAATCCTGGCACTCTTGTTTGGCATCTGTTTTTAATGGGTTTATTATTTTTTCTATTGTACAATAGAGAATGAGAAACCTTTTCTTCTTCATTCAGAGACTCTCATTTACTACACATGTATCCAACTGTTTGTTTGCTCTACTTACATAGAACATGAGAACTCTGAACTGATATCGCATAGTAATGCAGGGACAGACCCCAGACAATTATGCACAATTATCATGTACACTTTCTCTTTGTTCATGCAATCTCCATTGTCTTAAGTTGGTATACCATCCCAATGTCATCATTTTTAACAGCTACTGAAATTACCTTGTGTACGTACGGGATCCGACATAGGGCTTGGGTCACTGAGACCTTGGGGGTTGATCGCTCTGACCATGAACAAGTAGATTGTATTGGGCCTCAGCCCTCTTACAGTATAGAGAGTTGTCTTAACGTGGTTTGCCACTGTCTGCCAGCTATTGCTCACTGACTGGCTGAAATAGGAACAGAAACTGATTTAAAAACTATTCATAATGCTATAACAAATGGAGCTGAGTGTCAATGACAAAGGTCAATGGCTGAAAATTAAACACATACACACAACACACTTGAAGTGTTCAGCCCAATAATGAAACATTTGGATGAATTCATTTTATTCAACAACAAAGCTGAGCCCACCTAACGGAGTGCCATGCACAACAAAATTAAACTCAGCCCAGAAGATGTGACAGCCCTTTGCTAAATGCACAGCAGCCCACTAAATGAATACCTGTAAAAGGAACAAAGGCCAAAATCACAACATCAAATTTATACAATAAATATGGTCCTCATAGATGCATATGTATATACCTTGCAAAGAATTAACCTGCAGAAAGAATAAATGGGCTACAGAGTAATTTATGCCAATACATTTTCCTGTAACAAGGTGTGTTTTCTTTTGCATCAATTCCACATGCAATTTTATAATAGAGCCTTCTAAAACTACATATCTGTAAAAGAAGAAAGGAAGCATATAATGAATATTTTCCCTTGGTTACATTTTTAATAAAATTGTACATTACATGGTATTGTGATCTCTCATATCTAAATGATGATGTATCAGATTCTGTGTATGGACCCTTCTACAACCTGCTATAATGGATGCCATGTTAGAACACTGTACCTAAGGTCAAGTACTATTTTGCTAAAAATAATAAGAAAATGTGATTTTTAGCTCCTTTTATTTTAGCATCCAACAATATCCTTAGACATCAAACATAAATAGTAATGAAAGTTACAATTTGAAAATATGTATCTGCCATTAACTTAACAGTGGAACAGAAAAGCTTAACACAAAAAGATATCATTTGTCCTGATAGTGATAAAGGACAGTGGCTGTCTTTCAAACTGTGCAAAATAAAACAAAAGCATAGTGAAACTGAATGTAAAAATACAGTATGTACATTTTTCTATTTGTACTTTAATCAAATTTAGATCAAACAATGTAGTAAAAGGCAATGATTTATCAACCATACCTCTGTAGTCAAGAAAACTATTTCACATAACACATTGAAATGTCTTTTCATTCAATAACTAGAAGCACAAGGAATTGATTCCTTAACTTTGGTTTTCAATTTTCTTGCATAGATAGCCAAGAGATTTATTCAAGAACATAATATCAAAAATATTGGAATTATTTTACACTTGCAATCTAATTATTAAGAATAAATATTCCCAAACCTAGTGTGCTAATGCATGATGCATTTTATATATATATATATATATAATATGGTGTATTCTTTCTATATCTAATGTCCTAACTTCGTGATATATATATATATATATTCCATATATGTATGTATGTATATATATATATATATTCCATATATGTATGTATATATATATGGAGTTTTGCTCAAGTATAGAGAAAAATGAAATTATTAAATCATCAGAAAGTGGATGGATCTGGCAAGTATATTATTAAACAAGGTGAATCAAACTGAGAAAAAATACCTACAATTTCTCCCTTGAATATGGAGCCTATCCTCTAGTGTGTGTGTGCGTGTGTGTGTGTGTGTGTGTGAGTGTGTGTGTGTAATATTAGAAGGTGACTAAGAGGGTATAAAAATAGGAGATGAGAAAGTATACAGTATAGACAAAAGCAAATGTTTTATTTTATATATGTACAATGGTCAGGTGAAAAAATGATGGAGCAAATGTTACAAAATATCTCTTTATAGACATAGGAATAGATAATGAATTTTATTTTTAATCTTATTATTAATGATTAATGAAAAATTTATATCCAATTTTTAAGTAAAAAAAAATAAGTCAATTTCTTTAAGTACATGAACATGTTCTTGTCATAAAGCACCAGGGTTGCTCAGATGAAATTGGAGATACCATAATGAAAACAAAAGTCTAATGGAGTAATGGAACAGGACTTGTGTCATACCTGAAAGCTTCAATGATATATGCACTTGCTGGAAGAACTCCAGGTGTACCTGGTTGCCAGGATAAGGTAACACTGTTCTTAGTAACATCAGTGACCTGTGGTTTGGAGGGTGGCCCCGGCAGGTCATTTATATCATAATTTTTACTGATTGTTGCTCCAGATTCTGTAGAGGACAAACAGAGTAAACTTTGTTCCTGATTTTGTAAGCAGACAATAATGCTTAAAAGAAGGAAACATTAAAGAAATTAACTTGACAGTGTGCAATTCATCTCCATAAATCAAATGGTTGTAAGCTATTAGCTGGTTTTCCAACATGCTAATAAATATAGTTTTCCCTTTCATGGATAATCAGTGTAATCACTTGCATTTCAGAAGAAATCAAGCAACAAGGTTATGAGTTACAAACGCAGGGAGCTCCCCAGATGCCATGCTATGCGCCAACTAATGTTCAAATCTAAAATTGACATTGAATGTGACGAATTAGATTTACATACAGTGCATGTAAAATCGTGATCTACCATTACATTAAATATGACTCTCTTTAAGCACTTACCTGTTACATCCAGCACTGCACTCCAGGAAGTCTCCCCACTTGAACTTGTAGCCACACAAGTGTAAGTGCCAGTATCAGAGATCTAGCACACATGGAAAGAAAGAATTCAACTGTGATCAACTTGTAATCACTCAGTCTTGATGAGGCATTAGAGTCAATCGTGTGTGTGTGTGTGTGTGTGTGTGTGTGTGTGTGTGTGTGTGTGTGAGACTAAAGCAACCATTTGTTACAACATTGATTAAAAATTTTCAAACTGATATGTATGCAACTAAATGTAATTTGTCTGATAAACTTAAGTTCCCTGCCTCCATGGTAAAATGTGCACTTTAACTTCATTTTCTTGTGAGACTTCATTGTGTCAGCATCAGATATAAATAAGCCAAAATAGAATAATTCATGTAGAATTCTACATGGAGGCAACGATTCATGAATACAATGCTGGCTTTTCTTTCTCAGAGAAATTATATTTCAACAGATAAAAGTAGCTAGGACTAAATAGATAATGAGATTTTCACACCTCTGAGAAGCCAAATGTTTTTTAAAATTTTTTTTTTTCATTTAAGGAATGTATTCTCTACATATAAATAAATGCCATCAGGGTGGTGTCCAATAACAAATTGGTATAATCTCCAAACAAACAAACAAACAAACAAACAAACAAAAAAACCTAAAGGAAAAAATGCCTATGGAGCTTTGTCATTTTGAAATAAACATGATTTGAAATGGAACCAAATACGCAGAACTTTCTTTAAGCGCATTTAAAACGTCCAATTTTATAGATCATTTAAAATTTCTTTGTTGCTCATTGAAGAATGGACAAGGACAATAGTTGAAAATATGATCAAAAATTGTCACTGGGTGGTGGTGGCGCACGCCTTTAATTCCAGCACTTGGGAGGCAGAGCCAGGTGGATGGATCTCTGTGAGTTTAAGGCCAGCCTGGGCTACAGAGTGAGTTCCAGGACAGGCTCCAAAGCTACACAGAGAAACCCTGTCTCAAAAAAAAAAAAAAAAAAAAAAAAAAAAAAAAAAAGAAGTTGTCTTTTACAAATGTAAAGGTGAAAAAAGAGAAAGAAAAAAAAAAAACCCTTGAAAATCAATAAAATATATTCAATGATCTTCCTGGTGTTTGGGTTATAGGAGTTTGCAGAACTGACATTGAATGCCAATGGACTCCTCTGGTAGGAAAAGTGGTTGTAAGTAAAAGCCAATGAACAGAGTTTAAGGCAAGCAAAAGATGCAGTTGCAGTTCTATGGTAAGCATGGGTCTGTTCATGAAATGTGGGAGATTACAGAATACTACACCTTCAGGTTCAAAATTAATCCATGACTCAAAGAGTCATTATTGATTCTCAGATACATCATTAGTATATGAAGTTACTGCCACGTTACCATTTTAATTGATTTTAAAGTCAGTATGTATTTAACTAAAGTTTGAAATTGCTCTAGCCTGTCACTCTTTTCTGTATTATCTCAGTACAATTGCCTTCTATCTTGCAGGGATGATGGGAGTAGCCATTGTGGAATAAGCTATCTTTTCAAATGTGGCTGCAAGTGCATTATAGTCATTAGGAATCTTTGCATTTAAGAAGCATCACTCACAAGCTAAATATAATGAGCTGAAGTTGGATTTTAATGGGATATTCATTTGAATATGGACTGTGAATGTGTAAAAGAATTTGCATTTTATTATAGCTGTTGAACTAAAATGTAGCACTTGTTATTCTGTGTAAAAAGAAGAGTATGTAGGTAATGTGTCTTAACTGCATCCCCCTGTCATTGTTCGGAGATATGAGCCTGACATTAGCTGTGGTAGGTAGGTTTTAATGAGTATTGGAATATTCAACTTCTCAAAAGATACAGTTTCAGATACCAATTAGCTGGACCAGGAGAACTTAGCATCCATCATGTTATTTTGTTCTCTTGCCTTGTGCATTGAAAGAAGAAATCACGAGACACAAAGGCTCTGACCTACAGGGAACCTCTCAACTACACCAGTGAAGTGGTAAAGTCTGACTTAATCCTCCTTTAGCGGCATCCATTGTACAGAAAAAGAACAATGTGCTCAATTTGGAATCGATCAAAAGCCCAAATAGCTTCTGAGCCTCACTTTTGTGTTGGTATGATCACCATCACCGTGTTCTTTCTTTGGGCTTTAGCTTTAGATAGGACGATTTCTGATCAAGAGTGCTTCGCTTTCTTTCTCTCCTTATCCTTTCATCCTTGACCAATTTCTTTAAAAGGAAATGAATAGGTTAGCACACTCTGTCATCCCTTTTCTCCTTGGACAGTTAGCTACAAACAAGCCTCCTGGGGATGGCATCTCAGAGGTGCTACTCAAAGACCTGTGGAAGGAGCCAAAGCCTGCTTGACACCATCAAGCATCTACCTTTAATTACTTCTCTCTTGCATTCCTAGGGATCTTGACTATCCATGCACACACATCCCTTAATGCCACAATACAATGAAAAAGCATTAACCTTCATGGCCCAAGTCTGCCTTTATCTCAGAATGAGGTTAAAATGTTTATGCAAGGAGAGCTGTTATGAATTTTTTTAATAACTTCCATTTTGTTCAAAGAAAGTTAGCTAATTCATGGAGAATTTTTAAAAGCATATTAAAAAGAGTCCATGTTAATTTATTTTCCTTTGACAGAACTTGGCAATATTTTTCACCTACACAACTATATCCACCTAATATTTAATAAATGTGTCAAAAACAGACATTGGAGAAATGACAGCCTCTTTAAAATTATGGAAATCATTACAGAAAGCAAAATAAGACAGACTCAGACAATTACTCCAGATTTTCTTTTATATGTGGAACCTAGATTTAAATTTGTCTATATGTGTGTGTATGTGTGAAGGGGGAAAAGAGATTTTAAGGGAGGAATAATTAATTTTTGTTAATTACATTAAGATTATATATAAATGTATTAAAGTTTATGATTATTCTTCCATTTTGCAAATATATGTATAGAACACTGATAAATTACCATATAGTTGTGTAATTGTAAATACCTTGCATCCTAAGAAAAGGATCACCTTCACTTGAAAATGTGCAGCAAAATATTTTACCTTTTGCCCTAGCTTCTGAACATGGATTTTCAAGATTCAGTAAATTTGTATTATCTTCATTCTTTCTATCTATCTATCTATCTATCTATCTATCTATCTATCTATCTATCTATCATCTATTTAACTATCTACCTATCATCAATCTATCTATCTACCTATTATCTATCCATTTATCATCTATCTACTATCTATCATCTATCCATCTATCATCTGTTTATGTATCTATGTATCTATCATCTATCCCTTTTATGTATATGACATATGTGTGCTAAGGCTCTTGTTGGGAGGTCATAGGAAGCTTGCCAGCTTCAGTTCTTTCCTCTTCTTTCTCTTTGTGGGTCTTAGAGACTGAACTTGGGCATGGTGGCAGGTGTTTTCACCCACTAGTCATCACACCTGCTGGTTTTGTTACATTTTCTGTTTGTTTGTTTGTTTTTCTTTGTCTTGATTTCTGAGTTCTTGCCCAAGTGTTGAATTTTACTAATTTTTATTCCATGAAATGATTACCTATATTTTTATATATTATCTTATTACCTGTCTCACAACTGGCTTCCATCACCAGGACTACGATTATTTGAAAAGGTTGCTCTACTACCATCTCTGCTAACTGTGGCAGTTGGGGTGGTGGCTTTACTATACATAACTGAGTTAGTGGACTATGTTAGCACTGGACAGGTCACCCTCATAATAACAGGTCCCAGGATTTCACTTTGTATGTAATCCTTCACCTCACTAATGTGGAGATGAGACCTGGGGACTGGTTTCTGGTCAGTTGCATACCTGAAGGTTTCAGATATCATGTCTGAGGTTTAGTGCCATGAAACCGAAATGCTCACCTTCCTTGGCAGCTTTCATGCTCCCTATGAGGATATAAGCAGCTCATATCAGGAAGACCCAGAAAGCAAGAGCCTAGGGGCTACCATCAGGTAACGCTCAAACAAGGTGGAGAGCTAATCTATTCATCCCAAGCAACTCTAGGCAACCAACAATCATACCACATTGCTTGGAAGTAAATCTAACTTCCCTTTACGTCCTGGCAAGCCCCTAATCCTAACTGACTATCACAGGACTGCAACACTTGGAGCAGAAGTCCTAGCTAAGTCATGCCATCATTCTTTTAGTTCTTTTTTTTTTTTTTTAATCAGAAATGGTGAGAAAACATCTGTGGATGGCTTTATACCAATGCCTTTGCAAAAATGCTGTTAAATATTAGTAGAAAATTCAAACAACATTTAGAATCACGGGCTGTTTTCTGTCACCTTTGATGGGGCTCCAACTTGTCTCACCTTGAGGAACAGCCCTTCTTTTTCATGTACATTCTGTGAAAGCACCAGTGACTCATGCTCATCTAGAGGTGTAAATGTGAAGTCTGGAGCAACCTAAATAAGAACTAAGGACTTTGTTCAACTATCCAAATACGCCTTGTATAAACAGTCTCACTCTTATTCCTTTCTTGAAATTATTGGCTGAGCCAATTTACCCATACAATATCACAGTCTTCCTTGATAGGGAGAGTAAACTTAGCAGAATTACTCACTCTCAACATGATTTCAGTTACCTGCTGCTATCCTAAACTTTCTGTTCACGATTTGTAGCCCCAGGCTGGAGAGATGGCTTCGAGGTTAAGAGCACTGGCTGCTCTTCCAGAGGTCCCGAGTTCAATTCCCAGCAACCACATGGTGGCTCACAACCATCTGTAATGAGATCTGGTGCCCTCTTCTGGTGTGAATGTGTATATGTAGATAGAGCACTCATGTACTTTAAATAAATCTTTTAAAAAAATTGTAGTCCCAGGTGGACAATGGTGGCACACGCCTTTAATCCCAGCACTTGGGAGGGAGAGCCAGGGGGGATCTCTGTGAGTTCAAGGCCAGCTTGGTCTACAGAGCAAGATCCAGGACAGGTTCCAAAACTACACAGAGAAACCCTGTCTTGAAAAAAAAAGCTAAGCCAGTAAGTGATTGCTTTACATCATGCATACCTGACTTGTACTCCCAAACCCACTTTAAAATCTAGAAATGGTGTGCGTCTTAAATGGTGTGCATCTGTAATCCCAGCATTGAGAAGATAGAGAAGAGCAGTTACCCGGGGCTCTTCTCTACTAACAAAGCTCAAGTCCCAAGAGAGACCCTCTCCATTCCCCACACTCTCTGTCCAAAGGAATACCACGGTGGAAGTGTTTTGAAAAAGGCACAAAGTTGTCCTCTAACTTCTAAGTGCACAAATGAACATATGCACACATTCAAACACACATAGTTAAAGTAATATATAAATTTTTTAAATTTCACTATGGACATGCATATGGATGCACAAGTGAAAGGATTCTGGGTATAGTGTGAAATGTTTAATAACTAAAGGACAGTGATTTCAATTAATCATTGTTAAGCCAAGAAATAACATGACCTATCATAAAATGTACAGCAATCATGCAGAGAGGTCAGAATTTTTTCAGTACACTGTGCAAGTTTTCTTTAAAGCGCAAAGCTGTTGATAAGATGAAGAATCAATAACAAGCCAAATCCTACATACCCGTAAATTCTTAATCTGCAGTGTTCCTTGTTCTAGGATTGTTGCTCTTGGATCTCTACCCAGGAAAGTAAAGCCCTCCTTTAGCCAGCTAATTACAGGAACAGGGTCTCCAGTGGCTTTACATTTCAGTAGCGCTGTGCCATCTACTGCAAGTGTTTGATTTATTGGTCCTTGCAGGATTATGGGTGGAGGTCTATCTGTCAAAACTAAAAGGTAAACACATCTTCAGGAAATTTAGAGTTCTATAACACTCAGTAGTCTTGATATATTGACATCGAGTAGTAATAATAAACACCTAAAGCAATTTACTGTTATTTATAATATAGTTTGCCTTTTAAATATCAAGTATATTTTCCATCTATATACATTGAATATATACCTACATATACTGCACAAAGACCATACTATTATCTTAAAATGATATGATATGCTGTGCATTCATTGTAATTAAAATGATTTGAGGATATATTTTGACATTTTAGAAAGGTTGAATTGTATTGAAGAGCTTAGTCACATTGAAATTAAAATAAAAATACAGATAGCTTCTTGCTGATAATCATAAATTGTTCATTTATTGTTCATAGAGATATGTATTTAAAAAAAACTATGTGATGTAGTACATGTAAAGCTAACCTCCATCTTTGCCCTATGCTTTAAATACATGTATAGTATATAACTTACTGCTTACTCATGGAAGCTATCAAATGCTATATTTATATAGGCTGATGTGTTTTGTGCATGATAAAACATTAAACCTTAATATTTTATATTAAATGATTTATATATAAAACTGTGACATTTGGTCTTTAAACTATAGTCATGCCGTTTGAATGAATTTATTGAGTAGGTAAACACAGTTAAGAAGAATGAACTAGTCAACTAGAAGGCACAGCATGACTAAATTCAATTTTTTATTCACAATCAGTATTTACATCCACGATGATTTCACAAAGTTAAAGCATAGTATGCCTTTTTGCTTATGGAACATTATTCTATATCAGAGTAGCTAATGTTTTAAAAAATATTTTAAATGATTTTAAAAATATAATGATTTAAAATGACATTATATAAATGGTTCGAAGAAAAACAAAATTAGTTAAATATTGTGTTTCTTTAAGAATTCACTAGATTAACCCAAAATCAAACTGATAAGCTCAAGTTAAAAAACTTAACTTTTAAAAAGGAAATATCTATAGTATGGTAGACATCAAAGATTTTTGTTTAATTGTGAAAAGTTTGTACACTTTATTTTTCTATATTATACATGTAAACATGCATGTATATCTAGATGTATATAAACTATACGCATGTAATGTATGTATCTTACTTAAATTATATTAAATGTATTGTATATCAAGTACTTGATAAGAATCAAACAGTTGCAACTTAACTAAAGGCAGGATATAGGTCCCTGCAAATGAGGATGCTCTGACCCCTGAGCAACCTGCATCTATGATTTCCAATTACTAAAATCCAACTAGAAATTGGAACACAATGATCTGCTTGGCACAAATCAAAATGACAACATCTTGTTTTAGTAATTTTTTCTTATGTTTAGAAGTAAATAAAATAATTTAATTGAATAAGTGTGTACAGTATTACAGCAATTGTAACAAATCTAGCAATAACTGGACAAATGAAAGCTTAAAGGAAAGACTTCTGGGTTTTCAGGATAAATCTAAGCAATGAAACATTATAAATAATTTTATAATCATGGGAGAAAATGTGTCCTCATTACCTGAGTAAAATGTGTTTATCAAATTTGAAATGTTGTGGCATATCTGTTTCAAGTTAAACAGCTATGTAGAATTTCAGTAATTTCTTATAACCTGCTTTTATTGTCCTATCTCTAACATCATTAGACACAACTATAAAGGTCAACTAATTAGAATGTCCCCCCTCCCTTTGTTTCACAACCTAAATAAGTAGCTCATTGCCTTTTGAATGACTCCAATCAATAAGGTAATTGAAAAGCTCCTGACTAGAAGGCATTTCAGATCCAGGGATGTAATGTCTGGAAGATGACCACAGCTTTCCATGACACTGAAGTCAAAGGTTAAATGAACATTTAGGGTTTTCACTGATCTGTGAACAACTCTGTGGTCTTCTTTAACTACATGTTATAAATCCTTAATAACAACATTCAGATAAGACTACAGGGTGGCATTTATTGTCAACATAAGCTGTAAAATATGTTTTATTTCTATAGGCTTTTTAAATGCTATTGGCTCTTCCATAGAGTGGTCATTAGAATTTTTTTTTTTTTAATTTTGAGGAAAAAGTTGGAGAATTAAGGAAGACATGAACTTTGTGTAAATTAATGATATTTTTAAATATATAAATATATTTAATATATATTTTTTAAAGTATATATTGAATAATCTGGTCCAAATATTTTATTTACCAAAAATATGTGTGTAGACATTTCCTCTGGTACAAAATAGGAGAACTTTAAAAATCATTATCTTTTATTCTGCTAAAGAAATATGAGGTGTAGAGAATCAAAGTTCTTGCCAACTAGGGAATCCTTGCTCATCATCGTTACCCTTGAATTAGGTTTCTCCTTCAGTTCTATAGCAGTAAATTCTCCACAAAGCACCAGTAGGTATGCAGCCCATAGCCTCAACATCTCCCTAGACATTGTCTATCTGTGCTACCCAGACATACACCATTCCTGACACAGTGCTAAAGTGAGCCTTGCCATAGACAGATATTAAAAGATATGATCTTTCTATTCATCTTAAGTGGCCTTTTAATCATCATGTGAATCTGGAATATAGGAAAGCACAGTGACTTTCACCAGTAAAAAAGTAAGAAAATCTGAGAGCATGTAGATCAAAGAACCTGTATCTCAGAAACTATGCTTAAGAAGAAAAAAAGACCAAAAAGAAAGCTAAAATTCACAAAAATAAAAGAAAAATGAAAAATTCTTAATTTAAGACCTCAAAAATGGGAAAAAATTCATGCTCACAGATCACGCATTATCTAAATCCCCTAAGCTGTCAAGTGCAATAAATAAACTACTGCTGAAAAAATCAGATCCTTCTCAACTTTTAGTAGGAATTAAAATTCAAAGTACATATGTGCAAGTAAAAAAATAATAATTTTAGCATCCATCACTACTTCAGAACGTACTTAATTAATTTAACTTAGTGAATATATAATTAAAGTTGGAAGAGTGTCATAATGTGATTAGCTAACTAAAATCCCATTTCTGTTTCAGTGATGATATTTAAAGACAATATTTCCTACTCCTCTAGTCAAATAAAAGTATTAATATCCATTAGAAGCAGTCATGCCAGGAAAACACTCATTGAAAACATACAGATTACATTTGTAAACACAATGAGTCATATCATTTGCTTAAAATAATGCACAACTGTAAATTTAGTGATCTAAATAGCTGTCTTTGACGTTTTATTTTGCAGGGGATGGGGGGGGAGAATGAAATCAGAGAGACTAAGAAACTATTAACAGATATTGCTTTCCTTATCCAAATGCAATATATTTACTTAGACAAAGGTATTATATAGGTATTGATTCAAATGATTCAACCAATCAAAAATCTCCCCAAATGTGATGTGTGTACCGAAATATAATTTATTATTTTCGTGAAAGAATTCAAGTGATGAAATCTCACCATCGGTAACCTCCAACTGTGCTTTAGCTAAGATGCTTCCTGCCACTGTTAAAGCCTGGCAGATGTAGTAGCCCGCATCTGAACGCTGGATGTTGGTGATGGTCAAGTCCCCGGAGGGGGACACTGAACACCGGCTAGTGGGTTGCTGAGGTTGGTTTGGAAAAAGTAGGTTCTGTGGGGGAAAAATAATAACATAGTCTCTTCAGTGTTTTTCCGTCCACAAGGAAAATTGCATTAACAACAACTATAACCACTATGGGAATATGGTTGAAAAATTAAAACCTATAGATTTAAAAACACGTGGTATTGAAATGATTATATACATCACAGTGGGTTTGACTGGGAAATATTTTTCTAGTCATAGTCTGTGAGCTACAAAGTCAGCATGTTCTACCTGGAGGAACAATTGTCTGTACTTCTTAAAATTCAGGACTTTTTAAATTTAAATTTGGATTTGGACATAATTCTTACAGTTTTATAGTCCACAGTATCATATTTTAATACACAGATCTTCAAGATATTGACCAAATCGAGGTCATGAACATAACTATATATATCAACTATTTACTCTCTAATGTTGGCTAGTTATATATTTCAGCTTTGAAATTTAGCTACCACTTCTTTAAAGTAAACAGGCAAAATAATATTCCTATGACTGGGCCCCCAGGCACTGTAAGGACATTGACTGTAATGGTAAGTAGAGAAGTAGCTTAAGAAAGACAGTGAGTGACAAGCAATGCCAAATATCATTGGTGTCGACCAATTTGAATATATTAGGACAAGCACCAAATGGTATAATGCAGACTGATCAAGGCTAATTTCATTTTTTTTTTTTATAATCAGTTTTCTGTGTAAGCCATAGCAGCTTCCAAAAGAGCTATAAAAAAATGATACAACTTAAGCAAGGTTAAGGAAGTTGTTTAAAACAATAGAAGCTAAAGCATGACTCTGAAAGTACACAGGAACCTCTAAGGCCTTCACAGTATTACTTTCTTTTAAAAACAGTTTACTACCCTCTCCATTAAAGCCTGTCACACACCTCAGACAACCCAAACACAAGTCCTTAAAGTTCTTCTATGAGAACAGGATCATTAATTTGGATGACCTATGATGTTTTACTGTTGTTCAATTATGAAAAACATGTGGATACAATAAATCATACTGAGGTATGTTACTAGCTGCATTATAAATAAGGACATATCAATTTTTATGTTGTATTTACTTACAAAAAAGAACATTAGAACACCCTGGGATATGTTTTGCAATATAGTAATTAATTTTCCAGGTTTGTAATTAAACAATTTCAATAAGTTGAAATCAGGAGGTAATAACATTCAATTAAAGGCACAAGACACATTTTCACCTTAAAATATTTTTACCCTTGAAGTAATGCCACTGAAAGAGGATAAAATAGGGTATTAACACTTTTCAATTACGCTAAATGACTTTAATCCAGCAAATGATGTCCTACTTTAATTAGAAGCTCTTCTCTTTATTGCAACATGATGGATGTCCACTTTATTAGATTCAAGTGTGACACTATAAGCCCACTTTACATAAACATTACCATGCTATTAAACGCTGTCTAAAAGGAGCAATGTTTACTAGCATGTCAGCAATATAATTTCAAAATGCTATTGCCCTATTTCCAAAGTTATATTACTACACAACACTAGGCATTTTCATACACTTGAAAGATCATTTGAGAACAAAACAAATCTCCTGTGGAATCCAAGTATATTACTGACATAAACCATATACAAGAGAAGGGCCTAAAATTTAAGGACAATTGAAAATGATCCAATGTGCACTTTCCAACAATTAGCCATTAGATTACTAATTTACATTGCACTAATCCATCAGATGGGCTAATTGTCCCCAGGATCTCTTCCTCTTCAGCGTAATATCATTCCACCTTCTAAATGATTCATTGACATGAAAAGTGGCATTTGATTGAGCTTAATCCATCATCTATATTCCCAGGTTGTATGACATAGGCAAAAGAAATGGATTACAAGCCAAGCCCAGGAACTCTGCAGAGCCCTGGAAATGTTTGAGCATCCTAGTAATACTAATTGGCATTATCAGCATTTATTGAGGAATATGGACCATTAAGTCTGGGCTCTTGGTTCTTTCTATGGATGGTTAGAGACAGATCACCATAAAAGTTGGATACTAGAAGCAGGAAAATGAAACTATTTTGATATATCTCAATTCATTGAATAGAAATTTACAGTTTGTTTAAATATTTCACCTGTATTATTAATCTCTTATTCTCTCTTCACTCCCATGGAAGAGATATTGGTGAAAGAAATAAAATTATATCTAATACTATAAGCAAATCAATATACCTAAAAAAGAAATTTATGAAACATTATTAGCAATCTCTAGAACTACATTTCATTTTGTCAAACAATATAGGAGGAATACTGAAATTCTTTCCATAATTACTTCTCAAAACCATTGATGATGGTGTTAAATACTCTCTGTTAATGGACCACATTACCAGTGTACATTTTGAATTGTCCTGGAGCTATAGTATAGAATGTGACTTGTATGTGTCTTAACTTACAGTTATTTTTAATCAATAAAAAGACATGTTTCCTTATACTATGCTTTATAATTCAATCTGAAATAAACTTTTTTATTTCTAAATAACTGAAATAAAATAAATAAATAAATAAAATATAAATATAAAATAAAAAACAAACTGAAATGAACTTCTAGGAGAAATTCACCTCTTGCAGATTTTAGAAAGCATGTCAATATCACCGGTTGACATTTAGGTGTCTTCCATTACCTACCCACCCCCCGAATTTCTTTTAGAAGTTGGAGTGGCAAGAGAAGAAGCTGGGAAAAAGCACTCAGTGCTTCTTTTTGAGATGTGTGTGCCTTGTTATTTGTAGAGCCTTCAGAATGAACACATAGCTCATTTCACAAGGACTGTGCAGCCATGTTCTTAGTCTAAGTTTCTTAATTTCCCATATACTTCAAGATGGAAATTCATATTGCCTCAACCTAGAAGCAAAGCACTTGTCCACATTTGATCCAAGGTTTACTTAAGAAAATTAATGTGTCCAGTCGAGTTTTTAGACACACCTTGAGAGATGTTTCTGCCCAGAAGGATCACAGCCAAAACAAGATAGTTGTTTCCTGTATAAAATGTCTTGTTTCCTGTCCAATCTTATTATGAAGAAATACAGAAGGGGAAAAAAGAAAAAAAAGGGTTCCTCCATCTTTAAATGGAAGTGTGCCTAAGTTTATGATCTTTGTACACTGCCTTAAGACAGGGGGGTTTGAAGTTGTATTCTGTGACTGCTAATATTGAATTTTCAAAAAGCCTTTCCTTTCTTATGTACCAAGGATGATTCTGGGCATTTTAGATGTGATACTTCATTTAATCATACCATGCAACTAAATGCAAGAAAGCAACATGACCTTTGCCATCAGAAATTTTAAATACCACAGTAGGTTGGGGTTCAAACTATTTTATTTCTTTTTTTACGTTTGATGCAGGGTTTTAAAAATAACACTGGCAAATAAAGAGTGCTGTGTTGGAACACTTGACATCTAGTTATTTTAGAATCGTTTCTTTCTCAGAAATAACACACTGATAGCAGGAGAGATGAGGCATGCTCTGAGGGTCACTGAGAGGCCAGGTTCGGAACTGTCAGAAAAGCAGTTATGCCCCTACTCACCTGGCTGCCTTCTTTCTGCCAAAAAACAGCTGGCTGTGGGTTTCCTTTAGTTTCACAGGGGAATGTCACTGTCCGGCCCTGAGCAACAATCTGATCTCTTGGCCTAACCACAAACTGTGGAGGAGCTAGAATTTGAAAGGAGAGAAAGTGTAAATATCAACCTTCAACAACAATGAAAAAGATATCAAAGAGAAAATCTGGTCCTGGGTGGGAAGTTCAGAGGTGGAGCAAGGCCCCATGTCTTTACTTAGTTTAATGGATTTCTCACAACAGAAAGGAAAAGAAAGAGCACACTCTCAAAGTGAGGAAAGAAGTGAGGTTATTAGCAGACATACTTTAAATACTGAGCATCAATATCCTATGTCTTAAAAGCTTGCTTAGGAAAATAGCTTCTTCATAATTTTAACATTCTCAAGATAAAATGCAACTTCCAATTTAGATCTGCATTTTGAATAGGTCAAGATGAAAAAGGGTCAGTATCTTAAGCAACTATTTCTTTCCTCAAAAGTAAATGTATCAGCACACACAAATTTATCTATAATGTTTTTAGGATATTGTATGAGACACTGAAATAACTTGAAGGTACAAAATGCGATCCTGATTTTCATCATGCATTTTAACAATAAAGTCTTGGCACATTCAAAGCACTGAAATACTCGAGAGATGGGGATTACATGCAAAGGTAACTAATAATATAAATACATTCTTCATAGTTTGTCCACTCTAACTTCAGTTCAGTAAACACTGGTCAGGCAATTGGCATGTTCTCCTAATGGGCACTATTGAATAGCTTGAACTGTTTGGGAGGCATCCAGGCTGTGGGACCAGGACCTGTCCTTAGTGCATGAGCTGGCTGTTTGGAACCTTGAGCTTACAGAGGGACACTTTGCTCAGCCTGGAAGGAGGGGACTGGACCTGCCTGTACTGAATCCACCAGGTTTAAATGAATCCCCAGGGGAGTCTTGGCCCTGGAGGAGATGGGAATGGAAGGGAGGGGATGGGGGGGTGGGGGTGGGGGCGGGAGGGAGGAGGACAGGGGAACCCATGGCTGATGTGTAAAATTAAAACACAAATATAATAATAATAATAATAATAATAATAATAATAATAATTTTTAAGTTAGAAATGAAAGGCACAAGAAGTTCATGGCCTTGTGAACAAAATATAACAATAAATATAATAATGATAATACAAACAAAACACACCTAACAATGATGAAGAATGTGGTGAATACAGAAGGGAGCTTCTCAGAGCACCACAGAAGAAATACTGCAATCATACTGCATATAGCAAACCTAAGATTGGAGTCTCCTGTAGTAGGGCAGCTTTGAATGGGAAATGAACATTATAAGAATTTCGAGCGAAGAGCAGCATTTGAACAGAGGAATGATGACACAATTTCCAAGTCAAGTGCTCACGGAAGAAGGTTAAAGCAAAATTAAATCTACCACAGCAATGTGTAGTAAGGGAAGAAAGAAATGTTAAAATTATTAACATAGTGTAGAAAGGGGGGCGAAATGCTGCCAACTTTCCTGTGGATACTTCTAATCTGAATGACAGCTGCAAAGTAAACTCTCTAGAGGCTTCAACATTTGTATGAAGATGATAATGTTGGCATGGGGGAACATTTATTCAGTAGAATAATGCATGTGGTAAGGAGGCTAGTAGAATGGTGTAGGTAAAGATAGATAATAATCTAAAGAATGAGTGACTCCATTAGAAAAGAAAGAGATGGGAATAAAAATCCCAATGATGCTCAGAATTAAAAGGGGTCCAATGGTAGGAAAGTGAGTAGCACTAAAGGATATCCAGACACCTCCACAAGGACAACTTCATACCATGTACTTTCAGGGAAAACATTGTCCTTATCCAAGGACTTTTAGAATAACTACTTTAAATAGTTCTTTAGGCTTGAAACTTAAAACCAATAAAATAGGTTTAAACCAGCTTTAATTTGTAAAACCTGACACATACAGAAAAAAAAAAAATCCTAAAAACTGGAGTCTGGAGAATTCTAACAATATGAAATGTCTAATAAGTGCAAAATCCAAAGGGGTATTAGAACATGATAGCCCCACATACACATACACATACAGCCTAGTATATACCTAATACCAATTCTACCACTGTATAAACAGCATCATTTCCTCAAAGGGGAAAAAAATCAATGACATTTGTTTGGGCTTAAATTATTGTATTCTATTATAGTTCCTCTTTATTCAACCAATCTAAAACATAGTTTGGAGACTGAAGGAAATAAATTTCTTGATTTAGGTATCTCTTTATACTTATAGACAGTGGATGACTCATTCCCACAGCACGGAGAAATTAGATTTATGGATCTATTTGAGCAGTGTGGTTGATGTTGCCTTCTACTTTTCTGGAAATTACCTGATTCTTAAAATTTCTTTTTAATTTCTATACAATTACACTGAATTGGCAGATGCATTTATGCCTGCTTTGAATAGGAAAAATAGCATAAATCAATATTATATAATTATGGCAGGAAAACATCAAAAACACACCAGTGCCTACTTTTATTTTTCAATTTTTGTTTTTATGTTTTTGATAAAGGGTTTCTTTCTGTAGCTTCAGCTGTCCTAGAACTCATTTTGTAGACCAGACTAGGCTCAAAATCAGAGATCCACCTGCCTCTGCCTCCCAAGAGCTTCAGAAGTATCTAGTTTTTGGTAGATATGAAATTATAAGATGTTTTCTGTGAAAAAAATGACATTGTTCTGCATTAATGTTTTGCAATTTTCCATAATACATATATATTTTAAGAAATATGTAATAATCGGTCTATACATGTTTGCCCTGTCAGCCCAAGAAGGAAAAAATAGCCCAATAAGCATATTACCTTCATGAGAAGTGTAATGTAATTTATCTTGTACATTGTCCTCAAATTTTAAAAACTCACTCCAATCAAAATCAGTAACTTTACACTCAAACAAAAGCCACATATTCAGCACATTGGGTCATGTGACTTGATTGATGTGAGAAAGAATAAATACTAGAAGATAAATCCTAGAAGCTTGCAGCTGTAGGAGCTCTAACTAGTACTGCTTTATTTAGTTTTTAAATTAAAATAACCAAAACAACACATAATAGTATTATCAAATAAGAATGTGTAAAAGCATATCCTATTGTATAATTTACATATTTTGATAAAATTACTATATGTACTTGAGGTTGAGGAAAAAAAATATTAGAGATACATTTTACAATTACAAATTGCTGACTTTGCTTCTGTAAACTTGCTTGCATTAGACACTGACCCATCCTCTCCCTGGAAATAAGTAAAAAGTTTCAGAGCGCAGCCGTCGGCCTTGGGACAAGGTCTGCAATTATAGATTAAAATAATAATAAGTCCCTGTTTTAAAAATTCCTCAAAGAGGACCCAAGATAAGGACCATCTGGTGAGTCCAGCAAACTAGGTCAAATGTCAGCCAATCACAAGCCTATAACTATGCGAACTCCCCTCCAGAGTAACCGCTCCCCCTAGACCTCCCCTAGCCAACCAGTTTACGACTAATGTTACAAAATTTCCCACGTAACAAAATGATTGCTGAAATATATGATGATTTTTAAATTGGGCCAAACCCGGGGCACCTGGTATCTTATGCTAATTTTGTAATTTCTGCCTTTAAAAATGCTTGTAACCGCTGCTCCGGGCTCTCTGACTGACCAGGACAGAGAGCCCACTTGCGCCAGTGCTGAATACATTCCTCTTGCGTGTTGCATCTGCTGGTTTGGAATCTTGGTTTCTGGGGGAGCCCTCTCGCAGACGAAAGCATCCCAGGGCTCTGGGGTCTTTCAAGGTATTTCTATATCTTTCTCTAAATTTCACTTCCCAAGTGAAATGATCGACATTTTTATTCATTCTACCTCTTTGACTGGCTACAAGTCATAAGACATTCTGCTTAGTACACAAGATGGGAAGTAAATTACAAAATGGCCCTTCGGCAATGGCCTTGGCACTAAGTGAACATGTAAATAAACATAGCAGACTCTGATTCATGAAGCAGTTGTTGTTGTCTTTCTTTGCCTTGTTTTTTTTAATGCTGTACTTGGGAAGTGGAGGCACACTGATCCCTGTGAGTTTGAGGACAGCCTGGTCTACATAGAGAGTTCCAGGACAGTCAAGGTGACAATAGTGAGACTCTGTCTAAAAACCAGAAAGGCAGAAGGAACTTGGAGAAAAGATCAGAGAAGAACCAAAGGAGAACATGTAAGGAGGAAAGAAGAGTCATGCTACAGGTGATCCTATGAGCCGTGTTCCAAGCCTGATGGGCATCAGTGAGGTCCCTGGGCATGGAGTGAATCTGTATTGCAGGCAGAGAACTGTGGAATTACAATTTTCAGAGGAGGCAGGGTTTTAAGAGTCAAAGGACTCAGCCTACTAAGCTGGATACAGATAGGATTAGATAATTTATGCTAAAGGTGTTTAACATTTTGCCCTGAAAAAAGAAAAAAAAAAAAAAAGACCTACTCAAAAATATTTTTACAAGGAATAAATCAGATTTGCTTCTCAGAATGACTGGTCTGGAAGCAATATGGATGCTAACTGGAGACCCTGATTAGAAAAGCAGAGAGAGACAAAGGGCTAAAAAATGGGAGAAAGTTGGGACAAAATATCTAGGTGGGAATTGCACTGTCTGGAGGAACCTAAAGGGAACACGCATTCACTTAAACAGAAATATTCTCCCACACTGGAGCACAATAGTTATTCCTGATGCTGTAATCTAAAAAGAACAGGAAATGATAATTTCCTAAACTTGTATTCTAACTCTATAAAAGATGACTACCAAGTGATTTATTGGCACTATTCATAAAGCATGCTTTACATGAGATACTTACTCACGATGCGTTTTTCCTTCTCAGTCCCTGTATAAAAGTAGGCTACATTTCTAAAGATTCAAATCACTTCTTGTTGTGAGAATTCTATTCATTGCTTTCAATGGGTCTGCCATTGTCTTAGCATTATCTTATCTTATAAAATGTTAAAGCATCGAACACAGCAAGATTCAAGGAATTCTTGAGTCTTTGAAAACGTCTGACCTACTGTCACCTGAGTCTGGACAATGGGGATAATGAGAACAATCGCTTTTTCTTTGGTAGACCTCCTGCCAAAGATCTATATTGCAATCTCTGGGAGGGAAGATTGGTTGCAGAAATTTATTTGGGGGAGGTTGGGGGGTGCTAAAATGAAAAACGACATCAATAATTCTTCTGGTAACACTCCAATATCAGTATTTCTGCCGGGTGGTATGGAAAATGGTTTGAAAAAAGTGCTTGGGTGATGGTACCAAAGGGAGGGAGCAGCCAGAGGAGGCATTTCATCAACAGAGCACAACAGCACAAAGTGTGCTGTATATGAAATGGATCCTGAGAGGGCTCTCATTAAATATAGGAAACAGAATTAGGCTCTCAAGATGGCCATTCAAAACCTACACTTAAACCCAAAGCAAATTAGAAAAATTGAGTTGTAAACTCCAGAAGAATTGGCTCATTAGAAAAATGGCAATTCTGCTGTATGTCTCTAAGACAAAAACTATAAACTATATATTTGTAATCTCTAAAACCTGGAAACATTTGACAAATCTCTTGCAATTATGATGTACTAATCTACTTGCTCAAACTACCAGGTGATTATATGTAACTGAGATGTGTGCAAGAAGAGGTATAAGGAAGCCCAGTTCCACAATTCAGTGTTTAATCAGAACATGTTTAAAAAAAATAGCTCTCTAAGAAAAGTACATTGTATGAATTCCAGAGAAGCACACTCTCATATCAAAAGGTCAATTAAAATTGCAGGTCTGGGATAGTTCAGTTGAAACTGTGTTTTGAGAATTGAAATAAAATGCACAGTAAATTAGATTTGATTTCTGCTAATTTATGCTTCAATACTGCAGTCAGCCCAAGCTGGCTTCAATCAAAGTCATGGTACAGCACTCTTATGCTAATGCCTGCTGGTGAGCCAGAGTGGGTGGAATGGAAATCAGAAGCCGAACATGAGTAAGAAGCATAGGCCATGCTCGAGGTAGGCTTCGAGATGAGGGAGGGGGACCTTAAAGGTTAATCATATCATGTTCAAGTTGTTTCTACAGGAAAATATGACTTTCTATGGCAACCATTAACATGGACATAGTCATGCAGCAGTTAGGTACACTTTAGAGGGAAATGCAATGGTTACAGTCACACTCAGCCACTGTTTCTTTTATTATAATTTTGTACTTGAATGAATCAACTTTGGATTCTGAAATAAACAATTTGAACTTACTAACTCAAGAGGAAAATACTTTTTTGTGATTTAATACATTTTGCTTATTAAATGTGTATATATTCTATAAGGATATTTTAAAAGCAATCTCCTCCATCAGTTGATTGAGCTACAGATTTGTGTGGTCACAACTTCCTTAACACAATGGCAAAATTAACAATAACTGAGTACTAACCAATTGGCAAGGATGAAGTTAAATTCTCCACAGGCATTAGTTTATTTCACATGTAAAATTTTGCATGTCTCCACTACTATTTTTATATAGAGACCAGTGAGTTGAACCTTTTGTAGAATACATCAATTATTATGTAAACATGTTATGCTGGAGAATAAATTTGATATTTGGTTTATTTCAATGCTCTATTAAATGGACCAATTAGATATTAAACTCCTAATTTAAATTGATTAACATCAGATAATGACACAATTAAACATATAATTTTTCATGCCTGTAACCAACCAAAACACCAAGAATTTAAAGTTATAATTTCTAATATGGTATAATATGTGAAAGATTACATGATGCTTTCATTGAATAATTGTTATTACTAATGTAGCATAAAGCCATAATCTCATTCCTGTGAACTACCAGCTAATACAACCCTCCTTAGGTATACTTCCCACAATTCTCCATTGATACAAAACCATTCAAGGCTGTGGCAATGAAGTCTTAAACAGTGTTTATTTCTGCAATGTATGCAAATTATTCTCTTCCATGTAGCATTGGGCCTTCTATAAGGCAGCTGAGGGTTGCATCTCTCTGCTCTTCATATCTGTCAACTAGCTGTAGAAATTCAAAATGCTTGTACTGCTTGTCACTTTCATGGTTATGTGCCTGTTCTTGTGTTCACCTGCCCTGGTGTCTATTATCCTAACCTTGTTGACATGGGTGTACCTGAACCTTCTTTGACCATGCACTTGCTAGGCCATCTCAGTATGAGGGGCATGCTTTGACTCAATGTGTGATGTTTCTTTAGTTTTCCCTTTATGTATGTGTTTTGTTTCCTGACATAAGTTGTAACTTCTCTGCATTGAAATTTTGTCCTTTTTCGCTCTGAACTTTCTCAAGTTGTTAATTCTAAATGAATGACTATAAAGAAAATATTGAACATTTTCCCACCTCGGTTGTACTTTAAGCCTCTGACACGTTCTTCCCACTGACCATAATAGTTTGGATGGAAGGAAAGTCAAACAGAAAATGTATTCCTGGGCCATTCTGAAATTCCTACACAGAATTCAGTAGAGAGTGCTCTACACCAAAGTAACCAAAGTGATCTCAGAGAAACAAAAGCACAGGAACAGAGACAGACACTTTGTAGCACAGAAGCCTGGTACTTCTTGAATATCAGTTAAGTTTAGCCAACCAAGAAAAACAGTGAGAACAGACTTCGTTACAGTAGGGAAGATGCCCGCAGCAAGACATGAATGCTCATTTAAATGATAAATGAATTCTAATTCATAAATGATTAGTTCCTCAGCTCATTTAATTGTATTTTTTTCACTGTTTGACATTTTACTTGATTTCAAAATAAGTTGTTAATATTGGAATTGAATACAGAGTGTCTTAAAATATATTTGACTTTTAAGCACATCAAGACATAATTTATCTACAAAGATGAAATTTATTAGTAAGGGAAAACACAAATCAATGATACAGGATGCATTATAATGACTTTTGTAAACCCTGTGTAACTAATTTTTTTTTCTTTTTTATCATTTCTAAGGAATTATACATTATCAAATTGCTAAATTATAGAATTTATGTATTAATTTTTTTGTGTCCACAGAAATTATTCCTCCAGAGGAGATATATTATGGTTTATTTCCAAGCCTGTAATTCTGTTAATATTTAAAACCTGTTATTCCATGTAAAATGTTCATATCATTACCTTTCTTTCAACAAATATCAATTATCTCTATCTGCTTTTTCAGTGTCAAAATATTTTTTTAAAAAGAAAGTACTAAATGGGTCACTGTTCTTATAAATGTGAAGTATATGAAATAATCAAGGGAATAGGATGGTTATGGTTAATCAATGCCCATAGACTATATATATATTTGGTTTTGGTTTTTTGAGACAGGGTTTCTCTGTGAAGCTTTGCACCTTTCCTGGAACTCACTTGGCAGCCCAGGCTGGCCTCGAACTCACAGAGATCCTCCTGGCTCTGCCTCCCAAGTGCTGGGATTAAAGGAGTGTGCCACCACCACCCAGCCTATTTATATTTTATATTCTACAATTTTTGACTAGAGATCTTACATATATATACAATTGCATCAATCATTGTATGACTAAAGATGTGTTGTTGCCAAGCATTATCTCTCTATAGAGTTTGAAATCACCATTATATAATGCATTGATTGCAAGAAGACTAATTTTGGAGGTGTTTGTAACACTTGGGATCCTAATTATTGTCTATAACTTAAAATCTTATGGGTAGTAGCAGGAAATAAAGTTGGCCAGAGATTTTTTTTTTTTAAATAAGTATGACCATATAAAAAGAAAGGTGATTTCTAAATTGCTACAAAGAGCAAAAACAGATTCGATTCTAGGAAAAGTGAAAGGAAGGAGGGTTTGACCTGGAAAAAGGAAAGGTGAAGGTAATCCTCATGCAGTAAGCAACACCCACTGTCGGTACACACACCCGTAGCCACGCCTGCTTTCTTTGTTGCCAATGGCAGTTTATTTCATTCTCCTCTTTTTGTGGATTTGATACACTGAAGGATTATGTGAGTGGAGTTGTGCAGTTTTCTAAGTAAATGGTTTTTATTTAGGAAATTTCCATTAATTTTCTAATGTCATTAAATATTTCTACATTATGATGAACATAATAATTAACTCAAAACTAAGACAGACATGTTTATGGAAAACTTAAAACTTTATTAGATTTCAGATTCCTAAAGCAGATTTACTGTCAATTATAGGTAAGCAGAGGAAGTCATGTAAGCCAAATAAATTATTCTTTGTTTTAATAGGCAAGTGTCACAGAACTTCTGATCATATAAAAGTCACAAGTTGAAAACTTCTGTGAAAAATATGCCAACATTTTAAATCTCATTTTTCCATGTTGTTTTGTCATATAAAAATATGTACCTTTGTTCTTTTAAAAAATATATTATTTTTGGATTCATTGGCTTTAAATTTTTTTCCACATAATATGTTTTTATCACATTATCTCCTCATTATCTGTTTTCTTGATTAAGATAGTGGTAATAAAATAGGGAAATTTTGATTTTTAATGATATTGTTAATATGCAAGGGAAATGATTTTATTTAAAGAAACTTATTTATTTAATAAGAGCCTATCTACATTAATTGTAAGGACAAGATGTCATTTTCAAGCCAGCAAAAGAAGAGTAAAGGGTGCTGGAAAGTAAACCCTAAATTGGTCTAAACTCTTAAGTTAGGAAGGGTGCAGTCCTCAGATGTGGAGCAGAAGGCATTGGAATATTGGGAAAGTGGAGGGGGAAAACAAGGCTTAGACATAATTCTTCAAGTAAATGGTAAGACAAGACATCCATTTCTACTCACTTAACCTGTCAATTTTCCAGAACTGTCATGTCAGCACTCTAGCTACACCAAGAAGGCTGCTCACATCCCATTATCTCATTTTTTTGAGAAAGATTGCACAAGATGCCAATCAGAAAAAGTAGGAGCAAAAGCAAAAAAAAAAAAAAGAGAGAGAGAGAAAGAGAGAAAGAAAAAGAAAAAGAATCTTGCAACCAAGGAACAAATGTCCTGATACAGAAGGGTTGCTTAGTTAGCAGAATTTTAATATGCAATTGCAATGTTTCTTAATAACATTAATTACACGGTTAGTAAGGCACCATCCTAATTCATTAGTGCTTTCTTTCTGTTGCATTTTATCTCATACAAACAGAATGGGGGATATAAGACTGGCCTGTAACTATTAATATTGCTTGATCTTTTTATGGCATATTTAAAGCTACTTGCATAAACTATTACCTATATGTGCATATGTGTATATTAGTAACTGTACCAACACTTGACATGCTCCTAAAACATGCTAAGTGTTATACTACAATTGGAGACATCAGAATGATGACAATAGTACTTTCTAGGAAAGCACTAAGATTTCTGTACAGTATATGAAAATAACATTAACTATAAATTTCAGAAATAATACTGGCCAAAAGAGTTTAAAGTATGCTCAGAATTATTTAATTCAAAATTTAATTAATTTTACCAGTTTATATATTTAAGGAATATAGGGACCCATCACCTGAGAAACATAATGTATTTAAATAAGTTCTGTAGTAATTCAAATGCCACATATAATATTTATGTGCAATGTGCATTATAGAATTGTTAATGTCAGTATCTCCTGACTGTCTGAAATTACCATTATTTCAGAAAATTTTTATGCTTTTATAAGGTATACTTCAAAAGGTAATATGATATATTCATCTTATGGCAGTTTGAAAATGATCACTTAAACTTTAAGAGATCTGATATAGTTCTTTAAGTACAAAATTAAAACATATTGCTTTTATTCATATTATTCATATATGGAGATACTACAAAAAATTAAACTTTTGATATATAGTGTCTATAATGGAGTAAGGCTTGTTCTTACATTTCCTGCTATCCTGATATTGCACAGAAGAAAGGAAGTCAATAATATGAGAATTCTACTAGAACCCCAAACCACAAATTTTAAAATATTCTGCTTACCAGCCAAGTGTAGACAAGAATGAGAATTCATGCTGGATACCTTTATATCACAGCTCTGTCCTCTTTCAAGTCTGACTTTACAGAAATATCTTTCAATATTATAAAAGGCTATTCTTTGAGTCTTTGATTTTGACCTGGAGTCAAATGTGACACCTAGCAAATAAGTCACCACTGTGCAGGACACTAATTAAAATTCAGGAGGCAGACAAGAACTTACTGAAAAAGTGAAGCCTACTGTGATTGACGGGATAGTAAATGGTCCACATAACCTTCATTCCCTGATGTTCTTTCTATGAATATGTTATGGCACATGATGTGATTTCTAAAGATGTTATTAAAGTTACTAATTAGTTGACTTTAACATAATTATACTAATTAGGTGAGCCTAAATGATCATGTAAGATTTTTAAAGGACACTGTTTCTAAACAAGTAGCTGTTGCCAGTCGGTCAAATCAGAGTATTATATAAAATTTTTGTGGTAGTTTGAGTAAGATTGGCCCCCATAGTATCTCATTTATGAATGCTTGGTTCCCTGTAAGCAAAACTCTTTGGGAAGGATTAAAAGGCATGGCTTTCTTTGTTGGATGTATGAACTGAGGGTGGGTGTTGAAGTTTCAAAAGCCCATATGATTCCCAGTTAGCGCTCTCTGCCTTGTACTTGGAGATCTTAATGCAAGCTCTCAGCCACTGCTTCAGACTCATGCCAGCTACTACACTCCTCTCCACAATATCAGGTCATATACTGCAGTCCTCAGAAAATCCTGAGCCTCAAATTAAACACTTGCTTTTATGAGTCACCTTGGTTATAGTGTCTTATCACAACAGAAAAGTCTCTAATACAACACAGAAAGGATCTGAGGTCCAGCCATTAAAGTGTAGTAGACAGCCTCTAAAACTAGCCAGCATCTATGCCAATAAACACTTCAGAGGTATACACCCCTGAATTCTGAGAACATACACAAATAAGCCTGGAAGTAGAGTATCACTCCTCCCCCTCAATTGTGTACCCATTTGGAAGTTGTATTTACAAAACTTTCTCATAAGAAATGGATGTCATTCTAAATCATCAAATTTGTGGCAATTGCTTGTGCAGCAACAGAACCTCACATATCTGAAGGTCATCTTGCTCATGAAGCAGGGGATATGAACGAAAGTGGATAGGGGTTCTCATGGAAAATCCCTGTATCTCCATCAGTTCTACTGCTTATGTATAGGTGCACAAGTACTAAGTACAACAAAGGATAGGTTCTGATAGAATGGTAAGAAAACTTTCTAAGTAGGGATACTGAATGACCCTGACACAAGTTCCATTTTTCAAAATAAGTAAGCTGTATTCTTCTTCATTTAACTAGATAGTTAAACAGTGAGAGACAAAAACAGGATTTAAGTTAATTAGAGCAGTATATCAACTAATTACCCATTTAATTAATGACTAAAGGAATATAGTAATAAATGTGAAATAATGAACCCATAACTTCCAAAACTACCCAAAGGGAAAAAAACAAACAAACCATAATTTAGAAATCTGCCCATTGTCTAAATGAGCACCTATATAAAAACAAATCTCCATAAAAATATGACCATCAAAAATTTAATAAATAAGCAAATTGGCCAAATGCCACAAAGAATTAGATGACTGAAATGTGAAGTTTAATAGGGAATGACACTATTGGGAGGTTTGGCTTGGTTGGAATAGGCATAGTCTTGTTGGAGGAAGTGAGTCACTGAGGAGGCAGGCTTTGAGGACTCAAGACATGCCCAGTGTTTGAGAACACTTCTGCCTGCCTATCAAGATGTAGAACTCTCAGCTCCGGTACCAGCTCTGCCTGTATGCCACAGTGTTGTACCATGATGATAATAGCCTAAACCTCTGAAGATGTAAACCACCACAATTAAATGCTTTTCCTTTAAAAAAAAAAAAAGCTATTATAATTTTTTCCTAAAGAAAATTTTCATTCATTGTCTTTTTTATTAAATTTTTTGCCGACTTCAAGAATAAAATTATTTAGATCATGCTATAATTAAATTATATGCCAATGTATAAACAGAACTAGCTATGTGTGGATATAAATATATCCATAAAGATTTGTTTAAAATAATTGCTCTTTCTTTCTTCTTTAGAAAAGCATATATACACGTGCATATATGTTAGTTCTTCAGGTGTGTATAGTGCCCATGGAGGTCAGAAATGGATGTGGATCCCCATAAATTGGAGTTACAGATGGTAGTGAACTGCCATGTGGGTGCTGCAAGTGCTCTTAACCACTGAGACATTTCTCTAGCCCTGTTTCTTTAAAAATAAATCATTTAATATTGCTTTTGCAATAACATATCATTCTGAAGTACTTATAAATACTTGCACTGGCACATCTCTATCAAAATGTAACAAACATTTTTGTGAGTAAATTGGTTAAATGCCTAGAAATGTCTATGAAGTTATATATGGAGTTTGCTGTTGATGTTTTCCAGAAGTTTCACCTGATCCACTCAACTTTTCCTCTCTACGGTTGAGGCAATCAGCAGCTAGCATATGGTACATAAGACACAAAACGGAAGAGAGCTCAACTTCACAGGCAAGGCAGCTGGTAGATTTGACAGTTCTTTTCCAAATTGCTCATCATGTTTTGAATTACTGCTAGGAAAAAAATGTGTTGCCCATCTCCAAATTAGATGTTCATTTTTATTTTTATGCTGGAGAAAGACATCCAATAGGAAAATAAACCAGATGGTTATAGGAACAGAGGGAGGTTCCCTACTGTGATCATTTTCTTATTGTCAGGTCTCCGGTTAGAAGACTTTTCCATAAACAAATTAATACTTGACTAGTCACAGCTAGCTTTGCCCTCAGATGCATTTTTGCCTTTTTCCTATGAACAGTGCCTTTGGAACAATGTCAAAAGTAAAGCAGGAAAGCCTGGTGAGTTCATTATCAAAGAAGCATGGATCTAGATTTAGTGCTAACCCAAAGTATAACAGACAGATAATTGGGCTCCTTCTGTGACACTGGTAACATTACAAATGAGAAACAGTAACATGGAAAATACTTTCCTCAAATGAGGATAAAATTGATGGCTTTCAAGATTATTTTCGACAGCAGAAATCTAATCAAAGTTATATTGAATCTCAAAATACAGTTAAGAGTGTGTGTAATTCCAGCTGTGACCTGCGTGATATAGTAAATTTGTCTCTTAAATTCAGCTGAAACTTCTAAGTTGTCTGTTTGGACAAATTCACACTATGAAATTTGCAATAATTTCCAAATTTAGCTTTCTACACAGAACACACAAATAAAAGCTTTGTATGGAATAACAAAGTGATTGTTTTCTGAATCTTTATGTGCTCCAGAATCTCAATTTGATTTATACTTTTCTTTTAAAATCCTTTCATAGGAAAAATCCAGGAACTTTTTTCTAAACTATGTATTAGTTTGAAAATATCTTCTGTTATTTAGATTAGAATTAGAAAGTAATTTTCTCACCTCTTTATGATTAGATTTTATTTTTTTATTTTTTATGATTAGATTTTAGAATACTCTTTATGCTAGCTCTAAGATCTTCAAAGTTGAAAAATACTTGTCTTTGACTCCACTAAAAAAAAAAAAGAATAATAATGAGTTTTCAATGATGTGTTTAATTGATTATTTCAATTACTGTGTTCCTTTTAGCCTTATTATAAAAGTTTCAATGTCTATATTTAATGTATCAAAAGTCATTTTAAGAGCTAATGCTGGGGCACAGCAGTCTAATCTCTTCTTTGTCAGCCTTTTCTTTACCAATCCAATGAAAATGTATCTAACTTTCAATTTCCCAAGTTCACAGCAGTTGTCACATTTGAAGTATAGTTCTTCATACTTCTGAGCACTGTCATAAGTCATTCAAGACAGATTTATGAAATGACAGACTTTCTAAGATAAAGTATAATGTGTCAAAAAGCTATTCTTTATTTCCAGTTCAATGGGAATTTAAGAAATTGTTTCAAACAAAGATAAATTTGGAAATAACTTTTGAAACTCACTCCTGGTGACTACTACATCTCAGGGCACTGAACACACCATGTTGTTTTAACTGGTGCTCTAATATATTTTATAAAGGTATTAGACATTATTAACATTGTCATATAATCTAGAACTTGTTAAGTGGGTTAAGAGGTCACAGTGTATGAATATACTATTTCTAGCTACCAAAATCTGTAAACTAAATCTGTTTATTTTCTGTTTATTGAAATGTGTTTGTTATAATTACATTATCTGAAGGGTTCTTTCTGTTTTTTCCATTGACAAGTGCTCTCATATTTTAACATCAACAATGAGAATCATAGATTTACTCTCTTAAAATAAATTAAAATTTCTAAACTTGTAAAGTTGTTACTGCCTAGTTATTAAGACTTCCAAAAAGTTAGATTTTTTTCTTTCCAATTACTATGTTTTGAATTTCATTACATGTAATTTTTGCATACATATCTTTACTAACACATATAAGTATATAATAAGTTTCAATAATGAATTTAATTTTTATTACATAAATATGTCTCTCTACCTAGTTAAGAGATGTTGAGAGAGGAAATCTAATGAAATGGTCATCTATCAGATGCTGTGGAACAATCTTTTTGTACACTGTGAATATTTGTTGTTCTCATTGGTTTAATAAAGGGCTAACTGGCAAGTAGCTAGGCAGGTAGAGGCTAGGAGGGATTTTTAGACAAAAAGAGAGTGTGAGATAGAAGAGGAATCACCAGGACACTTGGAGAGAAACAAGATGAATATGACATGTTGAAGAAAAGGTACTACCATGAGGCAGAGCATAGATAAGAAATAAGGATTAATTTAAGTTGTAAGATCTAGTTAGTAACAAGCCTAAGCTATCGGCCAAGTATTTGGAATTAATATTATAGTCTCTGAATGTTTATTTTGGGAGTGGGCTGTTGGGACAAAGCTGACTGGTGGGCCAGAGAAACTATACCTACAACCAGAGCATTAGTTCTAGAATGGTCAGATGAGACCATCAGTCCTAGAATGGTGTTAGAGCAAAGTGTTGTATCTAGAGTGATCTGATAATGGACTATCAGCTCTAGAATGATGGTAGAACCAAGTATGGTTCTAAAATGACAAGGGAATATAGTTCCAGCTGTAGAACAATGATGTTGTAGAAAAGCAGCTCTCTTTTCTTAGTCCATGCCATTTTATTCTTCCTCATTCTCTTCTTATTTGTAAGAAGCCCTCAATGGAAATGTAATTATTATTAAAATGAATTATTGAAAAATCAAACACTGAGCATTAAAATTATAGTATTACTGTCCTCAATTTTCAAAAATCAGTCATGATAAGTATGATTGGTTAAATTATTATGCTTCAAGAAAAAAATTGCAACTTATATTGAAATTAATTAAGTTTTAAATTTCAAAATGTTACTGTGCTAAGCAATAAGTATATTAAAAACTAGGCCCAGAAGTTAGACAATACAGGTTTTGTTTTGTTTTGTTTTGTTTTTCAAGATAGGGTTTCTCTGTGTAGCTTTGCACCTTTTCTGGAACTCACTCTGCTGCGCAGGCTGGCTTCGAACTCAGAGATCTGCCTAGCTCTGCCTCCTGAGTGCTGGGATTAAAGGTGTGCATCACCGCTGCCCTGCAATAATAGAGGTTTACAGAAATATGCATGCATGGCCCAATGACCCACTTATACTCAGGTCATTCATGCAGACCTCCTGAACTTACATGACACAGAGGAGTAAGAATATTAAGATGTGAATAAAAAAAGAGTGCTAATATAATGCATATGAGAACTTCTAATTTTGAAACCAAATTTTATTGACTATACTAGCTATTGACATAAGAACAAACTATATGATAAGAGTATGTGTGTATCACAAACAAGGAAGAAAAAATAATATGAGTATAGGTCAATTCATATCAAATGGCAACAATGTCAGGTCAGTATATTAAGAAGGGTTTTGAAGCTATATGGGTAATTTCTGAAACTGTGAAAGCTGAATAAGTTATTAAAATAGTTTGAGGTATATTTTTTAATGTGCTGGAATCATTCATTTATCCTCATATTTATGCATCCATATACTCATCTCACAGAATTTCTTCTATCTAAACATACTTATGGGTAAGTTATTCTACACTTGATGTTGCTAACTAAGTGAATTTGAAAATATTTCATCATTAAAATAGTCACAAATAATCAGTAGTTAAATTTCTATAAGTGCATGCTATTCATTTTTGCAAAGCCAAAGCAATGATGAGATATTAAGCCACAAACACTGTTTTCATGCCAAACAACATGTATCTCAACTCTCCCAAACTAATGTTAAGAATCCACTTACAACATATAGCAGATTCCTATTAAATTTTCCCTCTGTAGAAATGTAGATGAGCAGGCACAGAGAGAAATATCCCTAAAAATGATGAGTCTGACTGGCTTAAAATGAAGCAGGTGAATAAGAAATAAACATCTTAATTTAATGCATAGATTTCTTTCTTGAGTAATACCAAACATAGCTTATTATTTTGTACATACAATACAAAATAAAGTGTTGTATCATCCTACTTAGGAAAAGTTAGGGGTTTATAACATAACAATATGCTATTTTATCTGAAAATAGACGCCAACTCCTTGCTGTGTTAAGAAAGTAAATACTAAAATGGTTTACCAAAGCAATTGAAAAGCCATGAGCAACTATTATAGCAGATAGTCCCTCGAGAAGCATTTTAACATTGGTAAATAAATATACTTAATTCTGCCAAATGCTACTATGCATGAATTATGAAGCACTGTGCAAAGCCATGCCAAATGGATAGAATGATGGCTACTTACCAACAGGGCGAACTGTAGACATTACAATGGTGTGGTGAGAACATAAAAAAGAAATTTAAAAAAAAAGAAAAGAAAATTATCAGAATGCATGATGTGTAATGTTACATTTAAGTATGGCCAATAGAGTGATTTCTATTCTCATAATTCAATTATGAACAGCGTGCCTAAGTCTGATACAACTGAAAGATATTAACATAATTCTATGGAAAAAGTTCTTTTGAATCTTAGCACTAACTCAGAGGATTTGAAGGGATAGTGTAGGTTTAGTCTTATCATCAGTACTTAATTTCAATTTTCACTTCAAAGACATCAAGTTAAAGAGCCTTCTGCTACTCCCAAATGCTAAATATTTTCTTTAAAAATAATTTTAAATCAGTATGGATGAACAACCATTTAAAAGCAATAAATAAGCAACACAAAACATGGTTTTCCTTTATCCAGAAGAAGAAATCTGTTTAGAAGAGCTAACTATATAAAAATGCACAATTAAAATACAAATTTTTCCATCCAATAGGTCTATATCCATCCATATCCAAGCATATATAACCCTAGTGAATAATAATGCATTTCTAAAACAAGGTATGATTAGATCTTGCTGATGTTGATCATGATGTTGATCTTAATGTTGGGCTTGGTAAGATAAATACAACATTTGGAAGATGCTTTATACCTGAGCATTTCATCAACCTGTCCATTATAATTCTGAATTTGTATAATCCCTAAAACTAAGAGCATAGTTAGATATATCTGAAAGATAGTTGTCTTTTATAATAATAGTATTTATAATCACAATAATAAAACTATGATGATTGTAGTAACAGTAGTAAAATTCTGGGTCACTAGCATAAGCATTTTATGGTATGATTATTGTAGAAAAGCATTGAGAAGTTTCCTGATGACCCATTTTATCTTTTTTGTAAAAGGATGAATAGAAAGACCCAAGACTAATAACAAAGTAAATATGTAAGCTTGACATCATAAATTCTTCCTTTACTCTCACTAATAATTTCTCTTGGTTGTGTCAGATTCTAATAGCAAAAAAAATCAATATTGAAATTTGTGCTAATTTAGCTGCAACATAATATTGGTTTTCAAATATACTTCCCTAAGAAATATTATACCTTCTAAGGTTGTGACATGAAGGAAAAAGAAAAAACTATAGTTGAAGGATCATGTTGAAATAAATAATATATTTTGCATTCACTTTATACTAGTTGCAAATTTTTTTTTACTATACTGCCTTGGAAGACAGCACTTCCAATGAGCTACTTTTTATACCAAGTGAATGAAAAAAACTGGGAAATGAGGAAAACTGCATAAATGAAGCTGCTATTTTGATATCCCTTTCAAGAACCATTTTACAGATTACTTAATAAGTTTTTTGATTTGATTATTATGGGTGCAGTTCTCTTAGTAATTATTTTTCTTTTTAATTTTGTTTGCCATGGCAATAATGAATCTACTTGATGGCAAGCTTCATTTGATAACCTTTTTTGTTGCCATGCTTTTGAAATTAAAAAACAATCAAACAAAAAATATACCAAAGAGTCTTTGGTTTCAAGTGTTGATTATAACACTCCTTAAAGTATCCCCAATGCGCTACCATTCACATAATGATATAATTTCTGTATAAATATAACAATAAAAGTGCCTGTCTTTGTTTCATAGCAACATTTCATCATGAAAATCAGCAGGTGGATGTTTTCAAAATCAGCAAATTAAACTCAACTGTGTTCCAGAATTAAATGAACTAAAATGGACATGACCTCTTGGGTCAGTTGACCTCATTCTAATAAAACAACCAAGAGAAAGGCTGAACATTTAATTTACTTGCATAATGAAATAGACACAGAAAATAAAAGTCATAATTTTATCCCCATTAACCTTACAATGTGAGCTATCCCAACTGCATGTCTTAATGGTAAAACATGTTTTTCAATAATAATTTATTGTACATTACATCATTCTACAGAGATTTATTAATAATATTTAACCCTTATTTTGAAGTTGCAATATTAGATGAATGACAAATTCATGCCATAGGAACACAAACACTCTAATTCATCTGCATGCTACAAATCAGAGAAGAAACAATTTAAGGTTTGCTGATCTTTAAATGTATATATGTGTGTGTGTGTGTGTGTGTGTGTGTGTCATATTTTTTTTAAAACAATGCTTTGTACCAGTTTTTGTAGGTTTGCTTCCAATAAAATGCTGAACCTGAAACTTTCAACAAATTAGGAAAACAATTAGCTGAGAATGTTCTCAAAGCAAACAGAACACTCCATGTCTCCTTGGGTCCAGCACTCAAGTGTAAAAACAAATCTGTTTTCTCTACAAACAAACAGCTCCTCACATGTTCTTAACATTTGTTTAGTCAGAAAACAGTTTTTGAATGGAATATTTGGGGGGTTGATTATATAATTTTTGCCTCATTCATTTCAATCCCCCCAACATACATTAGAGATGACTTGGTCTAGCTGAATTATTTTCACAGTAATTTACCTATTTATGAATAAATCTTCTGCATATATGCTACATTGTTGGTTTGGTATTTTTTGGGGGGCGGGGACTCCTGACAGTGGGAGTTGGGGGTTGCTTCTGACTCCTTTGCTTGTTCTTTGGATCCTTTTCCTCCTACTGCGTTGCTTCGACCAGTCTTGATGTGAGGGTTTGTGCCTGGTCTTAATGTATCTTGTTGTGCCTTGTTTAGTTGATATCCCTGGGATGCCTGCTCTTTTCTGGGAGGAGATAGGGAAGGAGTGAATCTGGGGAAGAAGGGAGGTGTTAGAGGGAACTGGATGGGAAAAAAGAATAAATTTATCTAAAATTATCTTCAGAGTGTGTAGGTGATAGTGCACAGCTTTGTTTGCATGCGTTGCTATATTTTTGTAATATACAATCAATAAATATGCTTGGCTGGTAAATAATCAAAGCCATTTATGACTTAATGAAGAATATCAATGCTGATAAGTAAGTGCTTCCAACATTGTCTAAGTTGTTTTGATCTATGTTTACACAAAAATGAATATAAGAGAAAAAAAAATGGGTTGGGAACAGGGCCATTGAAAAGAAGAGAAAGCACCTTCACTTTCAAGGGTACACATGCTCACTTCCAGTTAGCTACCTGGAGAAAAATGAGTGTTGTGGCATAATTTCTTTTTTATCAGATCAAATATTCACCGAAGGATCCCTGACTTACTTCTTTCAACTTCAAACTCCTTCAAACCCTTTTCCTAATTTATAACTGCTTGTGGTAGCAAAGCTGTGCAAGGGTAAATGTGAGGTGCAAATTGAGCCACTGCCAATTCTATGGAGAGATGAGAGGCAGCATCTCATCTCATGAATGGTGGGCAAGACTGGTAAGTTTCAACAGTACTAGAGCAATGTCTACTTGGGAGGCAAAAATGTCCTCTATCTTTGTAACTCTATTCTGTACCTGGGAATACTTAACCTAAGCTCTTGAGATAACCATATTTCAGCAGGAACACTGCTAATTCACTCTGGAGAGCCTGAGGTTTAGTAGTGCTTTCTGATACTATAAACAATTCTACTGAGTCTAGAAATGAACATGATTCCATAACTGGGAGAGTACATTAACACTCAGAAAGCGCATGTTATAAAAACGTGTTCTGGTCTACCTCTATTATTTAAGGCCAGAGAACTTCACGAATTGTTCTCCAAATTAGTTTATCAGGGGGTTGGTTTTTTTGTTAACACCTTTGAAATATGACTAGTTATTCCCTTCCCTTAAATTGGTAAGCAGAAAGCAAACATTTCAAAACCAACAGCATTTGAAAGAAATAAGTCATTGAAAGAAACAGAAACAGAAAGACTGGTTTATATCCTCACAATTTTTTAGGATGAACTCTTCAGCTATATGAATTAGTTAGTCAACCTGTTACTGTTAATTATATATGAAAATTGGACTGGAGAAATGGCTCAGCAGTTAAGTGCACTGGCTGCACTTCTAGAGGTCTTGAGTTCAATTCCCAACAAACACATGATGGCTCACAACCATCTAGAATGGAGTCTGATGCCTTCTGGTGTGTACAGATGAGCATGCAGACAGAGTACTCATATACATGAAATAGTAGATAAATATATAAGTAGTAATACCATATTTTACAACCTCCATCTATTCCATTCTTACCATTTGTAATTATTATATATTAGAATCAGTGATACTCTAAAACAACAATGTTTGTTTGCTTCATTGATTAGGTTTTGCTTGTTTTAAAACACAGTTTCACTGTGTAGCCTGCACTGGCCTGAAATTCACTGTAACTCAGGCTGGCCTCCAATTCATTACAGTTCCTCTGTCTCAGTGTCTCACATGCTAAAATTATAGGCACTGATCTTTATGTCACTCTTGGGATGACAATATTAATGTCACTGAAAAGATACAAACAACAATTTAAAACCCTTATTTTGTGCAGCTGAACTTTCTATTGTGCCATGATTACTCTCAGATATTTTATGAAATTGATACTATTATTAGCTGGATATGTCTTAAATGTACATGTGGAAGGACAGTGTTGAATATAGAAGAATTTGAAAATTTCCATAAACTTTCAGAAACCATGTATATACCAGTTAGTAGAATGCTCAAGTTATTTCAAAAGTATGTTTTGACTAGATTTATCACCTGAAATTAGATTACAGAAGGTATGAGTGAAGGTATGATGAAGATTTGCTAGATCTCAAATGGCCCCATAGATAAAGATCTTTAACTTATTGTGGCTATGTTTGTCAGTGTATGAAGTAACCACAAATGCAAAGAACATTGTACAAACAGGAGATTCAGAGTGACGAATCCCTTAAACAGTTAAACTAATTCTACTGCTTCATGGCAGCCTGTGCCCAGACTATTTTTACAGGAATTTCCTCACTGTAAAGGACAAATACCAGGCATACTCAGTGTACTTTTAGAAAACATCCAAGACTGGGAAGAATCCTGGAGGCTAGATTGTACCAGGTCAGGCCTCTCCAGTTTGGGGCCATTTACCATTAGCCCATAACACATGTAACTCTATAAGATAATTTTACCTACATGACAAGGCCAGAGCATGCCCCACAGTGGGAGAAAAGTGAGTGCTTTCTCTCTTCTCCACAGATCAGTAGTATGACCCTAGACAGTGCCTTACACCTTGTTCTACTTGCTCTGTCTGTTAAATGAGTAGGGAGCACCAGGCAAATGCTTAGATCTATCTGTCATTGGATCCTCACAACACAGCCCTGAGACAAATGTGATATCTTCTAATATCTTCTGTTGTAAAAATGTCAGAGACAGAGATCATAGGCATCTTGATATATTTAAATGATGGAGATCTTGAAGAGCTACAACCAAATGTGAATCTTTTTGAGAAAAAAACAAAGCAATAGTTGTTGGTTTTAGCAAACTGAAAGGTACTCTCATGTACAAAGGTACAGAACTCCTTAACCCTGCTGTGTAGGGGCAGGAGATTCATATAGTCTCCCATGGAGCCATTGGTCTTAATAGCACCTACAGGCAAGTGGATATAGTAGCATCAAACTGAGAAGTGATTGCTTAAAACCTCCCTAGCAACCATACGCCCAAAGTGAAGACAAGTTGAGATGATGCAGCTTGAAAAACAGGCACATGCATATGTTATTTGTGGTTAGAGAATGGATCCTTTTATAATCCATGTTCAAGCTGACATGTGAAGAGAAATGTAAGTCAGTCTCCACCAGCAGCTTTGGCAACCATCTCCAAGCAAGAAGGGATAATCAAGGTTGCCCCAGGTCTGAGGCACTTGTTGGTATTTTTATCTGGAGGTGTGTCTATCACCTGTGAGGAAGGTCACACAGGTTCACTGTTTATCAGAAGTGGTAGACCATTTAGCAGACTGAACTGGCTACTGTCTGAATTAGTTTATTATAATATTTACTGAGGTTAAACTGAACACTAGTTCAGAGCTGGTCAGTGCATTTGGAAATAAAATTCTTTTATGAATTCTGTGAAAAAAAATGAAAGGAAAGAAGGAGAGAGAGAGACAGACAGACAGAGAAAGAGAGAGGGAGAGAGAGAGAGAGAGAGAGAGAGAGAGAGAGAGAGAGAGAGATTTAAGCAATTATTTTATTTTATTTCAATGAATGATTTGGAAGGCAAATACCAGAGTATTTATTATAATACTAAAAGTATATAATATATTCCTTTACTCTGAAACATCTTGCTACAGAGACCAGCCTGGCTTCCCATTTGGGATCCCTCTGTGATTGCTTCTTGTGTATTAGGATAACAGGTGTGGGCTACAATGCCCAGCAGTTCCTACTATTTTGAGCAGTCATGAACTTACCAACTGATCAAAATATTAGGCTCCTGGTTCAATTTTCTTTGATGCTTCAAGTATCTTACCTCGGACAGTGAGAGTAGCAGAGGCTTCCACTTTCCCTACCCGATTCTCAGCGATACACATATAGGTACCTTCATCTGTACTCAAGGCCTTTTTAATTCTCAAGGTATAGTCATCTTTGATATCGTACCTGTGTAGAATAGGAACCAGCATTATTAAACAGCATCAGTCATATAGCTATTGCATATAGATAGTAATCCTCATTTATCCCTTTTTATACTGCATTTTATATACACAAACATCTAGACACATATTATACTCATTCAGACTAAAATTACTAAAAATAAGATCACTAATTTTATAACTGATCACTAGTTACTTGTCAGTTATCCATTCTTTTACATTGTGCAAATTTTTATGCTTTGAAACTATCAAAGGCAGGTTTTCCAATTTGTCCTATCCTTGGTGACTCTCCACAAATAAGGAAAATATTATACATTTTTTGCTTTGGGTCACTTCTGTTTTATTATGTTGTAAGCTAACCACACTGTATTTAATATGATTTTTAGGCATTATGAATACAAGAAACTTAAAAGAGGAAATATTTGCCTTCTATACTGAGAAGTTGACAAAGTGAACATGGATTAAAAGAATAAATAAGGGAAGTGTTATTTTTTTTCACAACCTCCTATATGAACACTTGAAATGGACTTAAAGCAGTTTTTGGAAATGTGTAGCCCAAGCTCATTCACAATGATTCATTTCTTAAATTTAGAGAAAAACAAATAATCTCAAAATAAGTTTACAACATACAACATTAACATGATTTACCGGAGGTGGTGCCTTGCAATAGGACTATATTCCTGTGCAATTCCAAGTTTTCAATTAGACAAACCAGAAAATAATACTATCAGATTTCCACTCTTACGACCTTTCCTCTCAATTTTCACTAATGTTTTCCAAACAGTATTTTTCTGGTAGGTTATGATCGCTCACACTGCTTTTCTTTTTTCACATGCTGCACAGTTATTTCAATGTTCCCAAAATGTTTTAGTTGATTCTGCATGTTGGATACTCATTGGGACATTTTGTTGCTTTAAGAATTGATCCAGGTTTCTAGCCTTGATCTCTCTTTCCCTTGACTTTTCTTTGTTTGTTTGATTGGTTGATTGATTGATTCCTTTTTGACAGGCTCTCAGGTAGCCCAGGCTCTCAAACTCACTAAGTCACTGGGAGTGACTGGATTCCTGATAATTCTGTTTAAAGTTTCTTAAGTGTTAAATGACCTCCACACCCTGCCCAGCTGGTTTCAAACAGCCCTGTAATTAGTTGTGTTCTACTTCTCACATTAGTTTAAAAAAAAAAAAAACAGATAAAAAATAACAACAATAACAGCAACAACAAAATGCCTTGTCTCTACTAGTGACAGTTCTAATTTATATACACTGGTATGACCAAAAGCAATGTCTGTCTACCAAGTATTTCAGTGGCTTGGAACTCCCAAGCTCCTCTGTCTTTAATCATGGTATTGATTTCTCTGATTATATATTTACCTTGATTTCTTTTCTATTTACCATGGTTTAAGACTTAAGAATGTGTTTGAAACCTTCCATAACTGCACCAAAAAGAAATATAGCTACTCCCCTCTTGAAATGCAGACACATGTTAATGATTCTGTACTACTTAGAACTATTAGAGTTTTAGTGTTTTCATGGTTGTCCTTTTCCAAAAGGAGGGTCATCTTGTCTGTTTAACCAAATGCCCTCAGCATACTGTTAGTAACAGAACTTCTAAAATTTATACAAGTCACTAAAATTTATACAAGCACAGACTTCGGAACCTATCAGCCAAATTTTAACAACAAGGTCAGCCTGTGTTTCTAACAGTGGACAAGTATTTAAATTCTTTGGGTATGAATTATCCCACTAACAAATTTGTTCTTCTGATAACGATGTCTATTTCAATAGAAGGAGTGCCAGCTATAGCAGCACAACCAGAGGAAAGCACAATTCATAATAACTATTTATTATACATACAAAGAACCCAAGAGATGTACAATTAATGCCTTGTTTCCTGGTAATATGAATGCTATAGAAATGTGAATGGCTTCAAGGCTGGTAGATTACCACGTTTATCTATAAGGAAGGCTTATGTTTACAGTTTAAGATAAATCCTAAGCTAAGAAAGTGTGAAAGAGTAATGATGTGGAGAAAGAGTTGCTGATTAAATGCATTATATAATAATGTAAATATTAATGTATAAATATAGAGAACTCTAAATCTCAGAAGTATCCTTCTGCTACATCATTGAGCAAAATCATACATCACAGATAATTTCTCGTGCAAAAAAAATTAGTTATGCTTTCTGTTAAGCATTCACTTTCTGTAGGCAATAATATAATATAAAGTGTTTATTTTGACTCAAAATTTCAGGTTACAATCCATCAGCATCACAGGAAGGCAGTCACAGAAGAAGCAGAGGAACTGGTCATGTTAAACCTATTGTCAGAAGAGAGCCATCGCTGTATACATGCCAATGGTCAGTTTGCATTTACTCCATGTATGATGATTAGCCAGTTCTTCCTACTTCAGTTCATGTAAAATCAAACAATCCCCACTACAAGCCCTCAGGGCAACCTGATGAAGACCATCCATCAGTGAGGGTCTCTTCCCAGGTGATTCTCAACTGTGTCAAGCTGACGATAAAAACTTAACTATCATACTTCCATTTAAATTCTTTGTGATGTATAATGTGTTTCCATGTGTGACAGCAAGATGATAAACAACCTGTAGAAAATTCCTATTTCCTGATGCAATTTTAAATAAAAAGCTGATTATATTGTTGTCTGGGTATAAAAGGGGACTATATAAGCCACTATCAATACATTTCTTTATTATAATAGAAAAAGCCCACTTTTATGTTGGATATGTTTGCTGTTTCTTACATATGTCTATCAGGTAATGTATTGTGTTGATTATTCTGTCAGGGTTTATAGATCCCTCAAGACTAACAGTATCCATACTTTTTAACAATCAGAACTATAGGAGCTTCATGACTATTTATCAATCTAGATATAAGTTAATTACATTTCTCTTATCAGAGATACTTCAATTTGTTTTTAACTACCTTTACTTAGTCTAAAATAAATTATAAATGAGTAGAGCATGCTTTTATACAAAATCACTTATCAGCATAGTGAAATTTTATATACGTGTGGCTTATAGTAGCACTGCCTATTTTAATTAAAAACAGAAAATGAAACAGAGGAAGAATATTTCTGATGAAGCAGTTTTACTACAAACAAGATGATTTTCATTGTGAAATCTGCCTGACTTGGACTTGTATGAAGGAAGCCATTGTTGCCAGGTTTGATTAATGACAGTTTTGGTATCCTGGGCTGTTAGTTGCTACCCTAGATGTACCTTATTTCTTTTTATGTGAACCACCCCTGAAAAATGCAACCCAATCAGATTTGGCCCCTGGACAACATGTGCTATCATCAGTGTACCGTGAATTCAGATTGATTGGTGACCAGCTGTGATGATGTAGGCACAGAAACTCCGTTTTACTGTATTATTTTTATACCAAAGATGGGGGTGAGGGTAAAAAAAAAAAAAAAAAAAAAAAGGGAAAATCAATTTAATTGTGTCAAAACCATTACCATCTGTTCAGCTAAACAATAAACAAAACAAGATGAATTTGCTTTAACAATTAAAATAACAGTTTGCCTAGAAGGTACTGTCCATGTGTTTTGATATTTGATGAATAATACTAAAAATGTCTCTAAAGAGAAATATTACTACTGATTATTTTAGGAAATAAAATGCTACATTCTAAAAATCATTTCTGAATTTACATAAGGAAATTTATAATATTGCTTTATATAGTTATGGCATACATCGCAAACTTGCTATCATTCATAGTAGGAAGAAAATTTCTATGAATCAAAGTTAATTGAAAATATCAGGCAATACTTGAAAATTTTTGTAGAATTACCTAATTTCTTTCAATTCCGATTGTGCAAATTTCAATGTACATTAGACCTGTATGATAGAAAGTTAGTACAGCTTTCTGACTCTTCTGAATATATTAAAATAGGGGCTTCATGCCTTTGATGATGGGTATAGAATTGCAGAGGACCAATAAAAGGAATATAAACTAAAATTTTAGGATAATCTAGAAATTTCCCATGTCGAAAGCCTGTGTCTCTCCTCACCTTGTTTGGATTATATAAGTATTCCATAAACCTTCCTGGATGATCATTGTGATCATAAAAGCATCTGTTTTCATGGAAGAAAACTTATTTCTTCAATGTCTTTTACTTTTGTTAAGCCATTTACAACTTAATCTAAGACTTCCGGCTGATCTTCCAGAGCAAGTATTTTGAATTAACACTCACCATTTTTAGTATGCATCTGCTTCACTAAAAGTTAAGATCGTCAATCAGGAAACCATGCATTGCAATGAACTATACATTATTATGAACTATGTATTACTAAGAACTATGAATTACTATGAAGCAGCAATTATTTAATGCCTATGAAAGTAAATATTATTATTAGTTTAAAGTCTGCTTATTTTCAACTATGTGTAAATTTCTGAGCATATAAGTGGGTATGTATATGTGATTATGGTGTTCAAGGAGATGAGAGGCATCTGACTCTTGTGGAGTTGGAGTTATGGGCTGTTGTAAGCAACCCAAGGTGGATGTTGGGAACCAAATCTCGTTTTGGGCAAGAGCAGTATATACCTCTCTCAAGCCCTGGTATTTTTCTTTCTTTTTTAAATTAAGAAAATTTGAAATTTTTTTTCAAGTTGTATTATATTTCTATGAAGCTAAAGAACTAAAAATAGCCTTATTTATTTTGGATTGTTTTAAAATTGAAAAGCCTGTAATAATAGGTCTTTCACCTTCAGTAAAATTTCACCATGGACCTTTATAAACTAAAAACCTACCAAATTGCCTAATGGTCTATTGCCTCACACTCAACACAAGGATATTTTTATTATATAAATCCTTTATTAATCTTATGAGACTATTAACTGATTAATATGACTCGTTCAAAAACATGTCTTTGTACAGTGCATATGTCATAGACATAGAAAACAACCATTTAAAAATAAAGGGGGCAGGGCTGGAGGATACTTGTCTAGTATGTCCAAGGACCAAAGTTTGATCACCCACAGTACTGCCCATTTTTCTCCTTTAAAAAAAAACTCTCAATAAGATTATTTATTGCTGGCAGTGGTGGCACACGCCTTTAATCCCAGGAGGCAGAGGCAGGTGGATCTTTGTGAGTTCAAGGCCAGCCTGGTCTACAGAGTGAAATCCAGGAAAGGCACAAAGCTACAACAGAGAAACCCTGTCTCGAAAAACAAAACAAAACAAAAGATTATTTATCAACTCCCTACAAACTATAGTCATAATATTTATCTTCACCACTCTTTCCTAGAAAAAGTTACCCCCTTATTAATCTTGAATGAAAAACAGATTGTGGCCTTTTCCTAAATTAATACTATTAATAACTAAATTTGTAATGTTTCCTAAATTCTTTCATAGATAAGACTTGAACATACTAAAATCATGTAATTATTTCTAGAAACATTATTGTATGTAATACTTAATCTGTAATATCCAAGGTGTATCTTAAAGGCAATATCTTAGATCACATGACTAATACAGAACTTCTATTTGGTGGCCAAAGATTGAGCTACTTTCTACAAGGCAAATGATGTCATGAACATTTGATTTGCAATTATTCTGCATGTTTTGTTTAGAATTTGAGTAAGTGAATCATGCTATCATTCCGGAATTATCACAATCAATTCTGGACAAGTAACCCAAGAAAATATGAAGAATGACTACTCTTTCCATAGAATTAATTGCAAAAGGTAATTCAAACTGCAGTTTTACTCAAATACTTAGTGAAATTTTAAAGTACAAAGTCACTCATGATTGGACTTTCTGTTTTGTTCTGAAATCTCCAGCCGGGGTATCTAATCTTCAGCCCACAGGCCATGTGTTTCTCAGAATAGCTATTAATCTGCCTCACCAAAAAACAGCAAACTTTGAATAATATGAGATTTCTTAGTTCTTAAAGGACTTTGTGGTTCTCAAGTATAAACTTGGTAGAATACAGCATTGTGTCACTGTGTCCTAAGGTTGGATATGCAGACACAGAAATGCCTATGAAACACAAAACTTAAAATCTTACTCATCCAATTAACCAAATTATATTTTAACTAACATTTGAAGCTAGGAAATTTTTCTAAAAGCTACCTTTGTCATCTCCTACCTTTGCCACTTCCAAATCTAGGCTTGGGTGATTTCCCTCATCAACATTAACCATGGATGGAAGATACCTATTTAAAAAGTACCCTTTATTCATGGCTTCCATTTTCACAGTTTAATTTATGATCATCCTTGGCCTGAAAAGTATTGTTTATTTTTAATCAGAAGGATGTGGAAAGGAAGAAGATAGATAGATAGATAGATAGATACATAGATAGATACATAGATAGATACATAGATAGATACATAGATACATAAATACATAGATAGATAGATACATAGATACATACATACATACATAGATAGATAGATGATAGAAGAGAAAAAGAAGAGAGAAAACTAAAATTCCTTTTATTAGCTTGTGTTATGGTAGTTCTTTTTATTATTAGTTGTTTTTAATCTCTTACTGTTCCTTATTTATAAATTTAACTTTACCAAGGGTTTATTTGCATAGACAAACACAGTATACGAAGAATTCCTTGTTACTTATGTTTTCAGACATACAGATAAGGGAGGCCTCTAATACTGCTTTCCCTTTTGCACAGCCAGGAGAAGCAAGGCATTTTCAAACTACAAAGCTGGGAGAAAGTAAACAAGACACAATGTTTAAAACATCCATATTGAGAAACTGCAGTTGACTATCTGACACAGAACAGATTTTAGTTTGCAGTCTAACAAAGTCAAATAGAGCAAGAATTGTGCAATTGTCAAGGATCCTGGGCTTGGACCACTTAAAAGTTGCATTCTCTCTCTCTCTCTGGAATTCTGCAATTAAGCTATATCACAGCTGGAACTTTCCCAATGGCCAAACCATGTGGTCAACCTAAACAAGAACTCCCTAAAAAATTTGTTTTCTCTGGTAAGAATTGAACTCAGAGCTTCAAGCATGCTAGGGAAGTATCTCCAACGGAACTAATCCCAAATCCTCCTTCTGGACAACTTAATCTCTGTAGTCTGTGGCTTCATTCCAGGTCCTTGCCTCTCAGTGTTCTGATATAACAGGAGACACTGAAAAGCCTTCCAAGCATCAATTTTCAGTGTAAGTTTGTGGTTAACTACTAAGTTCACAGGCTGCAGTCCTCAGCAATCACTGTCCATCTTCTTGTCATCATGTTCTTATTTTTGTCTACCTCTAAAAGATGTATCACCACTGTAAAAACTCTTCTAGTTTCTAAGCAACCTCCAACTCTGTCTATAAAACTTATTTCTCTCCCACTTACCCAGATATTTATTCCCAATGTCATAAAGGAAGTCTAGCTCTTTCTTAATGGCTGGCTCTCTGGCATAGGGTTGGATAAGAAAAGTGAAGAGTGTCCCTACTCAGATATTCCAGACAACCTCAGTGTCTGACAGAAAGTACTAACAAATATTTTTTAATGAAATACTGTACTGCATCATAAATAAAATAGCAAAGTGGAACAAAACCTAATTTGATTTCATTGAAGCTTATGGTAACCAATGTTCTAAGTGACTGTGGATTTTCCTCCTTTTTAAGATAATTAATACAGTAAATAATAGTGCCTATTTCACAGGACTATTGAAATTTTACTGTAAAAATGGCAAATATTCCACAATTAGGAAAGCATGTTGAAACAAAGTTGTGGAAGCGGGTTTAATTATCCTTTCATTTATAAATAATTATCCAATTGGCTTAGGTTCTCGCAAGGTAATCTGATTTTACAATAAGACTAGAATTGAAATATCATACTTGGAACATCGGATGTATCTCACAGTCAGATATTTGGCAAGAAATTAACTTTGACTCTCAAATCTTTTAGAAGAGGATCTCAGGTGTTAATTCCACAAGAATAGAGGCTCTCACATATCTGTTTTGATATGCAGGTCCTATGCTTGCAGTCGCTGAGATGGGAGTAATAGATTAGCTTTACAAGTGAGCATAGCTGAGCTAAGCAGGGTATGGCATTGTCACTTGGAGATGTTTAGTTTGAGCAATGCTCTGGAAAACCAAAAAGGCTCTCTCAGTTTTTTTGTTTTGTTTTGTTTTTTTTTTTTTCGTTTTTTTTTTTTTTAAGAAATGTCTTCATAAAATAAGACTGTGGAATACTTTGGAAATTTTACACATCCTAAAAGGGGAGTGTCTGACAACTAGTTGTATAAAGTAACTTGTTGCTTGTCAAATCTGATTGAAAAATGCAGATTTAGAGCTGCATCTACCTAGGGTGACTACTTTCATCAACTCAGCAATGATTCAATGAGCAAAGAAAAACTTTGCCTTATATATATTCTAGAAAATATTCCAAATACATTTATTTCATAGCATTAAGAAGCAATGTACCTGTTAGTAGATAGTGTTTTCTAGACATGAAAAGGAAGCTGTATCCATGAACTATCAACAATATGGCTTCCTACACAAGACCTGTACCATGGCAGCATTGTCTGATGGGCCAATATGGAAGATGAAAATTTCATGAGGTCCCAGCCTAGAAGAAGAACTAAACTGCTGAAAGAGAGGGAGTTAGTTTCCTCTAGGGACAAGAACCCTAATAATTTATTCAATTCCAAGTGGTAAGCCTCAAGCATGTACATATAAGCAACAATAAATGAACTCAGGAAGTTGTAGGTGTATATTTATCATATATGTATGTATATGTAAACATACATTTAAACACATGCATATATACATAACAGTAATAATGAAGTCATGAATTTCAAAGGGTGTGGGAAAGTACATGGGAAAAAGTAAAGGGAACAAAGAATGTATGATAATTGTATAAATATAATAATCATGCCTAATAGTCTCAAACATTAAAAAATTCAATTAAGAAAAACAAAATATTCAAAAATCCATTCATTCCTTACCATTAGCAATCCAAAATGTCTTCATGTGTTAAGTAGTGACATGTTTATGTTAATTCCTACAATAACATTATTTGTCCATCTCAAATGACACAAGCTTCATATGTAAAGAAGTGAGAAAAGACCGTTATGTTTGAAATATGCTCACTTGAATTATATAGTCCATTATTTCTGTCCTAAATATAAAATAGAAGTCGACTCAGCCTGGTGGGATAAACTATACTCCCAAGAATTCAGAAGTTGAGATGAGTTATGAGGTAAAGTTTACTCTCAGCTTCACAATAAACTACAGGTCAAGCTATTCTGTTTTTGAGACTCTGCCTCAAGCACAAAACAAAACAAATATTTAAATAATATCATTTGATCGATGCCTATTTCATATTTCCCACTATCTTAGATTTCCCTAACTTTAGAACTATTGGTATTTTAGCTTATCCTTTGCAGTGGTATTCCCTGTTCCTAGAAGGCATATTCAAGGCACTCTTGGCCGCTACCTATGAAATTTTGAGAGCAGCCAATGGAAGCTCACCCTGAAGTATTATGCAATAGCACTGGGGAGTGGTAGAAATAGATTTCCCCCAGCTGGGAAGCTGCTGCACTGAAATGTAGAGCTAAATATCAGCTGTCAGTTATAGGTTAGGATGCTTGTGATTCCAGATGAATACATCAAGACTAGTTGAGTATATAGAGAAAAAATGTACAGTGTAACATGAATTCTAATAGGTCTTTCAATACAAACCCGGAGCCAGAATATTAGGGTAAATGTTGCAAGATCAGAGAGACAAAAGAACAAGCCACTGCCATGTCTCACCTCACCAATTCCACAGACTTCCTTACTGAAATTCTCTGAGTCCTCACCAGAAATGCTCCAGCAGAAAAAGCCTCTATGGACGTTTCTGCCAAAAAACCTTTAGGTCCTGTTTCCTCATGCTTTATATACCTTTCTCCACCCAGCCATCACTTCCTGGTATTAAAGGTGTGTGTGCTTCACAGTACTGGGATTAAATGTGTGTGCCACCACTACCTGGCTCTATTTTCTCTCCTAGACTGAGTCGATCTCATGTAGTCCAGGATGGCTTTGAACTCACAGAGATACAGATGGATCTCTGCCTCGTGAGTGCTAGAATTAAAGGTGTGTGCCACCACTGTCTGGCTTCCATGTTTAATCTAAGTGACTTGTTCTGTTCTCTGTTCTGTTCAGGTAAAATTTATTAGTGTACACAATATATCACCACAATACAGTAATGAGTTCAGCCTTATTTCCTTTTAGTAATAAGTGAAAGTCAAGGAACTAAAGAACATCAGCAGCTACTGATTGAAGCGTGGAATGCACATTCTTCCACTTACCAAATGAGGAATGAGTACATGTTTTTATCATCAGAGATAACAGGGCCTTTTCAACTTGGCCACATGTTGGAACTGCAACCTTGAGTATATTTTTCATTGTCTCTAAGCTTCAGGACTTTCTTCGTCAAGGCTGTTCAAAACATTAATTCTATGCTTTACAATTCTCATGCAAAACCAGTAGGCCCCAAAAAACTTTAATTTTAATTAGTAGGTTCTTTGATTTTAAAATTATGTATGTTCTATAATATATTACTGTATATAGTGGTTAAGAGTGTGGGTTTTGGAACTGATAATTCTGCATTCCAGATCTTTTACTATCAATTAATTCTACAACTCCATTTTTCATTTGCAAATTATGGATGGCAACATATACTTGCTGCTTGAGGTAATTCTGAAAGATAAATGAACTACACCTATGTAAAGCACTTATAAATATTAAGTAATACTCTTATAGTTAGTAAATTACAAGATGTCTATTTTTCACATTCTAACGTCTCTGAAATTAAGAAGTCGTCTCACCAAGTTTGACATACCATGATCAAGTTGCTACATTTTCATTCCTTAATAAAGCAACTGTTTCCAACTCGAGTCAACTCCACCATGAATTGTAAAACATAAATTACCACTATAGGATTAAAAATGGTTAGATTAAAAGTTGTAACGGTTAATCATGATTGCCAAATTGACTGGACTTCAAATCACTAAAGAGACCAAGGCCATGTCTGGGAAGAACTTGCCAGATTAGTTTAACAGAAGTGAGAACCCCATTCAAAATGTCGGGAGCAGCATTCTATGGGTTGATGTCTGGAATAAAAAGTAGGAAGTGATCAAAGTGCCATCATTCATCTCTCTTCACTTCCTGGCTGTGAGTGCAATGTGATTGGCTGCCTTACACTCCCACTGCAGTGACTTCTCCCCATGATAGGCCAGATCCTCATACTCTGAGCCCAAATCAACACTTCCTTCTTAAGTTGCTTTTGTCAAATATCTTGTCAGAGCAACAACAATTGTAATTAATTCAATAGTCATTTGACCTCTCTGTTTAAACATAAAAATGGGACTCAGTTACACATACATAAATAAAAGTGATTTTCTTAAATGCAGATCAAGGGGTTGAGGATTTAGCTCAGTGGTACAGCACTTGTCTGGCAAGTGCAAGGCCCTGGGTTCGGTCCTCAGCTCTGAAAAAAAATGCACATCAAAATGCATTTCACTATGTGTTGTTTTCATTAAAACTCATCAAGCAAATATCAAAAAATACTTTTAAAAAATTCAAAGGTGTCTTGAGTATTGTGTTGGAACGTGAAGAAGAAAGGAGGAACTATACACTCCCAATGTTCAAGTCTCTCAGACTTTGTGAATTTAGTCATTATTTCTTTGACACCTAATGGTTTCTGATGATTTCTTTTGTCTATTTCTGGATACAATGTTGGAAAGAACAAATAACCATATTAGCAAAAATTTAAAAGGATAAATTTATTCTAAATTGTGCACATAACAATTTTAGAAGATGTGTGTTTATCATAGACTGATGGTATATCATCACTGTAGGAGCAAAATTATATCCATGAATGCTTTCTTACCCACAGTAATTTGTGACTCTCTGATAAATAGTCTACGTCAAGGCCAAGAAGTTCTACATTGTGTCTTCCTAGTCTTTAAGACCAAATAAGAAATGGAAAAGACTCAACACCTCCAGACACTGTTCAAGTGTGTGGACTTAGGAATCAAAAATCCAAAGTCCATTATAGCAGTATGCCTTGGAAAATTTATTGTCATTGTGTCTACGTTATCACATTTATACAGATAGAAATATTTATTGCATAGAGTTATGATGAGGATAACTAAGTCAAATCAAGTAAATCTGTGTTTAAGCAATAACAGTGAAAGCAAAATTTATCATCATCATCATTATATTTTATGGGAAAGAAAAAATGTAATAAAAAGGTTTTAATCTTTATTGGGATTTCTCTGTAGAAGACTATGTAAGCAGTAAGTATCAAGAAAAATTCTTCATGCTCCTTACTGCTACTTGCACAGGACCTGCACACATACAACAAATCAAACATGAAAATAGAAGTAAACTAGTTGGGAGGAGGCAGAGGATGAGTAGGACTGAAAAAAGGGAAAGAGAGGATAGTGGGAGTGAATCTGATATCTATATGTTATATACATGTAAGGAATTTGTAAAATAAAAAAAAGAAACAAACAATAGAAAGACCAATTCTGAATTTAAATTATTTAAACAACACAGAATTTGGGAAAGTTGTATATGACATAAATACTAGTAGCCATTGGATAGTAAATGTGCAAGTAACTTAATTTTTATATACTCATTCATTTCACCTTTCTTATTTTTTCTATTGAAGAAAAAAGCAGCACCCTACTTTCCTAATTGTTTTTAGCTTTTGCCATGGAATTATTCTATTTATGGATTTAAACATATCACAGAAAATATCCCATACAACTTACATATTTCAAGAGATGTTTGCTTGCATTCATATATGATTTTTGAATTTTTCACAATATGGATTATTATAAATTATCATCTCCCAAAATGTACATTTTAGATTCATGTCATAATTCAAATTATATAAAACAATAACAGAAATAAGAAATATATCTTAAGAAAAGCCCTAGGGATATTATAATTCACTCAAGTGATTCTAACCATAAATAGCCTTTGGAGGATTTGTGTTAAAAATCTTTTTTTAAGTCAACAATATTTTTTTAATGTTGTTTACAGTTAAGAAAATAACATAAGAACCTAGGAAAGCATCTCTACCAGAAAAAAGCCATTCACTTGTACTAAGTATGTCCTGATGAGCCGCAGTCACTATCTAGCCTTGGCTCTGGTCTTTGTCTTGTTACCCTCAATGCCATGTCAGCCAGTCTGAAGGCTCTGATGTGTCATACTTTGACAAAAGAAATACACCTACTGTGGCTTCCATGATGGGTGATACACACATGTCAATGACAGGTGGCACTCAGACAGATCCTTTTGCCCTGAGAACTGGCACCTGGTCTTGGCTCAACCCACACACAGCACAAGAGCTGCCAGTTAATGGGCATCAGAGTTTCTGTTGACTTCAGTGCACTTCATATCCTGAGTTTGTTCCAGATCGAAAGTTGACATCTGGCCAAAGCAAAGATTGGATGCCAAGTCCAGCACTGGTTCTATGTTGAGATTCTTAACAGATGGGCCAGTGTGGTCACAGGACCAGGCACCATGATCTCCCACCCTAGGTGGCAATTAGTTTTATGTTGACACTAACTATTAGCACCCATTTATGAAAACACAGGAAAAGTTCCATCCTGGCAACAATGGAAGCTTCCAATTAGTCCAGTATGTAAACAAAATATCAAGCTTCAGTTCCCAAAATTGTGCTCACTATTCCAAGTTTGAGTTTTTCATGTAGCCAAATATTTATTTGTATCTTTATAAACTTCTCTAAAAAATCACAAGTATTTCACTGTATATCTATATAATATATATATTGATATATATGAAATTGAAATCAATTACCTAATTTTATATACAATATAAAATTTTAATTGGGTTGAGGTTATACACAATTACTAATCCAAAAAATATGAAAACTAGTTTAGAATACATGATTTCATGTTGGGAAGATTGTAAACTTACTTCTGTCACTAAGATGAATGCTTGATGGTGGAAACTAAATTACCATAAATATGTGTTTCCGTATCTCTCACATGAGAGTCATATTATGCTGTGACAACATCCCTTAACATGACATCATTGCCGTAAGAAAGGAGCTTTCAGTAGTGCTTGTGGCACCTAGCAAGTTCTCTGAAGTATTCCTAACGGGGTGTCACCATCCTCATTATAAGCATAAAACAGCAATTCAATGGAACACCTGGAAGATTGCGATCCCAACTTAAAATCTGATGGCACTGGAGCTGGGACCCAGTGCTGGAGGAGATACAATTTCCCAGACAGAGAAAAAAATAGGTAGTGATTCCCAGACCTGGCACACTGGTGGGTAATATTTACCAATGAGTCTATATTAATTCAAAGCAAAGGTGGCATCTGTTAAATAAGCAATACTTAATATTTCTATAGATATTGGTTAGCCAGATGAAAAAAGAATGTGAAATTAACCCAAATTGAAAGTTCCTGATTGATTCATCATTACTCCTCTACTCCTAAACTCAGTAAATGGTATCAATAGCACCTTCTGTGTTTACCGACTGAATAGTGTTCACGGTGCTTTGAAAGAATTAATTTCATAACCTCTCAGTTAGAACTTGCCAAAGCAGAGGGTCATCACTAACCACATCACACCCTTGTTCTCTATCTTCAGGATGTAAAGCACACAGAATTTAAATAGCTTCTCCAGGGTCATAGTCCGTCCTTCTTACGGGTAAAGAAATCTGTCAAACGTCCTTGTTAGATAGAGTCAGAAGCAGATGCACACAATCACACAGTGTCAGAACAAGGCCTACACACCAACAACCTGGACAACAGACTACATACTTACGCTGCTGGCATTGGCACAAAATTATTTCATACTAATTGCCCTTGCAGTTTCTAAGGGTTTTTTTTTTTTCCCTAGAAAGAAATGGGTAAAATACTTATTTAACATCAAAGACAATTTTGATTTATACTTTTCCTTGTTTATTTCGCTCATGGGGATAGACAACTTTTTGGACAATGTTTGATATATATTGCTTTTCACATGTTCTTAGTAGTCCTTGTCTTTTTCTAAAATTATTTTAGTTGACCAATCTCCACTAGCCAATCTAATAAAAGTGGGTATTTATCAGGAGCACAAATTACCACATGTCCTTGAGGCGCACACTGAACATGAGCACAGCAGTTCTCTGCAGCAGAATAGCTGAGCTCCTGTTCAACATCCCCTGCATCGGAGGGGCACACGTTCTAAACAACAGAGCTTCCAGACAATTAATACAGGAACATTTTCCAGGGCTAACTGTAAAGAGCCACTTTGTTCAAAATTGCACACAAAGGGGGCTATAAGTGGTTCTATTCAGGTTCTCTTCTGAAAGACTCATCTATTTCTGTGAATCTCCTATTCCATGGAACTGAGAACCTTGGAAAGTCTTACTTAAAATAGACTTCAGAAAAGGAACTTGTCAGTGGGCTGAGGAAAATTGATAGAATTTTGCACTGTATTTCATAAAATGCCTATTCTGTAGGCCCTTTTCTGTTTTATGAAATATTCATGAATTACCTACACTATATGGAAGCCATCAACTGCATTTAGGAGTGGCAGTCATACATAAGAATGTAAATGGCATATTTTATTTCTTTTCTCCCCCACAGAAAAGCTATTATGAACATTCCACTCTACTATAGATCCTCACTGAAGAAGTTAGTGTCACTTTACAGTTAGTTTAGAAAACAAAATAAATAAAAATGAAGCAAAATTCGTGGAGTTAACTCCTGGTAACATCACGACAATCAAATGAATGATGAAATATACACTGCATGTTCAACTTACATTATTTTGCTAACAACTTGAAACACAGACTGTACTTTAATGTTTAGAGATGAGGATCATAATTAGGATAATCTTCCTTCCTTTTACCCAAATTTTAAGGAGATTTTTAAATTCTCCATCCAACTGTTAGATTGAATAGAATATTGTAGTAAATGCTAGTCAGTTTTGTTCTTATTGCTTTGTACATAATTGTGTAATATTTGCCCCTTTGTTGGCTTATATTATACTAATAGGGTTTGCAGCGTATGAATTTTTGATGTACTCTTTTTGATAATCATTTTATCTTATGGCACTAGATGACACAGAATGGTGTACTGCCCTCTTCATTACAATGTCTAGCAACTTCTATCACATAAAATACCTTGTGAAAACATATATTAAATCATCTGATCATCAAAGAACACTAATAAGAACAAGGTCTAGGGTCACCTGACATTCAGGGAGGACACAGCATTGAGAAGAAAGAGTTCTACTTCAGCTTTTGGTCTTTGATGTATTCAGTATGTAAATGGTTGTCTACACTGCCTTGTCTCATTAACTACAATTCAAAGATGACAAAAGGCAGCACTTGCACTTTGCTTTAAAGAATTACTCTTGAAACTGGTGAAGAGAACTGAGAACTTTCAATAAATTGTTGTTTCTCTATAAATTACATAGCTGAAAATGGGTTATTAAGAAATGAAAACCATTACATAGTCTTATGTATCTTCCTTTATTTAACTTTCTCATTTTTTTGTTTTTGTATTTATGTATAAATATGTTTTTTGACCAGACTGGCTTCAAACTCACAGAGATCTGCCTGGCTCTGCCTCCCGAGTGCTGGGATTAAAGGCATATGCCACCACCAAACAGTCAAATTTTGTGTTTAAAATAAAAGAAAGTACTCAAGTGTATTGGTACATGCCTGTAACTCCAGCCCTGGAAAGGTAAAGGCAGCATGGTTACAAGTTCAAGGCCAGCCTTTGCTACCTAGTGAATTTTAAGTCAACCTGGTCTATATTAGACTTTTCCTTAAAAATACTATTTTTACTCTTTTGTGTGTGTGTGTGTGTGTGTGTGTGTGTGTGTGTGTGTGTGTGTGTAAATGCCTGTGGAAGCCACAGATGTTTTCAGATCCCTTGAAGCTGGAGTTACAATTGGTTATCATCCAGTGTGGGTGACTGAACTGAGGCCATCTGGAAGAGCAATCACCAAAGCAATCTTTCTGGCCTGATGGTATTGTTTTCTTTCAACTCATTATTATAACCCTTTTGAAAAACATACACTGTTGATTTTTATAGTCACAAAAAAGCAGTGGAATTCTTTTATTCTGATTTTCAGTCATGATCTAGTTTCTTTAGACGCTTCTCCAAGAAATTACTACACTCTGCTTAACAGACACAATGTAAGTCATCTTTTCATTTTGACTCTATGGAAAATAACCACATTAGATAGCATTTCTCTGCTTGGGCATAGGATTATTGTTAGAATTTCCATGTCTTCTATCTCAATCAGACATTCTAGTTGTAAATAATAATAATAATAATAATAATAATAATAATAATAATAATTCAATCCCACATAAAGAGAAAGCTTAGGAGGCTAAAGCTAAACAAAATAAATGGACACATTGTTACTATTTTAAAATTATGTTCACTAGGATGAATGAAGCTAAGGCAAAAATTCTCCCTGAATTCATCTTTTCCACTGAAAGGTTAGCACAGACAGCTTCTTCTGTGTTGAAGATTCCAGTAGCTATCACAGCATTTTGTCAATTTAAACATGAATTGAAAAGCTTCCCTGGCCTCCAAAAGCAAAATAGTCACATATTACTTACATGGTAACTACAGGCTATGCAGCTGCCCTACAAAGCTTTACTATAAATGTTAAGCCTGAACCACTACACAAACTATATTCAGATTTCATTAAACATTAAGCCAGATAAATGTCATTGGCCACACCAATTGCATATAAAAGAACAATGGTCATCTTCCTTGTCTGAGACATAAAAATGAAATGGAATTGATATTGTTGACCTAGCATGTGGCTTGCTGAAAAGCTTGACTGGTATCCTTCCCCAAGTAGAGAGGTCCCTTTGCCTTTCATGTTCAAGAAAGACTTATGCTAATAGGCACAAATCAAGGCTGAATTAGCTTCTTTGAAACATCTTTGGAGTCTGAGAAGTGAAGAAAAAGTGTCTGGCTTCCATCAGGATAAAAGTATTCATCAATTTGCATGTTGAGCCTCTCTAACATTATGATTTAAAGCTAACACTTCCATTTGTTTAATGGATTAAAAATATTTAACTAGTCCAACAAGTACTGTAATAGTATAATACCAGTAGCAAAAGAGTAGAGGCCAAAAATATGGAAACATTTTGCAAAAAGCACTATGAGTTTTTTCATATTTAACTGTACCTCTTAGAAACATAGTTTATATAGCAATTTTGATTTTTCACAAGTAACCTGAACTTTAAAGCAAAAGATTTTTACAAAACTTGGAAAGTAGTGGAGAAGTTAATGTCATATTTATCACTTAACATGTAATAAAATGGGCAAATAAAAGTAGTCTTTAATTATATGCTAGTTTTTTATTCAAATAAAGGCACATTAAAATTGTATAGTCTCACAACTTTCTAGCATGTATTTTTATCTCAACTTGATTTTACTTAACAATTAGAGTATACATATAGGAAAGCAAAAGAATAAATGAAATATATAAAATTAACATACAAAGTAAAAATAAAATTTTTAAAAACTCAACAAGACCAAGGCAGGCATAGTGTCTGCCATAGTCTATCTTCTCAGCCCTTGATGGACTGGGGGATTTACAATGTTCATCAAAAATGTCTCTGTTATGCCCATGGAGCCTGAATCCCATATGTAAAAGCAAGGAGCCTTTATTTTCTTCAAGCTCTGAGCTTGGTCTCTCCATCTGTCCAATGCAGTGGAGAGAGCAGAGAGCCCCAAGCTCAGCTGGTGTGGGTTTGTTGTTGTTGTTGTTGTTGTTGTTGTTTTTAATCATAGCAGAGGTTGAGGTGAGGAGATTTTCAGGGTTCAGGGCCCTGATTGGGGAGCAATTGTCTAGAGGTCTCTGTAAACAAACAAACAAACAAACAACAAACAAACAAACAAACAAAAACAGGTGTGTGCTAGACTCAGCTAGACTCAGGGACATCTAGTCACCTTATCTACTGGTTGGACTGTTTGGGATGTCAGCTACTTCCTCATCCCTGGGTGGATCTTGAGGTGGTGTCAGTTTCAGCTTTTCTTGGATCTGGGTGTTGCCTGCTGGTAGGCCTGTCATAGAAGCTGTGTCTGGGCCCCTAAGCCTGTCATGGCAGCTATGTAGTCAAGCTGTTTTGGGGCCCTTCCACAGTCTCAACAAACAATGGGGAAAGGCTAACAGTCTGTGTCCTTGACTCATTGGCCTCTGATACAGTGGAAGAGATGTTGGCCACCTCTGTGGCCTTCTCCCCCCCGCAAAAAAAAAAACCCTGAAAACCAAAAACATACAACTAGTCTACACACACCCATGTGAAAAATACATGTAAATGTAGGGACGGATAATCTGTGGCATATCTGACTAGTAGTCCTCTTTAAGAATACAAGGCCAGAAATACTAGAAAGTACTGTGAACCTGTCAAAGACCAAAGATGACTGGAAAACATTAAAAACTAAACCACAAAGTCTAAAATTACCAACTAAATACATATCCTGGATTGGTTTCTTGAGCAGAAAAAGACAATAATAAAAATGGATTAACCCCCCAAAAATGTTTATCCTGTATTTAATTGTTTCAACATTTTTCATCACCTGTGACAAATATTTCATTAGAAATAAGTGAAAGTGGGTTCAAGATGTACAGGCAACCCTATATATGTTTTGTGACTTCTATAAATCTAAATATCCCCACATTAAAACTCAATTTTTAAAGTTACAGTACTTTAAAATTTGCTTTACAGTCTACAGCAATGTTGCTGTTGTTTTGAGACAAGGTCCTTCTCTGTAGCAGTGGCTTTCCTAAGCCTCACTGCGTAGACCAGGCTAGACCAGGCTGGCCTCAGCATCACAGAGACCTGTCTGCCTTTGCCCTCAGAGTGCTGGGATTGCAGGTGTAGAGCACCGAATCCAGTTTACAGTCTTGGTAATTTAAAACTAATCATTGTCAATATTTCTTTAACTTCTGTTAACCTTTAAAAATGTATGTAATTTGGTCACTAATTGGATGAAAAATCGTACTATACATATTGATGTGGGTACCAACAATATAATTATCTAATCCCACCTCTCTCTCTCTCTCTCTCTCTCTCTCTCTCTCTCTCTCTCTCTCTCTCTCTTTCTCTCTGTGTGTGTGTGTGTGTGTGTGTGTGTGTGTGTGTGTGTGTGTGTGAGATAGAGCAGGGATGGGGTTTCTGGTGCATGGTTATGTGAGTACCCATGGGCCATAGGAAAACCTTGGCTGTAATCCTCAGGTGTTGTCTAACTTACTCTAACTTTCTTGCTTGCTTGAAACTCACCCTGCACTGAAGGCTTGTTGGTTGCCCAGGGAGCCCCAAGAAATGCATCTGTTTCCACTTCTCTGTAGCTATGATTAGGGGACAAGTGTGCATGTGTTCCATACCGAGCTTTAACACTTGCCTTCTATGAGGGAACTCAGTCCCTTGAGTTTTCAGGGCAAGTTCTTTGTCCAGCCCTCCCGAATTTTAACTTGATTTTCTAAGGAACAAGCATGAGGACTTTCACCATTACAAAACCCTCCTGACAGTGATTTATTTATAGGCAAATGTCTGATAGCAAAATGACAAAAAACAAACAAAGAGTTGACTTCCTGGGTGATTTAGTTATTTGATTTGAGTTGATTTAGCCAGTTTGTTGAGTAACTACTTGAATTGAGATTTACATCGGATGCATAACTAGAGATTACCAAGAGGCTCTCAATACTTTTTAAATGCCTGGCTCATTTAAACCCAGTGTTATTGAGGATGTGAATTTAGAAAGAAGGCACATTTTTATAGCCCTACAGAGTTCAAAATGGAGATTTTTAAAGGTAACGTGCAAATTTCATAGTTTCTTCGGTGGCAAAGAATGTGTATAAAAATATTCAGCTTCTGTAAAAGCCTGTTCAACTTCAAGCTGTTGAGTGAAATCAAGTGCCTCTAGAGGGAGACCCTTGCAAAACTACACACTGTGCAATTGTGTGCAGACAGTGATTGCATAGGTGTGGCGGCGGCTATCATGTCAGTGGGTAGAAATGAGGGGAAGGCACCAGAAACAAAAGTAGAGTTAGCACTGCATAAGAAGAGAAAAGTAGAGTGGCTTCTTTGGTAACAGAAAGGAAGGTATTTGTTCGTTTGTTTATTTAATGTCTCCCTATCACTGAGATGAAGGTTTGGCCTACCACAGCCTCCTGGAAAGATCTTTAACTAACAGAACAATTTAGAAAATGCAAACGATCAAGTTATTCTTATAAAAGACGATAAGCAATTTTGGAGATTTTGGACATGGTGTGGCAGAAGGAAAATGACACTAATGGAGGAGAGTCTTTCTCCAAGGGAGAGTCTTTCTCTAAGGGAGTGCCAGGAACTCCCTGAGGACAACCCTCCTGGGAAGTCATCTATCTAATACAGACTCAGCTTGTGGCTCTCTGGCTTACATAAGTCACTAATGGCAGCTGTACCAGCAGTTCTTTGTTATAGATACTCTGGGCATTCAAGGAAGGTATCTCAGGTTAAACACCATAAAAACATGGCACACAATGGGGGACAATTGTGCACAGGTGGCCATGAATTCAGGGAGCCATTAACAAACACACAAATAGCCCGGGGAAAGCTAATACCTCAGGAATGTGTGGTATTTGGCCATGATAGGTAGAGTGAAGGATTAGGCGTTATTGTGGTTTTTCCATTGAATGAGTGACATGGTAAGTCTAGAAGACTATGATTATGATATGCATACAGTAGGCATGACCTGCAAAATAAAAATCACATGTCTGAAAGCTATCCGAGACGAAAGGTTTTTGGTGGTGGAACCATGAATGGTGGTAATCCAAACGTTCTTCCAGGTGATAAGCTTACCTTCCTCTTGGCAAGTCTGAATCATCCTTTTTCCACCTCACAGTTGGCTGTGGATCTCCCTGGACCTGACAACGGAATTCTACCGCCTCTTCTTCTAGCACTACCTGGTTAATTGGCCTCCTGAGAAATGTGGGTCGTTCTTGGGGAGGAAAAAAGGAAAAAGACACAAAGGAGTAAATCAGATGAGGCATGCATGATTTCTGACAAACATAATTGAAAAAATTCAGAAGATATGTAGTTTATTCATAGTACACCCAGACTTAACTCTGTTTATCGCCCATATGTTAGATAAGAACTTATCAATCTAATATAATTAGACTGAAAGACTTGTTTGAACATAAGAATCAATATGGTTTCTGTATAAGACTGTATAACTTCCTGGGAAAGATATGAAGTTGATATTCAGTGAATCCCTGAACCAAAATAGGTGAAAGTTACCATTAAAAACACACAAACAAATGCTAAATTACAGAGAGTTTAAATGATTACTCTTTCTCAACTGTGAGTCTGTAGTCATTGATAGTACTGCAAAAGTAGCTTCCGCTGGGTACAGTTTCTTAATCCAATCCAGGGGTCAATGCTATGGCTAATCTTGCTCCAGTCTCTGACTTTCATTGCTAGAATTAAAGGAGAGACTCAGTCTCCATGTACATGGGCATTTATGTGAATCTGGGGACCTCTAAGCACTGAGCCATCTCCCTAGCCCCAACTTTTTCCTTTTAAATGGTGGGAACAATGTGCCTCAACTCTGTATTTTAAACATAATGATGCTGCATTATTGTTTCTGCAGTAATTAGACAATAGGATTAGTATATCTTTATAAGTGTTCTAAATGTTAATACTACATTAGCATAGGAAGTGAGATAGACATTTCCTATGTTGTTTGATGCATTCATCCAGAGCCTGTATTAACCCCCTGCCAACAGAGAAGAAACCACTAATAACATCACTTGAGACTGAAAAGTGATATTTCAAGAGGAGACCTCTGATGTTAATGGGGGCATTGTACCATAACCTGGCCTATGGAGGAACAAACTACAGCACTATTTTCAATCATTAGGCAAATGTGAATGTGGCCTCTCCTACCCCAGGCTCCAAGCTTAATGGCTTGTAAATAACTAGCAGCTTTGTTTCATGAAGAAAATGGTGGGAAATGAAGCTAGCTATAGAGTCAGGGCCATGGTTGTGAAGGGCATGTGGGACAACTTGAGAAGGACGACAGGCTGACGGAAGGAGACCTGTTGATGGACTCTTATGTGCCATAGCAGAACCCTTCAAAAAGTAAAGGACAAGGATTGCATTGACAGATCCATGAAAGGTCAAACAGAAGAGAAAAATTAAATATGCCCAAGGGTTGCTGAGTAAAATTGGCAGAGATTCTGAAAGGTTGTTTTTTTTTTTTTTTTTTGGTTTTTGGTTTTTGGATTTTTGAGACAGGGTTTCTCTGTGTAGCTTTGGAGCCTGTCCTGGAACTCACTCAGTAGCCCAGGCTGGCCTCAAACTCACAGAGATCCGCCTAGCTCTGCCTCCCGAGTGCTGGGATTAAAGGCACCACCACCTCCCAGCAGAGATTCTGAAGTTTTAGTAAAGACAGTAGACTTAAGAGATCCAAAATGAATTTTCTGTTAGATGAGCAGGAGGGAATATAAAAGAATAGAAGTATTTTTAACAGATTGAACATATTGGTAAATATGGTGTGTGTTCGTGAGTGTAATTCTTATGAGAAAATGATTCTTGAGCGCTTAGGCCATTGTAAGTAGGGTGTATGTTCCTTGAAGTCAAACTAACTTTGAATCAATTGTTAGAGGAAGTTACATATGCAACAGTAAAAGAAAATAAACACAAATATGGTGATTTAATCTGTAGCTTCAGCACTTAAGCTAAAACAATATCTAAATAAGGAATCAGTAGTACAATTTTATGCAAGATTAAGATTTCTATCAAAAATCAAATGCAGCCTTGGGTGTTGATGGTGCACGCCTTTAATCCCAGCACTTGGGAGGCAGAGGCACGTGGATCTCTAGGAGTTCAAGGCCAGCCTGGTCTACAGAACGAGGTCCAGGACAGGCACCCAAACTACACAGAGAAACCCTGTCTCAAAAAAAAAAAAAAATTAAATGCCAGTTCATTTTATAAGGTAAGATTTTTTTTCCCCAGGGCTGAGGACCGAACCCAGGGCTTTGCTCTACCACTGAGCTAAATCCCCAACCCCAGAAAGATGTTAACATCATGTTCACTGACATCTATGTTGATATTTTATTTGTACATGTACTGAAATGTGATTTTATTTGTATATTAGTAAATAAAGTTGCCTGGGGGTCACAGCTAATAGCAAGCCCAGCACTTGGGAGGCAGAGCTCGGCTATCTCTGTATGTTCAAGGATACAGCCAGCATAGAGACACATGCCTTTAATCTCAATACCAACCATAGAAGACCTGGAGGTCTATATAAATGGGCAGTGACGAGGTCATGTGGTTGGGTTTGCAACCAATGAGAAGGCAGAACAGAAAGTCAATAAAAGGACAGACACATGGGAAATAGGCCTCTTTGCTGAGGGGAAGGACAGCAGTAACAGTGAGGGTAAGAAAGGGTTTTTAGCTCTCAGCCAGTGCTCTGACCTCTTGGGCTCTCAACTCTGTATTTGGCTCCATGTTTCTATTTTAATAAGACGGTTACATCTACAGACATCAGATAGAGGGTCTTCTCCACATGAATAGTCAGTAAGAATGAGAAAGTGAGGACATAACCTAATGAAGAGTCAGCACTCCTAATGCTTGAAGATATCCTTAAATTCATCAGAAGACAGAATGATACAAAAAATAAGATTTACAAAGATGACAGCATTGCTAGCAACACTGGAAAGTAAGAGGGTTTGTATACATTATTATAAATTAATATGCTAAAAATCCATTGACACCAGAATCAGCTATAGTGCTATAGAATGCTAGAGTATGTTGTAAAGACAGCTAGGTAGGTACCTCATGTCAGATTTTTATAACATTATGCTGAGTATAAATTACAAAGCAGTTCCACACATGTTTAATAGAACACGACACTAGCTCTATTAAAGTACATAAATATTACTCTCAGGCAAATCTTTGAGTGTTCTCCTAAAGATGTTCCAATCACAGCATTGTAATATATATTTAATATAAAAGGCAGAGTTTATATTATAAACATTTCTATTATTAGTTTACGTTATAGCACAGAACACAGGACATAGTTTGCTTAAATACTTTTAGTTAACATACATGGTGGAAAACCCATCATTTTTTATGGTGATGTGGGGAAGCACCTGAGTTATAATTTTAAGGAGAAGGCAAGATAGGTATCCCTGATGCTTTTCTGATTTACCTCACAGGAATGGGTACCTTCATACAGATCTCCCTCTTTCCTTTTGCCTTCAAGCAGAACAAGCAGAGTCCAGATGCTATACAAATAGATACTCCACAGGAAAGTAAGTTGCATACAAATTTGGAAAGTCTGATATTGGACACTGGTACTACAATTCATCTGACAGGGGAAAAAATGGAGGCCAAGAATAACTGAGGTGAAAATCACTTGTGTATCTAAGGATATCCAGATGGGTTTTATGCTTCAGTATCTCAGTTGACCTGCCTTCTCACAATATGATGTAACAATTTATTGATATATTGGACTTTGTTCATAAATTTATAAAGTATTACTCTGGGAATTTCCATAGCAATATTGAAATAAGCATTTCTAATCTGTATTATTCATCATTACAATGGTATTATGTTCATTTTTCTGTGCCCATGTTCTGATTTGTGGTATATATAATTGTCTATGGAAATAATGATTAAAAGAAGCAGTTTCATTAACATGACATACATTTAAAGAAAATTTGGGGAAGAAATACTTCCCTCTTCCATTAACCAAGTTTTATTTTTCTGGAAATATATGAAATGGAAACATGAATATTAAATACTAAAAAAATTGTGTTCAAAATGTAAAATTCATTTTTAGACATTTTACGTTGTTTTTTGCTACTATTACCAAAGTAACCCCTATAGATACAAACTACAAAGCCGAATAGAAGTGGCTAAGGTTTCTCTTTTTGTGCTAAAGTCATCTGGGGGTGGGGGGAGGAAAGTCAGGGGAATAAGAGTAAATTGATAATAGTATAATCTAGTGAGAAATAAGGATAACATTTAATATCCACTAATGTCCTCAGAGATTGTACCCATGAAACTCTGAACAATTAAAATAAACAAGTGTGGAAATCTTGATCTATTGAACAAGCCAACTTAATTTTAAGACATGTCTAAATGAGGCTACTGATTTTTCCATGGTATCCATTATGTCTGACCACATATTGAAAAATCAGGGGGAGAAACCTCTAGAGCCATCTGTGGACTGCTTACCAATTAGATTCAAGTCCCCCCATGTCTGTGGATCCCTAATTATATAACTATGCCATGATCAGAGGCAACTTCTTTGCCAATGCAATTAACTTTTTTTTTCCTGTGAGATTAACTGGATTTGAATCACGTGCATAACTTGCTTGCAAGGTTAATCTCTCTGGAGATAACAGTGCTGTTTGCCAGCGTGTTACTCTGTAGAATACGGCTCTCAAATAGCCCTGCCAACCTAGTTCCAAATCGGCATTGTAGAAAATCCAACTTTACACGCAGCTATAATTAAATCTAATGTCTTGTCTCACTGCTGTCATGTCAACATTATTCAGAGAGAAAAGTATTCAACTTTACACAAAATACCTTGAGTCCCAAAGGCCCTTGAATAATCTTTTCTTGTTTTTATGCTACAGCGAAGAAATTAAGTACCCAAGTAACACATTCTCCATTTCAACTGTATGTAGTCATTGAGAGTGGCTGTAAAATTCCCAGTGACTGTGCCATGACAGTTATTTCCTGGATGACCTTAGCAATTTTGAGGTAAAATTCACTTGACATTGTAAAAGCAGTACTGTGGCTATAACTGCATAGGTGGGGTGGTTTAAGTCCTGTAAGAAGACAACTATGTAATAAAAGGACATTAGGGCTAACTACTGCTTGTAAACCTTGCTTTGCCTTAATCTGCCCTAGCAAGAACTGCCTTGGAACAGTGCCTATAAAGTATAAGGAAGTCATCAGATGGTTAGCTTCACAGGCCTCCTTTGACTAAACAGTGATGTCTAATGGGAGGGAAGCTTGATAATCATTGGATGCTATTACTGTGCCTTTCCACAAAACTTGGTGATAATGGTCAGGCTACCTGGATGTGATGATATAAATTCTGACTAAATTCATTTATTTTTGACAATAACTTTCACTCATATTTCTTTTTAAGTTTTTATATTTATAAGCATAAGTGTTTTTCCTGAATGCATGTCAGTGTACCATGTATACCTTGTTGCCTGAGAAGGCCTGGGGAGGAGATCCCCTAGAACTGGAGTTACAGACAGTTGTAAAGTGCCATATGGGTACTGGAAATCAAACCCAAGTCCTCTAGAAAAACAGTCAGTATTCTTAAGACCTGAGCCATCTCTCCAGCCTCAAGATAATGATATTTCCTAAAGTTTTTGAGATAGCATTATTATTAACTTTATCTCTTGTGTTTCAGCTCCTTTCAACATATGAGCCAATTTGCTCATCTAGTGTCTAAAAAAGTACAACACAAGCCCATGTCTCAGTCCTCATCCCTCATGAATTGACAACTAGTTACTAGTAAGCAAATACTGGCTGAAAATCATGAGGTGACAAAGTTGATGATATTCTTTTAATGGCTGGATGTCAATACATGATATGCTATTTGAAGAAAGTCTTCTTGGTCAAATCAGAGCCATGGAGAGAAGAAGAGGTACATGGAGAGTAATTATGAGTAAAGAGAGGTAAACCAATACCACAAAGAAACATTTATAGTTCAAGTAGTGTTATTTAGAATTGTGGCAGGCAAAGCCAGCATAGTAGTGTCTGCCTGACATCCCCAAAACAGAAGGCAGGAATGGGAGGATCGTGAATTTGAAGACACCTTGCGCCATGGAGCATGACCTTGTCTCAAAAGAAAAAGAAGCAAACATGTCAGACAAAAGGAACATATGGAGCAAGCACAGATTACTATCTATAGGATAAACAGAAAAGAAAAGATCCAGAATTTTAACATGTCCATCATAAATACATGCTTCATAGAAGCCAAACAAAGTCCAAAAAATTGAATAGAGTTGTTTTGGTTGAGAAATTTCCGATTTTAACTTTTTTTTTGACTAGCATATAAACAAATGAGGTTGTGGAGGAATGCCAAATTAGAGCCTATCCTTGCAATGTGTCAGAACTGTGATCTAAGGACACACTGCTAAGAGTTTGGGATAAAAATAAGTAAATCCAAAGAGCCTGGCTATATGCAAAGGTATGCCAACACAGTCATAATAGGCTTCCCCACAGTAATGCAAGGGCCTAAAAGCTTTGGAGAGGCACTTTCAACTGAAAATTAAACAATTTAACACTATGATTTTGTAACTTAAATTTCACATAGAGTAAAGGCATATGGATTTGAGATGAGTCCTGAGCACCAGTCAAGCAGAAAGCAATAGAGAATTACTTCTGTAAACAGGAAGTAAACAAACAGATACAGGATGCTAGGCATATAGAATCTAGCATCAAAGCAAAAGAGGCAAAAGTGAAGCTGGAGAATCTGGAGCAGAAAGGAATGGACAGAGAGTCTGCGATCTACAGGACAGCTATTATAGGTGAACACAGATTGTTGAGTTGTGAAAGATAGAATGTAGTCTTTACTATTTCAAAACAACCAGAGGAGGAAATGAATTACAATACAGTAATATTTAGTTCACAGGTCATAATGTTTACATAGTTAAAAATAACTGTGTATAGCCAGGCGGTGGTGGTGCACGCCTTTAATCCCAGCACTAGGGAGGCAGAGCCAGGCGGATCTCCATGAGTTCAAGGCCAGCCTGGGCTACAGAGTGAGTTCCAGGAAAGGTGCAAAGCTACACAGAGAAACCCTGTCTCAACAAACAAACAAACAAAACAAAACAAAAATAACTGTGTATAACAAGTGTTTAAGTATGTGAATGTACATGTTGGTATTTGTGGGCTTCAGGGTACCCATGGCACACACATAAAATTCAGAGGATAACTTTGGGTGTCAGTTCCCACAACTTTTCTTGTTTGAGACAAGATACATCGGGCTAGCTGGCCTGGGTGCTTCAGTGGATTCTGTCTTTCCTTTCTATCTTGCTATAGAGACATTGGAGATGTGAGCTACTCTGCCTGTTTTACATGCATTTTGGGGATTTGTGATCAGATCCTTTGCATGATAGATGCCTTGTTCACTGAGGCATCCACCTAGCTATCCAAATTTCAACCTTAGTAGCATGAATGATTCTAAAGAGAATATACTAGAAAGAGGTAGATAAAAACAACAACAACAAAAAGGGTTGGAAGGGAGTTATAAATTGATCAAATTCTTGTTTTTTAAAATAGAACACAGAGTAATGTAATAATTAATATATAAGACATATACTGGAAAAACATGTTTAAAATATTAAAATGAATACCAAAAGGGGGAAAGGAACAAAAGAAACTTACAAATGTAATCAAAGATGAAGAATGTGTATGTACCTCTCTGTGTATGCGCATGTGTGTGTGTGTGTGTGTGTGTGTGTGTATGCATCCATGCACATGTGAAGGGTTCTTAAGGAAGCTGTAATTCAAAATACTTCAGCATTTTATTTTGGTTTGTAATACGTGTGATACATACTAATATTTAAATGCTCAAAACTTATTTTGTGTATTATTTTGACACATTTAAAGATCACTTAGAAAACATATGCTTTATTTTTAGCTATTTTTTATTAAATCATTTTCAGCTTGTAGGTTGTATGCTCCCATCCTAGTTTCTCTGAGCATAGTTAGGATCTTCATGGCTTAACATAGGCATTAATGCTCTCCAGTGTGGGGAGTAGGGATGTTCTTTATGAAATGCCTAGCGTTTGTCATAGAGGACAGTGTCATTTCAGATCTGATATTTAAATTTGTTAATGGGCACATTCTGACATTTAGACTTGATAATGTGCACTTGAGGAGGTTATCTCATAAACAAAAAAGTGATTGCTAAGAAACAAACAGAATAGACCATTCATCTGGTACTTAAAATCAGTTTACTGTGATCACACCTTCGTGAAAACAGCACACATTAAAATGAAATGCCAAAACTACATTTCCTAGAACAAGTCCAGTCATTGAAACATAAAAACACCGAAAATTTAATAGGTACTTTTTGCACTAATGTTGATGACTATTGAATAAGAAAAGAACCTTAATTTTTTTCTTTGTTCTCCTTGCAGTTTATAAGTGAGTGATATTTCTTGAACAGTCAACATCACCAATTACTTTTTCTGTAGAACTTCTTGAGTAGAGCTAGCATCCCATAGCTGGAGAAGGACAATAGTAGCCAGAGACCTTAAGGTGAACATGCAGCTACATAAAAATAAATCTGAGCAGGTGGATTGAGTAAAGTAAACCAGTTTTACAAACTTAATTCCAAAATTACAATATTCAATAATGTTGAAATAAAAGGCAGTTCATTTTTAATGTTCTTGAGGTAAGGGATTCAAAAGTAATAAATAAGGTGGTTCCCACTGTTCACATTTTTTTTTTCTCTAAAATTAGGAGTCCTGGCACAGCAAAGCTCTCTCACACAGGACTCACAGCTTTGATTAGTCCAACACTTCCCTATTCTATTTTTTCTTTCTTTTCCCCAATCATTTAAAAATTATAACACACACACACACACACACACACACACACACACACACCCCATATCATTTCCACTTTGCCAACTTCCCCCAGATACTCCCCATTCCCCCAAAAGTTTCATTCTGTCATCTCCTTCTCTCTCTCTCTGTCTCTCTCTGTCTCTCTCTGTCTCTCTCTCTCTCTCTCTCTCTCTCTCTCTCTCTCTGTCTTTTTGGTTTGTCTGTCTCTCTCTTTCTCTTTCCTGTTTTTCTTGATTTGTGGTGTTGTTTTGTTGTACATAATGGGATTTCGGTTTTCCTTCAACTTATTGTATATAAAACCCCTCAGGTCAGTTTACACCATCAGATAACTGTTTCTCAGCTCCCTAAATCAATTTTTCCACAGGAACTGCCTCTAGATAAATTTAATCTCTTGGGTTGATAGCTATTTTTAAAATAATTTAGAATTTGTACCACAGTTCTTGACAGGCTTAGAGGTCTCTTGCAGCTCCCATAATGTCTTCAGGGAAAGTAGGGTAAATATTTCATAATATAGACACATTACTGGTAGATCTAATTGCTCTGGTAATGACATTGAACCCTTTCAGTTTCCCTCTGAAGATGGTCTATACTGCTATAATGCAGTGTTTTTCTACTCAAGAGCTTGTGGTAGATACAAAAAAGTAGCAATGAGTGTTTCTTTAAATAGAAGAGCTATACTTGTGGGCTTTCAATGCTGATATTCAGTGACCACTAATTTTATATCTTACCAGACAAAACTGTATTTTTTTTTCATCACTGGGTAGAGGGAGTTTTTGAGACTCTGAGAGATGACTGCATACAATTTAGAGATAAACTTAGAGTTATCTGGAGTAGGTGGACAGAAGTCTATACAAGCCTACATTTGAACAGTTATACCCATTTCTTTAATGAATTATGGAATATTTCCTACCTTACTCATTTGAGATTTCAAGTGAGGGAGACATTAAAAGGAGTATTATCAGAGATTATTTAGCATGCAGAAAGTTTGTAAGGAGGCCTTGAGCCTCCACTGAAAAAACACAACCAAAGAGGTATCACAATATCTGTTTCTATCATGATGCCCCTATCCTAAGACTGGATGGTAGCTCTCAAGCTACAGAAGATGCACCATTTGAGACCTATGTCAGAGTTCAACAGTGTTCTTGGGCATGTCCTAGAATAATGACCATAAGTAGGGACCTTGCCACAGCATGCAAAGAATTAGAAGAGATATTTTACTGTTAGAGAAAAATAATTTTAAAATTTACATATTTTCTTAAATTTTAGGGTCTTATGATATCAGAATGAGTAAAAACATCTGTTAATATGTATTTAAATCTACATACAAGTACATATGTATGTGTATGTTATATAATATATATTTATGTACCTAACACCTGATAAATATATCAAAAGAATGAATGATGAGGCCAGGCAGTGGTGCACGCCTTTAGTCCCAGCACTCAGGAGGCAGAGGCAGGCGGGTCTTTGTGAGTTTGAGGCCAGCCTGTTCTACTGAGTGAGATCCAGGAAAGACGCAAAGCTACACAGAGAAACCCTGTCTCGAAAAACCAAAAAAAAAAAAAAGTATGAATGATGAGCATTGGACAGGTTTATTATTTCAAATTGTCTTAGAAATAGTGTGGCTTTTAACATTTTGATGACAGACAATTTCTTAAAACATATGAATAAAGTATATATGTTGATGTTTCTTTTTAAATTTGACATGAAAGTTTTCATCATAAAGCCCTCCAAAATCCCAATTCTAATCATTGTTGACTATTCCTGTTAATGAGTAATTTTTCATATATGTCCTTTATGTCAGTGTTTATAAAATTGTAGCTATTTCTAGTTTGTGAGGACGAATATCATCAGTCTGACAGGATGTAGAGTTATTGATAAGACCATGAGGGAGCTTTTGGATTAGGTTAACTGAGGGAGGAAGACCTCCTCTAAACATGTAAACTACCATCTTATAGGGTGTGGTCCTGTGCTGAGTTTAAAGGAAAAAATGGTAATGAAGCAGCAGTGTTCATGTCTCCTTACTTCCTGACTTTAGATGCAATATGAGCAACCAGCTGCACTACACTGTTGTAACCAGGATGTCTCTGCCACTGTTGTGCACCCCTCCAACCTCCCACCCCCAGCCAAATGCTCCTTTGTTGAGCTGCTTCTTGTCAAGTATTTGGCCACAGAAACAGGAAAAGTAACTAATAATTTAGAAGAGAGTCTTACCAAAGACAGTCAGCTCTGCGGGGTCGCTGTCTCTTTCTCCCACCATATTGGTGCCCACGCAGGTATACATGCCTGCATCGCTTTTCTTGGTATTTGAGATCATCAGTTTCCCACCACGGATCTATATAAAATAAACAAAAGAAAAGGAAACAAAAAAGAAAGAGGCTCCACTTAGTAATTTTGAATATTTAAGATCAGCTGAACTTATTGCTGAAAAAAAAAATTAAAGTTTTATTTTTCATGGAATTTAGATTATAAGTAAACTGACTTGTATAAACCATTGAATTTTGAGATGGTTTGAGAAGTAGCAAAGGTCAAAGGACATATTTTCAAGAGAACACACTCAACACAAAACCTTTAACTAAAGACCAAATTCTCATTGGTGTGGTAACCCTTCATAATAATAATAAAGGCAGAAACGTCAGTATATATTGCAATCTCTACCTGCCATTTATATTTTATGTAATATTGTCATCTCAATGTATACATGGCATGAATTCACATTTATAAAAAGTATATATTTAAATATAACAGATAACACATATGATTTTTTGTTGAAATAATGTTGTGGGATAATCTTTTTGTACACTGTGAAGATGTGTTTTTGCCAAGGTGCCTTCTGATTGGTTTAATAAAGAGCTAAATGGGCAACATCTAGGCAGGAGAGGATAGGCAGCATTTCTGGGAAGAGAGAGGAAAAGGAGGTGAATCTAGGCGCAATGTGATACCAGCAATACATGGACCAAGTTGGTTGTACACAATGCTGCACAGGTAAAAAAGCCATGTACCAGAATGTAGATCAATAGAAGCAGGTTAATTTAAGTTATTAAAGCTAGTTGGGGACAGACCTAAACTAAAGGCCAAGCTTTCATAATTAATAAGAAGTCTCTGTGTCATTATTTGTGAGCTAGTGGTCCTAAAAGAAAGTCAAACAACAAAATAACATTTGTCTAGTCAAATGAAACATTTATTTTTAACAAAATACATTAATTGTCAGTCACTGTATTTTATCTAAATGAGGAATTACTAAATAATATCAAATTTAAATTTTATTTCACTGAAGTTGTCTTCATTATCTCCTTTTATGATACTGAATCTAGTATAAAATGAGAGGTAGCTAATAAGCTTCATGGCTACCATGTATATTTTACTATCAATGTATAAAGCACAAATGACTAGTAGAAATCTCTAGAGGAAGAAGATATTAATATTACACTATATAATCACAATTACATATTCAAATTGATGCAATTATTAGCATAACATAGACATTTATGATTGTCTTACAGAGTCCCATCCCAAATTCAGTATGTTGTATATGGTAAATTAACATTTAGATCCAATTTTGTTAGTCTGATGTTAACAGAATTTGTTTGGATGTGAAACTCAGCATCTCTAGCCCTTCCTTGTAAAGGAACTCACACTAATTCTCTCTTCCTTGTCATCAATTCGGACTTTGTCTTTCTTCCAGTAGATGGTGGGTTCTGGGTGTCCCCGTGGGGGCTGGCACTCCAGGATTGCAGGCTCTCCAGCTGCCACTACCACATCTGTGGGGTTTTGCCGAAAGTCATCTCGCAGTACTGAAGAAAAATTAAAACAGTTCAAGACATTCTTAATAATAATATTCTATTTTTTCTTGCCAAAAATTAACTTTAAGCCTTACCCACATGATGATGCTAGGTATTTCCAGTGCACATAGTCACACCCATTAGAAAAATAGGTCAAACCCAACCTAAGTGTCCACAGATGAGGAAAGAGCTATCAGTTATATTTATTGGTTCTAAAATCCAGGCTTAAAAATGAGATGTCAAAGAGCAATGAAATAAGACATTTATGATAAAGCTCTGAGCTGTAATAAGCAAGCAAGGTATGGAACATTTCATATAATGTGGATCTACTTTCTATTAAGAAAAGCATATATGCATATGTGTTCATAAGTGCATTACAATAAATATCTAAGATAAACTAAACCCTGAGGCAAGCTGTATACACACGGCTTATGGGCCTGTGTACACATGGGTCTATGATGGATGTGAAGTGAGAACTCTGAGAAGCTGTCTTTCTTGGGACATGAATGTGGACACACCACACAGCTATCCACACTTCAGTAAGCAGACTCAATTGTTGACTTTTGCAACGCACTAGCACCCACATACAAGGGTTTCATTTTTATTCTCTCAGTATCCCCACCTGCCAAGTGACATCTGGGTAGCGTGACATGCAGAGCAGAGATACCCTTTACAAACCCGTTGCAGCCTGAATCATCCCTCTTTTCATTAGTAAGGAGAACAGCAGGTTGGACTTCTGATACAACCTCCAAAAATCTGGCATGCGTCAGATTTCCAAATGTCACATATATATCAGTATGATCATTTCTTCTGCTGGCAAGATGGGAAGTCTACATACCCTATCAGATTTAAGACAATTGAGTGTATTTGGTAAATAGTGGCCATAACTATTTTAGTAAAAACATTCAAAATAGGAGTTGAGATTGGCTGACATAATGTTTAACTTCACTGTCTTTTGTTTCCCAACTTTGTTCATTTTCCTTTTCTTTGACATCCCAACCCTCACAAGCTTTATTATGTCTTACACAATTAGTTTTGTGTTCTTTGAGACAGCCTCGCTATGTAGCCCAGGCTGGCCTCAAACCAATGATCTCATGCTTATCAATTATTGAGATTTCAGGCGTATAGTATAATTTAGAAAACAAGGTTTAATTTTAAAGTATGTAAAGGTAAAATTCCTATCTATGTATCTCTCTATGTATCTATTTATCTATCTGCATACACTGTTCCCTTATATAGAAAGAAGGTTTAATTTAAAGTATGTAAAGGTAAAATTCCTATCTGTGTATCTCTCTATGTATCTATTTATCTATCTGCATACACTGTTCCCTTATATAGAAAGAAGGTTTAATTTAAAGTATTTAAAGGTAAAATTCCTATCTATGTATCTCTCTATGTATCTATTTATCTATCTGCATACACTGTTCCCTTATATATAATACATGTACACATGTGGAGGTATGTCTGCTTCTATATGTATGTGCATGTCCATACAGATACATAAATGTGTCTAAACATATATATATATGTGTGTGTATGTGTGTGTGTGTGTGTGTGTGTGTGTATTTATATATTCTAGAATTGCCAACATACACATAGTCACTAAATAGCCTCATATAGTCTGTTAGATAAAACAACTATTGGTAATGTGGATTATGCTGAGTCAGTTGCTTTCTCTATCCTGTTAGGAGACCCATCTCAACCTCTGTATCTTCCTTTGTTCTGTGGAGTCTCTAGGTTCATTTCCATTCTGCAAATAAATAAATAAATAATTTCTGTCCTGAAAATAGCCCCAGAGAAACGAGTGGATAACTTTTCAGGTTTTTCTTCTCTTCTTTTCTCATAACACATCCTTTGACACAGCTTTTCATCTTAATGAAGTCATTGCCATGTAAGGGAGAAGTTTGTTTCCTATTGAAGGAGCAGTAGCAAAAGGTTCTCTCCAAACTGTTTACTGTTAACTTAGAGACAGATTCATTTAATGCTTTTCTGTTAAGGACAGGTGTTACACATTAGCACTGAGAAGTGCACAGGTTGTTTTGTCGTTGTTGTCTGTTTGTTTTTTCCTTCTTGTCTAACTGGCAAAGGACATGTGATATTTATGCATAAGAACTGGCATCATCTGAATGAGGAGAGGGAGGTGTACATTTTGACATTCATGCAAGGGATGAGAAGGGTTAATACCGGGGTTCCCTCTTGTAGGTATATCCTCCAGGGAGAGCAAGCTGGTGACTAATTTATATTCAAAACAGAGAACAGCTGCCTATTTATGCAATGCTAAGAAGTGCAAAAATATGGTAACAGGGTGATGAACGCCCTATGATATCCGGTCCTGGCAACAAATGGTATTTTGGCAGACCCTCAATCTGTTCCGAAATGGCACATCTGGCCATGTGAGGGGCCTTCACCAGATCTTGTCTCCTAACAAACGGTGTGCCAAAGAGCCTTAGCTCAAATGGTCCTCAAGGCCACGGCAAATCCTTCTGAGAATCAGTCTTACATGGATTTGCAACGATCTACATTTTGTAAAACAGTCCTTGGACATGGTGAACAAAATGAAGAAAATATCATAACAACCTATAAGGACTGCTCCTCTGAAACAATATAACATGTGTTTATGCATTCAAAAAAAAAAGGAAAATGACTCCCATTTGCACATGAAGCCAAGAAATCTAACATCAGCTGTAATTTTAGGCTTTCAGACTGTTCACTCAGAGTAGGGTGAGATAATGGTATAATTGGTACTGCATCCTCTTCAACTTGTAATCTGCTCTTTGGGGTTTCCCTGTAATGCAGCTAACTCATGTGCTTCCAGTCACACAAGTTCATTTGCACTGAGTTGTGGGGTAAAAATGGGGTAAAACGTGTCTCCTCTATCTCACCCGAACTGAACTTAAAGTGGCTTCGCATTTCATCTGACAGAACATCCCAAAACTGACATTTTCATTTTTTCCCTGCTTTCTCTGTCTATGGAGGTGTGTGTGTCGCAAAGCTGTTCCACCAACATGAAACATTCCAGGCTAGAGCAGGACTCCTCAAGTCTGTTTTTCTTTGGAAAGGAATAAAACTCACAAGGTTCATGAAGTAAGTAATGTTCTTTTTAAAATAGTTTTGTTATCTTTTGAGATTATAATTACATTATTTCCTGCTTTTTTTTTCCTCCTTCCACACCCTCTCAAATACACCTCTTAGATCTTTTTCAAATGTGTGGCCTGTTTTACTTAATTGTTACACACACACACACACACACACACACACACACACACACACAAAGTAAAACCTGCTTAGTCTGTATTATATTTCTTGTATGCTTTTTCATGGCTGACCATTTGGTATTAAAAACCAACTGGGTGTGGTTAAAAATAGGAGACCTCAATCCTACACAAAGAACTATGGAATGCTGAACAAAGGAAAACAAAACAAAACTCTAACTCACAATTTTTTAAGAAATGCTTGACAATTGTAAGATTAACAAGGCTCCCTCTAATTTTATAAAAACTGGGGAAAGAAGATTCTCTAGGATACTGAGCTACCTCATATAAGGAGCTCCAGGGGTGCAGCTTTCTTGAATAGTTACCCATGCTGGGGTGAGCTTTTTGGTGATGTAGCTTTTTTTAAAAAAATTATTTTATAATTTTTATGTAAAAAAATTCTTATCTTTTACATACCTACCCCTGTCCCCCCTCCCTCCTATCCTCCCAACCTCCTCCTACACCTACTCCCCTCCCACTCCCATCCCCTCATCATAGAGAGAAGGCTTCCCTTGGGTAGTCAACATGGGCTGGCATACCAAGTTTGGGCTGGACCTTAGTCACTCACACTTCTGTAAGAAATCCTATAATCTCACTGGTTCACTAAGATAGACTTGAGCAGACTCTTTTTTTTTTTTTTTTTTTTTTGGCCTATTGTCATGGTGCCATCTGGGGTGATTTACATCTCCCCGGTATAAGTCTCTCAATAGTTTGTTTGCCTCTATTTTTCTCTTCTCATACACCCCACATTAACTGGTGATCAGAGTTGCTTAAAGCAGGCAGAGGACAGCTTCTTTCCATTCATCAGAAAGAAAAGAGATTCTAAGTCTCACAACACTTGAAGATTCAAATTGCTATTAAATTCTGTTGTAATTTGTATACAATAGCAGGTTACCCTTATAATGCCCTATACATGTTTCATGGTCAGTTTATAATTTTAGATATTGCATATTTGAATTCTCTGTCTCATATCTTTTTTTTCCACTAACCACCTCTTTTCCCTTTTGTCTTAGGTAATCAGTTCTCTGGTCTTTACTTTTCTAACCCCAGTTTGAGCAAATCATCACTCAAATATTTCTATCTTAGGTCATTTAAATAAGTTAGCAATAATAATGTGAGCCTAAACAATAAATGGACTTTTGAAAGATACATTAATGAAACAGTGCACTGAGGATCCCCAGTGAGGTCATTAGCAATGTAAAGCCTGAAAACATCATTTATAGAAGTAGTCATGCACACCAGTGAATAAAGAAAACCATTGCAAACAAACACAATTGCTCATGAGAAAGGTGATCTAAAAAGGAATTATAATGATAAGCTTGAATAACGGTGGTCTCAAGGTAAAGGCAAGTAAGAGAACAGTTAACCTGTGCTCCATGCAGGTAGAACATTACTTGGTGTGTGCACTATACAAGAGCTGTGAGAGTTATGCCACAGCCATCCCTAATTTCTCTATAGAAACCTGAACTCAAGTTCCAAGCACACAGTTGAAATTTCCAATATGAAATCTCAGTGAACCACAACACTTTGAGCTTTCTGTCTTGCATAGAACCAAACAGGAAGTGATGGGCTGTTTTGAGCTTTTTAATGCTGGGAATGGAACTCAGGACCTCACATGTGCTAATGATAACTCAGCTACAACTACAACTTCTAGGATATTCTTTAGTGTAAAAACATTATATTCATTATATTTTACTAGCATATGTTCATTATATATAATTGTGGCTGCATTCCTGCTGAGCTGCACCTGGCCTGGCTCCAGAGAGCAGCACCTAGCCTTGATCCATATTTTGTTTAGCAGACACTTTTATTTCCCTTGTTGCCCTCTACATGAATCTTGTCTTGAAGTTTCTCAAGGATACAAAGGCCTATGCAAAACTTGGTTCAGGAAACCTGGAGAAATCGAGGAATTTGCACTTGGCATTATATTGTTGGGATCTCCTTTCAGGTTGCTTTGAGCATATGGGATTTAACTGGCTAAAACTGTAATGGAGAGAAATCAATATACGCTAGGTGAAGGGATAGAGCTTCATCCTTTGAGGCTGGACCCCCCTGCAGACACAAAAGTCAAGTGAACCCACACACCTGTGTCGTGACAGACACACAGCAACATATAATGGGTTTCATTAGAATATTTTAGTATCTGTACTTAATGGATTCACTCTGTCCATTACTGTGTCTCTTCCGTTTCCCTCTCCCAATAATCCCCTTCACTTTCTCAACTAGTTCCTCTTCTGCTTTCATGTCTTTGTGTGTATGTTTGCATGGGAGTGCATATGCGAAGTATGTGTGTATGTGTGTGTGTGTGTGTGTGTGTGTGTGTGTGTGAGAGAGAGAGAGAGAGAGAGAGAGAGAGAGAGAGAGAGAGAGAATGTATGTGTACATGAACATGTGCATGGCACCCAATGACCTTCATTATTGTTATTTACAGTAGCATAACTGTGTGTTCACAGGAGTATTTGTTCCTCACCAGTGGCTACAACATTGCAAAAAATCTCTTTCCCTCCCATCACCCATTGACTATATATAAATCTTTAGGGATTTGTGAGTCCCATCCCCCATGTGACAACTCTTCTATAACTGGATGCTGGTGGAACCAATCTTGTGCAGACTGTTACTGTCAATCACACCTGGATAAGTGTTCAACAACCACAATTTGCTCAGAATTCAGTGTTCTGTACTGTGACCACCTTTGTGGATTAGAGAAAAGAACCACAGGAAAATACTTTATACATTTATATTGATATTTTAAAGCTAACTCACCAAGAGTAACAGCTACAATTTGTTGAAGACATTTTACATGCCAACCATGGCATTCTATTTTCCTTTAGGTCATTTGAACATGTGTTAAATATGTGCAGGGTTCACACCTAATGTGTCTGACACTAGAATTTTGACACTAATTTCTCACACCATATGGTCTACTTCTAGTATCCCCATTACCATAATTCAGAAGGCCTTATATCTTCCTTAAATCACCACAAAAATATCTGCTGTCTTTAAACTCTTCATTGTAGCTATTACAGGTTTCTTAAAATGAAAATATCTCACCAACATTTGTTCATGTTTTAGAGGTTTGTCTTCATCATTGTTCTATTGATGTGAAGAGACACCATGACCAAGGCCACTCTTAGAAGACAAAGTATTTAACTGGGGGGGGGGGGGCTGGCATGCATTTCAGGGGCTTAGTCCATTATCATCATGGCAGGGAGCATGACAGTGCATAATTAGGTGCAGGAGCAGTATCTGAGATCATGACATTGTGATCAGAGACAGAGAGAGAGAGAAAGAGGGAGAGAGAGAGAGAGAGAGATCCTGGCCTGGTGGGAGCTTTTTCAAAGCCCACTCTCACTGATACAATTCCTCTAACTAGGCCATACCTCTCAATCCTTCTAATCCTTTCAAACAGTTCCTCTCCTTGGTAACTAAACACTCAAATATATGAACTTATGAGACTGATTCTGATTCTAACCACCATAACGTTAAAGTAAAATGATCTCCTTAATACAATTTCAGGTATTGCTTTGAACTATGTTTCTAATTATATCTCTAGGCATCCAACACATGTATCTATAACTCTCCTACCCTAGGTATACAGAGGAACCACTAAGTATCAGTTTACATTAAAGTATGAAGCTCTTTCTGCCAGAAGTATCTCTTTGTTCTCTGACTTTTGCTTATTCATTTCTCATGCATGTAAGTGATCTGTGATTGTCAGTTTCCAACTCATTCACAAGAAAATTCTTTTTATACTTAAATTGGAGAAGGTATTCTTTCAAAACTCCCTTCTTCAAAGACCACACAAGAATTCATAAAGTATCATTCATTGGTTCAATGAATCATAAGTCCTGAGATGTATATTGCAGTCTTTTTTTACCATTTATCATAGACCACAATGTTTTCATTTTAATTTTAAAGTGACATTTCAAAGAAAAGCTTTAGTTGCTTGGATTTAATGGATGGTGTTTTTGTTTTGACTCTTCAGACAGTTTGAGATGTTAAGAAGACAGTAGATTTTGTACAAGTACCAAAAATGGTGACGTAGATTATCATACGGAAGAGCAAACCTCAATCAACTATAGAAAACATAAGAAATACCCAATAGTAAGATGAGGCATAGTTTTTCCTTAATTCTGCCAACACCATATTCCCACCAAGGGTCAACACTGGAAGTTATCAGGTTACTTCCAATATGTGTGAAACCCTGGGTTCACCTTATATCTGTGAGGAAAGCATGCTGTTTCTCCATGGTCACTGCTGGCAGCCATGCTGTGAGCCTGGGGAAGCTCCACATAGGATGAAGCTTGTGCAGTAGCTAGAAAGATATTGCTGCTTGGTGGCATGCCTGGGCAAATCAACCCTGAGCAGAGCACCAACACTGAACTTTCTGGTTAAGTTTCCTTTCATGTTAAAGCCAGTTTTCTTAACAACACAAAGCTTCCCACTATAATATAGCACAGTGATTCTTTTTCTTATGCTTTACTGTATTAAAAACAAACCTTCAAAAGAATTGTCATTTTAAAGAAATATTTCATTATATTCAATATAGTAATATAAAATATGACTAGAAAGGACAAGCCAGCTACCACCTATATACAGAATGCAATCTTATATTTGGGGAACAAATTATAAGTAGCTTCTCATGCACAGAAGGGGAATAGGAAATAAATTGCTCAGTAGGGAAACATCCTGCTACTGCTGTGCAAGCTGACACCCTGGCACCCCTGCAGCAAACTAACAATTCCAGCCCCCCTCCCTCCAGAAATACGCCTAGTATAAGCAAATTCACTCAGCAAATGATGCAGATAAAGCAGCAATATGAATTGGAGCATGTTGAATAAACAAGGATGCCCTGTGACTTGCTCATTTTCAAGTCATAGCACTTTGTGAAGCCTGGAATTCCACTGGGAATAAAATACACAAACACAATTCACGCAAGAGGAAGGAATGGCCAGCTCCAAGCTTCTAGCCAAGTCTTTATTCTCCAATCCTTTTTTTAGCCCTGCTCTGTCCTCACCCGCAGTATAATTTGAAGTCTTGCTAAGAGTGCCAAGTCTTCCTTAATGTTTTCCATTAATGTTTAAAACTTGCTGAAGGATTCTTAGAAATTGCATGGAAACATTGTGCTCTCTGTAATTTGTATCCGTAACCTCTGTAATGCATATGTTCTCCTTGGGGACCAAGTGTTGAGATCATTCATAAACTCTTGGATCACATGTGGCACTGCAAACTGGTGACATCTGACCATGGCAGACTCCAGGCCTGTCTCTGGCAATCATTTCCTTTGCTGTGCTGTGAAGGAGCCAGCACTTGGCATAGCTTCAACACTTGGAAGTCCTATTTTTGGAAAAGCCTAGCATCTGATATTTGACAAGGATCTGCATACCCTACCCATGAGCTTATGAGGAAGTTGTGGCTTGATGCTAATTAACATTTAATCAGTTTTTCTTCTTTTCTCCATTAGAGAACCTGTGTCTACAAAATTGTCCATGAGGTATGGATGTTCCCAGTATCACAGAGAAAATAAATTAAAAAAATAATGACACTTTAGAAATTATGCTAGATACATTGTGTCATGAGGAATATAACATATATAGGCATTGGTATTAAGCAAAATGGATTTGTGATGATACATTTCTTCAGAACAAAATTTACATCCCATTGAAATATCTGTTCTCCCAGAGTGACTGTGTCTGAGCACTTCTCCACAGAGGACTGAGTGTGACAAAAATACCAATAGCTCTGAGCACTAGAAAATAAGAGTATTTCTTAATTGAAAATCTATAACTACTCAGACATTCTGAGCATCAAATAAGATTGCTTAATATGGTCCCTAAAGGAAAGTCCAGCTTTTTGGGGGGCACTTCCTCAGTGCTTATTACTTTTATAAGATGTGGGTTTGGGAAGAAATAAATAAATGAGGAAGTAAACAAACTATCTCTTTATGGAATTTACATTGACAGGGTTATTACAAGTGGCCATCTGTCTGATATGAGTTTTTCGACCTGGTTTCTATCCCATGAGCCTCAAGTCTTCTGCCAAAGCAGAGAAGATATGGGTGCCAGAATGACTGCTTGCAGGCTGATGGTAGGCTTTATTCTATGCCCATTACTTTTGCATTTTTGTCTACCACTCCCCATTTACCCTTTGACCACAGAAAATAAAACAAAAAATATGAGGGACTCAATTATCATGTGTGTATATTTATAAAAAATTAAATCAATAGAGTTATTTAAATATGAGTTAAATATGACTTTAAGTTTCAAATGTACATATGCAAAATGTTTAAATTCAAAATTCAAGATTCTTTTGTCTCCTCTTGTCTGTCCCTTTGAATGAAGGGAAGGCAGAGCAGTGTCAAGAAAATATTAATGAGCTGTTTTATGCAGGATACCAATAGGTCATGTCTCTCCTCCCACATTGTTGGTCCTAACTAAAAGCATGAGCTTTTACAGCATTCTGACATTGCTCAGTTCACAGAGGTGCACAGCCTTGGTAGCATCTCCCTGTCATTCTAAACTATCTCAGTAGCATCAAGGCATTATTGCTCTGATATTTCTCTCCCATGGTGCATTCTGATGTGCGTGATCTCCATGAATTACAATGCCAAGTAACTGCCAGATGTCATGAGTTATAAACTCAATAGTCTAAGGATTATTACACATTAGGGCACCCTATAGTGCAAGGGTGTCCTGGAATTTATGTGTTATTTATTACCTATTGGCAGGGTCTCAAAGTAATCTCGCCCCTGCTGATGAAATGAGGGTTGAAAAGAGAAGGTCAAGGTTAACCTTCTTTGTCAGAACCCATGTTACTTTAAACCACTGTTGCTTTATTTTTCACCTGCACATGAGACTTAACTGATTTTGAATGAGAGAGACATATGCTATAATGCCTCTTTGCACTTTCAGCTTTAACATTCCTGATTGATAACATCTATTGTTTCATGATTTTTAACAAAGTATTTTATAGTAACTGTCTCAAAGTCTGCTAATGAGAAGTCACATGAGGAACATTATTATCCTTTTATTTGAAAATACAAATTTTGGGAGTAGACTGGTTAGTTTTGTATTTTATATAAAAAGGGACTACATCAAACTGCACTGGATTATGTTTGAATTTTTAATACTTCAAGAATCAAGTGCCACATGTCTGCAGTCTTGAGTATGACCCATCCAGTCTTGAGATTTGCATAAGTCCACACTGGAAAATAGCATTACTCTCCGATCTCATGAATGTTGCTGAAACAGATGCAATCTGACATCTCAGATTCTTCAGGAAATGTACAATTTGATGACTACATGACAAGGAGCTGGACGTGTTTCCTAACTCAGAATGTACCATGTTTATTTTTAAATTGGCTGATGAAAAAAAAAAAGCTCTTACACAGCTTAACTATATACCAACGACTTACAGACCCTCCTTTTTTCCTCCGTCTACCAAATGATTTCCGAATGCCACAGTTAACACTCGGCAGTCTCACTCCTCATCTACTGTAAATCCCCCAAAGCATCAGCGTGTTTTGACAGCTAAACGGGAGAAGCAGAGTAAGGCGCACAGCTCAGCACTTTCTATGAATGCAGTTGTCTAGAAGACCATGCTCTAATTACTACCGAAAACTGATATTTTGTCGCCACAGTGACTGAAACACAATGTGCTTGACAACTTTTGTTTACCTTTGAAAAGCAGAATTTCTCCCTGTATTGATGCTAAGTCCACCCTCCCCACAAGCTTCTCCCTATATTCTGTGAAAACAAACTGATACTAAATGCAAATATTATCTTCTCAAAGCATAATGCATATTGAGTGCCCCAATGAAAGTGTCATGTGTTTTCACAAAAGTCATTAAGTATTCTTTTAAGTAAATGTGTGTTTTAATTAAAAAACTGCATTTATTTTTTTTCTGAATGTGAGATTTATTACTGAACATAATTTGGTGAGGTACAGGACAGCAGAGTGGAAGCCCTCATGAGTTCACGGCCAACTATTTGCCCAGGGGACCACAAATGGAGATCTATTTGCTTCCCTCAGCCATCAAGGATATGCCATTTCTCAGCTACCACATTTTCAAATTCACCTATATTCAACTCGGTGAAGCTCACTTCTTTGAGACATGGATGGGGGTTCTATGCAGGGCCCAATCATGTTTTCCTTATTTTGCAATTTAGTGTGGATAAACATGACGATGTGAGACATGTGATAGCATTTACCCGTGAAAGTAGATCATTTTTAAAGTGAGAAGGAGGTCCTTAAAGTGAGAAGTCCAAGATGAAGTAGTAGATGGGTCTAAAGCACAGAGCTACTTAGCTACTGTCTGGTTGATGTCTCCAAATGCCACGCGATTACTGACAGAAGATGATAATTAGTACAAATCACTATTATGAAAACTTGCATTGATATATGAAATATAATTTAGGTCAAGACATTCAGATGATTATTTATATTGCAGGGTACTAAAGGAACATAATTTCAGTAGTTCCTTTTATCAGAAGTATATCTTTTCCCCAACAGGTTACAAATAGGCTAATTTCTAAAAAGTGATTTTTGTATAATATTTAATATAACTTTGGTTAATTGGATACCAAAGAGATTGTATATTCACTATCTTATTTTCAAACAGTTCTAGTTGTAGCTCTTTATGTTAGGTATGAGAAATATTTTGTAATTTAATCATTTACTTTTGTTATTCAATAGCAATAGACTGCACATTCTGTTGATTCTAATCACCTTATGGCATATCTGGGGGTATGAAAGATTCTTAAAAGATACTGTCTTTTTACCATGCTTATGATGTCTAGAAAAAATTTCTATCTAGAACCCAGAAAGCACAACCAGGAAAAAAGTTTGAATTATCTGAGAACAAATACAAAGAGAGAAGTGCTGCCAGACACAACTCTTTAGAAGTGGGGACTCAGTGTGTGGTGTTAAATTGTGTTAATAAAGGGCAAGAAGAAAATAAACATGCTGGAATGTGCTTGCTTGTACATAAAACTCAGGAAGACACAGAAGAATCTAGTAATAACACATTCCTTCACAGAAATAAAAATATTGGGAAACAAAGAATGAGAGCAAACGATTTCACCACATCTGCTTTGCCTTTTCTTCTTCCTTTTAAACCTTGCAAGTGCATTTATTAATTATAAATATGTGTTGTTGATGTTGTATAAATACAATTAAGTGGAAAAAAAGTGTATTGACAAAGGGTGTTTGAAAAATAATTTATCCCAGCTGGATTTAAGCCATAGAGCTGTGACAAGGCTGTGGAAACCCAACTTCTTACAAGAGTCAAAGGAGGACAAAATGTAACTTTACAGAACAGTTGGTCCACTTACTATAGAATTCTATAAAATGTATTTGAGATGGTAGACAACCTTTCAATAAGCCTGATCAAGATGCATGTTATTTGATCATTATAAGACAGAATGTAAACTCATAAGGTTTCTTGTTAAGTTCGTTTCATGTAACATCAGTAAAAGGCTTCTGTGTGTGAACAACAGAAGAAGGCAGCATACTGAGATGGCCAGGATTACCATGGAGAGAAGTGTTTCCTAATGTCACAGAGGAGAATTTAGTAAACAACCCACAGAGAAAGAGCTGAGTCTGCTAAACTTGAGAAAGGCTAGAAAACAGCACATGTTTACTATCAACAGATACTTCAAAAATAATGCTTATATATTGAAATATTTTATTCTTTCCTATTTATATATTGTGAACCTATGAATGCACTTAAAATATGTAAATAAAAATCTAAGTGACTTCTCCTTAACAAATGTAAAGGCTTATCACCAGAGAAAAGTTTATTAGTGAAGTTTTCTCTAGAAGAGGTATAAAAAACCTTGCCAAAGATTATTTAAAAGTTGCTTTATTCCCTTTGATATTCCTATAATTTTATTTTATATGGCTTCAAATATAAATCTAATATTTGATTTTTCCTTAAAATGGGTTTCGAAAACAGTAGGTTTGATGCTGCTTTCCTGCAATGGAACTATGGAGGAGGAGGCAGGATGACCAGGAGTTTAAGGCCAGCCTTGCCTATATAGGAAGTTCTAGGCAACCTAGCCTACGTGAGACATTTCTCAAAAACAAATATAGAATAAAAAAAAGAAAGGTACAAATGATGTGTATTTGTACAGATAAAATTTGATGTTGTTACTGAGTACTCAGCATAGTTATTTTATAGGATGATAGTTGATGTCAGATTTACCAATAAATTGAATTTTGACTTCTAGTCTTTGGGTTTGTGATGATGTCATCTTATGAAAGCATTAGTTAAATTGCATGAAAACTTAGCAAAAAGGAGACAGCTTCATTACTACAGTATTATGTAAGAAATTCACAATGTTTTATTATAATTTGTTTTCAAATTGAATATGTGTGCATAATAAAATGGTTCCCTGTATATTTCCCACTGTCCTCAAAGTTAAGCAACTGTAAGTTGTAACAGCATTTTATTTTTTTAACAATGTATTTATTTATTTATTTTGCTGCGGAGTTTGTGTTTCTTTTTTCTTTTCTATCTGTTCTCTTTGTTTCTCCTTCTTTCCTTCCTTCCTTCCTTCCTTCCTTCCTTCCTTCCTTCCTTCCTTCCTTCCTTCCTCCTTCCCTCTCTTTCTATTTCTCCCTTTCTCTCTTTCTCTTCTCTCCTCTCCTCTCCTCTCCTCTCTCTTCTCTCTCTCTCTCTCTCTCTCTCTCTCTCTCTCTCTCTCTCTCTCTCTCTTTCTCTCTCTTTCTCTCTTGAAACAGGGTTTCTCTAGCCCTAGCTGTCCTGAAACTCAATCTAAAAGATCAGGCTGGGCTTGAACTCATAGAGATCTGCCTGCGTTCGCCTCTGGGAATGCTGGAATTAAAGGTATGTGCCAAAAAAGTGATCAGAGAAAATAGTAGTTATTAGAAGTGTCTTCTAGAATACTTTCTATATTTTATTCCCACTAGCCATTACTCAGTTGTATACAGCACCTGAAACTTTCTAGTCTCTAGACAGTCAATTCACTCAAAATGAGTACCCAGGTATACAGTTTTCTTTTCACTTAATGACTTCTTCCTCTGCCTTCATGCTGATAATATAAGAAAGACATGCTTCAGCACCAAGCCCTTCTGGGACTTTAGCCCTGCATTTACCTTCCTACTTCATACTGATGTTTTCATATCTTATATTTAATATGACCAACATTAAGGTCTTATTTTTGTCACAAAAGTCTCCTTGTCTTTAATCTTTCATGATAGTACCATCATATAAAAATTCTTCAAGGAGTCATTTTTTTTGTCCATTTCTTACACACACACACACACACACACACACACACACACACATCAGATAGTGCACTAACAAGGACCTCTAATGGTGACATGTATCCTGATTCCACTCTTTGCCTCTATTTGTTTTATATTGTTTAAGACACTATCACATCTGTTGTGTAGCTTGGCGCCCTTCCTGGAACTCGCTTTGGAGACCAGGCTGGCCTCGAACTCACAGTGATCCCCCTGCATCTGCCTCCTGGGTGCTGGGATTAAAGGCATGTGCCACCACCGCCCGGCAAAAAATATCTAGGTTTTATCAATGAAAATAGTGTTCATAAAAGGGGATAATTATGGAACAGTCTTCCATGGAATGTCAGTAGTTTCTTATTTTAAATTAATACCTAATTATATAAATTTTTAAATAATTCATATAGTCCTGGAAATTTAGGATCTCTTACTGCTTAACATATTTAAAAGAAAAATCTTTAAAGACCACTTACCCAACCTCTATTTTAAATATTTTGGTTTTCTAGTGAAAGAAGTAGACACATGCCTATTACATGACTAAGTTGTCCCACCTAAACTGTGAAGTGTAGTTAGAGTTTTCCTACCTGGCCCACAGTCAGGACAAATCTCTCTTACCCGCCAGTCCCACAGTCGCTCAGACCCATCTAAGTAAACACACAGAAACTTACATCGCTTACAAACTGTATGGCTGTGGCAGGCTTCTTGTTATCTACTTCTTCTATCTTAAATTAACCCATTTCTGTTAGTCTATAAGTTGCCACATGGCTCGTGGCTTACCAGTACTTTATCTCTTTCTTGTCATGGCGGCGGCTGGCAGCGTCTCTCTCACTCCAGCCTTAACTTCCCAGAATTCTCTTCTCCTTGTCCTGCCTACCCTATCCTTCCTGCCTGGCTACTGGCCAATCAGCACTTTATTTATTTTAACCAATCAGATCAACATATTTGACATACAGAACATGCCACAGAAGTGAAGGGAATATAATAATGATCTTGTAAGGGAGAAAACTTTATGAATGAAAAGACATAAATTCAATATTCCTAATTTTATTTTGTTGATATGAATGAACAAGAGGCAGGACTAAAAATAGATCATTTTTATTCTAGAAAACATTTTAAAAATATTGTGATGGAAAATTAGATGAAATGGATATATTTTATGAATCTGTAATCTAATAATCAAAGTACATTAAAAATAATTTAACTTGGTGACTAAGGTCTTCATTATAATCAGTATTGAACCATACTGTGAGATGGTGATTTTTGAACATTATGCTAAGTCTAGTTTTAATTCAAAATTCATGATGAACATTCCTATGTGAATAAATTTCTAATATGAGCTTGATTCGGTAGAGTGCATTTCTTCATAAGACAAAAGAACAAAAGCCAGAGTAGAATATGTTGATGATCATAATGATACTGCTCTCGTTCCTTGTAATGAGTACTGCTGCAATATTAATGTATGATCCTTTAACCCACAAAACTGAGATCTTCTCTTCTTTCCCTACTTAAACCAATATCTTCTTTTGGCTACTGTAAACCTTCAAATCATTTTAATTTTTTTCTCTCTCTTTTCACTTGCAATTATTACAAATCTAGAAAGTATATATAGCCACACTAGAACTGGTTCACACACAAAGAGAAGTTTTATAGGTTTTTGCAATTACAAATAAGGAAAGAATATTGCCTGTTCACCTATTCTTATCTCTTTTAAATTTATTTTTCATAATTTCCTACATGCATAGAATATATTTACATTAAATCTACCTTCCACTCTTTCTTTATCTCTTCTAGAATACCTCTCCTGACACACATCTTCCTCCCAAATTAATGTCATTTTCTTCTTCCTTTTTTGAAAGATAATTCACTGAACTTAATTAATGCTGCCAATACATGCAGGAGTATAGACCTGTCCATTGGAGCACAGGTAACCTACCATGGGCCATACCTCTGAAGAAAACTGTCTCTCTCCTCTCCAGCAGCTATCAACTGCTAAAACCTCCAGCAGATAGGATGGTGTGAGTACCCTCCCCTAAACACATTGAATATTTAACTGGCTTAGTCTTGCTCAAGTCTTGAGCAGGTAATCACACCTGCTGTCAAATTATATATGCAACAACTGTGTTGTTCTTTTTCCTCTAAAGATAAGCCTAAATACTATGATGAATGAAAGTGTTCTATTTTCTGGGCATGGTGGCTCATGCCTTTAATACCAGCATTCAGGAGGCAGAGAAAGGAGGATCTCTTTGCATTTATGGTCGGTCAGACTGGTCAACATAGTGATTTTCAGGTCAGTCAGAACTATACAGTGAGAACATGTTTCAAAGAAAATGAATTAATTAATCAATGAATTACTTAACTAATTAATGATATAGTTTAAAACTGGCATCATTTGCCTTCTCAAAGTTTCTACCTCTTCATTTTCAAAATAGGAATTATTTTATCTAGTGTTTAAGATGTCAAAAAGGATGAAGACTAAGTACTTTTGGCATTTATGGCACACTGTGCCAAGAGCAAATATCCATTCATTCTCATGGTTTTACCTAATCAAACAGGAGATGAATGAAATTTTTATATTATTTCTTATAAAGTATATTTTTGATTGACTATATAAATATATGGGAATATTCTTAGACTGACCACATTAAAATGGAAATATTGTCATGGCACAATACTTTGCTGATACAATATATATTCATGGTTTGCACCAGCAAAATAAGTAGACTTGACTAATATACTTTATAAAGTATTTGGCACATTCATTTTGATTTTGATTAACTTAGAAAAATAACCTCGTCATCTATTTTTTGATGGAATTTCCCAGTAATAACAAGAGGGTTAAGGGTTTTAAACAAAAAAAAATGGTCATTGGAGCTGGAGAGATGGCTTAGTGGTTAAGAGCACTTGCTGCTCTTACACAGAATCCAGAATCAATATCCAGCATCCATATGGCAGCTCACAACTGTCTATAACTCCAGTTCCAGGGGATCTGACACTCTCACATAGATATGCATGAAAATAAAACACCAATAAAATAAATAAATATTTAAAAAATTAGTCATTGAAACAAATGTAAAAAATAACTTTAAGCTAATAAGCAATGTTGTGCCTAATTCTTATGTAACAGTAAATATTTTGTACAATTTAATACTAAAAATAGTTGTTCCCAACTCTTAGTGAACATTTTATACTTTATAAAATACAGATAGTTTTGAAAACAATCTTATTTTTAAATTATTTTATTGATGTACTTTGCCTGCATGTATGTATGTGTATCACATGCATGCTTGGTACCCATGGAGGCCAGAAGATATTGGGTCCTCTGAAACCAATGATACAGAGTTACAGATGGTTGGGAGCTAATGTGTTGGCACTGGGAATTGAACCCAGGTTCTTTCGAAGCACATCCCATGCTGTTAAGAACTGACTGACATGTCCCTTGAGCCCCTATACATTTTCTTAATGCATCATTTCCTTATGCCTAGTCTTACATGATTTTTTTTCTCCTTGGAGTTTTAACTTACTAAGGAAATATTTGCATAGCTTACAATGCTTAGCTGTGTAACATTGATTGTGAGAATCTGAAAAAAAAATGTTTAAGATAATAGAAAGAACAATTACCAAAAAAGGTGAAATAATGGGAAGGAAAAAAAAATAAGTCATGGGCCTACTGGTTTCTGGAGAACCATAATTAAGCTGTTAATGACAGTTTTGTTGTTTCTTCATCAAATGACTGTTAGTTAGAACAAACAAACAAACAAGAACCAGTCCAGCTCACCCTTTGCCATCTTAATTGACTTCCCGGAGAGTGTTATCACGTGCTACTCAAGCAGGGCTAATAGAGCCTATAGACTGCACACACATGGCAAAGCAGGGTGTTCTGGACTCCACCAAGAGTAGAGGGAGATGCGATCTCTACTCAGTGTTGGAGCAAGTGCCAAGGGTTATCTGGAAAGCCATAAGCAACTGTCAACACTCTTGACACAGAGCCTTGTATAATGGGCAAGTGCTGAGTTCAATGCTCAGACACAGAGTTTCCCAGCATGCCTTCTGTCACCACATTTTAGTGGTAACCCAGGCTCTTGTTTGGTGATGAGACAAGAAAAGACACCTGCCTGCAGAATCTTATTTGAACAGTTCATGTTTATTCTTCAGGGAGCACACTCCTCCATGATGAGCCAGCTCTCTTTTGTGGAGATGAAGAAGGATGGTCTGGCAGAATTAAAGCCAGCCCAGTCATTTTAGCTATGTTTCAAACGTCACCCACCCTCTTAGGAAGAGCCCCACATCTGGTGATCTGCTTGGATTGCTGCCTTGGGTCATTGAGATGAGGTTTACTTGCTTTCTCTCTCTCTCTCTCTCTCTCTCTCTCTCTCTCTCTCTCTCTCTCTCTCTTTTGCATTTGCCACCGAATTTCTCACTTTGGTCCATTACAAAACGGTATTGAATCAGAACAGAATGAAAATTCTGCACAGTGCTTTCAGAAGACTGCATATCTTTCTTGCTTTTGCAGAAACATCCTAGAAATATTTTCATACAGATGAGTGTTAATCAAGCCCAAGACTGTACACACACCCTACCAGCAAAACATAAATAACCATGTTTCAGGTCTACAGACTGCATGTCTTCTTCAGCTTTAGTTTTAGATCTTTAGTTTCTGTTTTTTATTTGCCTTCTGTCCTAAACTATGAAAAAGTTCACAAGTAAAACACTGACAGAGTTTCCAACAGGATTGCATTCTAGCAGTTGGTATCCAGTCAAATTCTATTTAATAGTACCTGTAGTATTATATACATTATTCTGTAATATTATGATATGATTTTACTGTAGGGTACTGAAATTGGGTGCTCAAAATTCAGAGGAAGGAAGAAAATATTCTCTGCATAATTTCTGTATCTCCCTATGACAAGAAGACACAGCCTTGTTACCCATGTTTGCTTTGACTCGAATAAGAGGAAAGTAAACACAAATTTGTTTTCCCATTGTGTGCTCCTTCTCCACCTACAAGCAGTTCATTAAAGAAGTGTCTCAGTTTTACAAAGCTTAAGGACACTTACTATAAAGAGAAGCAAGAAAAGTGGCAAATGTGATCATATATGTGTGCATATATTTACATAAATGCATTTAATGATGGACTTTGGGACTTATTTTCTATTTCTTTGCATCAAGATTTTCTTTTTCCTTCTCCCCCTCCTCTTCTACTTCTTCTTTATCTTCTCACTCTGAACCTCAAGTTGGCCTCAAACTCAGAATCTTCTTGCTGGGATGAGTGTGCACCATCCTTATTGACTCACACTGTTATTCATTAAATGAACGACACAAGTTTGTCAACAATCACTTCTATTTTTTTAAAGAAAAACTTCTATTTAAGTTTCAGGCCCAACCTCTCTCCTTTTTGGTATGTTCACAATGTCAGCTATTGCCAGAATATTTTACTGTTATGATTTTTAGGTTTTTTTTTTTTTTAAGTTGTTCCTACACATTCTTTCCCTCCGGTGTAACTGCAAAAAGAAAAATTTCTATAGTAATTATAACTGTTTCCTACAATTTTTCACAGTTGCTTTAATGATCCAGTGTCCCCTTTTCAACGGACTGAGAAGATACTCTGTCATTAATCATGTATGTAAGCTTTGCTAATTACAGTGGTGACTGCCTCATTGGAACAGCAGGTAAATTGGCTGCTTCTTCTAGAAATATTAGAGGCTCATCCTTCTTCCTGGTCTCCTTAGATTACTTTCCCTTTCAGAGAAGGCAGTGAATAAGAATATCTCCTTTACATCAGCAACAGTGAATTACTCATCCATTTTCTCTTGCCACCTCCTAGCTTTAAGTCACTTTTGCTCAATCAGGGGATGGCAGACTAAATTACAGATGGAGCCTTGGTCTAGGAATGTGTGTCTTATCAAGAGAAGGTAACTGGTCCAAACTGTGATGAAGTATACGCTTCCCCTTTCAGTGTATTTAGCAGTAGATCAACATCCACTGAAAATGAATGGATAGGGGAAAAAAGGGAATATAAATAATTAGAAAAGGAGGAATATAAAACTCAAAATAAATGAAATTAACTGTAATGAAAATCATAGTGTCAAGAGTTCATGAAGAATAAACTTCAGAGTAAATGAAACATTGAAAGGAAATGCCTCTCATATTTCCAGGCTGTGAAATGTTACAAGTCAGATATGCTATGGATGAATGTATGTCTTTATATACACAAAGCAATAGCATGTTTGAAGCAATATCACACAAAAAATAGGAAATTAAATATTTACAGTTTCCTGCCTCACTATACATTGGAATAAGTAAATAAAAAGGCCTCAGTCTCCTGGCTTGTAATCAAGGGAGGCTTAGTTCTAAGGAAGCTTGTGGCTTAATCTAGGAGCATGACCCATGTGATGACAATGGACAAATATGGAAAGTGATGATGCAGGCCAGAGAAAGCTACATTTAGCAAGGTCAAAGCCCAGAAAATATAAAGACAAAAACCCTAATTGAATGTTTACCTTCTTTTTTCAAAGACAATTATGTTTATATTGGTAAGCAACAGAGGACAAGTGGACATACACATCAATGTGAAGGACAAGGCTAAAAACACAAAAAGAATGTACCAGTGTTTATTTATATCATAAAGGGACAACATTCTGAAATTATATTATTTAAAAGGCCTAATTAAGATTTTTCACATTCTTTCCTCCTCCTCCTTCTCTTCTTCCTCCTCTTTTTTCATTTGAATGAGGGGAGCTAGTCTAGTTTTAAACACTTAAGGGAAAAGAGGGTCCAGAATGAATGCACTGATTGGATAGACCATCCAAAAGAAAGCCATGCATTTGTGAGATATGTTCACAATTTACCTTCTAGTGACTGCAATTTTCTTCATGAAGGCTCATATTACAAAAAGCTGAGTTTGATTTTAGCCTTTAACTTGAGTAGATAATGGCTCAAAACTAATCAAAATGATTGCTAAAATACTATTCCATGCCACGCACACAAAAGGACGTTAAGAAGTAATGGCTAATGTTTAAAGTAAAGGCAAAGGTTTTGCCTTCTAGGATCTGGAAGTCTAGTGTGAACAATGACTAAAATGAAAATATTCATTGATTTTCAGAATTAATGGAGAATATTATTACATTTTAGAACTAATCAGGGCTATCAACTAAAGTTTATACACTTCATTATAATGAATCCTTGGTAATAGGAAGTCTCTAATTACTTAAAACTCAACTCACATTCATAAATTATGGTAAGATTGAGTTATCTGCAATTCTTTTGAATACTTGCATCCTCTAATAGAAATAAAATAACAATGAAAAACATGAATGCTGAATAACAAAGTGTAATTGTGGGTATGGTATGCAATTTCAGTTACAATAAATTAAAGATTGCAGCCTATATATTAGGGAGTTAGCCCATTACATGAGGGGACACTGGGCCGTATTCAATTATCTACCCTTAAAATAAAAAAATAATAAAAAAAAAACAGTGAACAGGTAGGTGTTTAGTAAATACTCACTACATGATAGATGACAGAGAATATTTATTTGGGGGAGGTAGGGCAAGTATACTATTTTTAATTTAGAAGTATTTCTTTCTGAAGTTTGAGTACTTTAATAGGTAAAGTGATAATCATCTAAGGCAAATGAAAAGATAAAATAAGCTGTCTGTAAGACTTCTAGGTGATAAAATTGTCTAAGTGGTAATATAAGTATGATCTGTGTGTCTACATATTTTATATATCTTTGGTGTCCAAGCTACAGATGTGTTTTAGAAATGTCAGTAACAGGAGTAATGGGGAGGCAGAAGACTAGGAGATATCACCCAGGGAGCTTGCAGAGGTCCGAAAGACTAAAACACAAATTTTGAGGCTAAGCCAAAAATAAAACATAAGGAAAATTGCTGAGAAAAATTTCTCTCTCTCTCTCTCTCTCTCTCTCTCGGGTGATGGATGTTTCCCTAAAAATTTGCCTCTGGAAATGATGTAAATTTCTATAGTTTTTTGTTTGTTTGTTTGTTTGTTTTTTTTAGAAAATACCATCTGAGGGCTTGAGGAGACAGTATCAGTAAATGTGTGTCTTGCAGGCATAAGGACCTAAGTTAAAAGTTAGTTCTAGGCTGATGAGCTCCATCCTCAGAACTCATATAAAGGAGGAAAGAACACCTTCCACAACGCTGTCCTCTGACATCCAAACACATGACATGCCACATACATGCCCACCTTTTATAGACATCACACACAGATACACACACAGACATACAGACACACACACACACACACATACACACAAGGTATATGCTGTTATATTGCCATTTTTTCAAATGAGAATATGGAGCCATACAAATGTCTACTTGCTATGTAATTTATCCTTTGTTCTATTGCCAATAAATTATACCCTAAGAAGTAGCGTGATTATCTGTTTTACCCAAAGGTATGCTATCTGCTGTCAGAATACACAGTTGGAACATTAACTATGGTTAGCTCATCTAAGTTTAACTATACCTACTCAGAGGAGGGGAAAAAGTATATTTCCACATTACAGTTACTTTGAAAGAACAATGAAATAGTATTTGAATTCTGTTTCCCAGTGTGTCCTCAGTTCTCATATTTAGCAAGGCAGCTTAATATGTTAATTGCAATAAAGGAGAGTGATATTTTGTGAATGGTTAAAATTGTACGAACTTAAAATATCATTTCACCTAATGAAAAAATATTTTTTTCTTAAAGTTCAACTCAGTGAGGTTTTTGTTTTGTTTTGTTTTTGAGGGCGGTGCGGGGATATAGGAAAGTGGAAAGGAAAAGTCTAAGAAGAAAATGTACGTAAGGGTAAAATGAGAAGGAATTTAAGTAGGCTGCATAATGGCTAATGCCAGAAGAATATTTAAATTTCAAAGCATGAGATCCTACAATTATCTGCTCATTTCTTCATTTAATAAACATTCAGTGCATGAAACTTTAAGCAGTAGTTATGCTAGCAGCTGAGGATGCAGTGCTGACCCCAGCACACAGGACGCCAAGGGACTCTGTCTTGTTTCTAACATTGTGAAAAACTTAAAAACAAAAGTCTGTGATCTGAGGAGTTCAGAGAAAAGAGTTATGAGATCATGATAACTCGGGGAAGATCAGGGATAATAAGGACATGGAGGAATACTTCAGAAAAAGTAGAAGGAAAAATTAAACAGTTTAGAGAGAGAAAGCATCTCTAGGTGGTTTGGAGACTCTTTAGAATGCATCAGTTAACAATCTTGGTTTTATATTGATTGGATCACATTTAGAACCCTACCATAAGTTTATAGGAAGACCTGGGTATTGTTAATGTTACTTAGTGCAAATTGCCTGTACTGAGTTTTAAGCTATTGATGATTATTTTTTAAAATAACTAAATAAAAATCATTTATGTAACAGCTGTTCTGAGTTCTTTTGAGACTTGTGAGCATTCTCAAATGGATTTATAGCTCTGAAAAAAAAATATATATCAGTTCAAATGAATATAGCTACTCACACTGTCTAATGAATGCAATATACCATGAAAGAATATGTGGGGGACATGGTTCTCAGCTTGGTAAGGGTTCAATATACCACGAAAGAATATGTGGGGAACATGTTCCTCAGCTTGGTAAGGGTTCAATATACCATGAAAGAGTATGTGGGAGACATGTTCCTCAGCTTGGTAAGGGTTCAAACCTGAGTTAAAAGAGTGTCTCACTCAGCATTCCAATTAAGGCTTCATTTTAGTTCTCTTGTGCCTAGGCTTACATACCTCTGACTATTTAAAAAACTGGGTTTAAATATAGCATAAAGCAACAATATTAGCCTTTCCCTGCTTGTGCATTTACCTTGTCTCAGCTTGTTAATACCACAGACAAATGTCCAATATTTCTGAAAAGCAAAGACTTCAGAATTATTCTAAAGATTCTATAGTTCTGATATTCACAAGACACAATTTTCAGGTAAAAGTAACTGAGAACAGAAGTATTTTTAAAAAATGTATTAACTAATTGTATTTAATGAAGAAAAATAAATATTTATTAAATGTATAAGTCCTAATAATAGTGATTATTGCACTTGGGGACACTGTCACTCCATGGGTACTACAGTGAGCATATACTCTCTGAAACTCATCACTTCTCAAAAGGTTAGTATACATTTTAAGATGTATGTTTTTTATTTCAGAAAGTGAATTTTCAGAGGTCATATAACCTAGAGACGAAAATCCAGGGATCTTTGTTTCATAAATCATGCCTTATTTTCATGCCTCTTAGAAAGTGGCTTCACTTGGTACCAGGAGCATCCTCCATATTCTTTTCTCCATATTCTTTCCTCCATATTCTTTGTTAACAATAGGGAATAGATTGTCTCATCTTATTCACAGCAACTGAACAAAGGTTTAAATAGCTTAACAACTGCACACTCAAGTCTAGATAAGAAACTACAAACTTTATAACATAAGCATTGAGAAAATCTCCCAGAGGAGTACAGAGAGTACCTTTATGTTCACAATTCGGGCATACAGAGAACTCTAGATATATTTTATCTGTTTACAGAGGTTTTGTAACTTTTATTTTACCTAGAACTGAAATAGTAGCTTAAACAGAATAAAAGCCTTACAAAATGCTGAGCTTCATTATTTGTATTTTAGGATCAGTTACATATAAAGAGCCTGTAATGCTTCCCACAAAGGTTTCTGCAATGATGTTAATACAGTCCAGTTCTCCTGCTATTAATTGGTAGCTGATCCCCCATGGCCCCTCCAACAACTGACTTTGCTCACTGGGAGACACACCACTTTTTTTTTTTCACTTGAATAGTTTTGTATGAATAAACTCAGATTTTGCTAGCTAAGCACGTGGAAGTCATATAAAGCACACCTAATCACATAGTTGAAGCATTCAAAATGTTCCCTATTGCAAAAGCTACAGTGCTGTTTCTGTCAAAACCTGCCACTTGATGCATAAAATGTCTGGTTTTATGAGTCATTTCTCAGTGAACTCTAATGGAAACATGGCTAGATGGAGATCTGAATTAAAGACACAGGTTTCTTTCTTCCCTTTGTTGAATAAAACTCACCCCTCCCAGGACCTCTTTATGATTAAAATTAACATGTTTTGTTAAATAGGGAACATTTCTGTAATGTATTTCACACTTTACAGATTGACAGCATGTTACATTATCTCTTCATAGCCCGAAAAAACATGTGCCAACTGCATATCTGTCTACCTGGTCTACTTTTGTTTGTGTGGCTCTAATACAACCCTTGACCAGAAGGCACCCAGGGGAAGGATTTATCCAGCTTAGCAGTCGAAGTTACAGGCAACCATCGAAGGGTTAATTTTCGCTTGATAACTTGAAGTTTGTAGACCTTAGCTATTTGCTATAACATTTATTTATTTATTTATTTATTTATTTATTTATTTATTTATTTATTTAGTGTGTATGTATGTGTGTGTATGTGAGTGTGTGTGTGTGTGTGTGTGTGTGTGTGTGTGTGTGTGTGTGTGTTTATGCATGAGTGCCATTGTGTGCAAGTGGAGATCTGGGAACAATATAGGAAAATCAAATCTCTTCTTCTACCATGTGGGTCCTAGGAATCAAACTCAAGACTTTATCCCTGGAGCCCACACATATTGAATGGGGGCACACTGTGGAGAGGGAGTAAGTAATTAAATACTTATGAGCAGGGATGTGGATATAGCTCGGCAGTACAGAATAGGATATCATGTACAGGTCTCTTAATTCCCAGCATAAGTGCACACACAGACATTACATGGACACACACACACACACACACAAACACACACACACACACACACACACACACACACAGTAGCCTAGTGTACTAATTTTTAATACAGTGTCTGATATAATTTTTGCCAGGTCTAGTCATTCCCACATGTAATCCCAGAACTTGGGAGGCTGAGGCAGGATGGCTTACATAGTAAGTTCCCGGACAATCTGAGTTTGTGCAAAATATAAACCTTTCAGTCTTTAAAGTTCCCATAATGTTCTCAGGATAGGCATTTACAACCCAATAGTGACACAGAAAAAAAATTCTTCATTATTAGTGCACAGAAAAAAAATGAACCTAAGAAATGGTTGCTCTAACACATGGCATGTTATTTGTTAATTTTGTGGCTTCAGTGGTTGAACTTAAGTTACACTTGAGTTGAAGTGGACTTGTTTTTTGAAGATGTTCTTGGTGTGGGATGCCCACAGACTTAGCCTCAGCCTCAGCTTGTCTCTAGCAAAGGCCCTAGGTGGATGGCATCATAATGGTAAGTGATTTCACAAGAAGAGCATCACCAGGAAGGAAGACAAAGAAGCTGGGGAGGGTCCAGCTGGTTTCTTTTTTAACAATCCTTTTCAAACAAACAACAAACAAAAGTAATAACTAACCAAGGGAATCCTTTAAGAAGAAATTTAATCTTTCCCAAGGGCACACTCTCAAACCTACAGACCCTTCAATAGACTCCAACTCTATTTTTTAAATTTTTTTATTATATTTGTGTTTTAATTTTGCACATCAGCCATGGGTTCCCCTGTCCTCCCCCCTCCCGCTTCCACCTTCCCCCCAGCCCTTCCCCTCCATTCCCATCTCCTCCAGGGCCAAGACTCCCCTGGGGATTCCATTCAACCTGGTGCATTTAGTACAGGCAGGGCCAGTCCCCTCCTTCCAGACTGAGCAAAATATCCCTGTGTAAGCCAAAGGTTCCAAACAGACAGCTCATGCACTAAGGACAGGTCCAGGTCCCACTGCCTGGGTGCCTCCCAAACAGTTCAGGCTATTCAATTGTCTCACTTATCCAGAGGGCCTGATCCAGTTGGGGGCTTCTCAGCTTTTGATTCATAATTCATGTGTTTCCATTAGTTTGGCTATTTGTCCCTGTGCTTTTCCAATCTTGTTCTCAACAATTCACACTCTTACAGTCCCTCCTCTTTCTTGACAATTGGACTCCTGGAGCTCCACCTGGGGCCTGGCTGAGGATCTCTGCATCCACTTCCATCAGTTATTGGATGAGATTTCTAGCACAGTTAGTGTGTTTGGCCATCTGATCACCAGACTAGGTCAGATCAGGCTTTCTCTTGACCATTGCCAGGAGTCTACAGTGGATGTATCATTGTGGATTTCTGGGGACTTCCCTAGCACTTTGCTTCTTCCTGTTCTCATGTGGTCTTCATTTATCATGGTCTGTTATTCCTTGTTCTCCCTTTCTGTTCTTGATCCAGCTGGGATCTCTGGCTCCCCTAAGCTCTCTTTCCCTCAGACCTTGCCCTTCATTACTCCCACTGTCGTCCAGGTTGTTCATGTAGATCTCATCCATTTCTCTGTCATTGGGTGATCACTGTGTCTTTCTTAGGGCCCTGTTTTTTAGGTAGCCTCCCTGGAGTTGTGTAGCAGTCTAGTCCCAGACTCAGAAAGACAAACATGGTATGTACTCACTCACAGTATGATACTAGATGTAAAACAAAGATGACTAGACTGCTACACAACTCCAGGGAGGCTACCTAAATTTTTTTTATTTAAGATTTTTTTATTCATTTAACACACCAACCATAGATCCCTGTCTCATCCTTCTGCTCCCCAATAGCTTCCCTGTTTCCCTCATTCCCTCCTCCAAAAAGGTAAGGCTTCCCATGGGGAGTATACAAAGCCTGATATATTCAGTTGCCCCTCACTCCTGCATCAAGGCTGAGCAAGGCATCCCAACATAGATAATGGGCTTCAAATAGCCAGCTCATGAACCAGGGACAGATCTTGATCCCACTGCCAGGGGTCCCTCAAGCAGACCAAACTACACAACTGTCTCCTGTAAGTATAGGGTCTAGTCTGGTTCCATGCAGATTCCACAGCTGTCTAAAGTTCATGAGTTCCCACAAGCTTGGTTCAGTTGTCTCTGTAGATTTCCTCATTATGATCTTGACCACCCCCCACCCACCCACCCTTGCTTATAGAATCCCTCTTCCCTCTCTGACTAGTCTCCTGGAGCTTGACCTGGTGCTTGGCTGTGGATCTCTACTTCTACTTCCATAAGTTACAAGATGAAGGTTCTATGATGACAGTTAGGGTATGCACTGATCTAATTACTGGGAAAGGCCAGTTGAGGTTCCCTCTCCACTATTGCTCATATAGGCTCCAGCTCTTAACATCACCTTTTGGGTACAAGGCTGAAACACAAGTTCCCTTGGGTGTGTATGGGGTAATAAAAAAATCCCATTGATACAACAGCACATAGACATGAGAATACCATGTTGTCAATGCATTGAGTTTAGTCCTACTAATATTGCCTTGTTGCTGTGCATATGGAGCACATATTCATGGCCTAGTAGTTTACAAAGCATCTTGCTACTATTAGTTGCTGCTTTGAAACATTGTTGGACATAGTATCAAGTGACTCAATATACATGTAAGAATATCACCTAAATAGTGGTGGTTTATAAGTAGAATTTCCTTTATCAGACTCTGATGTCATGCTTCCTTAAAGAAAATTGACTTTCCAGGAAAGTAAATTGTAGCACAAATCTTAGAAGGTCTTACTTGGAGCCAGGTATTGTGGTCAACACTGAAAAATCAGAGAAACAGAACAGGTCACAGCTAACCTCACCTAGCCATCTTCTCCTGTTTCTTCAAACTGGAAGCCTCTGAGTCCTCATCTGGAATGAATCTCAGCTGAACTCCTGCTAAAAGCCTAAAAGCTTAACAGGCTCTAGTTCCTGGTCCTCACACCTTATATACCTTTCTGCTTCCTGCCATCACTTCCTGGGATTAAAAGTGTGTGTCACCATGCCTGGCTATTTCCAGTGTGACATTGAACTCACAGAGATCCAGATGGATCTCTGCCTTTGGAATGTTAGGATTAAAGGTGTGTGTGCCACCATTTTCTGGCCTCTATATCTAGTGGCTGTTCTGTTCTCTGACCCCAGATAAGTTTATTAGGGTGCACAATATATTGGGGAACACAATATCACCACAGTAAATGGCAGCTGATTGACTTGCTTTCATTTCTTCATTTTCCCCCAAACAATTTTGCTTCATTGGCAGCATTCTGTCACAGGGAAAGTGATTTGAGGATTCAAAATGGTTTCATTCTGCTCTAACAGACATCAAAGATTAGGTACATTGGTTTAACAACTATTTAGAGGCCATGAGAGGAATGAATTTTACCACGTAAATCCTATTGTGTGTATGTGAAAGATTCTTGTCCTCCCCCACACAGCTTTATTTCAATAAATTCAGTAAACCTATTGAGCAACAATTTTGGGTATGAGTGCTGAGAAATGACTGGCATCTTTAATTTAAAATACTCTGATAGTGCATTGTAGAAATTGATACATTGGAAACATTCACTTTACTAGAAATAACATGTAAGCTTTCAATTTCTATACACATAAGGTTGAGTTTGAAGATGGATAGGTGCAGTTTGAATATGGGCAGGTGCCCATTTTTGTTGTGCATTTTGTAGTGTAATGCCTGGAGTGTCACACTTAGCATCTACATCAGGCACTGATAGACCTATGACACAGTACCATTAATATCCTTTCAAATTATGATTGGTTTCATGTTACATGATATACATTTTAAAATGTTATCATATGAAATGAGGAAGTATAATTAAGAATGTCAATAACTACCTAAGCCATCATATTATCTGTGCTTGGACCTGTATGTGCAACTTGGATGCTACAGTTTCATCTAAATAAGTGAAAGTTTTTGACAATTAAATGGTGCTAGAAAGTATTTAGTGACCTGAAGTATGGTGCTATTAACATCAGGTAGAGAGAGAGAAAAAAATCAATACAAATTTTGCTCACAATTAGCAAATAATTCAATGATTTCTTGCAGGCTCTCTACAGGGAAGAGGTGTGGAATCCTTGTATTCAAGGCAAGATACTCTGGATTTATTTCTACAGAAAAGCTTATCTCACAAACCTGATGAATAGAGGCATAAGTCTAAATGAGTTGATGCCTCAGCATAATTGGAGTTACAGACCCAATTACTGCATGTCATCGTAGGTAATTATTTCACCTATGCAATACATCAGACATAGTTTCAAATGGCATTCATATTTTGCTTATTTAAAATAAAAGCTCTTCTTGATATTAAAAATTAGCAAAACCACTGGTAATTGTTAAGAAACACTATTTCTTTTCAGGATAGTATAGACAATTTTATAAAGAACCTATTTTTATTATTTTAAATGACCTAGAAATTTCTGAATTTCACGAAATCTTTAACAATGAAAATAAAGCTATTTGTAATTTCAATAATCATTTCATTCAGCTCAAAAAGAAAAGTCAATGCTTTTAAACAGATGTAGTCACTGGTGTGCTTCAAAATACACACACACACACACACACACACACATACATACACACACGTACACACACGCAATTTGAGGACCAAACCCCTTCCCCAAAACCCCATATAGAGCCTGAGCAAGGTATCCCTTCATAGGGAATCAGCTCAAAAAAGCCAGTTCATGCACTAAGGATAAATCCTGGTCCCACAACAGCAGCTCCACATACTGTCTAAGCCACACAACTGTCACCCATATTCAGAGGGCCTAGTTCAGTCCCATGCAGGTTCCCCAGCTGTCAGTCCAGAGTCAGTGAGCTCCAACTAGCTCAGGTCAGCTGTCTGTGTGGGTTTCCCCATCATGAATTTGACCCCTTTGCTTATATAATCCTCCCTCCCTCTCTTAGACTGGACTCTGGGAGGTCTACCCAGTGCTTAGCTGTCTGAGGAGTGGAATGGGGGATGGGGGGTGGAGGGTGGGGTGGGAGGAAGGTGGGCAGTGAGTGGGAAAAGGGATGAGAGGACAAACTGTGGTTGGTATATAAAATGGAAAAGAACTTTTAAAGAAAAAATATGATACACTAAAATATTAAAGCTGTTTTAAGTCACTATAAAGCACAGATTCTTGTTCCTCTACTCCAATATTCTATTGATTATCATATTTTTTTACTTGGAAATTTATGAAATAAACCCCCGTTTGATACCACTGGTCATTGTTGAATGTATATTCACAGTGGGTAGCTGTTCCAGCTTTGACCTGGAAGTACTACCCCCATTGACTCGTTGGTAACTGTCACGCCTACAAGGCGGGGCTGGGACAGGAGCCCTTAAGACTTGAGATCCAGATGTGCCTGCTCTCTTGGTTCCTGGATCCTGGATGCTGGAGAGAGATTGAGCAGAGTTTTCCAGAGAACACCCTGCTGGACTGCTCTACACCTTTCCTGGACCCTATAACCTATCCCTTCACTTGTAAGTTACTCCACACAATAAACCTCCCTTTTAACTATGTGGAGTGGCCTTAATACTACAACCAATATATGTTTAAGGATTTAGGGGCAAAGGAGTATAATCATTGGGGTAGGGTATCTTTTGCAAGAACATGTTTTAGAGTATATCCTACTGAATTATAGATTGGTAAGATTACTGAATATCACGTCTTAACACATTGTAAGCAATTGATAGTCTTAATGTTCTTTCCAACATTTCCTTTCAGTTAGTAAAAAGTTAATTATTTTTACTGTATCTTTGTACTCTTAGTGGCTATGGCTGCTAGTGTATTGGTCAATTATTTGAACCTTCCATGGGCTGCATGAGAGAAAGCAGCAGACTATATCAGCAATATGCAAGGCATATTGGTAGAGGTACAAACCAGTTACTTTCCAATTAAAAAAAAATCAACAACAACAAAAAAACAAACCACCACACACACAATATGCCATGTACAGAATCAATGAGAAAAATAAAGCAATTCATATTTATGGACTGGAAAAGTATGAATACAGTTGTCAACCTGGATCAGCTTAGTAAATGGTAGAGGTGTCTCCTGACATTACAAACATACATGACATCTGTGAATATCTGCTGGCTACACTAACAGGGGCTTGGCTTGATCTTGCACAAGTCTTCTGTAGGAAGACACAGCTGCTGTGAGTTCAAGAGTGCAATAGTTTTGTCATGTTCAGAAGATACTGCTTTAATCTGGTGCTCCCTGACTTCTGGCTCTTAAAACCTTCCCATCCCCTTTTCCATGATGGTCCCTGAGTCTTCAAGGGTGGGGGGTTAGATGTCTCCTTTCATTCAAGCACTTTATTGATACTGCTTCTCCTAGCTTTGATCAGTTGTGAGCTTAGGAATTAAACATCACTTTGTCTAGAGAGAATAAAGGGATAGAGAGAGAGAAGACAGGAAACAGGGAAAGAAAGAAGGCAAAGAGGAGAGAGAGAAATGAGTAGAGCAAAGAGCAGCAGAAAGAGGAAGAGAGTATCCCTGTATGTCACAAGTCAATCAGGGCTGGTAGGCCATATGGTTTAGGTCAAAAAATGAGTGTACAAAGAAGGAGTGAGGTATACTGAGTGCACTCAAATCTCAAACAGAAAAGCCAGTCAATTAAACCAAAGCAGTGACTGGTATATTTCAAAGTACATACATACAATAAACTTGTTTTGTTTTGTTGTTTTGGTTTTTGGTTTTTCAAGACAGGGTTTCTCTGTGTAGTTTTGGTACCTGTCTTGGATCTCACTCTATAGACCTCAAATTCACAGAGATCCGCCTGGCTCTGCCTCCCAAGTACTGGAATTAAAGGCGTGTGCTACCACCACCCGGCTCATACAATAAACTTAATGCTAACAATGTTTTAAATTGCTATAAAACATGAATACTTATCACTCTACTGTAATACTGTACCAATTATCAAAGCTGAGGACAAATTCAACACTGGCCTGCAATTATTTAAGTATTCAGAATAGGCATGGCCTGACCAGAGCAGTATGTATTTCACTTACACAGGCCTGTCATGATTTACTACAAGCAGTTTTTCAAGAGGTTTTTATTTTGTTTTTGTTGTTGTTGTTGTTTTATAGTTTTTTAGGAAGAAATTTGAGAAAATAGTTATAATTATTAATTCAAAACATCCAGTTTCTATGCTACATTATACCAACAATATCCATTTGAAAAGTTTGTTTCTAAAGTTGCAGTGAATGATATAACAAATAAAGGACATTTCTAGTTTTATTTCTCTTAGAAAGTTATTTTCTATCTGTATAAAATTGGTTTATCAGTAAGCACAAGAAAGAAACTATCTAAAATTAGAAGATTTAAAAGGTGGTGCTTAAAATCTGTTCACTTATAAATAATGTGATTAATATTATTTATTTTATCACTACTTCTATTTAAATAACTTGTCCCTTCAAATACTATTTAAGATTGTAATTATATGAACCAAGGGACATAGAAATTTCAGCCTCTGAGTATGGGTTTTATTATAAAACACAAACATTTTGAACTTATTTCAAGTGGTGCAGATTCTTTTTATAATGTATTTTGAGTGAAAATTTAAAATTTGAAAAATCAATACATTATTAAATAGTGATTTCACTGATGAGTGAGTGAGTGAATAGCGAATTGGGCTTATTATATTACGTAGACAGTGCTATTTCAGTGGCTTAGAAAGAATCATCTTTCAAGGAAAGATTATAAATGGCAACGTTTGGATTCTGCCAGGCATTCAGGAACACATTTTCTTCTCCTACATGTACTTGTCATGTAATAATCTATTTGCTGGCCTGAGTCAGGTAAGGTACGCACAATAGAAAACCATGTATGTACAAATGCTCCAGTTGCTGTTTACCAGGGTTCACATCTATCAACAATGAGCTCTCTTGTATAAACAAAATCAGAATGTGCAGGCTATTTCTCCCATAGCTACTGAGCTTTTAGGCTGTCAGATATATCCTCTGGACATAAATTACTATGGTTTCTTTGTTTTTCTTTTAATCATGTGTTCAAGTAGAAATCCCAATTGGTTTCAAAACAACCAACATCTAACTAAAGACTCTATCTTTCTCTGTAAATAAGTGTGTGCATGGATATATAGGAAATAATTTTTTTTGATTTTTGACATTATTTTTAAACACAATTTTATTTGAATCCAGCACTTCTATACATAAATTAGTTTCTCTTCCTTTCATCTCATTGCAGAAGGTCACATCTGATCATATTAGAATCCTCAAAAATCCCCCAAAGATATGCTAACTTGAATAATTCATAAAACAGAGTATTTTTTACAGTAGCAATGTTGACATAGGCCAGCACTTAGGTTTCCTCCTAAAATGTAACAAGTTCCAGAAAATGAAACCTTGAGAAAAGAAAAAAGAAATGAAGAAAACTGTTGATAGACGATTTCTCTCACACGGTAATGACACAATTAATCTCCTCTGGTATTCAATGCTATAGATATGATCATACAAAGGGATTTTTTCATATGCATATATTTTAGTATAACTTGTTAATTTTTATTCCATGGGGTGGAGAAGCTGACAACCTGATGAATTACTATTTTGTGATTATGCCAGGAAATATTTCTCCCGTCTCACAACCTCTCATCAGCTCAGCATGATACATCTGAGTTTTAAATCTAAAGTGTAAGAAAATCTGCAAATGATGTAAAACATGGATTGAAGGACCTAAGAAATAACTATATTTTAAATCATACACCTTCAGCTTCGCTGCCCTAGGCAAGGCTGCAGATAACATTCATCTGAGAATTAAACCCAAACTTAAGAGTTCATACATTATGCTCAAAGTAACAAAAGAAAAATAAAAACAGGATTCAAAAATGAAAATTTGTAAAGAACTAATCAAATTATGAACTAAACTATTCTGTCTGGAAATGGGTCAATCCAATGGAAGCAAAAGCCATGAAATCACAACAACTGGTCATGTCACTATATGGTTCCTGTTAAATGTGGTTTTTAATTTGAGTGAGCATATTATTATTCAAGTCAAAATCTGAAAATAACTGAAAGGCAAACATGCCCCCTTCTCCCCAAAGGTTTATATAGGTTAGCCACTGGGTTTTAAACCAAGCCCAAGAGGCAGGTGTAGAGAAATATGGACCTTGGGACATTTGAGTTCTGATAAGTATTTGATAGAGGAAAAGGTAATGGAAATAAGCCTCAAACAGAGAAGACATAAGATGTGAAATAAAAGAAGGCCTGAGATCATCCCATGTCTTCATTTTCTAAATTCATTAAAAAGTTGTTCTTAAACAGATGAGTGGGAGTTTCTTCATCATTTCTCCTAAGACTCTAAGGTAGTATTTCCCCCATTAAATATTTAAGTGATGGTCTTTTTTGTGCATTTGATTATAGAATTCCTTGATGAATGCCTCTCAGGGAAGCTTCAAGCTAGGCTCCTTTCATAGTCTTCCTTAATCTTGGCTACCATGTTTCTCTCAAGGCCTGTGTCTGCCCTGTTTGATTCTTCACAGCTTTGCGCTGCACATACACACTGATGTGTAGACACAGCACAGGCAGGGGAAATCAATAGATTCCTTTGGCGTTGAGACTGGTTCTTGCTTAGATTACTTTCTTTCTTTCTTTCTTTCTTTCTTTCTTTCTTTCTTTCTTTCTTTCTTTCTTTTTTAAGTAGATCAACAGTGCTAAACGGATGCACTACAAATTGGGGGTACAATTAGTGTCTGTCTTTTGGCTGGTTGATGTAGGAATAGAGCTTGATAGGTGCAAGTTGTGTGGGAAACTCTTTTGAAATTGTCTGTATTCAGACTTGCCCCTAGAATATGGATGTCTTAAAAATATAAATTTCTCCAAAAACAGCCTCTTCTTACATTTCATAGTACTTGGTTTTAAAAAGAGCATTTTAATTATATTAGTTTCTTAATGTGAAATAATATCAAACTTGCCATTGTATCAGGTAGAGTTTTTAATCTATAATGTCTAATATAAGAAGAAAAATAAACTCAATACACATAGATATATTAATTTAAAACTAATTTTGTAGAACACATAGATTTACTTGGTTATTTCTAAGAAAATGTGCACATTTATTCTAAAATCTTTAAAGAATGTTGAGTGAAGACTTTATACATACACAGTTGCTTGGGCACTGTCTCTTGCTGATTCTGAGTTATAATTGTCACATCTCATGGCAACAAAAGTCCAGTCAGAATATTGATTATTTGAGTAATTAGAGGTCAATATTAAACAATAGCTCTTATCTTTCGAGAGATCCCATTCTAGTAATGCTAAAAGATTTCTCACATACTCATTTTCTTGGCTATGGCCATGACAGGTGAAGTGAGAGCTTCTCATCTAGTCAGGTCCTCCCTGAAAGGTTTAATGTGAAGGTTATGAGGTAACTTCAGCAGATAAGGAAGTTGTTCAATGATAAAGAAACCAAAGGAACATGTTCAAATACAGGGAGAATACCATTCTGACAGAAGAACGGCCAGAATGAGAGCTGTGATGTAGTCATGCAGGGCTTTGCAGAGAGCAACCGCTTCAAATAGTGATGTGTAATGAAGGCTGAGAATGGTCCTGGATGGACTACGCAAGGTGATATTTGGTATTCCGAGGAAGAGATCTGGTAACTTTGATTGGGATAGTGACAGCATTACCAGAAAACAGAAAATGGATCTGCAGTGGTATTTAGGAGAGAGAACACTGGAGTGAGTGATTACTCACAGAAGATAAGAGAAAAAGGGGGAATGAGATTGTCACAGAGTCATTGGACTGAGAATTTCATGAAAGGCAGATATATTTGCAAAGATAGGCTCTGATGAAGCAGTAGGATAAGCAGAGCCTGCATGAGCAGAGTGGAAATGTTGTCAAGTAGTCAGAGTGATATACAGATCTGAAGCTCTGAAATTGGGTTCTAGAGAAAATTATACATTTGAAGCCATGTGGTGGCTGTGATTTTCAAGGGAGATAAAATAGAAAAGTGATTAAGAGAAAGCACAGCTAGGTCTACAGGAACTCAATTATGTGAAGATTGGGTGAAAGAGGATTACTTCTGAGTAAATGGAGGAATTGTCAACAGAGAAAGAGGAAAATCTTGAGTGCGTGACATGGGGAATGCTGATCATCTTGCCTGTTTTACAATAAACACCATATAAGTAACATTTAGCAGTGATAACAATAGGGCACAAAGAGTACTTTAAGTATATAATGCTTGGCACACACACATACTCACATATGTGTGTTGTATCAAATATTAAACTACTTCAAATATCACGTAGTTAAAAAGACTATTTTCCACCTGTATATTTTCTCTCTCTTCTCTTGTTCCATTGGCTCCTGCCTGCAATTAAAGCCTTTAAAATGTATTTTATTTCGAGATTTACTATAATTACACTATTTTTTCCTTGTCTTTCTTCCCTCCAAGTCCTTTAACTTTTAACTCCTATCCATAACTTGAGCTGAGGTCAAGGTGCAGAGAGGCTAGTAGTGTGATCAGTAGGACAAAACAGAGAGATGGAAGAGACAAAAATCTGTGAGTGATTCCTTCAACACAGCCCTCAAAGAAAAGCAATGTCCCCAAGTCAAGTCTGAGTTCCTCCAGTGGATTCGCAAAAAAACATAGGCAATCATCCAGCTGCACTCCCATCTCTAGTCTATCCTGCAGGGTGCAAAGTTGCTGCAGTCATCACTTTCTGAAGGTGCAGGTTAATTTGAGAAGTAGAGACATGTTATAAACCATTTGAGGGGAAAAGATGCATCTTCAAATGATAGCCTGGCAAAACTCTTCAAGAATTTCCCTGCCTGTCATTCATTTTTGTGGCCTTCAAGAGGTGCTGAAGAATAAGCAACTTTTTTTTTTTTCTACAAAAGTTTAGCTTTATAGACCAGAAGATCTGTGTTGTAAAACACTTGGGTTTTGTTGTTTGTTTATTTTGTATTCCCATGGTGATTTGAAGTCAGCCAAGGAGAATATACTGATGCAAAAGCAAATCTTTGTACGTCAAGAACACTTTTTCTTGCAAAATCAAGAGTGGGTCACATTCGCAAAACTCTAAAGGGAAATCTCATTAGTTCCTTCATAGACTACTGGCTGCTGAGATAAGTCAGTTGCGGACTGACAATAGGACAAGTAGGAACCACATCCAACATGGCTTCCTTGAGAGCACTGTTTCATGTTTCAAACAATTGCATACAAATGAATTTTGGGATCAGAGTCAATTCACAAATGACATTCTGCATTACTCAGGCAAAACTCATTTTATGAATACAAGAGTATTTAAAAGCCTGCATATAAACTGTCATTTCCTATAAACCAACTGCATTCCTGCTTCTATAGAAGATTTTCCATTTCTAATCATCTCTTTGGTTTTATTCTTACTGGGTTTATTAAGAAAGTATGAATCTAAAGAAATCCTCCCAAATTTTATTCCAAACTTAACTTGTATGTCAGAGACATATGGTACATGCATTATATAGTATACCAGAGACTGTCTTGCTTCATTTTACTAAATATTTACTGATAAATGAATATCCAATGCTAGTCTTTTTATCCTCATCCTTGGTTCCAGGAAATCATATCCCTATGTATATGAGTTTGGAAAGTATCATGTTCCTATGTACATGAGTGCTGGACTTTTCACACTGGAGATAGGGAAATACCAATGTCATGAAACAATTTTTTGTTGACTCTTCTTCCTAGACTTCATTATGACTGAGAGTCTGCCCTGGGATTTCAAAAGATCTAAAAATAGCTTCCCCAAATTTATTGCTGGTCAACACCTCCTCTGGGCCTGACAAAGTCTGAAGACAAAACTGCCCCTTTTCATCACTGCCTAGCCTTCTCTTTTATGGCGCCAACCACGGATCACTGACTCTAACTTAATCCATATTTATTGAACAGTATAAGCAAAACATGAAGCTAGATTCTGGGAATGCCGGGTGGAAATGTAATAGATTCTGGTAGGGAGGCCTCCGAATCCAAGGAGAGAAGCATTTCAGGAAGAGTGTGTAGTGGGGTCATCACTAAAAGCTGAAGAGAGATGCTTCATTTAGCAGAAATCAATAATTATTTATATGTATTTTTCAACTGTGGGTCACTTCAACAACTAATTAGAAAATTATGTTGTGAACCATACAGAATGATTAGCCTTGCTTCAGACGTATTTTTTCTTTCATAAGTATCATTGAATGAGTGAACATCTATGTCCTTTCTCTATTTTATACATTTATAAAGGCTTTTCCCAAATGTAAATTTTTGAGACATTCTTTACCTTTTATTCTCAGTCAAATCCCAGGAGTCATTTGGCAGGTTACCCCAGATGCAGCCTTATTTTGAGTTGGCCTTGGAAGGGGTTGTCCTCATCTTTTTCACACAAAGCAGCCTATGCGGGAGCCAGGACACACTAGGTGACAAAAGCCACTTGCTAGCCTTTCTGGGACTTGTGAGGCTATTGATGAAGGATTCTAATTTGAAATTGATACTGATGCCAGAAAAGTGAACAGTGTAAATGATGTAACTTAAAGGAGGGTGGGAAAGTCTATAATAGGAGATCAGGATTTGACTGAATGAAAGTTTACTAATCAAGAAAAGAGCAAGCAAGTTTGGGGGCAACTCTCTGTACAAAATCATGGTTGAATCATAGGTTGTCCACAGACACAAACATGTCTGACATGTATGACAATATTCTGAGATAATCAACTAGGTCTAGAAAACGCAGGACAGATACATATATATACCTTAATCTGGGACAGTACATCAAAATACCCAATGCAGTATAACTTAGAGATTGTTTTCTACAATCCCAGAAACCTGTTAAGAAGCTAGCATATCAGTGAAGGCCTGTCATCTCACAGAGTCCTTCTAGCTTTGTCCTCTAATGAAAGAGTAGTCAGGGCACCATTCAGTGCTCTGTTTACACTGGCACTAATTCTATTTGTGAGGACTTTCCTTAAGCATCTCTGGGAAAAAGTCCCACTTATACCCTAATATGATATCACCTTCAGGGGTAGGATTTCAGTGTATCTATTTTAGGAACACAACATTCAGACCTGGACAATCTATTTCATGATTATTTGTATAGTGAGTTTCTACTTACAGTAAGAAAATTTTTAATAATTCAATATATGGACACATAGTTCTATGGCAAAGGAGTTTCTTCACAAGAAACAATCCTCTGTCATTTATCCATCTCCAAAAGCCTTTCATCAGGTCTCTGACACAGGATTCTCTAACCAACTTATTGACTCCAGACTCGCCTTTTCCTCCCACTTACCATTTACCGATGTTTTCTAAACTGTCCTCTGTTCATTTGATCCCCTTAGTCTGTTACTCTTTCTTCCTTTGTGTCCATCTCTTTCTGCTCTGTACCTCACGGCCCCCACAGATTGCTCCAGAGTAGAATCAATTGATGGGTTAATTGCATAATGGGAGGATTTTCCTTTGATTTTGAAGAAAGAGAAATATAATTTTATTCCATTATAATCTTAGGCTGTAGCCTTCCATTTCCCCCCATTCAGGGATAGTCACTGATCTACTTAAATTCAAGCTTTGAGTTATGAATAGCTGCTTTGCCTCATGCTATTTTATAATTCTAAAACATATGTTTCTAATATTTACAGATTATGCAAAAATATTTTGTAGATAGAAATTTCTTAACTTGTAGAACTTTAGAATGACATTAATCATTCATTTAGTTACAATCTAAAATAAATCAAATGCTATAGTGTTGTACTGGCTTTCTCTTCAGCAGCTAGTTTTGATGTAATATATCATTCTCACACTGTTCCTGTGAAAATAGTCAATTTAAACCTTCTTGAGGTCATGCATATATGCATTATGCAATATAATTCTATTGCAATCACTATGACCACAGACAACAGAATTTCTTCTTGTAACAACTTTGCCTAACTATAGCAGAAGTATAAACATGAATTAAGAGGTATGAAGACTGGACACTGTTCTGACGCCCATTCAAATGAACATTACAGCCAACCTAGCAGCTGAGCTTTGACAAAAGGCCTCAAATATAAAGTGTACCCATTGTTACACACCACAAATTGTCAGTGTTAATACTACCGCCAATGTTTTACTACTGCTGATAAAAGTAAATCACGTTCTTTCTATAGTTGTAAAGGAAAAAGAGACCAAGCTTCAAATTAATAGACATACAGAGATACGGAGTACTTGCATCTTGGTTGAAGATTTAGGTGGTGTGTGTATTTGTGTGTGTGTGTGTGTGTGTGTGTGTATGTGTGTGCATGCACACACATGAGTATATGATTGTGGAGGCCAAAGGTTAACATCTAAATCTTTTTTTTGCTCTCCACCTATTTTTTTTTTTCAAGACAAATTCTCTCACTGGTTCTGGAGCTCACAGATTAGCAAGCCCTAGGCATCCTCTTGTCCCTACCTCCCCAATGCTGGAACAAGGAGCTCAGCTTTTAAAATAGGTGCCAGATCCGAACTCACATTGCCATGTTTGCATACCCAGGAGTTTACAGACTGAACGATCCCTCCTGCATTAGTATTTCCATAATGGCACCAAAGCTGCCTGCTTCAGAGTTCTGCTGCAATGACTTTTGCTAAAAGGTGCCATTTGTCTTGCTGTGCTATCTTGGTTAAGTCACAATATTTTTCTGTCCCGGGAAGAAGATATCACAGTAAGAATTCGATGAGAAGATGAATGCTACTTTTAAAGGAAAAACCAGTTCAGCTCAACTCTACAAAAAAAAAAAAAAAAAAAAAGTAACATATCAATGCCTGCAAGCTTAAAAACAGAATATAAAAATTAATCTTTTTATATGAAGGATCAATGTGAGCTGAATCGTCAAAATGACTTGTCCTATTAACCACATCTCTAATGATTGATTGCACCCCTTATTGATGGTTTAAATTGTTCTAGTGAGGCAATTAGCAGTCTTTGCAAACACAATGAAGCTGACTGAATGATTCAGGTGAGATGAGTCAGCAGCGCAGCAGGTGCAGGAAGCGCAAGCCTTGCACTTGAGGAAATCACATTTTATGAATTAATGGCTTATTCCTTTTCACCTCTTTCTCTTTTTGCTAGGGAGAGCCAACAGGCTGTTCAGTTCATGTGATAGCCAGATTTTCCACCCTCTCTCCTGGGGATCCCTTTTCTCCCTATCACATTCATCCCATCCTGCAAATGTTTGTGATGCAGACTTTCACTGAATAGCAGCTCAAGTCCTAACTATGTGTCTTCAGAGCTACTTAAATGTGCACAAATATTTTAGCTCACAAAGCTCATATCAATATTTCACTTATAATAGAGATATAATGATAAGTTCCTCAGTTTCTGATATTTGGGTTGGATAATATATAAGTGTCTACTACAGTGACAGGAACAAAGTAAGTAGAACACATACTACTTACTCTGGTTATTGATAATGGCCATACTTCCATCAGAGAGTAGCAATAGCTACTCTGAAATCCAGAAGTTTTAATATTACATTCACCCTTTTTTTTTCCAGTATCTCTATATATCCATAAGGCAATCCCCTGTACTCCTTATGCTTCATATATCCTCACCAGGAAAATTTCCATGTTGCTGTGGCATTTCTAGAGAGTTTAGATCAGTAGGAACTTTGGGAAATTTCCATTCACAAACAGCAAAGGAAATGGGGGCTCTTACAAGATAAAATACATTTATATATATTTAGATTTTCAAAACACATCCTACCTCTACATAAACTGTGGAGAATGAGTAATTTTTATTCATAGTTTAATTACTTTCTTTTACAGCTATATATAATCTGTTGAGGAATAAAATAAGCTCAGTTATTTAATGATCTTGTCTTTCTTCTCTCTTTTTTCCCTTTGTTTCTACTTACTCATATTACAACTTTTACACTCTACATTTTAAATGTGTATATCTACATGAGTATATGAATACTTCTATTTCATATAGAACTATTTATGTTATTCACAATGTTTTCAAGTAGGGAATTTTTCTTCAGTGATTAAGAACACAATAATTTTAAAACTTTGATTGCTGATATTTTTTCTTTGTCTAAGTCCCTGCCTTCACATAAGTGTTATCCCTGTTTTCTGAGCAGTAAGAACATCCCAAATGCCATAAATTCAGATGTCTGGAACTAAGCACACAAACCTGAGATCATCTCATGTCTATGAAAGTCTCCACCACCCCATCTCTCCATTAAAATCATAAACTCTCTGAACACGTTCTTTCCATCAAATGACAAAACTGTCCCTCAAATCTTTTAGACTATATACCTCCAAAGTTCTTCTATATTCTCTTCATTTGATTATCCCCTTGTTATGATTTGAGTCCTAAATGTTCCAGAAAAGTCATGTGTTGAAGGTCCAGTGCCAGCCTAAGTGCCTATGGGAAATGCTGGAACCTTTAACAGGTGGAACCATGTGGAATGAGTCAGTTCCTACAGAGAGTGCCTGAAGGGGCCATTCGCACTTCTGACACTTCCCGCACCTCTTCTTTTCAATCCTCTTCTCACTGCCCAGTACTTCTCCTCTCTCTCCATCACCTTGAGGTTTTCAGATTTGGACTACCAGCCATTTACAATGTGAGACTCTTCAACAGTCTTAAAATAATGAAACCACAGAATAGTGAACCTGAACCCCCCCACCCCTACCCCAGGCTATAAACCAGAGTTAAGCCTTTCTGTTTATTTGTTTGCCTTAGGTCTTTTTACAGCAATGGAAACCTGACTAAAATGACTCCCACCATCAAGTTGAGTCCACCATCATTTCTGCTCTGTGTAAATGAGTAACTGCTAAGCTGTCTCTTCTGGGGTCAGCCTCTCCTCAACATAGTGATGGCAGGCTATTTGAAGGATGTGCCAAGGATGTAAGCCACCTTGAACACTTTCCTGTTTTGTACTTCCTACTAAAATAGGGACCTATTGTATGGTAGGTACAATAGCTATTGAATCCTCAGCTCAGTGTACATCTGTTTTGATAGTCTCACTGCTCCTGGTCAGCTTGACGGCCTTCTTCCTCAGATATTACAACCTCTCATACTTAGAAACTCCTTCGACTTGTCTCAACCACAGCTTTCTCTCCCTCTGGGCTACAAAGTCTGGTTCATGACCTCTATATACCCAATTCCTCCTTTTCATCTGACACTTTCTTCCTGGATTTTGTGTAGCTGACTCCATTATTTCTTCAAGCTTCAAGTCTCACGTTATATGGATCCACCACTGCCTACTCTGGGGGTATATCTCTGGCTACCCTTTAAAAATTCAGACTTGTAAAAAACCTAGATTTTTTTTATCAATTATCTATTTACTTTCCTCACAATGCATTTGGAAATTTGTAATGCATGCATTTGCTCTTTAATTATCAACCTTATTCAGAGCTCTGAAGAGCAGAGACCACATCTATCTTTATTTACCATTGTGTCAAAAGGAAGTGGTACAATGATAAGACTCAGTAAGAATTCAATAAGAAGTTGTTGAATGAATGAATAATGATTTCTCTAGATTCATAAATATATCCTTTGTTCCAACTCATAATAATTAGAAGGAAGAGAGTCAAGGTAAAGTATAGTGTGGTGATATTTTGTTTGTGCTCTAACAAATAAAGCTTGCCAGGAGATCAGAGTGTCAGGCTAACCACTGGAGGCCAAGCAGTGGTGGCACACACCTTTAATCCCAGCATTTGGGATTTCATGCCTTTCATCCTAGTACTTAGAAGGAGGAAACAGGAAGTGATATGGCTGGGTGGAGAGAGGAAGTGATAAAGTGGCATGGAGACAGGAGCGCCACCCCCTTTCTGTCTGAGGATTTGGTAGAGGTAAGAAGTGGCTGTGGCTTGCTCCTTTTTTTTCTCTCTGATCTTTCAGCATTGACCACTATTTATGACTCTGGATTTTTATTTTTAAGACCAATTAGAATTTGTGCTACACTATAGAAATAAATATTTCTATTATTTATGGGTATCATACCATGCAGAGATAAAATATAGGAAAGAATGCCCAGAACCCCGGATGATGTGGGCACAGGGATTATTTCCACTACTTTACCCACAACCCTCCTCTTTATGACTTCACTATAAATGCACACAGATACAGTATTTATACATAAAAAGAGAGGCAGGCACTACAACTAAATTTCTACATTTTTTAAGTTTATGGAAATTTAAAAAGACAAAAAATAAGGAGATAAAAAAATCAGACATTTGTATTACTAAATATGTGAACTCTGCTGTTAGCAAACTAGATTATATTTATATATAAAGAGGATTTCTAAGTTTGAGACTATAATTAATATTCAATAGTGTTATATAACATATAGAATACTTTTTTATTTATTTACTTATTTTGTTTTTATTTTTTTTGGTTTTTCGAGTGTAGCTTTACGCCTTTCCTGGAACTCACTCTGTAGACCAGGCTGGCCTCGGACTCACAGAGATCCACCTGCCTCTGACTCCTGAGTGCTGGGATTAAAGGCGTGCGCCACCACTGCCTGGCTTATTTTTAATTTTTATTTATTCTTTTCTCATCTATTACATTCCCATTGTAGTTTCCCTTTCCCTCTTCTCCTCCCAGTACCTCCCACTTCTTAGTTTCTCTTTAGGATAGGGCCGGTTTCACATGAATATAAACAGAACACGGCATATCAAGTTACAGTAAGACTAAGCACCTCCCCATGTATTAAGGTTAGACAAGGCCACCCAGTATGAGGAGTAGGGTCCCAAAAGCCAGTAAAAGAGTCAAAGACAGCCCCTGCACCCACTGTTAGGAGTCCCACAAGAGGAACAAACTACACAGCTGGAACATACATGCAGAGTGCCTAGGTCAGCCCCGTGCAGGCTCCCTGGTTGTCAGTTCACTGTCTGTGAGCCCCTATGAGCCCGGGTTAGTTGATTCCGTGAGTTTTCTTATGGTGTCCTTGGCCCCTCTGCCTCCTGCAATCATTTCTCCCCTTCTTCTTCAGGATTCCCTGAGGTCCACCTAATGTTTGGCTGTGGGTCTCTGCATCTGTTTACAGTGACTGAATGAAGCTTCTCTGATGACAACTGGACTAGGGACCAATCTGTGAGTATAGCAGACTATCATTAGGAATCATTCCATGGACTCTCCCCCTCCTCTCAGTTGTGTTTGGTTCTATCCTAGGTCTCTGGGCCATCCAGCCTCTCATTCCTGACCCCCCGGGCAGTGTCAGGCATGGGCTATGCCTACATGGAACAATCACCTCTTGAATTCCACACACAAGAGATTTTCATAATGCCCAAGTATATATCTCATGTTCCTATGGCTAAAGCCATGTACCCCAAAAGATATCATAATAATTGCTGATGCTTTAACATTCTCTTTGCTCACTCATCTCCGAATATTCTAGGCTTTTCTCCCTCAGTTTCTTGCTTGTTATGTCAGTCATGTCTCATTTTCTGTGCCTACTTGAACACTGTCTGTCCTTCAAGATCCAATAAAAATCCATTTTCTGCATAGCATTCTCTGATCTTTGTTGCTTCAAGTTACCTCAGAGTTATGCTATTTCTTTGATAGAATACCTGTGCCAATTGTTACCCATATAACTTTAGATGCTTTTAAGTACTTCTATACTGTCCCCCAATAACTGAACATTTACAAAGCAATAGTAACCCAAGTCATTGCTGCCTCATTTACCAAATGAAGAGATAAAAGTGGGAACATCCAAGATCTTTTGTATTGAAAAATAATTTAGTGACTCATTAATATGTTCATTAATTCAGCACTTACTTAGCTCCTGTCATATACCAATAACACTAATAAGCTCAGTATATACAAATATAGTATGCCAATACCATCAAAGACACAAATAAGTCATGGCATGGTCCTGGAGGAATTATTCTTCCTAGAGCACTAGAATGGAGTTAATGGTTTATAAGGTCACACAGTAAAGATGGCCACATCCTGAAAATGTTAAATGTAAAAAAACATATACTAGCCCTAATATCAAGGAAAACCTTGAATACATATAGGGCTCCAACTGATACTGAGCAGGGGAAAGTATTCATTTCATACTAAACTGGACAGGGCATTTCAGACAATGGGTTAATAATAAAAACCTCAGGAATGAAGTTGAACAAGTACACGATGCTAAGTAAAATTATAATAAGATTGCATATTAAGTCAAAATTCATGAAAGTTGACAGTTTTGTGGATTTTTATCATGCTACTACATTAAAAGTTGTTTGAAATCTCTTCCTTGATTTTATTTTCTTGTTTAAGATAAGGTCTTCCTTACCCCAACTGGCCTAGAATGGAGGCCTATAGCCCAGGGTAGCCTTACACTTGTCACCCTTCTGCCTCTGCCACAAAAGTGCTGCGACTTTGAGCAGGCACCCCCATAGCAGGCGTGAAATATTTACTTACATTTGTTATTCCCTATTTTACACTTATGCCAGGAATCTGAAATTACTTTGAAAATGCAATGCAGAAAGGACTATTGTTGATAGAAGCAAGACATTAAATGGAACCCAATGGGCACCTAATAAAGACTAGATATTAAGAATTAATAATGCCTAATATTTAATAATTGTACACCATGAGGAATTATTTGGTTCTTTAAGTGCTTCTGAATATCATCTTAGGGACAAAATAGTAATATTTTAAGGTTTATTTTTATTAATATGTGTGAGTGTGTGTCTATGTATATATAAGAAGAAGCATGTGCTAATGCTCACAGACTCCCAAAGAGGTAGATGGTCTCCTGGAGTTGAAATTTTAAGAGGCTGTGAACAATTGGACATGGTTGCTGGGATCCAAATCCATGCCTCTGGAAGGACAGCAAGTTCTCTTAAACACCAACTGTCTAGCCATCTCTTCAGCCATCCCCGCCCCCAAATAACAATTTTTTTTTTTTTTAAAGAAAATGTTTCCTTCGTATGCTGGCTGAAAGTGTCAAGTTTTCATTTCTATAACTATTATATATTTTATTGTATTGTGTCCAATAAGTAATGAGAAACAGCAGTTATTTTTATCTGCATAGTAATATGTTGCCTCTAATCTTAAAAAAATCTTCCTTTTAAGAGCATTTAACTCGTAGACTCTACAGCCTTGACTGCCATGGAGAATATGCTAACACTGTATATGGGCCAACTGGGAATTGGTAAATAATGAGAAATAGTAATTTACATAAAAGACCAAATGATTGCCTCTTAGTACTATAGCATATCTCAGAGCCCCAGCAAAGTGCTTTATTCAAAGGTGCTTGGGTATTCATAAAATGAAGGCCACATTATTTCCTAAGCAGTCTATGCCTTTATAAAAAGTCATATAATTATATAAATACAGGCTGACACATCCATAAAAACTAGGTGCAAACCATTGCATCCATCCAGGCAATGGTGCTGCTGTAAGCAATAAAGGTAGATCATTTTGGCTATGAGAGGTCATTAAATGTAAAGAGATATATTAATTTTGTTTTTTAAGCAAAACACTTAGATAATAATTTTAAAATCCATGCTTGGAATGCATCTCTCTTTAAATCTATGGTTCACCATCACTGAATCTATTCTAGTTTAGAAAACTGCAACATTGGAAAAGAGTAATCCCATAGACATACTTACATCTCAAGAGGGCATGGGAAAGATATGTTTTTCAGAATGTCTATTGGATGGTCACTGTTTGCAACCATTTGTGCCAGGAGCAATGTGGAGCCTAAAGATAACCAAACTATATTACTATGTACAGCTGAAAGTTACGTGGTTGCTTCTTAGCAATCATGTCTGTAGTGAAGGAGATTCCTTGGACAGCAAAAATACATCACTTAATGTAAGGATATAAAATATGGAAAATTTAGGGAAATTAAATATGAAAAATAACATAAAAACCAGTTATCATTTGTTTCCTTCCACACTGCCTGAATTTTCTCATTCAGGTACCAGTGCCATGAACTCTGGGACTGCTTCTGCAGTCAGACTGACACTGTAATTCGGTGAATGGCTTCATGACTAATCTGCCAATGTTGGCATTTTCTACGGTGCTGCCTCAGCACTCAAACTTACCAGAAGAGAATAAAGCAGATAGTCCATTAGTGTAAGAATGCACATCAGCACATGAATTGAATTCTTCATATTATTTCTAATTCATTTGAATAAATTTTGATGAACTTCAAATTAAAGGAGTCAAGTTAATTACACTACAGTGTGGGAGATAGCATTTTTGAATGGCAGGCTTTATTCTTTAAGCAAAATTACTTAAGGACTGTATACTTTCTAGTGCACTAAAAAAATCAATCTATGGATTGAAAATAAGAGAACCAGTGAATGACTAAGTCCTATTCATGCATTGTTGTCTTGATAGTTTGTCTGTGTTCCCTTTTAATCTACTTCAGCTAAATTCTTTCTGTGGGGACTTTAACAGTATTTATTTCATTGACAGTGGTCCCTGGCTCAAGGATTTTGTCCATTAAGACCTCTTGGGGAAAAAACAATGCTACAAATAGATTGATCAAGCAGCAGTAAAAACAAACCAACAAACAAAGAAGCAAAAAAAAAAAAAATCTTCTATTTAGTGCTTCTCAGAAAGCAGTGACTGGTAGAATAATCAATTACTCAAATCAAATTCAAATACATCAAAATATTTTTAAAACTGGACATCCCTAGATTACATTAAAGACAGACTCTTTGAAAGCATTTCTAGAGGCTTTCCATCCATAAATAATTATATTTCACAAAGAAAAAATTATTGAGGGTTCAGCTCATGCCTGAAAGGAGAGCTATGGCCAAAGCTATGCCCCTCTCCCAGAGTGATTTTTCCTGTGTTATCATTTTGTTACATTTTACTCAGTACTGACTTCAAAAAAATTTAAAGGGTTTCAGAGAGAATGATCTGGGGACAGGGATGAGCTGGAAACTGCTGTAGAACTGAATATATAATTAGTAGGGTTGCTAGAACATATAATCACATGTTACAGCAAATTGTCAACGTAGACAAAAATGTGCCTGAGTGAGCTCATCTTAGAAAGTTCAACCAAATAGCATGTGATAAAAGAAATATTCTAGAATGTTTTATTTTCTCATTTATTCTCACGAACTGTCCACGTCCAATTCTGCAGACCCGGTCACCTGAGAGGAACTTCTGACACCAGGTAACCACCAACACATATTTTCTCTATGAATGTATGACAAGTTCGATTCCTTTTAAGAAACTGAATCAGAGTGACAGACTCCACATTTGGTAAGGCTTCAGCCCTGTCTGCTTGGCTGAAATCATTAGAGGAGCAGGTGGCTTTCATTCTGTTGAATGCTTCCCAGTTGTACAGCTGCTAAGTGGGAAGTAAAGAGAGCAGCCACTCCCAGAAGGATGGATGCCCAGGAAATTTGGCCCAGTTGGTAAAGCCATATTCACTGAATATGAAAACAAGCTTCCTTTTGAATGGGAGGAGACAGCACAAAATCTACTCTATCATTTTATTATTTTATGAGACCCAAGAATACATAGCATTTGGATAAATTTATCTAGGTTTATTACCAACAATTTACCAATAGATAATGGCTTCCCCAAACATACATGTTTGATTAAGAACAAAGTGACCTATAAATATATATAACTCAAATAACTATTTACAAATATGAAACCTCTTTGGAGCGGGAATGTATGAAACTACTGTAGAGAAAAGTCACACATTCATTTCCTGATATTCTCTTTTAATACAGTCATTTTATACAAAGTTAAAGTTCAAGAAAAAGATTGGGAAAGAAAAATGTTATTTAAACCTAGATCAAAGATTCTTGGGTGTTTACTATTATAGAACTATCCAAAATACCTGTATTGGTGAAATTATTAAGACCACTCCACATAGTTAAAAGGGAGGTTTATTTTGTGGCATAACTTACAAATAAAGTGTTAGGTTGCAGGGTCTGGGAAAGGTATGGCGCAGTTCGGTGGTGTTCCTGGAGAACTCTGCTCGGTCTACCTCCAGCGTCCAGGGTCCTGGAACCAAGAAAAGCCTCTCCTCTTGATCCTGGGTCTTCAGCTTCCTCTCTCAGCCCTGCCTTGTAGGCGTGACCATTACCAAAGCCTCAATGGGGGTTGGAACTTCCAGGCCAAGGCTGGAATGGCTACCCACTACATCCCTGTTTGTGGGAGGCTAGCTAGGAGACTGGCTCCCACATTTCACCTCAGAGTACTCTTGAGGAGTCATGGATAAGATATTTAGATAGAAAGATAGAGGGGAGAGAAACAGATAGAAACACAGGATAACCTCAGAACAGCTTGGATCCTTATCTACCAGCCCCTCTGTCTCTTCTAAAGGGCTATTTATAGGAATGACAAGGGGTAGAACAAAAGACTACCCCTAAGTACAAGTACAAACCCTTCCAATCACCTAGAACTGTACACATGGTCAAGCCATCCTCTAATGCAGCTCTGCTAGGTAAAGCAAGATCAGATCTCACTAGGAAAACTTTGTGGGCCCCCATACCCATTTGAAAGTTAATATGACTCACCTCTTTCCCAAGACCTGCTTTCAGAAAGTATGGGTTTGGTAGGCATGGTAAGATGACTTATTGAGTTGGATGTATTTGCAGCCAAGTCCAAGGACCTGAGTTCAATGCCCAGAGCCTGCATGGTAGGAGTAAACTAACTCCTGCAAATTGTCCTCTGATCTCCACATGCATATTATGGCATGAGCATGTGTGCTCATGCACGCGGCGCGCGCACGCACACACACACACACACACACACACACACACACGAGAGAGAGAGAGAGAGAGAGAGAGAGAGAGAGAGAGAGAGAGAGTAAATAAAATAAAAAAGAAAGTATGGATTTGCAAACAATAATCCTAGTTTTAAAATATTCCCACATCCCCACACCCATTCTCAGGAATTCCACATGATGACTTTGCTTGGGAATCACTTCCCTGAGAAGTTGAGTCAAAGACTTCATGCTCTTCCAGTATAGGAATAAAGTCACTTTATAGAAGTTATTGGGGTTTGCTTGCTTTTAACCAAATATCCATACATATAATAACACTTTGTAGTAAATTTTACTTTATTGGAGAAAGTTGGTATCTCCAACATTCAAAGCTATGTGAATGTATCTTTTATTTTTATTGTCACTTTCAATAATCACATAACATTTTTATACTAAATAATTTTGCTGCAGGAGGCAGGGGCAATATACTGGAAATTAAAGTGCTTGAAAATTTGAGATCAATTTTCCATATATCATGCTATACCATAATTTTACTATTTGTGATTATGTACTTTTTTCAATATTTATAGAAAGGCATGATCCCATGTTCAATTTACCTTGTAATTACTCTGCTTATCACATAGAAATATGCACAGATACTAGAGTACACTCACATCTTTAAGCCTTGTTTTTCTTATCTCTACCAAGAACATGCATGTATTTCCACTAAGGTAAATGTTAAATGGCATATGCAGGTGAAATGCTTTTCTGTGTTCTATACATAATAGCCACTAGTAACATTTATTTATTATTATTCTATCAGAGAGACAAATGTACTTCTGCAAACTGATAACATATGATTCAAGATTTTATAGTAGAATTTTCCTGAAAGCATGAATATAAATTTATGATTTGGGAAACCTTTATTTATATTGCAATATAGATAAACACCAGTGAGATTTGTGTGTGTGTGTGTGTGTGTGTGTGTGTGTGTGTGTGTAGACATGGGGTTGTCTTCCCCATCCTTCCATAAGGAATTAGACTTAGAAGAGTAGGACATTTCTCTTGACAGCTCCCCAGCTTAACCTTGTTTTTATGACAGTCCCATCAAACAAAGCACCTGTTATTTGTTTCTTCCCCCTGCATTCTGTAAACAGATCTCTTCTTGTTTCTATGACTGGAAAGTGCCAGTCTTAGCCAGGCTTCCTTGATTTCCTCTGAATTCCCTTTTAGTTCCTGAAAGTGTTAATTTACAAAATTTTAAAGTTTTATAATATCTTGATACACCAGAGGGGAACAAATAAATAGGTCCTTTGTGGATTGGCCAAATGAGCATGATGGCATTGGTGTTTAATTAATAACTTAGTGCAATAGGGAGCATAGTGCATTTATGTATGGGTTATTGAATATTCTGAATATCATAAAATTATACCCCAAAGTGTCTTCAAGTGGACAAATATGTATAAAATATGTATAAAAGGAGTGTCTTCAACAGAGTCAATCCATTTCTCTACAGCACATTCCTTTGTCAGTTCCTCCAAATAAATTTTCTGGATTTTTGGATATGATTTTTTTCCTTTGTCAAGTAATTAATTTCATGTTACCATGTATACAAGAAAGAAAACAAACAAACATACACAAATTTCTTATACCTCACACCACCCAAAACTAATTTGAGTCAAAACTAATGTCACTTAGCACTTCAAATACTGAGAGCTGCCAGTCTTTCTGAGTATTTTACGGTGTGTTAGTGTTGTCTGTTAGCATTCAGTATCTCTTGTACTACTCTAACTGCACTTAGTCCTCCCTGGTTCTATTTTCCTCTGCTTCTTTTACTTTTGGGTGAGAGATTCCTTGTCCCTTAAAGGAATGCGAAGAAGATGCCTACTGAAACAAAAGAGACCTAGCCCCATTTGTTTTCTCCCAGGGTCTGTGGAAGAATCTCACAACCATCTGAGGATCTAAACTTAATAATGAAAGAATCTAAGTTCTTTAGTCCATTCACTTTATTCTTCTAAGGCAGTTCTATGTACACAGCTTCTTTTCTGATCTCATACTTAGCTCCTCTCTGTCCCTTCTGCTATTGTGTGTGTGTGTGTGTGTGTGTGTATGTGTATATATATATATATATATATATATATATATATATATATATATATATATATATATCCATTCTTTAACAACTTATTAGTAAAAACTATAAAGTAAAATCTCAGGGACAAGTATTCTGATAAGGGTCACACTTGGCAAAGACTTGGTCATCTTAATTGGTGACTGACAACAGCTGTAGGTTGTAAAAAGTTCTGGCTATCTCTTGAAGGGATAGCTACAAGGGTTACAAGGAAAGAAATTAAACCAATAAGAGATTTAAGAAAAAAGCCAAAAATACATATACTATTTCATGTGATTAATAATATTCATATATGGTTAGTCAGTTAACTTTCTTTTTCTGATAATCACCTGATTCTCAGGACATATACATAATTAGTCTACTGAGCCTAAAATCTTGCATTGAAAACTGGTGTAGAAATAAATATAAAGCGTTAATTGTTTTTTGAATCAGAGTGGGGAGGTTCCTGTGGAAGAAGCTTAGGGCAGCACAGGTGCTATTGATCTCTTGAAGGACTAAGATACATCAAGGCCAGACACCTGCACTATCACTTCTGGTTCGCTATAATTCTGAGGAGTTTTGATCCAACAAGGCCAGGCACCGGAAATTCTGCTCTGTGAAAGTCCTACAAGGACACTTTGGCCAATTTTGCTTTTTCAGTGGCTAAGGATGGAGAACAAGACCTCTAACTTTCTACACTCCACATGGAACAATAGAACTAGTATGAAGCATATTTGGGTATGTTTCTATTCATAAAAACTGTACAGTTAAATAAGAAACCATCATGGTAAGTGGGGAGATATCACAGCTGTTATGGCACAAGAAGTATACAACAAGAAACGGCAATTCATTCAAAAGGCAGTAATTCCCTAATGCCTTGCATGATGATTTCCTCCAACAGATCCCTTGGTTCTGATAGGTTGACCTTCTAAATACTAGTTGTCACCTACTGTATACTCCCAGGGTCTTTTGCTACCAGAATGTCTCAACAGATGTCAAAGAAACAAATCCCAGATTTCCCAGGTACCTCAACTGACCTTACCCTCAACGTGCATATACCAAGGTCACTATATCTGCTCCCCTCCTAGACAGCAGCATTCACCTTGGGCATCATCATCTTGACAAATGATATTAACGTGTACCTTTTGCCACAAACAGAATGGTAGAATGCTCATTGTTAATGCTACATTTTCTTCTGCTATCCAGTGACTATCATAATCCTATTTACCTCTCCAAAAACAAACATATTAAGGATCAATTTCTACTATTGAGAGCTACTGCTCTTGGCACATCCTGGTTAGACTTCTCAGTTTACCAGTAGAGGAAAGCTAATATTTCTTGCTCTTCAACATGGCTAGTATCTTACACAGACAAGCCCAAGTTATCTTTCTAAAATACATATATATTATGCTATCCTTAACACTGATAGGACACTGTCTATGCTGCTTTGATAATTTCCATTCAATAAAGGCCCTCATCTACCTGCACAGTCTTTGCTTGCTTCTCTCATTGGCTTTCAGCAGTTTTGACGTCTCAGCATTGTCTCTCATACCTCTAAGGCAAAGCTGAACATTCATTCTTCACTCCCCTACAACACTGTTTGTTTCTCTAAATCAGCACATTCAAACATCTGACACTAATTACACTAATGCAGAACACATGCCGTGAGCATTCCTAGATGGCTTCAGTGCTAAATATCCTCTCCCATTGGAAGACTGGAGATGAGCAGTCTTGATTTTACCTAGAAAATATAATGTACTTCTGAGCTTGCCCCACCAGATAGGCAGCTTCCTGAAGGGAAGGGTGGTGTCTTCATGTCCATGAGCAAACACATCTTCATTGTTCCATTCAGTCAAACCGGAGAAGGGATTCTTTATTTGTACAAACTGGTTATAAAAGGAGCCACATGTAAAAGATTAGCTGAGACCTCAACACTGTCTGGAAATCTGTTCCCTTTCAACACATTTCACTGTTCTACTAAACAATGAAAGCTAGTGTTCCTATTTAAAAGGGAGAAAAATGTGAATGTGAAAAACACAAACATGTTGTGAGTTGCATATGAGGAAGGCTAAAGATATGTGTGTCTACCCTTTCCTCGTGGCTCACTGTCTACAGCCTCTCATGCAATGATCTCACTTTGCCTACATCACTTTCATCCTGTGTCGAGCTGTAATCCCCACTTATCAACTCAAGCACTTTGCTGCAGCAATTTTCCCTTCTCTGTTGTGTCTTAGATGAGTCCCATAAGCATATTGGCAAGCCTTTATGGACCCCACTTAAGGCAAAACCCAAACACACTGTGTTGTCCTCATATTCCTTTTCAGGTCACCTCTGTTTCTTTTCTGGCCTACAGAAAACTAGAAATGCCATTATTACTTGCTATCTCTAATTTCTCCTTTCTATTTTCTCTTGAACTTTGTGTAATAAAGACTTCCCCCCTTCCTACTCCAGCAAAATTACCTTCATAACAGAGTTCAGAGGTCTCCAAATTACTGTTTCCAATGGTCAGTTCATATTGGTAGCATCAGATGAAATGGAACTTTAAATATAGACTACAAAACAATACTTTTCTTCTTTTTTTTTTCCTGCCATCAACATTTTCTCTGCAGTCTTTGCTAGGATTTCATCATTTTAATGAAGCAAATTAAGATATCTTTTTCCTCCATATGTCTGCTTGTGCTCTTGTCAAATCTCACAAGTTCACTGTATGTATCCCAAGATTTCAAATTAACCTGTCGAAGCTCTTTCTGGGACTCATATACCCTACCATTATCAATCTTGTGGAATATTAAATAAAAACTGCACACTTGATTTAGCCAAAATATCTGGCACCTTTCACAATCTGTTAATGTCAATGCTATTTTTTTTTCAGTTATACCCAAACTATTGAGTTTACCATGATTCTACATCTTCTATCCTAACCTCACAGAAAATAATCCAATGCAGATTACACTGATTTTAAAATACACAAGGACCTAGGGTGTTCTCACCACCTCTGCTGCCTCATGGAACAAAAAAAACACCAAAAACCAAAAACCAAACCAAAACAAAAACAAACAAACAAACAACAACAACAACAACAACACCTCTCTCTTTTTGTTTGGCCTTGTCACCATTCTGGAAACAATTGCCAAATAGCTAGAGCACTTTAATACAGCAGATCATCTCTTTTACAACTCCCCAGCGGATTCATATTTCCCTCTGCATTAGAGAAAAGTGCTGCATGGACACATGGCCTCGCCTCCACTCACTCTTCTTACATCTCATCCTATGCCTAAGCCTTGTGCATACGCTTGTGTGTGCGCACACGTACACACACACACACACACACACACACACACACACACACACACACACATACTTATGCTCTCCATGCTCTGTAACTACCCACACATTATTTTTATTCCCACTCCACATGTTTTCTCTTGCTGATACTTTATTACTCAATTAATCAGAGTTGTCTTGTAAGTTCTCTGACTCCATTTCCAGTATGGAAGCTTCATGGGATATTTTAGTGTCTTTTGTTCTCTTCTGAATCCCCAGGGTCCAAAAAGTGTCGGCTCCAAGTCTGTGTTCAATAGCTACTTTCAAAAGAATAAATGGATTTAGTTGAGCAAATCCACTGCATTGACTCATCCCAAATGCTAAGAACCATTAGTTAGGGTGGGACAGGGACACAGTTAGTCCCAGTGCCTTAGGGCAGACCCACACTGTCACTGTAAAACAGGATGTGTGGGCTGACTTCACAGTAAGCAGAGAGCCCCAGGAAACATATTAGGAAAACATTTTAGGGATCAGTCCTGGCAGGATGGAGCTCTACAGCACTTAGTAAAGTCTTTCAGATCTTTAACTCAGAGAACTCTGTGCTTGGCTGCTGGAGAGATTGCCTAAGGCTTGGGTGTTCTATGAACAAAATTTGCCTTGATTGAGTTCCCACTCTAACCACATGCTGTGATCAAGGAAGCAGCCTATGAGGAGTGTTAATCACTGAGTGGCCCTGCTCAAACTGGGGTTCTTTTTCAATGTCTGAAGGGAGGAAGAACCCTAGCATCTTATTCTTTTTAGTAGATGTTCCAGAAAAAAAGTCACATACAATGTGAAATTTTATGGCATACACATCATAATCACACTTAGTGATGCACTGACTTGGAGTTCACCTTGCAGGTTCCAAGAGGCCATTTTCCCTGGAGCACCCTAGGCATCAATTCCAGCTAGAATTTGCTATAAGTGGCAGTGACCATAGGGTCCTTTTGTTAGGATGTATAGAAATGGGTCACTTTGGCTTGGTGGCCTCTCTTTTGCCAAATGACACTGAGAGCAATGTTTGGGGAGTCCGTTAAGAACTGCCTAATATTAACCTAACCATGTGAGTTCCTAACGCTCCTGTTCTAAATGGGAAGCCTCTCTGGGAGGTATGACCATCTCTCTCACCTGAATATTTCATATAGACAGCCCTAAACTTATAATACAAACAATTGTAGTAATGGAAGTCTTATGGTAAGGACAATATTTTAAATACTAACTTGCATATGAAAATCTTGAATTCAAGGAAACATATTCCACAGACAAATGTACTGACACACCTGTCATTTCTCAAGAATTGAAAAGTTCTTCATGTTGCTATTAACTCAAAATGTCAATGTACTACTAGCTGATTTAAAGTGATCAAACAGTTAACTTTTCAAAAGGGTATGGAAATTAGTTATTGCATACAATGTACTGATGATTCAGAAGATAATCCAATTGAGAAAGTGAACATTAGCATATACTAATCTAAATAGCAGCACTGTTTCCATTTTACTGATTGTGTGCTTCTCTAAAGGTGAAAACTGCTGGACTTGAACTTATTCTGAATAAAAGACAGTTCTGTTATGAAAATCAGTGCTTGAGAACTTGTGTTTATTCCTTGCTATTTATTCTGATCATTCATTTGGCCCAAGAATTGGGAATACTAACTACAGACACATTGGAGTAGGCTCTGTAGCTTTATCCAAATCAATTGAGCTGCCAGGACATTTTTAATGCTGCTTGAGCCCACTAATGGCAAAGAGTCATTTGCTTACTCACGGTCCAGTCTTTCTCCTGTGAAAATTACTGGTCATGAATCTGGTGAACATTTACAGGAATCTGCAAATGAAACAGCTAAATCCTTTGTGACAGGGAGCCTCATAAAGGCGGCTCATTTATTCTCCCGGGGCACTCATCCCTGCCACTGGGATCAATAGAAAATCTCATCTGATATATTTGTAAATGCCAGGGTGCAAATGTTCTCCTTGCAATTTTGCAGGAGAAAAGCCCTACTTTCATTCTGAGAAACTGACCCCAAATTCACTAAATAACTACAAACAATTCTGCCTTAGGTTTCCTTTCATTTTTAAACCTTCAGAATAAAATGATTTTTCTCTCATTATCCAAAAATGAAAGACTCAGATGTTTGAAGGTCTTCAAGATGACTGTGAAATAATTGTTTTGATTTGGCCACACGTGCATCCTGGTAAATATTAATGACTTCAGATTCTTAGACAGAAGGAATGGTGAACAATGATGAGTTGACTTTTCATTTTTCTATAATTTTTATTGGTTTACTAAGTAAAAGTAATTTATCCCCAATAAAATATATTATACAATATATGTCTGTACATCTAGGAGATGTAAGCATTAACAACTTTTTTCTAAAAAGCATATTTAAAGAGATGGGAAAGAAGAAATCTGTAGGCTAAATAGAATAGAGATAAAACTCGTCATCAGTCAAAAACAAGCAAAAACTCAAACTTGTAATGATATGAGTCCTAGCCTTGGGCTTGAGAGGATGTTGCAAAATATAATGGAAGAGATATTAATTTCCTAAATCTCCTCTTTTATGGATGACAGGACTGCATACCTGCAATTGGGTGATTAATGAACAGGGAGTGTCCTCCGCTCTAAAATATAGTAACATCCTAATGAAATAGTTCTTGGAAAGGGGGCCAATTCTATGTTGCTGGTAAATCTAAGAGCCACAGATTCTATAAGGATCACATGACTTTTACTCAACTTAAATAGCTCTTCTAAGGATAGCAACTTGTAGTAGTTTTTTCTGTCATCTTGAAAGTCAAAACAAAACAAAACAAAACAAGACAGTACACACACACACACACATACACACACACACACACACACACACACACACACACACACAAATACACACAACACACATAGACACAAAACTTAGGTGTAACCAAACAGAACAGTCCTAGATGCATGTACTCTAAATTTAACAAGTCATTTACTATATAACAGAGACATTGTTTGCTGTGTTGATTGAGGAATATACCCAAAGTATAAAACAGTGTCAAAGATTTCAGGGAAGATTTGTTTTTTCATTTCTCCCTCCTTTCAATCACTACTGTACAATTATAAATGCATAATTCATTGACAAATCTATATAATGAATGCAGCATTCTTGTGAGGGACATTGTCTTCTAGTATACTGAAATTTTAAGATTTATATTACTACAAATTACATTTGATTTGTTATAAAATGAGCAACTGTAAACCCTGTTATCCTGTCCTTGGTCAACTTTGTATTAAAATAAGTCTTTCTTTTTGTTTTAACTGAAACTCAAGGAGAAGTTGATGAAAACATGTTGGTTTGTTTTATGTGAAGATCCTATTTAAAAGAAACAGTAACAGCCATGAAGGATTAGGAATATGGATGAAATACTCATGAGTGTCACTTTTTGAAAGCTGATGAAAATAGTTTGGTTTAGCCAATGGCCTAGGAGGCAACAGGCCAGCAGGAGGCCATGAGGATTAGCCCTAATTACCTCATGTTTCACCTGAATTAACTCCGGATACAAAAAGCAATTGCTGCAGGAATGGTGGGGAGACCTTAGACTGGTACTGAGCTATGTAAGCTCTTTGTTTGCACATGATAATTGTTCTTTTGAATTGCTCCTAATTCTACAAGATCAACTGATGGGCACTGACTGCACCATGATTAGCTGTACTACAGGGATATACTGCTACTTGCCAGATTTGTCTTGCAACAGAAACCACATTCTCAACAGTAAAAAATATGTCTGATACTGGACAATCTTGAGTATGTTTGATTGTAAAAGTATATGAATAACTAAAGAAGCTATTCTGAATCAAGGGAAAAACTAGGCAGTGGTGATTTATTTAAAAATTTTTTTACCAGTCTGCTAATAAATTATTTAATTCACCAAAAGAATTATTTCACATAACTTTGCATCAAGCATTCATTAAAATCATGAACAGGTCCTGGAAGTTGATTTAGCTATTGAGGCTGTTTGCCACACAATCATTGAGGAATGGAGTTCAGATCCCCAGGACACAAAGGGGTTTACCTTTTTGTGCGTTATTGGCGTGGATTCACACAGAATCCCAAATAATGCAGACTTAAAGTACTTTTGTATGTAGATGTATCTTGGAAGCCTCTAGAGAAGTAGGTCTCCACATACATTTTGCAAAAGGTCTTTAGTGTTAGCTATCCTTCCCCATATACCTTCTTCTACCCTTCCTCCCCCATCTCCTACCTCATTTAATACTTCTTGGTTTATTGTTCTCCTTCCTTATTTATAATACTATATTCTTTCCATTGGGGCTCTTTAAAGAAGTGGGGTCAGAAGTATTTTAAGAGCTAGAGATGGCAGATCACTTCAAGGAAACAGTGTTTTCTGGATCATGGAAATTGTACATATGAACTCAGAGTAATTGTGATAGTATGCATATAAGTATGACTTAAACCAAACAAAATCCCTTCACTGAAGCAGGAAGATAGGCATGATGTCCTACCTAAGTTGAAGAGCTTTTGGATTCTAATAGTTTCTGGAAGAGGGATAGTTTTGTTTGTTTGTTTGTTTTACTTAATTGTTTGATCCCTGGTATATACACGGCACTCAAGGTCAGATTTCACAGCCCAAAGTAGGTAGACAACACAAACTGTACTCAATTGATTTATAAGTAAACCAGAAAAATAAAACAGGGCATGATGCTAGGTGGATAGGGATGGAAGGTGGTTATAGGGGGAGGTGGGTATAGTGATATTTTATTTGTATTGAAATGTGATTTTATTTGTATGTTAATAAAGTTGCCTTGAGGTCAGAGCAAGCCAGAGCAGAAGCTGGGTGGTGGTGGTGGTGGTGTATGCCTTTTAATCCCAGCACTTGGGAGGCAGAGCTAGGTAGATCTCTGTGTGTTCAAGGACACAGCCAGCAAGGCAGACACATGCCTTTAAGACCTGGAGGTCTGAACAGACAGGCAGTGACGAGGAGGTCATATGGCTGGGTTTACAACCAATGAGAAAACAGAACTGAAAGTCTATAAAAAAGACAGAACACACAGAAGTAGCTCTCTGGCAGAGAGGAAAGACAGCAGAAGCAGTGAAGGGTAAGGCTCTCAGCTATTGCTCTGTCATCTTGGTTTTTAACTCTGCAACTGGCTCTGTGTTTCTTAGTTAACAAGAAGGATTGAGGAAGTGAATATGATCAAATTATATTTTTATTAAACTTCCAAAGAATTAATAAAAAAGAAACTTTTTTTTTTTTTTTTTTGGTTTTTTGAGACAGGGTTTCTCTGTGTAGCTTTGTGCCTTTACTGGAACTCACTCTGTAGACCAGGCTGGCTTTGAACTCAAAGAGATCCGCCTGCCTCTGCCTCCCAAGTGCTGGGATTAAAGGAGTGCACCACCAACTCCCGGCAAGAAACTTCTTAATATGGAAAGGCAAAGCACATGACCCTTGTCTACCACATCCAAGTACATGTGCACCAAGATAAGCATACACACAGACAAGCATGCACACCATTACCACCACCACCACCATCACGACTACTGCATCACACAAATGGCATCACAAGGTCCTGGATGAATCCCTCATGACTTTAAACATCTACTTTTTGACATTCTTGGTACATGAAAGCTAGTAAGCTTTATGTAAACAACAAGACAGTAAATATTTTGCTGAATTTCACCCTTGAAATATGCCTGCTGACTTCTGAACCATTAAGTCATATTTCTTACATTCCAGTGTTACCATTTTCTTCCATTCCCATTAAAAACTGACTAAGATCTTAACTTTATAGGCAGACCTGATAAAATTGAAAAATTCCAGAAGTGCAAATTATTTATAATGATATGTGTACCTACATTCATAACAACGACATGCTAGGCTGGATAATTATAATTCTGACTGCATTACATTCAAAGTTAACTTTTACTTACAGTAGAACATAGCTGCACACTCACTTAACTGTTCTTTAAGGCTTATCAAAAATAGAATGTGAATAAATAAATGTTACTGTGGCAATTCAGACCTTTTGTAAATCAAACACATCTCCATTTACTGATTCAATTTAAATACTTCCTACAGAGAAAGATTGAAGTTTCTATTTTTTTTATTTCCACGAAAAGAATATGTTTGAAATTCTTTTGTAATTAAAAAGGAAAATCTCAAAGTCAGTAAACATCTGCACAACATATATGCACTAACATATTCATCATTCAACTATTTTTTTTCATAGTCTTATTGTTCATATGCTGTGACCTTTCTGGCCTGATATACCACAGTAAGAAACTAGGCATTCTGTGATATATAAACCACCACTGGTGATGCAAAAGCATGTTAACAAAAACCTCCCAGATAGGTAGGACAGGTGATAAGCAAGTGATTCTGGGCAGTTTGCTCTTGGAGAAGTCTGTGGCTGCACATGAGTTACAAAGCACACTAGGGGGAGGGGGGAGGAGCTTCACCCAGGGAGATTACAGATAAATTTCTAGGAAAGAAGAAGGCAATTGTCAAGTGTTCCTCAGCACACACTGAAATATGTACTCAAAAGTCAGTTCCCAAACCCAGGATGTGTCTTCTTTCATGTTATTAGTTGAATGCAGCTAATTTCTATTGATGGAAGTTACTGACATCTTAACTTGTGGGATTTTTTTTTTTTTTTGTAAGCCTGAAACAAACACAATTTCTAAAAACAGACAGTAAATGAATATTTCACTTCCACTTTGCCAAATTTCTCATAATTGATTCCAGGTAAGTCTCCCTTCCCCCATTAAAATTTAAGAGTATCCATATGTTCACTGTGAAATGTTACACTACTCATTTGGAGAGAATGTTCTTTCTTTCACATTTCATTTGAACATATGCAAAGAATGACATGCTTTGAACTGCAAAAGGCACTTTTTCATTATATTAAAAGCGAGCAGGATTGCTTGCTGATGCTGTGCCATTTTTCTGACCTTTATGTTTTCTTGTTATTTATATGTTGATTTCTACACTGATTACTAAGTTTAATTATGGCATCTGTATGCTCTTAAAATGTCTGGGCTTGTTGTCCAACAACTGTAAGAAAAAAAATGCTGTAAATGACACAGAATAAGAAATGTAATCACAAAATTATCTGTTCCACATAAACAACCAAAAGTAGGGTTTGTCTACTTACATATTATACATACACACTTCATGTTTATACAGTTGGACCATGCACATGAGCTCACTTATGAGATATTATACTACATAAGGCTTTTCTCTATTTTAATGGTTTCCCTATGTCTATTGCTTATTTTAAAATCAAGCTTCCATTAGGAAGGATATTCTATATAGAAACTTTATTTGTTTCAATCTCAGTATAATAAAGTATTTATTTTATTTTATTAGTTCTTTGTTTATAACCATGAGGGGTTTCTGTTAAATTAGTCTTTTAATTGGATTCATCTGCTTGCTAGAGGTTTTTTTTTTTTTTTTCATTCTAACAAATGTCAATTTTACAAGTCAACCATTTTAAAATTATAGTGCCAATATGGAATCCTTAACTTCTACAGGTAATCTAAGAAAGAAGTTAAAACAACAACAAAACAAGCAAACAAACAAAACAAACAAACAAAAAACCTTATTCACTCAGTCTAATTTAAACCCTAGTCTTTCTCAAATTCATTGTAAAACAGAAATCTTTGGTACCATATTGAACTGGATCATACCCTAACAAAAGTAGTCAGTAGTTAAAAAGATATTTCATCTCATATTCAGTTGTAGTCTATTTGTAATGGGCAAAAGGTGAACATATAGATATGTAATAATCATTGCATTAATAAAGGAAATATGATATCTGTGCTAGTGTGTTTGTGACTCTCTCTCTCTCTCTCTCTCTCTCTCTCTCTGTGTGTGTGTGTGTGTGTGTGTGTGTGTGTGTGTAATTCAGGTTTGAAAAAGGAAGAAGTTCCATTTTTTGTGGTAACATGCATGAATAGAAGAACCTGGTGGTTGCATTGTAGGCTAAATGAAGAAATCTAGGCACACGAGCACCAACATGGCATAATCCTGCTTCTGTGATGGATTTAGAGAGTCAAACTCATATGAAGATGGAAGAATAGGCTACGTTGTGTGAATGATCACGAAACTGTTGGCCAGACGCTACCAAATTTTTCCGAGATAGCTGAAATGTGTTTCACAGATCTTTTTGTGCAACATGGTGACAATACTTAATGTATTGCATACTTCAAAACATTTGAAGTAGACTTGTGCACTTACTACAAAAAAAATAAGTATCTGCAACTCATTTAATTATTCTACCATGCATACATTTTCAAAACTTCACGTTACTTTCTAGAATATGTTCAATTTTCATTTGTCACTTTTAGTTTAGTATTTCAAGAACATTTGTTCTACCATTGCCTACTAATTGCACAGACTGTCCTTAAGCACTTTCACCCCATAACACAAACTTGTCTGATGATTTCAATGCTCAAGTGCACACCCCTCTGTGTGGCCAGTAAATTCATGTCTTCCTGCTTGCAGAGATAGGGTAGTTTTCAAAATGGTTTATGTGTGAAATCTAATTTACTCAGCCTTTGATAAAGTTCTGAATTGTATGCAGCATATGCATAAAACAATATGAATATATATTGCCTCTGTTTTGAAAATGTTTAAACTCTTGCCTTGGATTTATGAAAAAAAGGATATACTGCATAAAGGCAAGAAAAAGAAGGTATTTTTCCCTGTGAATGATTAGAATCTTCTCCTCAGATTAAACAGTGCAAATACCCTTGAAATAGCATATAACCAAAAGAAGTTAAGTGAAATATAAAACTCACAATCCATTCAAAGTTGGATTTTTTTCAATAAACTACAGAGTTTGATGAAACAATCTAAACAAAGACATGAAGTGTCTACAACAATTTACTCACTTTTAAAATACATGTATTTCTGGCATGTGCTTGGCTTATATAAAAAAAGTGGCTAAGAATTTATATTGTTGCACAGACTCTTCTATGAGAGACAAGAAAACTTCTAAACTGCCCAAGCATGTTAACAATCTGGAGATTAATAGTAGAGACTTTGCAATTAGGAAAACAGTCTAACTTAATTATGATATCAGAAAACAGATGATGTGAGCACTCAGCTAAAGTCTCCTTTATTTTGATTCATGTATAAAAAGAAGATCTCAATACATTCTTCCTAGAGTTGGGAGGATTAAAAACATGCAATCAGCTGACTTATCCATACACTCTAAGTCTTGTAACTACCAGGAAAATGTTCTTGAACTGCAACAAAGCAAGTACTGTATCAAACAACTATTCTTCCCACTAAAAGTTAAAGATAGTTTTTGCTTAAAAACAGACGTGCAATTTAAACATTTTTGTTATTACTCTTATTGTAGAGTAGATCCCCTTATCCTTGGAAGATGCATTCTAAAGTCCCAAGGAATTATTTGAAACCTTAGAGAGTAACAAGCTCTCAATACTGTAATACTGTAATAGCCAGTCAGATAACATGGATGCTAATGGCTAGCATTGTATACTTTGGACACTGGATAATTCATGAGCAAAGAGCAAGGTGTGATATCATTGGGCTACTTGGAACAGTGTGTAGCCTCAAACATGTAAGATGTTCATTTCTGGATCTTTACCTTGTATTATTTGGAGCCACATTTGACCATGTTCAACAAAAAGCAAAGGAAAAAAAAAAAAACACAGTTAAGGGGCAGATGCAATATGTTTAAAGCAATATGTGTCAAAGAACAAACTCCTCAGGGTGATTCATAGTCTTCAAAGTGAAATTATTGACCTATTTTTAAGCATTATGTGCCCCAATATTTGATTTATTTAATGAGGCCCCCTCTAGGACTCAAAAATGCCTGGTTGAGTTGATATTATTAATCATTTATAAGAGCTATGGACAAGACACAAACAGCTCATTAATTTCATCTATAATTATTCAAAATGTGTTTAGAGTAATGGAATGATTTTAATAATTTTGGTTGACTAGTTAGAAGTTACTATATTGGATAATTTTCAAAATGCATTGAAATACCTTTAAGTAAAAACTATCATTTTTGAAAAGAAGGAATATTTTTAAAAGCCAAGCTGTATCATTACAGTGAACACAAATGAAAATACTAGGAAACAGACATTAAAAATCAATTTCAAGAGGTTGGAGAGGTAGCTCCCGGATTAACAATGCTTGCTGCCTTCTAAAGGACACAAAGTAGGCTTTCGGCACACACATCTCCATAGCATCCAACATCCTCTTCTGGTCTCTAACAGCACAAACACACTAAAATAAAAATATAAAATCAACCTTTGTAATAATATATTTCAGTACTTCTAAGCCTCATTACATCATTTTGGTACCTACATATCCACTTCCCCTCTGACATGAACATACACCCTCACTTCTCCCTGTCTTGTTATCCAATACACACACACACACACACACACACACACACACACACACACACACACACACACACAGGTCACTACCAAATCCAAAGACAATTAACTGCCAGTTTGAAGCTACCCTCATTGCAATCCCAAGAGATATGGGATTGTGGCAGGCTACCTTGGGTTTCTGAGCCTTGGATTTGGGGGAATAACAGATGCACAGACATATGAAGTACTTTTAATGATGACAGTGTTCATGACTAAACATTTGTATTTTTTTAGGGAAAAGCAAGGGAGACTGAGATACATACACATGTTTCCAGCATGTGTAGTCTTATTCTTAAAGGAATGCATGGACTCTATTTAGAATCATTACATGCTGTATAAATGTCACTCACTGCCATGGCCATTTAAATCAATCCACATGTGGATAAGTGGTCTGAATCTCATGAAGGACTAACTTATACTCAAAGATCTTAAGAAACTTAACATTTGCTTGCACTGAAGTGTTAATAGGCACAACTTGAAATTAGTGCTAGAAAACTAGATTTCAGATTTTGATATTGAAATTGAAATGAATTGTGAATTTAAAGAATCAAAAGAAATTATTTCTTTGTTCATATGTTATATATAGAAATTTATAGAAATCTTTCATAAAGTGTTTCCTGACTATGAGGAAAAGATAAAAATTATCAATCCCAGCATTCGGGAGGCAGAGGCAGGTGGATCTTTGTGAGTTTGAGGCCAGCCTGGTCTACTAAACTAGATCCAGGAAAGGAGCCAAGCTACCCAGAGAAACCGTGTCTCAAAAAACAAACAAACAAACAAACAAATTATCAATCACAGAATAATATGTCCATTGGGGCACTGTATGGGCTGAGATTTTTCCATAGAACAGTAAGTACTAAGTGAATCAGTGTACTCAAATGTATATCAGCATCATTCACTTAAAGGATGTATTTATGTCATTCTAAAGGTAACCATTTTACCTGATTTCTAAAAACCCTGAATACTGTTAAGTCACATACCCTTTTCATTTGCCCTCCTTCCTACTCCTTTCACCTCCTTCCAGTCCTTCTTTTCACATTTCTGTTTTTATTTTCTTTATTTGGTGTATCACCAATCATCTCAGCTAGACCATGAACTCATTATTCCCTAACCTTAGCCTCTTGACTGCTGGGATTCTAGACTTACACACAGCTTCAACTATTTCCTTGCTGACTATATTTAATGAGAGCTAAAGAACAAAAATACAGAAAAAGAATCAAACTAGTGATTTATGTTCTCAAGGAAGCCCTTGAACAATGTTTAAACACTCAACTCCAAAGAGGCTGTAAATAGGTTTTGTTAATTTCTGAGCTTGAATAACATTAATTTTTACAAGGCAAAAATAACTTTTATTAATACTAGCCACTTTTGCAAGAGTTGTCTTTAATAAGAGTCATTACAAAGAGGTCTAATGAAAATAAACACCTGCAAATTTGGCACAAGGAAATTAAGCGAAGTTCTTTGTAAAGGTAATGTTTTGTTAGTAAATAATTTTAAACTAGGAAAATACAAGTTACAAAATAAATATGCACACTATCTATTTCTCTCTTCTTCTCCCCCTCTCTCTTTCTCTTCACACTAAATTTCTGGAACAAAATAGATTCCTTGTCAAATGAATACAATAAGGACTTAGGTTCTCAGCCTGGCAAACTCTCAGAATATACTGATTGTACTAAAACTCAGTTCTTTCCATTCAACATCCCGGGCTTCCTATCTCATCTGTCTTCCTGGAAAATCCTCTGTTGTAGTTTACCCTACCTTAGTGCAAAGATCATATAGTTCATTTAAGAATTATTCTTGTTATCCCATTTTCAGAATTAATAATAATATAATTTGAATTAATTACTAATATAATTTAGAATGAATAATAAAATATATTACTTGTGTGATGATGGCACACACTCATATATTACAATTCTCATATTTATGAAACATATAAACTATTTTAGTCTTTCCCTAACTGTTAAAGACTTCCTATCCAATATTAGGATTATAATGATTTAGAACTTTCTCTTTTTTTCATCTTCTATGCATCATTCAATCTCTCGGCCTCTTCAATTTGTTCTTTAGCACGAATTTTGATGAAATTATTATGTACTATAAAATGAAACAGAATCTTTAAGGATTATGAACCCAAAGTAAGTAACAACTCTTTTTCCCATTCTAAAATAACATAGAATTCCAGAACACTAGAACTAGAATTATGGAAATGAAAAGAAGAAGAAAGAGGAGGAAAAGGAGGAAGAGGATAGAGAATAGAGATAGGTGGTCGGGAAAATTAGGAAGAATGAATACTTTTACAAACTACAATTTATTATAGCAGATAGTTTTTTACAAGTACTAAATATCCATACCAATTTGTTTTAAGCAAGAGTCATACATTTACAAATGGAAGTCATCTGTATTTTCTAGGTGACACACTAATAAAAAACTACTTAGGTGGGCATGAAAAAATCTCCCTCATGAACGTTGATTCAGAAATACTCAATAAAATATTGGCAAACAGACTCCAAGAATGCATCAAAACAATTATCCACCATGGTCAAGTATTTTTCATCCTAGGGATGCAAGGGTGGTTAAACATAAAAAGTCTGTCAATATAATACACAGTATAAACAAACTGAAAGAAAAAAAAACAGATGATCATCTCACTAGACAGAATTTATTTAAGTCAAAATAACTGACTATATTCTCACAAACCAAATCCCACTTCCAAACTGAGCTGATAAACAGGTAATGGACATCTCTCTCTAGGTAAGTGTGGACATGATGATGGAGCTAAGCCCTCCTCTGCAGAAATTACCACCTCTGGTTATTGTGACCATATGGATAGCTTAAATGCATTTTTTGAAGATTGTTACCTATTTTTATTCTCACAATTCTTTCATTAATTAGAGTACTACACATGCATGTATAAATATGTACAATACACACACACACACACACACACACACACACACACACACACACACACACATTTAAGACGGGGCGTACCATTGGTTGGCCTAGAATTCCCTATGCAATGAAGTCACAGAGATCTATCTGCCTCTTCCTCTGAGTACTGCCATTAAAGGCATATGCCTTCATGCCTTGCCTGAAACCAGTGCATTTTTACAAAAACTATTTTAATTCTAAGCCTGTCATAGTTTTTATTTTTACATGCATTCACTTTTCATGTTGAACTCGAAAGATGAACTCATCAACTGTTACTCAGAGAAAACTAATAATCTTTCCATTCAAAGATTCACAGTATCATGGAACATGTTGATCAAATAAGTATACTTCTTTGTTTGCCCAATAATATGAAATGAAATTGACAAGATAAAGAAAACCATAACATATTTTGTTGACAAATAATAAGACTTAAATGCTCCATCCTCATTGGGAGTTGATAGACTTTAAATAAGTGATACCCTCAATGCCTTACCTAACTATGGGAAATCTGAGATGGTTTTCTCTAAAAAAATATTTAGTACTGTAGCAAAAGTATTAACAAACACTAACCTAGAAAGAGGTGCAAGAGCTGAGTGCAAGAAACTGAAGATCAATGGTTCTGCATAATTGCCCCCAATTAGTCTCTAGATGCTCTAGATGCATCTACAACAATAATACAAGTAAAATCCCCAATAATTTTGAAGATCAGTATTTCATGTCTTCAGTCTTTTATCACAACATTGTGGTTGATAGTTAATTAGGAGGCTTTGTGTAATCTGATTAATTAAAAGATGAAACAAATTAAGCCCAGTAAGGAATAAAAATAGTAAAATGAACAGCAAATTATATATTCTTGAACTTCCAACTTATGTTTTAGAATTTTCCATAAATTAAGACTTATTTAACCAAGATACAAAATTATATACAACCACACAGAAGGTAAGCCTGATAGCAAATTAGAAAATATTCCAGGTTTGTAGTGAGGAGATGGACAGATTAAAATAAAAATGGCTGACAGGTTTCTCTTTAACTTTCTCTGGTTTCATGCTAAAATTTATTGCTAGATTTGAAAATATTATTGATCACTTATATCACAAATATATTGCTTTATTAAAGAATGATTTGTTGCTGATTTAAAATGTCAATATTTTTTCAATAATGAATTGAAAAAAGAATTCAAAACTTTGCCAAAAAAACTCAATAATTTCAAAGCTATGGATTATATATGTCTCAGAAACTATGAAACACATTTGGTGTACATAATGAAACCTGAAACAATCTATACAACATATAATGTACAAACCTTAAAATGATATAAACAAATACTAGATAAGTTTTCATGTATCATAGACTAAATTTCTCTAAAATTCCACTAATAATTAAGTAATGTAGTCATCAGTTCCATCTATAAACTCACAAGGAACAGAAATATGTTATTATAAGTATGTTACATTTAAACAATACAAAAATTTAAATAGGTGCCTTTGGATACAAAGACTAGAAAAAAAACTTGTTGAATGCATTATGGAATGTAGCAATTATTTTATATCTAAATGGTCTTTAAGTATTTTGAGTCCAGACACATCTAAAATTTGACTTAAATAAATACTAGTTATAAACATCAGCAAAGGTTGATTTTGAATGGTGAACCTGCCCAACTCATATTTTTTTCAAATTTCTACTTACAATCTAAAGCATCATTCTCCTCCTACTCTCTCCAAAATGTTCAATTTTTAATAAATAAACATCTGGTTTGGGAATGGGCTATGCTACCTGCTGTTCCTCACTCCTCCGGGAAAGGGGAAAAGCAAGCAGTTATTCAATATCATTTTTGTTATCCTAGCAATAGCTGTGGTTTTTAAAGAAATAAAGCAGGAGAAATGAAAAGTGCACTTGAACACTGTGGATGGAATTTGTTATGATATGCACACAGTTATATTAATGTCAATGTATCTTAATGGAAAATTAGACTATGGGAATCTTATATAGAGAAAACAGGATGCAAGACACACACACACACACACACACACACACACACACAAATCCGGATTACAGTAGAAAAAAATACTATTTCCATATGTAAGCCTATGAAAGTTACAATGGCACATTATTGAAAGTGTTAACAATCCCGCATTTAAGAGAGACAGAGAGGTAAAGAAAGATATTAATGTAAAGGGGTGGTCAGAATAAAAACCAGATGAAACCAATATGAAAAGAGGTAGAGTCATTTTCTCTTGCATCTTTGAAAGACTATTTCTAAAATGCTGCCAAAAGAAAGAAAGAAAAAAAAAAAAAGAAATGGAGAAGCAAAACTCCACGAAGCACTAATAGGAACTGGTGAAGTCGCTCTATTGTTTTCTTAAGACTCAGCATATATGTTTTCATTGGTGTTTTTAACAGTGGTTCCACACTTTGCACATCTTTTAACTGGTGTTTCTTCTTTCCTTTATTATCTTTAATATATTCCACTGAGACTTTTCTTTCACTTCAAGAACAGGGAGGCGACCAGCCAACAGCAGCTCCCTCCCAGAAGCCACTATGGTGAAAACCTGCACACTAATCAGAAGTGGGTCAAATGGTCTTCACATGAAAGCATCTAACAAGGTCCCCAAGGAAGCCCTTCTAAGTGGCAGAAGGGAAAAGCAAGATTGCTTTTTTATGGAAGATGGAAGGCAGCCTCTATTGGCTCATCTTAAAGTGCAGATGCTTGCTGCTTTGAAGTTACAATAATCAAAATTGCTTTGGAAACACTAGTATTGTGTTGGAAAGAAATTCCCTCAGAGTTAGGATTCAAAGAAGCAATGAGGGTTTACTATGTGGTTCAAAACTGCAGCATATATAATATATATATATATATATATATATATATATATATATATATATTATATTTTTCCCACAGTTTGTGAAATAAACACTTGTAACTTTCCATTTCTTAAATTCTAACTGTAAATATTTACATTAAGTATAATGTTTTTAAAATCAGTTATTTGGATAGAAATAAACCAACAGGCATTTATCTACGATTCGGTAACCATGTGTAGTAAAAAAGAAACTGCAGATTCAGTTGCAAGTGGTGACCAAAATGTTTCTATTACATTCTGATCAGTTAGGACTTCTCCAGTAAGTGAAGGTATATGGAATGACAATATATGATATTTCATCAGGCTGTAGTCTGATTATAATGAAAAATTATAATAAATTTTCCCAAATATGAAATATTATGAAATACTTGAAATCCTGGCAAATGGGCAGCCATCAACACAGCTGTATGCCTTGGAACATGATACTGAAGTCATGTATAAACCAGTTTACATAAACGACTTCAATAATTCGAGTTATTGTTCATTTCATAGTTACTTTTGGCCATGAAGCAATTTTTTTGATCTTCTATCTTTGAGAAACAATCTGCATAGGCAGGAAAAAACAGTATTTACACTTGTGGCCTATCATCTGGCTATAGAGTTTATTTTGCTTGCCAGTGTTTGGAGGTCTAATATTTGCTTTTCCAAAAATGTCATTTTAAATAATCCTTGTCATCCTGCTTAGCATGGCTTTGACTGTCAGGAGAGAGTGAGAAGACAGACTGACATATCAATCAATGTCTATAGGTCAACCAAATGCAGATTTGCTAATTGATATCATGTCAATGAACAAAGTAAAATTAAAAGGAGATTTCACTTGGAAAATCTGAAAAAAATTCAAATGTGCTATTGGCTTTTGTTTGACATAGAACTATACAAAGTTCTTTTCAACACAGAAAATATGAAAATGAAAAATTAATAACAAGGTACTTTAATTTACATTAAAGTTTGTATTAAAACCTGTTACTTAGGCATACTTAATATCAGAACAAAATAAATAAGATCAAATTTAGTTACAACACAAAGTTGTTTCACCCAAGATTTGCTTTGTGTGTATAACATGAAACAGACCAAAGTTACTGATGCTTCGGCAAATTCAGAAGCAAGAAGACAAAGGGGTAGGCTCCTTTAGGAATAAAAAAAACCCAGAATGATGTTTAAATCCCACAAAATTAATGTTTAGCTCAAGGATTTGCTCTTCATCTCAGAACCCTTCAAGCCCGAGGCGGGATTAGGTCAGACTCATGTTCGAACAACTGGAGGAAATCAATGGATTTCACTTTATTAATAATTAAAAAGCTAATACAGACTGGCAAGTGATTAAAAATTTGCAGAGCACATATTTATTACTACAATGCCACATACCTCTGCAATATATAATTTTTAATTGGGTCATCCTAGAAAGAAAGAGATTACAGTTGAGTCAGAACAATGACAGAAAGACGAGGGGAGCACTCTTGCGTCCCTTGTAGAGTCAGCAAAGTTTGTGCCTGAAGCAGGAGAAGCAAAGCGCATAACTAGTTTGGATCCATGACAGAATGCAGGCAGCGGCTGCAGCCTCTTCTGTCACCCATAACTAAATTAATCCCAATTAGGATCTGTCAAGGGTGACAGCAACCGAGTTGGCACAGGGAAGGACATTAAAGCCCTCCTGACAGAGTCAAATACTTCAGCATTCGGATAACAGTCTATTAAAGATACATGTTGAGCCGCGATGGCACTACCTTGTTTCTGTAATCCCAGGGAACTGCATTATTATGGCCACAACTAGTTTAAATATGATTAAGGTGGTCAAAGAAGAGAGGACTAAGCTTCTAAACTCAAACACCAACGTCAGTGTGACATCAAGGTTCCTTAACCCTTGCTATTTACCTTTTGACAGCTCTGATTTCAGACGCTAGTTCGTTCTGTAGTAGGGAAAACTGTGTTATTCATGGCCTGGCTACAGTTAGTTGTTGCAGTGGGTTTGAAGCAACATAGAAAGGGTTCTTAGAAATATCCAATAGGATCTCAGAATATTCAATATATCTAAGGTACCTGTGAGTCTCACTTTATCAAAAGAAAAAGGGGGTGTTTTAACATCTAAAAATTGTATTATAATGTAAATTATTATGAATGGTATGCTAGAAAAAAATTTTTGTCTTATCCCTCACCCTTTAATTTCTACTAAGACCTCTGTCACTACAAATGAATTAATTTACCATTCTCCTTTATAAGCTTAGACTCTCTGCGTTCAATATAAAGGAAAATTCTGGAAGTAAGACCAATGCTTTATACTGGGACACTGCCTCAGGATTATGGGATTCAGAATGGTGAGGATGTGTATGTTTAGAGATGCCTGGGACACAAAGTGACTTGACATTCCAGAACATCTCAGAAGAGAAGAAAACTATACTCACTTTTCTAGTTATAAGCGGTTCCAAAGAGAGGCAGAGACTGAAGCCATGTTTCTCTCAACTTCTATTCTCCAGGATGAGACAAAAGCTTTTGTAACGCCCCATGCTTCTCACTGTGATAACCCTCCTCAAAGTCAGCTCAGAGGGGTCTACTGATTGTGGACTGCAAAGTTCACAGCATGAGCCTCAGTAAACACTTTCCTTTCAGAAACAGATTTCTCAGATATTTGGTATAGTAATGGGAAACACCATGATATTCTATTATGTTTTTAAAAAACAGTAACATTCTCATGTGCTGTGTATGCTGTATATGTGCGTATATGTAGTTCTGGCAGCTTATACATGTAAGAGTTATAAGTAATTAAGAAATAAGCATATGAACATATGACATAGGTAGTTATTTGGACAAATTATTAACATTTTTATAACACAACTTAAAAAATACACTTCATTTGACTTTCAAGTTTTCCCAATTCCATTAGACAAAGCTAATTTACAAAAGATGTATCTACCTAAAAGAACCTGTTTCTGCATCTGATAGTCTACACACTAAATTGAATAAACTATCATATCATTTGAAAACACTACTAAAACAGACTGATGTACCACTAACAGAAATGCTGCTTTGCTGCTATGGCTCTGTAGCTGAAACTTCTGTGATGCAAACTGTAATCAAACAAATTATATCATGTGCTCAAAAATTCTAAAAATATTAATAGTTTCATGTATTTTGAAAATTAGGAGCCCTCCCCATGTGCACACTTTCTCTTTCCTTTCTTCCCTTCCTTGACAAAGAGGAGGAAATATGTTGGTACACATCTGTTACTGTTTAAGTTAGTCTTGAAGACACTATAAAATGGAATTATTCAGATTATGAAAACAAACACTGAAGTTAGATTTGAATCATTTCAGTCAGGTTATCCACAAGCTAACAAAGTTATTTAACTTTTATAAAGTCTTAATTATATAATTTCCAAAATGGAGATAATATTAATACATATTTCTGAGTTATCCTATAAAGGTAGCAAAATAAACTACAAGTACAATGTTTTTCACAAATTACAGTCTTTGTCACTAAAACATGCTTACTGAACCTTGCCTATTGATGGAGTCAAAAGTTAGTATTGTCATCACAGTTTCGCTTTACAGGAAAAAGTCTTCTTCATTAGACTTGACATTTAGATTTAGGACTCAAAGTGAAATTATAGGAGTCAATGGATGGGACCTCATCACTTGAGTCCTTGGTTGGCTCTGTACTCATTTAAATGAGGGTTTTCTAAGTTGTTTAACTCTCCAACAAAATGTTAAGGCTAAGAGGAGACTATCAAGGCCTTTCCTAGGGTAAGCTAGAACTAGATTTACCTAACCACATCTGGGCAATTCCATCTGACCACCCTACAGATGAAAGTCATGGACAACAGTGTTGAACATAGGCATGAACACTATCTGTGGGAGGTCTTGAAGCACACCTAGTAGACTTCAGGGCACCTCATAAATTCTGAGCTTCATCTAAAAAACTATTTATCTCTGTATGCTCCTTCTATAATCTTGTACTGTCATTAAAAGTCACATGTCAAACATTACAATGAAATAGTGAAAATATTCTTAATTGTAACAATAATGGATCCATTTAAACAACAAAACAATTCTAATAGAAGTGATCAAGATTCTTAGATAAATATTAAAACAAACAAACAAAAACAATAAAACAAACTTCATCCTTGAAAATACAAAGCTAGGATACTAACATGGTAGGTTTTCTACTTTCCATAGAATAAATTACCTCCAAGAAAGAGACCAAGTTTGAAATTGTGAAAAAGGGAAGGAGGGAAGGAAGGAAGGAAAAAATGAAGGAAGGAAGGATGGAAGCAAGACCATAAGTAAGGAAGGAGAAAGAAGAAGGCTTAGACTTGTAAATTTTTGTTTATAAATGAAATCTATAGTCATTTCCTCAGGTCAGTATTTCTAATCTCTACTATTCAAATAGTATATAGTGATTCTGCAATATGCAAAATGTGATATAGATGTTTTCAGTGGGGTATGTTTGCTGATTTTTAAAATGATGATATTTATTGTATATACTTTTGTTTCTAGCAAAGTATTTAGACCTACAAGTCATAGCATATGACTCAAAGAAGCTTATAACCTTCTATGTATTGGGGACCAAAAGACAATCAGTAAGTTGTTTCTGTAAGTTGAAGAGTACAATGCATTCATTCATTTTCTTGTTCAAATAAAAGACCACCTAAGAGATAGGTCTAAGAAACCCTTCTAGTATTGGTCTTTATTTTCTTAAGAACATCTCTGAATAAAAGTGGTCGAAGTGAAGCCCCATGGATTGCAACATGAGACTAGAGACCACTGATGTGGCAAGATACTAGGTTAACAACTTTAGTGCAGTCCAATGTACTGTCAGCAAGACCAACGTTTAGCTGAGTATGTAGGAGATACTCAATTAAAACCTCATATTGCCTTACTAAGCAACCTATTAAACTGTGTCAAGGAAACCAACATTTTGCTGACTAAATATTTAAAGAGTATATATTAAAAGTAAGAACATTATTCCACACTTAATTCTAGTTTTCTAGTTTTGCTATACTTGATTACAATTTCCCATAGCTAAGAAGTAAATAAAACATTACAGAAACAAATAATTTGTGTTTAAAGTGATATATATATATATATATATATATATATATATATATATATATATATATATATATTGCAGTGCTTTATTTGAATTAGCCAATTTTATTCTATTTTTTTATTCTATTTGCTAAAAGCTGGGAGTGGGAAATTGCTTTCCCCACTGGACACCAATTGGCTGCCCAGTGTCCCGTGGTAAGTTCTGAAAACATCCATACAGGTAGCATGATATAGACTCAACAGGTAATATTTAGTAATATATATGTATATACAAATATATAATGTATGCAATAACAGTTGATTAATTAAGAAGCCATGGATTCAAAAGACAGTGGGGAGGGATATATAGCATAGTTTGGAGGGAGGAAAGGAAAGGGAGAAATGTAACTCAATTACAATCTCAAAAATAAACATCAAAAAAGCCTTATTTCATGTATTTTAGTGGGTATGTTTACTGAGCATGTCCCTAAAATATTCAACTCCCTTCAGAGATTTTGAATTTTCTGCAAAGCATCCAGAACAGACTTTTCTTGAGAAGTCCCCACATGTTACTGGGGGAGAGGACTAACTTAAAAATTCACTCTCCTAGACTCCTCACATTTCTCTCTAGAAAGATAAAACTTTATGTCCAATTTTTATTCAGTGTTCAATAACATTAACTGTCACCCTTCATCACAACAGAAAATCTTTATGATGAATTTCTTCCAATTCTAAAACAAAAATCCAAAGGAACATCCAAATTAACACTAAAGGAAAGGCATGTGAGTGAAAAGCAATTGCTTCCACATGCAGATATATGCAGGGTTGCTGAGATTGTTTACGATATGTTGACAAGTGCTCTTGCTTACAGTCATTTTTCTTCTCCTGAGCCCAAGTCCTTACAAACACCTAAACTTGTGATTATCTAAGCATGGGTAGTGTGTGTACTATAATATATGCCTCAAGGGAATGTGAATGTCAGGAGATGGAAAAATAGCCATAGTGTGAAATCATCAAAGGGATACTGAAAGTTTAGAAGCTGTAAGATTTAAAAGGCCCTTCATGCAGAGTTCTTCTGTTAAAAAATGCTCCTGCATTGCATCTCTGAAGATCTAAGCTAGGCTCCGGAGACCCGGAATCTGATAATGGTTTCATGGGCTAACGGGATATCCTGGGTACCTTAGACTTTCTATAGACTCCATGGAAACAGGAAAGGTATAAATATTGTCTTGATGATTATAAATGTGAACATTAGGAAAAAAGCAGGGGGAAGCCTCAGTCTCTTCAAGGGGAAAAGGTAAAGGAACACTTGTGGCCATACCCCCTTTTATCTGATGCTAGGGTGTGGGGCAGGAAGGACATCAAAGATTGGGGATTTTAACTGGTCACTTGACACTGTACTCGTCAATGGAGAAAATTAAAGGAACGCACAGCTACAAGTTTTCACCACTGAAATTGTCCCCGGAAAACTCCTGTGATAGAAATGAGACAAAGGAAAGAGGGAGGGAAAAAGAAAAGAAGGGAGAGGAGAAGGAGGGGAGGAAGGGAAGTGGGCGGGAGGGGAGTGAGGGAACTTGGAGAAAACACTACCAATGCTGTTTTCTTGTGAATTCTAAAGTGATCCACCAGCTACCCCTTTTTATCATTAACTTTTGACTTTCATTTTAGATTTATTCTTACTCACCTAGTTTGAAACAATGCTTGGATATGATGATTCACTTTGGTTATCTTTTTAATCTTTCCAAATGTCTTTCCATCCTCCATATTCCCTGCCACCACCAGCAGAAATAATGAGCCTGCATTCTACAAAGTCAGTACAAGTAGGCCAATGCTGATATTTCCAGCAGGAGACAGAATCAGCAAGATGTTTAACAGCACATTTTGCTAACGTGTTTGATCTCCCAAAGGATATGGATATATATATGAAATTTTTCTTTCAAATGTACATTATCTTTTTGAAATGGAGCTGGCTACAAAAATGAAGAAAATTCAAATAGCTCATTGATGATATTAATTTTGGTAAGTCCCTTGTTCTAGACATAGACTCACTTTTCTACTACAGAGGTATAAAGAGAAACTGTTGAAATAGAGTGTTTGAGAAGTGACTATCCATTAAGTCCTTCCTGAGTGTTTTAGGGCAACCCAAATATCTTTGCTCCTCCTCAGGGGATAAAAAGACAGATGATCTGCCACTATCCAGTGAGCTGAGAGGTAGAGGGTGAAAGCTAACAACTGAATTGACACAGGAATGAGATGCTCTCAGGGGACTCAGAAAGGCCAATGGAGGCCAGAGTTGGCTGTCAGTTAAGAGATTAGTTGAGAGCATTGGTGCTGGGAAAGGGCTGTGAGCTGGAACACCGAGAACCTGCTAAAGCCAAGAGTGGCATCTTCCTATGTGAAGAGAGTGAAGGCTTGGAGATGCAAGCAAATGAGTGCCATAGGTTGTGTAACAGCCACAAAGGTGGTTTTAAGGAGCAATTGTTAACTTGATTTCTGTCATAGTGGGAAGGCATGGCTTGAGAATGCATCATTGAAGGCACGAAAGGTAAACAAATCTTAAATACACATTTTTCAAACATCTATGTAAACTACAACTACAAGTACAAATGGCAACTACCTGCAGTGTCCACCAGGACATGGAAATATGCAAAGTTCAATGAGTCCAATATCGCTTCAGTGAAGGCTTGAGAAATGTCACTTATCTCAATAAAATACAACAAATTTCAAATACTTTATCTGTGAGTGTGTGTGTGTGTGTGTGTGTGTGTGTGTGTGTGTGTGTGTGAGTGTGTGTGTGTGTGTGTGGGTGGGCATGTGTTTTCAACTGTATTTTCATCTCTTTACTTATAACCTACCTACCGTGAGTCTATCATCTATATATCATCTATCTAATAAATAGTCATGTATCAATGTGGATGAGAATTGTGTTCAAATTCTATACTTCTATGTAGCACATTCTTGGATTATTTTTTTAAACATGAGTTTTATCTTTCAGGAGCTACATAAGTTCAGTAGAATAAAGTAGTACCACTGGAGACAAATCTCTCTTGTCTTTTTTTTTTTTTTTTTTTCTCAATTCTGGCTTCTCTGTGTCCTGCTTCGATGGTTTACCTGAATAACTTTTTAAGTTCTCAATTTATTTTTTTTTCTATAGACTTAGAATAATTAAGGAATCTACCTCATAGGTACTCAAATCTCTAGCATGCATGAATTTCTTAAATTAGTAGCTGGTGAAAAGAAAATTCTCACTCAGTACTAATCCATGCAAACCAGGGAGACTTATACCAGCTATGGGGTTTTGTGGTAAGAGATTTGTGATTTTCAAAAATGTTAATTCCCTTCTAACTTAGAATAAAGACTAAGTCTTGCCTATGCTATCACAGAAAACAAGCATAGAATTTACTTTCATATTTCCAACAATCTATTTTTAAGCACTGGATACACCTGGTGCTACCATGTAAAGAATACAACCAATAAATCCTTTTAATGTAGCCATGACCTAAGTTACTGCAGAGAGAAAAACTCCAGGAAGCCACACCAGAGAAAATAATTCTCCCACACCTACAGAATACACTTGATTGTATCTCTCTGATTAGTTCTGAATTTCTTTATTTTTTTGCAACACTAGAGAACTATTACCATTAGTCACTGGTATTAAGTGTTGATATTTTCAAACTAATGGCAAGTAGCAGGGGTAAGATACACAAAGGATTAAACTCCAAAACTCTCGGGCTTTTGTTTGAAATGGATATGACCACCTGAATCAGATATCAGACTCCCATTACAGTAAGTTAATAACCTTCAGTCACTTAAACAACATAGCATGATGGCCAGACAAGACTAACATAGATCATGGCCTGACAGCTTTCATATGGTCTTAGGAACATTACTGACTTGTGTATAAATGTCTGTTGGAATTGTATTCCACTAGTGAAATGTAGCAAACAATACTCAGGTGGTATACGGGGTATAATTGAATACTTATCTATCCATAAAACTGAATGAGGATGCTCTCTGCAGCAAATAGAGATGCATCACCGTAAATTATCAATTGAAATGGTCTCCAAAACTCACCAAAAATATAATCATGCTACTTTAAAAGGAGTAGTTCTAACATACATCTTATATTCGTGACAGTTGTGCTAATTAAGTAAAAAGAGTTACTGAGAATCACTCCTCTACCGTGGGAGAAGCGACTTCACCCACATTGGTTCATTTTCTCTCTCCAGTCTGTACCTCCTTTATTCTCTTTCTTCTTTCTTTCCCTTGCTTTTGCTTTTGTTTGGTTTGTTTTTGTTGTCATGTTGCTTTATTTTTAGACAGAGTCTTGCTATATAGCCCAGGCTGCCTCAGAACCTTAGATCCTCCTGTATCACTCGCCCTGAGTGTTGGCATTAGAGGTTTATACCACCATGCCTGGATTTCCATGACATGTTTAAAATCTACACCCCACATAGGAAAGGAGATAAAATGATAAGTGTCTTTCTGAATCTGGCTTATTTGGTCCATCATGATGTACTTCCTTCTGTAAAATGACCTCACTTTGCCCTCTTTAGAGATGAGTAGATCCTAGTCTGAGTATGTACCACATTTCTTTCCTCCATTCATATACTGTTGGCAGACATTTATTATTCTATCATATATATATAAGCTTAGAAGTAAAAAATAATTGGATTTAGGCTTTAGTTCTTAATAACAATGAGGAAATAGTTTGGGGTGACATTTTTGCCTAAATACAGGAAGATTCATTACAGGAAGAGATGACATTTAAGTTAAAATACTTCAGCCAAGTAGAATGGTATTAACTGAATGACAGAAGTGGCTGTTATGTGAACAGGAGTTGGCAGTAAGATTTGTCTACAGAGATTAAGGTAGACTACTGTTGAGTATCGCTCAGGAAGCTGACTGTCCTGTGGGCAGTGGCACAATGAAAGAGGTGTGAAATGTATAGATTATCTAACTTCAATAAGATGAGAAAATTAAGCTTCTGGCTTTTCCATGTGCATACAGGAGAATCATGGCAGCCAGCCACAGGCAACGGGAACGATTCTGCTGGGAAGTGACCATTCCATGGGCTTCAAGGCCTGAGCGGATGGGCCACTTTAATAAGGCCTTACTGTCTTAACTCTGATGTAAATCATGAGGAAGTTGTCATATGCACATAACTGCTACAAAACAGAAGTTAAATTATGTCTATTGACATTGTTTGCCTAATACAGTAAGATAGATAACACAATCTGCTGTCAGTGGCTGTAAGGAAAAATTCCTAGGAGATCTGTATTTCCCCATCCCAATTCAATAAAATATTAAGGAGTCTTTCCTCAGAGGTGTCAGCTATGGCTGGCCCTTCAGGACTTTGTGACTCCTAATACGAAGTCTGAGTTGATGGAGCACCTCAGTACTGCCACTGCTTTTGTTTGTTTGTTTCCGCTGCTGTTATTGTTTGGCTTAAGACAGGGTCTCACTACACAACAAGGATGGTCTCAATGTGAGAGATCCTCCTACCTCTGCTTCCCAAGTACTGGTATTAGAGGCATGTGCCACTATGACCAGCCCCATATTGCCGGTCATATGTGCTATGAGTGTTGAGGGCATGTAAGCAGTGCAAAGCTGTAGGGAACAGGTATACCTGCTTTTCACTCAATGCTACATTGCAGATAAATGCATGAAAATATCTACATGTAAACGTGTGCACGTCTAGCCAGGCCCTTAAGACGCAGCCTGTAATTTGAGCTTCCAGACAGGCCAAAGTAGGAGGATTGCAAGTTTAGTGCCAGTCTGGATTATAGAGTGAGTTAAAGAACAGACCTGGAGAATTTAGTGAAACTGTCAGAAGAAGGAGGAGGAGGAAGAGGAGGAGAAGAAGGAGGAGGAGGAGGAGACAGAGAAGAAGGAGAAGAAGGAGAAGAAATAGTGAACCCAGGATATAGTTCAGTGAGAGAGCATATGTATGTATGAGACATTTGGTTCAATACCATATATCAAAATAAAATATTAACTGAGCAACAAATAAATACATGTGTTCTCAAATGAAAGAAATAAAAATTTGATCATCCTATAATTTGCATACTACTGTTTCCCTCTTAACAGCTGACGGTTCTTCAGAACAATTACTGTAACTCAAATCCAAAGTATATCAGTGTCTTAGATAACTTTGCAGAAAAAGAAGTGTAAACAGGGATTGGAGAAGAGGTTCAGTGCATGCACTGGAAGACACACATACACCATAAACAGACACCCACACACAATAAGAAAAGGAGTAAATGATAACCAGATATTACTAATCATTGCAAATCAAATTATCACACATATAGAGAGAAACGTAAAGGAACTCAGCCCCAGTTTTGGAAAGCATTAAAGATAATTTCTGTTTTGTTAAAAGGCCAATCTAAAAAAACAAAAAAAAAAGAAGAAAGAAAAGAAAAGAAAGAGAAAAATGGATCCTTTCAAAATTCCAACCAAAATTATTTAAATGATAGTTTCTTATTACTAAAGAAAGGAAAAGAAAAGTGACATTAAGGGAATACCCTATTATCTTTGGAAAATGTAAACCAAAGAGATCTTCAACTCAAAGATGAGAGGCTCCAAGAAAATATGTAGTTATACTGTACTCATCCCTGAAAACAAGGTGATTTTTAAAATGTGTTTTCTTAATTGTTTTGAGAACTTCGTGAGAACATTTTTCTTTAGATTTTGTTTTTCACTTATCTCTCTCTCTCTGTATGTGTGTGAGGGGATGAGCACCCCCCAACACACACAACAAATTTGTACATGTGCCCAATAATGCCACAAGAGGGTGGAGGAGTCCTTGGATACCGAGTTGCTGGAGAAAATTAGCATTTTAGCGTGGTGCTGGGTACTGAACTTGGGCCATCTGAAAGAGCAGCAAGCACTCTGGACTGCTGAGACATGTCTCCAGAACCTCTTAAAAGCTGATGACATACTATTCTGCTGACGAAAAATGGAGCTTACTGATAGAAAGACTGCCCAGTATGTTTAAGGCCTAAGTTCAATAAACAGCACCACAAGAAATAACCAAGTAATTGTCCATGAATAAAGAAAATACTCTTTAATACTGAATTCTAAGGATTAAAACAAGAAATTGTTGTGTCAAAGACTGTTGCTCAGTTACTCTTAACTTAGAAAAAGAAGTTTATAGCAAGCACACTCATCATGAAAAACTTCAAAGATACTAGCAGTAATTAATGTGGTAAATAAATAATATATTCAATTTTCAGCAAGGTATATTAGAAAACCATTAGGTCAAACACTTAAAAGTAATCAACCATAGAGAATGAATTGAGTATTAGGGAAAACTGAAAATCTCCACTAAGTCAACCCAGAGCAAAGGAAAGGAGGCAACTGTTCCAGTGAACACGAGACTTTGACCCTGAAAAGCAACAGCGCCTTTGTAGTGGGTAGCTGTTCCAGCTTTGACCTGGAAGTACTATCCCCAGTGAGGCTTTCAGTAACTGCTGTGCCTACCTATGATCTGCCCCTGGGGCAGGGCCAAGACAGCAGCCCTTAAGACCCAAGATCTGGACATGCTGGGCCTCTTGGTTCCTCTTGATCCTGGATGTTGGATGTCAGATCAAGTAGGAGTCCCCTCTCCCGGATCCTGTAAACAACCCTTTCACTGGCTGTAAGTTACCCCAAAATAAACCTCCTTTTTAACTTCGTGGAGTTGCCTTGATAAGTCCCCACATTACACCTTAATCAAAAACAAGTAAGTTGCCTTGATTGTAATCAACTGCATTTTAAGCACAGTGTCCTTCTTAAGCACAATGTATTTCCTAAGTGGGGGGAGAATCAATTTTTTCTCTTCACTAAAACTGTTCAGTCCTTCCAACTCCTTAGTTCATCCTTCATTTAAACCCAGATTTCTAGACTTCTGTATTTCTTAAAACCACAAGAAGTAGAAGACATTAAAAATAAAATAAAGAGTTCTCCAATTCATCCACACATAACCCCTATCATTCCCAGATTCTTTGGTGTAAGGTGGCTGCAGAATCAGTTCTGGGAAAGGGGATGAAGGAAGGACAAGGCAGGTACACAAACCTGTCTCCTGTCTTTGGATAAACGTGCACTGTAGAATTTCTCCTTGTAGAGAACACTGCTGTCAGCCACAACTCTCTTACCCACAAAATCACAATGTGTGTTTTCTTCCATTCCCCTTCACACCAGTAGGCAGCTGCCCCAGAGAGAAGTAACTCACTAAATGTGGTTCTTCAGTTCCCCTTCACACCAGCAGGAAGTTGCCCCAGAAAGAACGAACTCACCATATGTGGTTCTCACTGGGATAACAATATGCTGATATTAACACTTATTTTTAAGAAATTTAATCACTTTATATGCAAGGAAATACTTCCAATGAAAATATGATATTAATTCTGGGGGTCAGGGAGAACTAAGCCTTTTTCTTTTCTTTTATTTTTTATTTATTTATTTATTTATTTATTTTGGTTTTTCAAGACAGGGTTTCTCTGTGTAACTTTGCACCTTTCCTGGAACTCACTTGGTAGCCCAGGCTAGCCTCGAACTCACAGAGATCTGCCTGGCTCTGCTAAGCCTTTTTCTTATAAGTAAAATTAAGTCAAATACTAGCTAGGAACTGGGTAGCTAGGTAGAGTTATACATACATGTAGTTGCACAGAACTCTTTCTGTTCAATAAAGGCTAAAATTAACTCAGAAGCAGTCTCATTTCTATGTGTTTGCTTCATACTACATATATATATATATATATATATATATATATATATATATATATATATATATGGAGAGAGAGAGAGAAAGAGAGAAAGATCTTTAAGATGGGCTAATACACAAGGAAAGATACAATTAAAAATGTCTTGATAACATCTACATTTTTCCTATAATCCATATTACCCTATTTTAAGAAAAGAAATCTAAAATTGAAAGGCTTTGCTTCAATTATAGGTTTGTTATATTAAACTCATATATAAGCCATGATATTATCATAGTTCTGTAGGTTGATCACATACATGCTTTCTCCACTTCCACTAAACACAGAGTTGTAATAGTTCCCACTAAAGTACATATACATTTTGAGCTGACACCTGTCAAAAACACCATTAATAAATAAGAGAGCAGGCATTATTCATGAGAAAAAGAAGCTTAGCTTAAAACGCCTTTAGAAATATGACCTTAATCCCTGCCAATCATAAGACCTTAAGGAGAACGTTCATTTAAACAAATCCAATGATAAGAATTTTTGCCCAAACTACTAGCACCCAGGAAGAGATTTGCACTATGCATTTCCATTTTATGCAGAAAAAAAATCAAGCTTAAATTATATTTATAAAAGAATGATATATTGCTCTTTGTGTGAATAAACAAGTTTTATAAATTCACTAATAATAGTCATAATTTAGGTACAGAGATAAGATCTATCTATTTTCCAAGAGAATACAAATTGTTCTCTTTAATATGAGACTACAATACTTATTTTCTCCTTTCCAAGGACTTTGATAAAAATGAAAGTATAGTTGAAATTTCATATAGAAAACAACATATAGAATATTAATATGCTTGAAAATTTTAAGCTAAGCCCCTAAAGACTTGTAAACAGAATACACACAATAGAAAAACACTTGACACATGAACAGTTAACCCTCTAAGAAATGTTTAAATGAACAGAAATTTGTGACATGACAGAAAATACCAAGCTATTTAAAATGTACAGTTCCTCTATAATCACATTGAGTATTGTTCTTGGGTATAAGAAAAGCTAACTTTCTGTAAATTAAAATATAAGGTTTAAACTCATTAGTTAACTAACAAATTAAGGCCAAATGGATGCATGAGACACAAGGAAGGTTTAGTTTTCTAAGACTTCATGAGAATACAATTCCTGGCAGAGGATGAATGGATGAACAGAATAAATGTCTAGAAGCTGGAGGTAATATTTCAACCACAAGTTTATTACATGGAGTTTTATTGCTATACACGGTACATCCCGCAGACCCAGAGTAAATTACTACTGTCTATTCCTGAGGATTGAGACACTTCATCTGCCCTGATAGCTCTATGGTCAAGTGACTATGTCTTAACCATCTCTTGCTGTCTTTATAACACTGTTAAATTTTCATGCCGAGTTCCTTCTTTATTACATTTCTACAAGGAAAAAAAAAAACCATCAAGGGCTCAACTATCAACCTTACTAAGTCAGAATTATTTCTGAAGTATAAATGTTTCTCAGTAAGATCTAGAAAACAACCATTAAATAGGTGAGAGAGAAGGATCAGAAAGGCTACATGCCAAGGATGTTTAAATACAGAATACTGATCCAGTTATCTCCTTCCTACACCTCCATTTGTACATGAGCAACATTTCACTTTAGTTAATCGCCATTTCAGCAGGATTTAGATTTCTTGCTCTCATTGTTATTCTACAAATTCACAGATGAAGACAATCATACTGGCCTTAGTATTCCTTCAGTTCCAAAATGTAATGTGTACAGTAGTGAGTACTAGGCTTGTGTAGGAAGTAAAAGAAGCAGTCCTTCAAGGCGGGGTTCTGCATCTCTTTAAACTTCCATAACAAAATACTATACACTGGGTGGTTTTAATCAACAGTTGGAATAGAGAGATGGTCCCCTTGACAAAGTGCTTGCCATACAAGCATGAGGTCCTTAGTTTGATCCCCAACACCCATATTAAAAGCTCACATGCTAGTGATTATTTGTAGTCCCAGGGTTGAGAAGGCAGAGACAAGTGAAGCAGGCTTTTTTTTTGTGAAGTACATTTTACATGCATGCATGCCTCTTCAGCATGTGCAGGCCCAATGACCACAGAAGCCAGAAAAGTAGTACATCCAATATTCTAAACATAGAGTTGGAGACAGTTTCGAGCCACCAATGTGGGTGGTGGGAATCAAACCTGGGCCCTCTAGGTGAGCAGCCACTGTTCACAATTCTTGAGCCAACTCTTGAACCCCAGCATTCTGTTTGGTTTATGCTGAAGCATCTGGGCAGTGGCTTGTTACTTGTGACTGACCCTCTTGCTCTCAACACAGTTCCTATTCGTAGAGCACATTATAATTCTGGCATGGACACCTCTACAGAAGTTGGTGTCAACACGGTTAAAATCCCCAAATACTAAGTGATGCTGACTCCAAGAAGAAGCAACTGCACAAGCCCAGGTACCAGGAGGGTGGGATCTGATCAGAAGACTGGCCTGGCAGATTTGAACAACAATCAAAGCTGTTCCTTGGCTTGAGAGCTACCTGTGCTCTAAGTTCTTTCTGATGAATGGGATGTATCCTCATGAATTTGTTTTCTAAATTGCTAACAATCTAATTAAACAGCTTCATACGTTAAAAAATAAAACAAACAACAAAAAAAAACATAGCCTAATATTTAGTGTGCAGTTTCCACCCACACCCCATTCCCTGGAGCACACTATAATAAAAGTATTTTATTTGATTATGAGCAATAATATGGGGTCATCCACAGATAGCACAGAAACACTAGAATAATTCACTTTGATTTTGGTAACTGTCCTTATAAATAGGTTGCTCATAGTCAGAAAATCTAAAATGGTCTCATCCAGTACACCTTCACTGATCATACACAGAGGGAGTGTACAAGAACAATGAGTCCTGAGAACAAGAGGTAGTCTACTCCACCCACGTGGTAGTGATCAGACAGCTACCTAGACAGAGACACATTATAGTCACCAAGAAGATCGACACCCAGTGGATTTGTATAAAGCTCAATGTAAACTGAAAGCATTTTAATGAGGTGCATGTGCAGAAAGGAAACATCAGATTAAACATAATACCCTTATCCAAACTTCAGCTGAGCCCTAATCCCACTTGAAAACATGAAGGTCCTGTCCCATTCATTTAATCTGTATCTGGTTCATCTACAGTCCCTGACCACCTAGTCTAAATTAGTAGGAAAACTGTCTTTCCAATGCCACATTTAAATTACAGTCTCAAAAACACCAAGTCCATATTTTCAATACCCCTGTCTCATGATCACTAAGTTGAAGCTTATTGCCTGACTCTCATGAGCAGCTCAATGGTAGAACTGCTTTTGTGACCACAAATGACTCCTTTGCCAACATCCTTTCCCATGCCCAGGTCGACTCACTTTATGCTTATGACTCCTGCTTTCGGTTTTATCAGCCCTGCAAAGGACAATGCAAGAGCCTACCCTAAGAGAGACCAGAGAAGCCCCTGGCAGCTCTAAATGGCAACTGTGGCCAGCTGCCCAAAGCCCCATCAAACTTCTGCCTGTTGTTTTAAGTCTTACATGTGACCCCTCTGTAAGTTCATGTATCCTGACAAGGACACTCTGCTATACACAAATATCAGAATATCACAAAGCTCAGAGTTCACTTGGTGATGGATAACACAATATGGATAATCATCATGTAAACACACACACACACACACACACACACACACACATAAATGCACATACTATAATATGAATTTGAATATTTAAGATGTGAAGAAATTTATAAAACCTACCCAAACGAAAAGGTTCTGTATCTGTAGCACGAATCTTAAAAGGTCTTATAAATAAAATCAAACCCGGAGCCAGGTATTGGGTTAAAGCTGGAAGATCAGAGAAGCAGAACAAGCCACAGCTTCCTCACCTCGCCAATTCTTCAGCTGATCCTGTTTTCTCAAATTGAATGATTCTGAGTCCTCATCCAAAATGGATCTCAGCTGAACTTCTGCTCAAAAGCCTAAAAGCTTAACCAGGCTCTAGTTCTTATTTTTCATGCCTTATATATCTTTCTGCTTTCTGCCATCACTTCCTGGGATTAAAGACTCTTGTAACCACCCCTAGCTGTTTCAAGTGTGGCTTTGAACTCACAGAGATCTAGATGGATCTCTGCCTCTGGAATACTAGGGTTAAAGGTGTGTGTACCACCATTTTCTGGCCTCTATGTGTAGGGACTGTTCTGTTCTCTGTCCCCAGACAAGTTTATTAGTGTGCACAGTGTTTTGGGGAACACAATATCACCACATGTATCCACTTTGGGAAAAGTTATAGACATTAGCCATTATATCTTTCAGATACCGAATATAAAGAGATGACTATTAGTTTTAAGATTATATTTATTCTTATTTTGTCAGTATGACTGTTTTGTCTGTCTGTATGTCTGTCTGTATGTATGTATTTATGTATGTCTGTATGTATGTATTTATGTCTGTCTGTCTGTCTGTATGTATGTATGTATGTATGTATGCCATGTATGTGCAGCTCCCAAAGAGGCCAGAAGTTTTTTGATTGCCTGGAACTGGAGTTACAGATGGCTGTAGGCTGTCTGAAAGTGCTAAGAACCAAATTTGGATTTTCTGCAAGAGCACAGAGGCTTTTAACCCCTGTGTTGTCTGTTCAGTCCCAGACTCTCACTTTGGGTTTGAGCTCAGATATTTCCTAATTGCTATTCAATATAACCACACATATGTCTCAGTAATATACTAAAATCCAGTACCTCCTAATTCAGGATTTCTTCTTCAAATTCTGTCTCAGAGACTTTTAAAAGTATCAATCTGCCCACTTTTCTAATCAGAAACTTATCCCTTCATCCTTTGTGAACACTTCTCTTTCTCTTTAGAATTGCCATAGGAAGTGATCTGAGATACCGGGCATGGCTTCGGCATAGATGAGACTTCAAAGCCTGCCTCCACAGTGACATACTTCCTCCAACAAAGCCCACTGCCTAATAGTGCCACTCCCAATGAGGTTATAGGAGCCAATTACATTCAAACTACCACAGGTAGCTAGCTAGATATTAGCTGGCATAGAGGCCAGTAAGGATAGAACATTCCTTTCTGGTTTTTTGGTAACACTAGATGGAAGTACCACAATTCTCCCCTTTACACTAGCATGCTTGTGGGGGGAGAGTCAGAAAGTTGCTGAGCCCCATTAGCACAAACCTGCTTCTTCCTGGCTGGAAAATAGAATGTTAGCTCTACCTCTCTGGCCTTGGGTGGAGAGCTGACATTCTACCACACACAAAACACTAGGTATTATATAGTCCCCTCCTTTTTAACAGTTAATCCAACTGGGCCTGTCAATCAACACCCCAGGAAATCTGATTCACCTAAAGACATGCTAAGGAGAGGGGTGGACTAATTATCCCCTAATGAAATGTGAATTTAGCCTTTCACAGAATCCATGTTCCTGATGCTACTGCTTGCAATCATTTATCCAGTGGCATTGTGAAGTCTGTCTACTTTTCTGACTCCTAGCTCAAACAAATGCAACTTTTTCTTTTCTTGAATTTCTCCCTTTCTCTTTTTGATACTGGTCAATCCCTGGGTATTAAACTCCTGATATTCTAGACTCTCTCAAGCTTTCTAAAAGAGAATCCCCATTTTCCTCCCCTTTCACTATGAATCTGCACACTGAGCTCCACTGCAAAAGCAGGAGGTTTTCCTTTATCCTCCTCTCCACCGCCTCCTGACCACTGCTGAGACTGTAAGTTGCCCGCCCTGTTTCTCTCTAGAACAAATAAAATCATCCTTAAGAATTCAGGGTCTGCTCCTAAGTTATTTTATTAATTAGGCTAAGAACTCACAAAGGATCCCAGCTTCAACTTCTGTAGCTCTATTAAGATTAAGTGTTCTTCTAGTAAAATAAAGTCTAGGTTTGATCCCACAACAACCAATATAAAATAACAAAAAATGAAGAAACAAAAGGCCCCACAAATACTCAATACTCCAAACTCATCCAACAATTAAAACATGAGTTGTCATTATCATAGAAAAAATCCCTACACTAAATAAACTTTTTACATTTTGAATATATTTTAATAAAAATATACCTATATTATGTCATATGACATGATAATACATTAAAGGTTTTAGTAGTAATAAAATTGCATTGGATGACAACAATGCTTAGTCATTTATATTCAGCCTACAGGAGGTGCTTTTGTGTTATAGGACTGAGTTATGCAAGAAATCTATGGCCCCCAAATCCTCAGACCCTGACTATTTAGCCCTGCACACATTTGCCAACTATGGACATATACAGATACACATGATCTTAAGCTACAGCAATGTACAGACCACCCAGAAAAGGTCCCATAAACCTCTATGGGCATTAATCCATGTTCTTTTAAGTTTCCAGATTCATCTTTTCAAATGCAAATCTTGTCCCTCTTTGAACTCTTCCTATTATTATTTTTTGTTAATGCACATCACTATGCCCTGTGGGTCCAGCTTTCTGTTGTAAACTTTCTTTAGAGAGGACTTTTAGCCTTTAGCTGGGTCAATTTTCAGTTCTTTTTGCACCCAATGCTCCATCTTTATGCAAATCCTCTACCAGCTCCTTGTCTAACTTTGTCAACATTAGGATTTGGGTTCAATCCAAAGAGTCTTTTCGTTACCAAACTTTAGATTCCTTTTCCTGGACTGATGCCTTCACTTTCTTATAAAATTCAGTGTTAGCTTAAGTCTCTATCCTTGGTGCCTATCCCCCTGAGGATTTTATCAGGGACCCCATTGTCCACCATGCCCCTGGATACTGTCTAATCACTCCAAGCTGTTTTCAGTAAAAACACTGTTGGGTTGGTTTAACTAGAATCCTCTTTGCACCCTACATTTCCTCTGAGCAATTTGCCATCTACTGATCCTGCTTTGCTCCTTGGTTGCAAATTCCTACTTGCCCAGACTGTGCTTAGAGTTGATTCCAACATATCCCCACACTGTCATGATCTTTACCTACAGACTGTCCTGTGTAAAGTCTCCGTCACAAACTTTAAAGTATGCCACTGTGTGTTTTTGTTGTTGGTACTGTTTAATAGTTCAAATCGCAGTCCCTTTAGGCACTTTGAATGGAATCTCCAGCCTTAACACACTGTTGCCCCACCATTGTGTGTAACCTTATACTTTTCTGGTTTTCTAATTACAGGGCACCACGTATTTGTTGAGATTGCTTGATTAATGTTCTTTTTTTAAGTTCAAAATTCCATTAAGGCAAGGATTGTGCTCCTTGTGCTCATCCATTAAGGACGAACATTTTAGGCATTCAGCAAATATTTGTGGAAATAAATGAATGAGTCATTACTAAGATCTTAAACTTACATTTACCCTCCCAAAAGCACTAAAGAGGAATCTTCTAATGAGCTCCTCTGAAAATTGTCTTTTGCTCCCCTTCTTCGTCACCTCGCCACTTACTCCTAATCATTTAGCAGAGGAAAAGCCCCTAGCTAGTTCAAAGGCAAATTGTATTTGTGCAAACTACCATGGCACATGTTTATTATCCTACAGAGAAGCCATCAGTTGGTCTGAAAAACAATGTGGGTGCTGGCCCTGGGTGGTGGAGATCCATTGCTGTGGTCTACAGAGGAAAACAAATGTCTGCAAGTATACAGATGGAGACAACCCCACTCAGCTTCCCTGCCCATTGTGATGCTGCACTCTCTTTTCTTCTTCCAAGTCTTTCTTGTCCCTCAACTCCATGTAATCACAGATTTAAAAGTACGCTCCAATTTCCTAGGATAGTGTGTCTGAATAAACCCGGTGATTCCTACTATTGCTTATCTCTAGTACTGTTACTTTAGTGTTGTGAAGTCCAGAAATTTGATTAGGTAACCATTTGAGAAATTGTTCACATTTACAAAGGTAGTGATTTGGAGTGAAGGCTTGCTGTTTCCTCATAAGTTATTATATTGCACATAACCCCCAACACCACAAAGTTAAGAGGTATGCTCAGTGAGTTCCCTGAAAAAGCAATACCTATATTGTAGATTCTGCACACTGGCTCATAGGTGAGATGTTCAAGATTGTGGAGAGTTGGGATGTTGCAAATTGAGGGTCAAATGTTCTTTGGCTATCTTTAGTCTTGCAATAGACATTTATTTCTTACCTTCATTGCTGATCTATCATTTTATTCATTATCAGCTTTAAAAATAATAAAAAAATAATATATTAAATTAGAGGATCAATAGTGTCCACCACCTAGAGGCCAAGAACATCCTCAGATACCATCTGAAGCCTGTAGTAGAGATTTACCCACTTTCCTGCAGCACACCTACCTGGTATCCACACCAATGTGTGTGAAAATGCACTGATTCATGACTGTTTCGTTCTGTGACTGTGAACGTTTGTGTAATCGCTCAACAATAGAACATGCCATTCAATGCAACCGGGATCTGTCTTTCTGGGCCACAGTAACACAGATTGGATTCAGAATTAATTACCTCTAATTCCTTTTCTCCTAAGTGTTGTGTGCTTATGTCCACAGAGGTACAGCCTTCAAAAAGTGATTAGATCACTTTCAGAGACATGACTAGGAATATTGAAGATAAACCCCTCCCTCTTGGTCCACTCCAGACCTCACCTTCCTTTCCCCTGGAGAAGTCGGACCTGCTTTGTCATTGCTGGATTGGAAATCCCACAGGAAAAGGTGGTGACAGTAGGATTTTTTTTTGAAGCCCCTTGAGGGGGAGCTGTGTCCTGGCTGCTGGGATGGCTCAGCAGGTGAAGGCACTAGCTGTCAAACCTGACAATCTGAGTCTGACTGCTGGGACACAGATGGTGGAAGGAGAGAATCAACTCCTGAAAGCTAGGACTACATGCCTATCCCAGCTTGAGCCTGATGTGCCCCCCCCACTCTCTCTCTCTCTCTCTCTCTCTCTCTCTCTCTCTCTCTCTCTCACACACACACACACACACACACACACACACACACACAGAGTAAGTAAGTAAAGTAATATTATTTTTAAAGATAACTACTTCTTCCTGATTCAAAAGAACAAAGACTACCTCTAGCTGTAGATGGAGACCTGACATTCTAATCTGCTCCAACGATCATAACATTATATACTACTGTCTCCTCCATGAAGAGTTAATCTGTCTGACCTGCCAATCACCTGGCCAGAAAGGCTGATTTACCTGGTGACTTGCTTAGAAAACAGGGCGAATACTTATCCCTTTAGTGAGAAAATACATTGACTCTTCCCAGAAGTCCCTCCCCAATGTACTCACTCACAGATTTTCTATAGTGTAGAACTTTAAAAAAAAAAAATGTTTTATTTTTATTTCTAACTTAAATAAGCTTTTTTTTTTTCTTTTTCCCTCTTTTTAATCCCAGTTCAGATACTAACCAAAAGACTTGGCATGCTTTTCCTGACTGTCTGAGTTTGCTCAGTCTGGAGGCTTCCTTCCCTATCAACCATATGGATGCTTGCCAACCTCCATTGCTGAACACGGCAGGAATCTCAAATCCTAACTTTCAAAGGCATAGCTTTTTCTCTTCCTTTTTTCCATGGTGTTTCTCCTGCTAGCTGCTGAGATCTACAGCTTGCCTCTTCAGTAGTTTCATTTCAAATTTGAATAAAATGATGCTGGGACTTCCTTGCGACTCTATTTCTAAATTCTTTTATTAATGTAACTAAAAACCCAAAGGGAACTCCTACTTCCCTGTAACATCATCATGGCCTACTTCATAAAAGAGGTCCCAGGGAGCTTGTTCTTCCTACCTGTGCCACATGAGGATGTGTGGAAGCCACCACCTCTGTGACAGATAATACTAGGTAGGCACCAAGTCTGCTATTGTGCTGGTACTACCTGTTAAGCTATTTTGATTGTAAATGATTCATTTTTGAGATATTTTGTTATTTTAGCTCAACTGCAATGCAATTGCAGCTTTCATCTACAATTTATATTTATCTCATAACTTTCCACATGTTTACTTCTTTTCATGGAGCTTTTTAACAGCTAAATGGATTTCAGATGAAAGAAAAATACTTTCTAGTACAGGTATATTCTTCGCAAAGAATTATATCCTAATACTAAAGAAAATATCTCTGTCTGAAGGCCAAATTTAAAATTGGCTGCTTTTAATCTGAAGACCTAGCAAAAAGTGATTTCTAATAAAAATACATTAATGTATTTGATGAGGTTAGAGAGGTCTCATTAGTCATTAGCATTAACATTAATAAAGTTATCAAAGAGGATGGCTGACAGAGATGGAAGAATGTCATATTTTAAGCTGTGTGTGCATATGTGTGTGTGCTGGGGGCAGGGTGGTGGTGAGGATATGTCACAGCGTGTTTGTGGAGCACCTTTGTGAGCCAGCTCTCTCCTAGCTTTACAGGGTTTTGAGGATTTAAGTCATGAGCCATGATGCAGTAGGAAAAACTACTGAAGGTGCTTTTCTTTTAATAGATCATGAAGAAGTCATATTCTTAGAAATAAGACACTCATCTGAATTTTAAAAGCCTACAATAATCAACGCACTAGTCTAAAGCTAGGGGGAGAAATAGGGGAGGGCCAGGACAGGAGCACCCCCTGGTGAAATGCCTACAGACTTGTAGATTGAGGGCTTTGATTTCCCCACAAGCTTCAGCTTTTGCATCTCAGTGGACATTCCCAGGAGCAGGGGAGAATGCTTGTGTTCTCCTTCCTTTGCATCTTTTTTTTTTCACCCCCAAGCTCACAGCAGGGGCACAGAATCCCTAAGGAAACTTTTGGCTCTTCCCCAAATTATACAATGTGGTAAGATAAAAGTGCAAGGCATTCATCTGAGAACCAGGGTGGGGCCCAGGCTCAACAATTTGTTTTGAAAAAGGAAGAGGGTGAGGCTACTGAATTGGTCACACAGAGTCACTTTGTTTCTTAGAATATGTGCAGGGATTTCAGTTAAAGCTAATAAAAGATCACAGGTACTAGTGTTTAGTCTCCACTAAAAAAAGAAAGAAAAAGAAAAGAAAAAGGAATCTTCCAGAATCCGCCATGCTGTTGCAAGGCTAATGATAAACTATCACTGATATGAATTCACAACATGCCCAGCAGACCTAGACACTTCCACTTAGTTATTTCCGGTTCAAAATAGCCATTTCCAGGTCAAAACATCTCAGGTGACTAGGACCCTGTGGCTTTGCATGGTTGCATAAAGCACGCACGCACAGCCATATGATCTATACGCATGCATGGAGTAGCCACATGAGTTCCTATACGCATGCACACAGCCCTTTATAAGCCAGCACCATTTTTCACCACCCTCTCTCCTTTCCCTCTTGACCACGTGTGTTTCCTACAGGCCTGTTCACGTCTCTCTTTCTCTCCTATCTTAATAAAAACTCTTCTGTGGATTTGTCATGTGTCATGTTTCTATTGTCTGGATGAGTCGAACTTAGCACAGTCTCTCTCTCTCTCTCTCTCTCTCTCTCTCTCTCTCTCTCTCTCTCTCTGTCTCTCTCTCTGTCTCTCTCTCTGTGTGTGTGTGTGTGTGTGTGTGTGTGTGTGTGTGTGTAGTTGCCTGTGTGGGTGTTCACATGTGTGGGCAGATGGCATCTCCCATTTCTTATTAAGGACAGAGTCATTGTCCTGGGATTTCACAAGCAAGCTTGGTAGTTGACCAGGGTCTGCCTCCCTTAGCACCACTGTTTCTGGGAAAAGGAATGCACCTCGGTGCTGGCCATTTAAGGTGAGTTCTTGGAATTGCTGTAAGGCCGGCAAGCACTTCACTGAATGATGAGGGATGTTTGGTCAGTTTTACAAGTTTTCAGTCACCTCTATGGATTCCCTCTGCACTATCTGCCACTTTCTTTATTCTCTGTATCACACACATAAAATGTTATAATGAAAATTTAACACAAAATCATTTTCCTTTTTAATATTAACTTCTTTCTTTCTTTCTTTTTTTAAGTCTCTTTTCTAGTTTTCTCTTTTGAGGCAAAGTCTGGCCTGGAACTGCATGGACCAGGCTCACCAACTCTCAGAGAACCACATTCTTCTGCCCCACAAGTTCAGGCATTAAATGCCTGTGCCAACAAGTCTGGTTTATTATTAACTTATTTACTTACTATAGAAAATAATGAATTTATTATGACATTTTTCTATATTATTATACACTTCATACATATTGATGTTTATGGTACAAATTTACCCTTGAACTTTTTTTCATGTCCTGTTTCTCCACATCTCTTGCTGGGCCCTTCTTCCTATGGAGAGTCCCTTACTGACTTAATGCCGAATGAGTCTGTTGTGCCTTCGTGTGTGTGTGTGTGTGTGTGTGTGTGTGTGTGTGTAGGGGGTGGTGGTGTGGGCATGTACAAACAGTTTGTTGCTGCTATAATGTTGATATTTATTTATGAATAAAATTAACTGTGCTGGGGCATCTATCATCATATCTTGTTAGAACTCCTGGCAAATCGGTGTGTCTGTAACTGAGCAGCAGCTCAATGCTCTATTCCCTGCATCTGATAATGGAGTGGAGGTCAGGCTGCAAGATTCTCAAAATCATGACCAGAAGCACTCATTTAGGAACTCCAAGGGTTCTATCCCTGGCAGTGTGTGGGCAGTTGAGATTCAGGACTTTAGGAACATGCTGAATAACAATGTAGTTCCCGATTGCTCAGATGAAGAAACTGTTTTCTGAACAGTATATAGGTGCCTTTATACCATCTATTGCAGTGGGCAACAAGACTCATCACTCAGTCATACTGCCAATAGTGGTCTTTACTGGTCTTTGATGTTTAAAGGTTTGCTATACTGCAAAAATTCTGAGTAGATACACAAGGCACATTCTGCTGCCCCTATATCAGCACAGGGCAATTTTCTTTTTGAAAATAGATACTTTCTGCCCCATAGGACAGACACACGTTCATCTGCCTTTCTACCTATTATTTTTATGCTCTATGGTCCTGAAATAATCTTCCTCTTTGAATTTCTCTGGATCACACTCCAACCACTTTGTATAATACTCCCAGCCCCCTAAGCTGATGCAGACATGCATGCCCATTAAGGCTCACATGCCTGCTTGCCCAGGCCGATTTTCCAAGTTTCCTTAGCTTTTGTAGCTCATTGACTGTATCCTGGAGAAGCCAATGAATTCTGTTTGTTTTCTTGTTTCCTTTGCATCATTTTCTAAGAACAGTTGATTCCTATTTAGATATTCCTGAATTGCTTTATATTCAAGAAAGAGGCACATAGTCAGGTAGAGAGATGGTGCTTATTGTTTCACAGAGATAAAGCCATCTTACTTCCATTTAAATTTGTAGCCAGGAAGGAAAGCAAAACAAAAAAAGCATGTTTTTGTTAGTTTGTTTTGTTGCTTTAAAAGAGGAATATAAAACATAGTAAGCTTAGGCTTCAGATTTTCTTATAATGATTTTGCTTCTTGTGCAGCTAACACAACAGTTTACCTTTTTAAAAATAGGGCATTTGTACACTAACATGTTTTACTTGAATACTATGAAAGTTACAACAAGGATTTCAGAAAAGAGAATGTTATTTTATATGGTAATTGTTTCTATATCAAAGTGATATTTTAAAATCTATCTTTCAAAGACATTATGATCCAAATATCAAATCTGAACACATAAAATAAGTAACAATCACATAGTCCATGGACTATTTAGAAATTAATGAGATACATGGACATGTGTAGATATATGTGCATAGTTATTTATATATTTAACATAATTTTAACTTAAAAATATTCAATATTTATCAAATATAATAATGAACTCTAAAATCCATAATGACAGAATCATATTGTTTCTTTGATAGTCTGGCTCAAACTGTGTCCCAAAGAGAGTTACACAAATGTAGTGGATAGCCATCCCAGCATTGGCCTGGAAGTTCCAACCCCCATTGAGGCTTCGGTAATGGTCACGCCCACAAGGTGGGGTGGAGGAAGAGGAAGACCCAAGATAGAGAGGCAGGGGCACGCTCTCTTGGTTCGGGGACGCTGGGCGAAGGAGGTGGACTGAGCAGAGTTCTCCAGAGAACACCGCTAGACTGCACCATACCTTTGCTAGACCCTACAACCTATCCCTTCATTTGTAAGTTACCCCACAAAATAAACCTCCCTTTTAACTACATGGAGTGGCCTTAATAATCTCACCACCAATACACAAAGTCTTCGCCTTGGTAGTTCAGATTGTGATTTATCTGAAAGGTTACTCTAGGTACGAAAATGACATACTCAAGTGAAGAGAGCATTATATAAAGTTCAGTGTCATTATAGAAGTAGAACTTAATACATAAGGAAAGATCATAGTGGAACACGTTGATGTTAAGAGCCAGACTCCAAGGAATTCTGGGATTGACAGTGGCTTATCCCAAGCAAGGTGAGACTAGAAAGCAATTTACCCAGTATCAGAAGAGTATGCCTCTGCTGTGACCCTGACTTCAGGATTCAATGCTTCCACTGGGGATAGAGCTTCTGTAACCTAATGACCTTATAAAGAGCCCTCCTCTCATGACCTAACGATCTTAGAAAGGCCCCCCCTCTCCTTCCAATCCTCTTCTTCTTTTTTATAATTACATGTGTGTTGTGGTATGTACATGTGAGTATGGATGTCTCAGAAGTCCAGAGATGTTGGGTCCCCTAGATCTGGAGTTACAAGTAATTCTGTGCTCCCCAACACAGGTGCTGGGAAGTCGGGTCCTCTGCTAGAGCAGCATATGCCCTTAAACTCGGGGCCACCCCTCTACCCAAAGGCTCACTTATTAATGTACCTACAATGACAAATTTCTAATGGCATGGTCAATGAAGAGAAGATTCAGTTGGTGAATTGATTGCTCTGGCAACATAAGGTTCTCAGTTCACATTCCTAGCACTCAGGTACAAGGCAGGCGTGGCAGTACTTGCCTGTGAACCCAGCACTGGGCAGGTGAAGATGGGAGCATGCTGGAGGTTTGCTGGTCAGTCTAGTCTAGTCAATTGCTGAGATCCAGGATCAGTGAGATAGCTCAGTCTAAATAGGGGATAAGTGATCAAGTATGTTGACTTACATGTAACATGAGTCTTAGAAGGTCTTATTAATAAAAATAAACCCAGAGTCAGGTACTGGGTTGAATGCTGAAAGATCAGAGAAGCGGAACAAGCCACATCCAATTTCACCTCACCAATTCCTCAATGATCTTGTTTCCTCAAACTGGAAGCCTCTGTGTCCTCATCTGAGTGGATCTTAGCTGAACTGCTGCTAAAAGCCTAAAAGCTTAACAAGCCTATTCCTGGTCCTCATGAATCTTACATACCTTTCTGCTTCCTGCCATTATTTTCTGGGATTAAAGGTATGTGTCAACCCTGCCTGGCTCTTTTTCCAGTGTGGCTTTGAACTCACAGAGATCCAGATGGATCTCTGCCTCCCAAGTGATAGGATTAAAGGTGTGTATGCCACCATTTTTTAGCCTCTATATTTGTCTAGTGGTTCTTCTGTTCTCTGACCCCAGATAAGTTTATTAGGGCACACAATATATTGGGGGACACAATATCACCATACCTACATACACACAAGCACACACATGCACATTCACCTATACATGCATATGTAAATGAACACACACACACACACACACACACACACACACACACACACATTCTACCTTACTTTTTGAGTGGGCAAGCATTCAAAGCATAACAGATAAACAGATAGATGCCTGAACAAACTATATCTATTGTTCTAAGACTATGAGCATACACACAGCAACAATGGCAGAAACATCATTTTACATTTTAAAAGTAGCCATTTTATAAAGCAGATATATGAAAAAAATGTGGAAGGCTTTCTTTAAAATCATACCTGATGAGGTACTAGGTGGACTACTCCCAGGTATTTTTAGCTAGAGGCATTTGAGAAAATCATTATGGACCACTGTCCTTCAGACCCTTTACTCAGCCCTTCTCCCCTAATGGAGCTCATAGACCTGGGATGGCAAATCTCTGACTTTCTCTGTGTCAGCACATCATAAGACATCCACGGAGTAGGTGTCCCTCGACACACACACTGGAAAGAAAACCTTTTTTGTTTGTTTGTTTGCTTTTTGGTCTCCAAGGAGCAGAAGCATAGGAAAAGAATCTGAGCAAGCAGCTTTTGGTCCTGTCCCTCACTAGATCATCTTTGCATTACTACCTCCGCATGGCTGACCCTTCATCATTCCTAATCACAAAGACGCCCAGGTCTCTGTGTGGGGAGGGTTTATTTTTACAAGTCCCCACACTAAGTTGGTATGATTTTAATCTCATTCCCATTTGTCTATATGTGCTTGACTTGTAAAGCAGCACTATGTGGAGGCAAGCATTTCTTTCTGCTCCATACTCATTCCAAACTCATCATCACCCGTGGGTATGAATTGCTATTCATTCTTTTGTTGTTGTTGTTGTTGTTTGGTACTCAGACGAATGGATTCACATTACTTCTCCCTCTTGTCTGCATCTCCCTATCCTTCCATCCTTCCTCCTTTCCTCCATGTCTCACTGTTTTCTTCCTTTTCTATGTATCTTAACTTCTCATTTGTTTTGTTCATTTTCTCTATTGTTCTCTCTCATCCATACATAGCTGCAAACTTCTTTGGTTGAATTAACCATCAGTAGAATCCTGCTGAGCAAACTGCTTTGCAATTTTGTCATTTAGCATAGAACTTTACGTGATCTAGGCTCATTCACTTTTAATGAGATCTAGCTCATTCTTTGTTACAGATCTAGCTCATTATTTTTAATGGCTGCATAATATTTGATCGTGCCAATGAAGTAAAATTTACATATTTATTTCCCCATTGATGCAAAACAATCCATGCCTACATACATAAGTATTCCTTACTATAGAATGGATTCCCAGATGTAGAATTGCTGAATGAAATACCAATTTCAATGAGCATCTTTTTATATGGATATTGAACATTTGTATTTCTTCAGCAAAATTGTGTCTTTTGCTTTGCCTATTTTTTCTTTCAGGCTGATTGTCACAGAAATTCATATCTAATCATGTGTCTGTATCCATATTTAATTATATATGCTACAAATGTCTCACCCTTGCTAGAATGAGTTATACAATTTTGAGTCTGGTGACACTCTACTTTTACATTTTTTTTTTTTTTGGCAAATTCTTAAGATTTACTATGCTCCAATTTTCTTATGTTATCCTTCCTTCTAAACTTATATTAAAGATTCCTAGAACTCATTTAACATTTTCATTGTTTTTGATATTTAGCTCTTCAACTTATTTGAAATAATCTTTTTGTAAGTGGATACAAAACATTAACATTCATATCTAAGCTCTCTCTTCTGCTCGGTTTCACACTGTTTCTTCTATCAACCACACTCACACTACTACTGTTCCGTGTGAATCACCAGCAACCCTGTAGGCATCTGTATGCTGTACTCATGTCTACCCAAACATGATACAATTCTCATCACAAAAATAAGCAGATTGTTCCACCTAAAACCTTTTGTGGTGGGTATTGTGTTCCCTGAAATATTGTGTGTTCCCCGAAATAAACATATCTGGGGTCAGAGAACAGACAGCCACTAGAACAGAGCCAGAAATGGTGACTAGAAAATGGGAAGAGTAAGCCACAGTTGGGCAGTGGTGGTACACACCTTTAATCCCAGCACTTGGGAGACAGAGCTAGCCAGATCTCTGAGTTCAAGGCCACTTTAGAAACAGCTAAGCATGGTGACCCATGCCTTTAATCCCAGGGAGTGGGGGCAGAAAGAAAAAGGTATATAAGGTGTGAGGACCAGGAACTAAAGAGGAAAAAGCATGTAGTTAGTTTAAGCTTTGGAGCAACACAGTTCAGCTGAGATTCATGTGGAGGAGGACTCAGAAGCTTCCAGCCTGAGGAAACAAGATCACCTGAGGAACTAGCAAGGTGAGATAGCTGTGGCTTGTTCTGCTTCTCTGATCTTCCAGCATTCACCCCAATAACTGGCCTCGGGTTGAGTTTTATTAATAAGACTCTTTAAGATTCATGTTACAACCTTTGACTTACACACATAGCATAAATAAATAGCAAAAATAATTTTGCTCAGCAATAGAGGTTTAAATCAAAGGTGGCAAGGTTTCCTAGTGTCTACTCTTATTTATGTTTTAGAATAGGCAACAGCACATGGACAGAGAACCCAGTCACAGCTGCAGGAAACAGAAGTACAGGGGACAGATGTAGTAGGATGAGTTGGGGGACCTTCACGGAGTGACTGAAATGTCTGATGTGTGAGTGTAGACATAATTCTAGCACGCCATGTGCTTGTCAGACTCAGGAAACATTCATTAAGAAGGAATTTTATTCTTTACTATTTTTTCTAAATCTTACTTAAAGAGCCTGGTAGCCTACTTATTGTAGCTTTTGTGGGGGGGATGCAAAATGTTATTGTTATTTAGAAAGTGCTTATGCATACCCTTTTCTTTTACCTCATTCTGAGATGGTCATGCTTGGATGATTGCCCTCTCAGAACTGTGCTGAGCCTGAATCCTTTCCTGCAGTGCTCTCTGTTCTTTGGTAAGACACATTACAATGAACTTCTTCTGCAAAGTACCCATGCTAGTAGTATTATGATGAGTGTCTGAATTCATTCAACAGAGTTTTTCATCTCTGGGGACTTCATGGCTCTACCAGGCCATTTTAATGACAATCTTCAACATTACTTAAGGCCAGACCTTTATCTTGCAAGAGGTAAACTAATTTTAATAGTTAAGTTTCTTTGCATTTTCATTCTCTGCCTTTTCCTAAAGACTTTCCATATAACAAATCAAACAAAATTAAGTCAATAGATTCAACGCAAGATAGTGAATTAGTTAGTATACAAAAGATCTGAAGAACTATGAAGTGATGAAAGAGATAACAACCAGAGCCTGTAACACTCCAACCTAGGAATGATGTCTTCAGTTCTTAGTATATGCTAATCCAGGTAGTCATGGAAAAACAGGCCATTCTATCCTTGTGTATGTCCACAGGACCAACAAGCACTTGTTCTGGAAACAAAAGACTATTCCTGGCATTGCCCCATGAGAAATCTTTCTCCTGGGAGTTTCCCCACAGGGCCATGCAGACAACAACATCCTCCACAAAATTCTAACAGTAAATAAAGTAATGAGTTTCTTTGGGCTGTTTCTTCTAATGATTCTCAATGTGACCCAAGGGTGTGCTTCTCAAGGAGAGTTCTGTAAAAACAACTCAGGGCAAGCAGTTACATGTGAAGTGGTGGTAGGAACAGGCAGTAATTAATGGTATTCATTTACACATTTAGAGTTTAATCCATGAAGAGATTTTATAATACCTAGAGAAATATGCCCTATCTTCTGATTAAAATTAATCATACTTGATTCTTTTAAAGACACTCTGAATAAGAGATATTTTAAAGGAACACCATAGAATTCAACATCAAACACTATCTATTCATATTTTTGTTTCAGAGATATTATTTATTCAGATAAAATAAATGTGCATGAAAAATAAATACACTATTATGCTGGCCATATTTCCACCACTAAAACATAAAGCTGGATAACCAACTTATAGAGAGTAAAAGTTTGCTTACACATACAATCTGGGAAGTTATAGACCAAATTTGGTTGTCACATTGTTCTTAGGTCTATGGTAAAGAAGTACATCAGGGTGACAACTTATATTAGAAAAAACTTATCACCTTGCGGCTGGATAAAATAAAAGAAATGAAAGTCTGGGATTCCTAACCCTCTTTGAAGGCTTGCCTCAGTGGTAGAAAGATCCCCTATGGGACACTCTGTCTTATTTTTCCACCAGCTCCCCAAAGCACCAAGCCAGGGACTAAGCCTCTGACAAGTAGGTCTTTAAGGTACACCTTCAGTTTTAGTCAAATTAGTGATGCTGTCTGGTCTTCATCTTCAGAACCATTATCTCCTTAGTTCATACCTTCTCTGGAATGTGATTCTGCCATCTTTTTACAGGTAGTGAGCACTTTAATATCATTAGCATAGATGTCTGTGTACAGATTCTACAGAACTGTGTCATCTGGGTTAATTGATGGCAAAAGGACATCTTAGAGAAGGGACTGAAAATGTTAAGTGTGATCTAAGCCCAGAGGTCATAAAAGTGATTTTTTTTTTTCCTAGCAGCAACAAAATTGAATATTGACAATACCCTGTGAAAAGCCTGGGCCAGTTACAATTGGTTCCTTCATTGGAGTATTTAAACAATCTCTTCCAAAAAGAAGTCTACTATGAGAGTTAATGAAACAAAAGCAATGATCCAGATTAATAGGTCTCTTGAGATAAATAGAAGTTACTTGGATTTTGTGAGGAACAATCTGCAAAATAGATTTAAGCAAGAAAATTCATCCTAGGCATTTTACTGATCTAGCTGTACAGCCGCCACCATGGCATAGAAAGAACATTTCCCACACAGACTACTTCAACAGAAAGACTCATGCCTGATGGAGACTTGATGGCTGATGGTTCCAATGCAACTAAAGATAAACTCTCAAATAAGTGGAATAAAGGCAAAAATCAATGATAGCAGAAGTAAGTTTTTAGCATTTCTGGTATCACTCAGCCTTTACCACACTTTCTTCCCCATAAAAATATCATGAGGACTGAGAAGATGATTCAGTGGATAGAGCATACACCTCACAAGGATGATCACTAGAGTTATGTTACCAGCAGACATGTAAATACCTCAGCACTCAGATGTATGGGCTCCATAGGAAGCTGAGTAGCTAATGTACAAGCTCTGGATTCAAGTCAGAGACCCTTTATCAATGTATAAGGTAGAGAGTGTTTGAGGAAGATGATTAACATTAACACAAACATGCATGAAAAAGGAAAGAATAACATAACATAATATAACATAACATAAACTATTTTTTTCATAGCTCATCCAAAGTGCAAAGAAAAAAATTTAATGGCCTTGTAGACAGTACTATCAGAATGTACTACCACTAGAATGTTACTATTTTCAGTGGTACCATTTTCTTATCATTGATGGATCTAATTTTGGTGGCATTGTTATACACAGGCACATGATGACAGCCATCTAACTTCAGAATATCTATAAAGAGCATGAAAGATTTTTGCAGCCCTTGCTCATAAAAAAAAGTCTGCTCTGGCTGTGTATTGGGTGGGGTTTGTCCCAGCAGGTTTATGTGCTGGAAAATATGAACCCCTTAAAGGTGGATCTTTTAAGAGTAAGTACTGTTGAAGATAATTAGGCAATGGAATATCAGTCTAGGAACAGATTAATGTCTGTCTTGCCAGATGGGTTAAATACACACATACACACACACACACACACACACACACACACACACACACACATATGTGTGTGTCCAATATATTATATTATAAATATATATGTATATATGTAAAATATTAACATTAAATATATAAAAGCATATATTAAAATTAGATATTAAATATATTAATTTTAAAATTAAATATATATGTGAATGTGTGTGCCTTTCTGTGTGTTAGCCATAGGCATGTTTGACCCATTTCCTCTATTCGTTCAGCTCTTCTTTTTCTCAGCCATGGAATGCAGGTCCTTGCTAGATGCTGCTTCTATGCTGATTGTACTTAGGATTCTCATGAGTCAAAGCACTTCTTTACATGGAACCTACCATCAGATACTCTGTTGTAACTCAACAAAACCAATGAAATTTAACCCCACAAAATTTCCCTGTATCTGAACTCTCCCAGAGCCTTCTCCCACCTAGCTTTTCAGGAAGAGATTTATCTTTGGAAGCTTTGGCTCTTTTTCCCTCTGTATTCTATGTAAATGCAGTGAAGTGTGGAATATGCTCACACCTAGTTTACTAACTTGGGAAAGTTCATGCAGAAAGTGACAGTTGAGTAGCTTTACAAAATATTCAGGATATAATAATCAAAAATACTGGAATACAACTCATAGTGAAGTCAGTATTTCTGCTCTTCTACTGTATGCTTTAGAGAGGTCAAGCCATAATCAGAAATGTGTTCATTTTCAATTAAATTGGCTAATATCAATAACAAATGACTCATGTCAGATTGTTAGAGTATACACTGTCTGGAGCTGCAATGAAATCACCTGTCAACCATAAGAGTTTTGTTTATCATGGAATCAGAAAAAAATGATTTAGTGAGATGAAATGCATCTATTGTTTATTGGCAAAGGCTGTGCAGGAGTAATATATTAATGGACAAAAGTTCTTGAGTTCTTGTATGTCACTGACCACTGGAAACATCTGTCCAGCTTTGGTTTGGTTTGACGTGCCTCTCAGTCTCTCTTTTCTTATTAACATTTTCTTTCTTTGGAAATCTTCAGCTATTTAATCAGTAATGGTCCCTTTGGTTTAAAAGTGATTCTAGTTCTTTCCAGTGACTGATTCATTATCTGTCGATTTCATAGTAGAATTCTCAGAAGGCATCTTACTTCTTTATCTACAGGTTCTTGGGGGACTCGGCACTGAAGCTCCCAAGAACAGACAACATTATATTTTTAGCACCTATTGTAGTGGGATAAAAACCAGGTTAGGAATCAAGAGAGTTGAGTGTGGGTTTAATATCTGACACTTAACTAGTTTTGCGACCTTGGGTGAGACCTCTAATTGTGTTCATTTGAAAATAAAGAAAATATCACCTGTGCTATCCCAGCCAAAGAGTTACATTTATCTCAGAGTTATACTATGTATCAATGCTCTTCCTTGTGTTCCTCCTACATTTCCTTATCATTAAATACTTACTACTGTATTACAGAGTCTGGAACTGGTATGGGGCGGGGGAATGCCAGTGAAAGTTATCTCCCCACACAGACTGTAGAATCTAGGTGAGAAGAAAGATAAAATGGGAGAGGCCAAGAATGGGAAACAGAACACATTAGGGTGGAGACAGAGGGATTGCAGTTTAAACTGGTGTGAACAGGAGAAAGTGTCCCTGATAAAAATCTTTGAGAAGAAAAAAGTTGAAAGAAATCAAGTTACTTTAGGCTGTCTCTAGGCTTCTTAACTGCATATCTAACATCTTGGTGATCATTAGTAAAATCCTTTGGAATGTAAAGACAGACACATAGCTCCCACCAACCTATAATAAAGACTAACAATTTTTCAACAGATAACATGCAGGCCTAAAATAGAGGTTTCTCAACTTTGATTTAACCTACATAATGCTTCCATGTAAATATTTAAAACATGGCTTGATTTATCACGTTGCTCTGTTATTACAAAAACCTTCATTGAACTATTAAAACACGGCAGTCTAAAATTTGCTATAGCCTAATTCTGTGTTCCTAAGCTGTCAGCATTCATTACTGGCTCCAGAGCAAACGCTCTTCTCCCCTCTGAGGCAAGGCAAGAGCTGTACTTTGGCATTGACATTTGGGACATATGAGTAAATAGCAGAGGAGTTGGGGGGAAAAGATGGCACTGTCAACTGTATCAGGGAATAGCCAGGAACAAAGGCAAGGCAGCATCCTGCAAGTCTAGTGAAGACAGTATAAGGAGGGTCAGGGTCCAGTGAACTGTACAAAGGGCAAGTAAGGGAGTATTGAGAAATCATACACAGCATGATGGTAAATTGTTATTGTCCACATTAGTAGATGGAGAAGCAAACATAATATTTAGCAAAGTACATCTCTAATGTACCTTAAGCACTTAATTACATAGCCCCAAAGTATGGCTGAATGCAGTACAGGATGGATGGTTTGGTTTTAGTGAATCATGATATGATGAAGTTGGTAATAAAATTATCACAATATTAACAAAGTACATTAATATACACTGGCCAGAGAAACAACCAACAATTTGTGCAGTTTCAGTGTACCAACTCTCAGCCACTGTTAGAATGGTGTAATTAACATTTAACCCTCATTAACAGGCAAATAATATGGCTAACATCTTAACATAACTAAACAAATTGACTGTTAATTGGATGAAAAGATTATTACTGTAATAAATGGCACAGTATACTGGAAAATAATCACCATCAATTATGCTGGACAGAGTCTTGATAATTTATTCTAGGAATATATTTTCACCTTTTGATATACAAATTTCTTTAACATCATTATTCCATTAAATATAGGTAATTTAAAAACAGATTGGAAGATATCATTATATAAATGTGTACTTTGAGAAACTAAATACAGGCATATTAAGGTTCAAAAACAACCATGTCAGATGCTAATTGAAAGCATTAAATTAATATAATTTTTAAAACATTAACTTAGTGGGTAATATAATGTGACCATTGGTTAAAGTATTATATAAATTATTTTTTCTATAGTAGCCAGTCACCAAAGTGTCAATAAATTAGTTCTACTTCCTGGTATTCATGTGTAATACACTTTCCATATTTGATAAGACTTAACTCTGAGACCAAAATAATAATACAGGACAGAGTGTATGACTGTAGTGGAAAGCCATCCCAGCATTGGCTGGGAAGTTCCAACCCCCATTGAGGCTTCGGTAATGGTCACGCCCACAAGGCAGGGCGGAGGAGGAAATGGAAGTCGCAGGATCAAGAGGAGGTCCGGCGAGCTTGGTGCCGGGACCCTGGACGCTGGAAGTAGACGGAGCAGAGTTCTCCAGAGAACACCGCCGGACTGCACTATACCTTTGCCAGACCCTACAACCTACCCCTTCATTGTAAGTTACCCTACAAAATAAACCTCCCTTTTAACTACGTGGAGTGGCCTAAATAATTTCATCATTAGTATGACTATCTTATTCACACTTTCCTTTATTATTGAAGAACCCTGAGGCAAATTTTGAGGATGTACAAGCAATTCCATGGACAGACATCTTCAATAGGGATGAATGAGAACATGCAAGAAGCATTAATTTCCATGAAAATCAATTATTTGGCTATTGATTTCTATGGCTTGGATATGATTTGAAAGTGTCACTGAAAGGCTGAGTTCTGGGAACACAGCATGGTAACATAAAGGTCGAGCTTAAGAAGTTAGAGACTGGTAATATGTTACCAGGGTTTCTGCCAACAAAGGACAAAGGTATTCTCCATGGTAACTTGAGCTAGTGTTCATGGGAGTTTAATAAAGAGGTAAAACATGGTCCAACCACCCCCATATTCTCACTCTCCTGTGATACAATTTTCCCTTCTTTCCATATATTCCTTCTATGGTTATTATGATGTCAACTGCTATGATGCCCTCACAACAGCCCCTCAAAAGCTAGTAATGTGTGCCAAAGTCTACACAACCATGAGTATGCTCAAAGTTTTTCTTTATAAAGTGATAGAGACTCAGGAATTCCATTATAGTAACAGAAAATAGAGTAATCCATATGTGTTCCCCCTAAACAAGTTAGATTATGTTGACTAATTCATAACCTACTTAAACTTTGATACATAAATTTTTTTTTTTTTTTTTTGATGTAGCTTCTAAGCTTTGGATACTGCAAAAGATACAGTTTCTCCCCCATCAAATATAACACTTCAGGTTAACCCAATAAGCAAGGAAAATAAGCACCAAAATTATGTATAATAAAAATAAGGAGGGAAAATAGCTTTATGCTAGTGAATATAGTATTGGAAAAATATTTAAAGCTTCAAATATGTGCATTGTGATATGTCCATGAAATTAGAGAAGTCTTTATAAATTACCAAGACCTTCTCAATCCTTTATAACAACTGTCCAATGCCTTAATGATATACCTCCATCTCCCATCTCATTTTATGAGGTCATTTCTTTCATTTAGATTTGAGACTCTATCCCACTCCTTTGCTTGAGATCAGCAGCTCTCAGCCTGTAGGTTGCAACCCCTTTGTGTGTATGTGGAGAGTGGGGTGGCAAATGCCCCTTTCACAGGAGTTGCCTAAGGCTGTTGGAAAACACAGATACCTACATCATGAGTCCTAACAGTAGCAAAACTACAGTTATGAAGTAGCAATGAAATAATTTTATGGTTTTATAGAGGAACTGTATTAAAGGGTTGCAGCATTAGGAAGGTTGAGAACCACTGCTCTAGATGGTCTCAAATATCTAAAATCGAAGGATCTTCCCACCACAATTACCTTTGTTAGGAATATAGGAGTGCAGCAGCTAGAGATTTTGTTTGCTTATCTTACTTTGTTTGCACTACTATAACAACAGCATTCTATGCTAGTTGGATTTCAATTACATCAATTTATTTCTAGCAATTCAGGAGGCTGCAAAACTGAAAATCAAAGCAATAGACAGTGTGGAATGTATTTAAGGCCTTTTATGGCAGTCATAGACAAGGTATCTTCGATGTCTTCACACAACAGAGGGAACTAGAGAGCTTTATTTGTTTGTTTGTTTTGTTTTTTGTTTTTTGATTTTTGTTTTTTGTTTTTGTTTTTTTTTCAAGACAGGGTTTCCCTGTGTAGCTTTGTGCCTTTCCTGAACTCACTTGGCAGCCCAGGCTGGCCTGGAATTCACAGAGATCCACCTGCCTCTGCCTCCCGAGTGCTGGGATTACAGGCGTGCGCCACCACTGCCAGGCTGAGAGCTTTTTTGACCACTTGTGTTAAGACATTAATCTCCTAGTCTAGTCAGCTTCCATTGGGCCCTCCTCCTACTGCTATCACTGGAAAGCAGAATTTCAATGTATGATTTTGGAGGACATAAATATCCATCATAGTCTCTCAACCTTTAAATGAATGTTTTAAAACAAAGTCCATTTCTAATTTCATAACTTTGGAAAAATGATTTCTGATACACTAACTAAAATGTTCCTCTCACTTGGATTCTTAACTGTTTCCTGTAACATAATTTTAACTCACTATCACCTTCTAGTTACCTTCTTGGGTGACCTCTATAGACACTAAAGAATGGGCACTATTTCTTACTCTGCTCTCTCATGGCAGATATTATATTTATAATTAACTAAATATTATATTTAATATACTTCTTTACATTCTAAGATTTAGGTAATATATTTACTTAACTGTTAATTAGCTATATTATCAGTCTAAGAATGCCAGCTTAAGAACAGTGATTTTATTTCTGTTTACCTATCTATAAAACTTAGAACCTGACTCATTCCAGAAGCTCAAGAAAAACAAGTAAAAATACAAAACTCAAGTATATTCCATTTTCTTCATTTTCCCCATTAGATATAGTTTATACTTACTCACCCTTGTATTTACTTTCTAATATATCTCTTGCCTGGAATTGATCTCCTTTATCCTGACAAACTCTGTCTCACTACATGTTACCCGCCATTGAAAAATGCCATAATTTACAAACAACTGTAGACAGTTCTTTATTTTTAATTCAGTAGCAAACCTTGTTATCAAGCACTGTTTTTTTTTTTTTTTTTCCTGAGCTGTGGACTGAACCCAGGGCCTTGCACTTGCTAGGCAAGTGCTGTACCACTGAGCTAAATCCCCAACCCCTTGTTGTGCACTGTGAACACATCTTTTTCTCTGATTATGAACCTATACAGACTAGAATGTTTTCTGATTGTGACTTAGATCCAGTGTGTCTCAGGTTCTGTATCAGGCTTGGTACTTTATCATTGTGAAATATAGTTGAGTAAATTCATAAATGATTACTGTAATGGGTGTTCAAAACGTATTAGGATTTTAAAAGATTATCTTTAAAAGAAGGAACTAGAACTGGAACACAGGCCACTTTCTTATATTTGAAGCACACTTCATAATTATCTAGATTTAGTACAAACATATGACAGACAAAACTCTAATCCATGCAAAAAGATACAGGTATCCAAGCCTTCAAAGACTATTTACAGCTCTATGTGAGGATAATGTGCATCTATCTGCTCACTTATCACAATTCAATTTTTATTAAAGGTACTAGGGACTCAACCCTGTTTTTTTTGTTTGTTTGTTTTTGTTTCCAAATTCACACATAAATGCTTTAGCCTACAGTGTAACCATTCCTAGAGATAGGACCTATAGTTGGTAGTCAAGATTAAATAAAGTCATAAAGGTATAGCCCACATTCAATAATATAGTGGCTATAAGAGTAGACTCTCTTATTCTTTCTCTTTTGTGCACAGCTCTCTGTCTCTCAATCTGTCTGTCTCTATCATTGCAAGACACATGCAGAGAAAAAAAGTCATGTGTCAGCCTAAAGCCACTTCCTGCAGCAGTGGAAATTAACCCAGAGACCCACAACTGAAAAATGTGCAGAGTGTGAGAGACTCGGAAGCACGCAGTCCTAATGTTTTCATCAACTCCCTCCCTCAGGGCTCAGGGATCTATGTGGAAGAGGAAGAGGGCAGGCTCTAAGAGCCAGAGGCGGCAGATGACTTCTAGAAAACAACATCTTCCAGAAACAACAGGACTGTTGCATATATGAACTCACAGAGACAGACAGCACACATAAGACCTGAGAGGTTCAAGCCTGTTGGGGTCCCAACAATGAGACAGAGAAGTGGAAGTTACAGTCTCACCCCTAACCAAGGAGCTATTTTTAATTCATGCTTGCTTACAAAGGGGAAGTCAGATTTTCCTAATACAGTATCTGTATGTCAAGTACATGGGCCCCATGCCCAGGATAGTTGGCCAACACAAAATAAATTCCATGTTTGTTTTGTGTGTATACCTTTTATTCATTTATTGTCTTATCAGACTTCTGTTTGCTTGTTTTAATTTTCATTTTGCTTTTGGTTTTAGTTTAGTTTTGAGAGAGAGAGAGAGAGAGAGAGAGAGAGAGAGAGAGAGAGAAAGAGAGATCATAAGTTGGATGGAGAAGGAGGTGAGGAGGTCCATTGAGGAGATAGAGAGGGGAAAACATGATCAAAATAGATTGTGTGAAAAATAATTGATAATAACTTTAAAAGAACCCAGAGTAGAGGGGTATGGTACACATCTACAATCCCAGAATTTTGGAGATAGACACAGTGGACCTTGATTCTGAAGGATAGCATTGTTACATAGCAAATCATTTTCTGAACCACAACAACAAAAAAAGAACAAATTGTGAAGATATAATAATACTATATCTCAGACATCTGTCATTCAGAATAGTGAGAATATAAATTTCTATTGCCACACAATCTAGCCATTTCGTTAAGGCAGTCAGAGGATGCTAATAAGGCATTTTTAAAGGCACTAACAATGGAGAGACAGTGATGGATTTGGTGGAACATATAAAGATCTACACTAGAATGGACTACAAAGAGGAACAAAATGACTATACCAATTTGAAAATGTATATGAGAAATGTTAAGTAAAATTGGTTCATCAAAGTGGGTAAATGGGTAGTCTTAGTGTGTGTCATGAATGGGACAACAGGACCAGTGAAGGGTATCAAAGGGTGTCAAGCCTAATGATCAGCGTTCAACCCTGAGGATCCACCTGGCTGAAATAGAGAACCAACTCCAGCAAATTGTCCTCTGACATACCTGCATGTGTTGCTAACTTCCCCTGCCCTGCACACCCACCTATACACAAAAACCAAATATGTAAATGCAATTTCCAGAGAAGTATGACACCATAAGTGCCAGGAAGTGGATAGCTCTCTTGATCTTTGTCAAGCAGGCACCTCCTTAGTGCCATCTAAGGCACAGGAGAAAAGACAGAGAGCCGCAATATTACAGAACACAGACTCACATAGATAGATATGTCTATGTCCCTCGTGAACTGTCTAGTAACAAAGAATCACCATCCCTACAACAATTATGGGCCATTCTATTTTGAAATTGAACTGCTGAATTCCAAGCAGAGCAGGCATTCTGTTCTCAGTGACCTCACAGTGAGCTATCCATCCAGGTATTGAGAGAACAGCGCCGACACTTCCTAGGCATTCGAGACTTGAATGATGCTCAGAGCTTTCATATCCTTTTACACACTGACAATGGCAAACATGGGCTCTGTATGTACAACATAAAACCTAATAAAATATCCAGCTGTTCCTTCCCTGGTGACTGCTGCTGTTTCTGTCTGAGGTGTTGTAATGTCAAATTTTCATGAAAATGCTTAGAAAACATACAGTATAAATGTACAAGGCTAGAAGATCCATGGTATGTTTGCCTTTTTCTTTGTGCCTGTCATCATATATTAAGTGCAGGCGAGGAAGCTTTATTTCCCAGTGGTCTAAACCTAGAGGATAATGCATATTCTTAATAACCAGTCATTTCTACATCGCTGTCTCTTGCAATATTCCAAGAATACACTTTCTTTGTTCTTGCTCTCTTTCTCTAAACCCAACTCAGAATGTATCCATTTCTGGAAAATGCAGAGGCAGAAGAAAAAATGGAAATACGTCTGTAGTTAAGTTTGATTTTCTTAATTAAAGTGCATAGAATCACCCCAATTCCATGTTGGCTTCTGAAAATTCTGCAAAATCAATTTCATAAAGCACAACCTTGCTTACTTGGGGCATCAGAGGTACTAAACTAGGTAACAATATTCAGCATCGAACTTTTTATGTGTAGATTTGTATGCAATTCAGAATATCCACTGTCTACAGGATTTTCCTAAGGTTCTGTATAACATAAGAAAATAGGAAAATCCTGTAGAACCTCAAGGATTTAATAAGAATGTTTAAGGAAACTGCTTTACATTACAATTGCAATTCCAACAGCCACAAAATGCTACTTCCCTAGTTCCCATAAACCACTTGATTTTCAATGTGCATAGAAAACTCAAAAATAGATCAGGATAAAATTTATTGGATTCAATGGGTTGAATACTAAGTGATAAAGTGATATGAGAAATACAGCTATGTAAAAGAATGTTCCAGTAACATTTAAATCTGACGTCAAGATTTGCTCTTCCATGTGACTGGTTATGGTCATTTTTTATATTGTAGGGTTCTATATGACCTTGCAGAAGAGGTCAGGTGTATGATGATCTCACTGCTGTTCTTATCAGCAGATATAAAGTGAGTAGTTTTTAGCAATTTACCTCCTACATCCTAGCACTCAAAGTAGTCTCAGCAGACTTACTCCCATATGGGTCAGAACACAGACACCATAGCATTTGGGGGCCTAATGGTTGCCACATGAAAGTAGCCACAAACAATGTAAAAGGACCAAACACGATGCTATTACAACAAAATCTGAGTTCCAGACATTAACATTTAAAGTTTGCATATGATTCCATTGCAAAACATAATTCCTTTTATATTTGTCAAGCACCAAGGCATGTAAAATGCAGTCTATAATTCATAGCGGGCCAGATTTGGCTTCCAAACTGTAGTTTTCTAATTTTACATCTATAATGAACAACACCCTCGAATCTAAAGCTGGAATTCTGTTTTAACATATATACCATTGGGATTGCCAAAACTGTTAGCTATGGCCTAGTGGCCATACTGTCACCATCTGCTAGAAAGTCTACATTTTTATATCTAAATAAGCAAGATTATGATTAGGAATTTATTTCTGGAAGAGATCTAAGAGAGTATTTTCAAAAGACTAGGCAGCAAAGCAGGTTTCATCTGAATTTTGAACATGTGGATCCTATAAAGAGCAATACCACTGAATATTCATGTTAATCCATGCCCTATGCCCATTATTGTAAAGCACCTCAGGCATGCATCTGTCTTCCTATTCTTAATTTTTACCTCATTTTGCAAGAGTACTAAAGAAGATAAATTAAAACCAAGAAATGATTGCAAACTACTGCCATGGATATTTAAGAATATGGAAGAATGAGAAACACTTACCTGAAGAAGAAACCAAGAGCCAAGTCATTAAGAATCAAACAGCAATCATCATTTCCCAATCCATGTGAGGAGGCATGAAAAAGAGCAGAGAAGAAAAAGAAACAAAATGATTCACTCATATATTCAGAGAGGTGAGTCTATACAATCATAAGGCTAATTCTATTGCTAATAATCTGCAAAGGTTTGGAAATCCCACTGGAGGCATTTCTTTGTTATTCCCTTTACCACTCATTACAAAGAAATGCTGCTGGCAATATCTGATGAAAACCTGTGAGGCACATGTGTGATAGCTAATACACAGTGAACAATCTGACCACTTAGGATAGTCAGCAACCCAGGACAATTTTGAAAATGATTTGAATGAAGTCTTTATCTGAATATCAGCAGGCAAGGGGCCAGGGCGGAAATTATACAATGAGAACAGAATTGAACAATTCAGATATGTTTATAGAAAGCTTGCAACTTGGGGCATCTCATTTGCCATCAAATAAAGTTGTTATTCATGATGTGCACCAACAATAAAAACTAGCTGTCATGTATAAAATTTTGCTGGCAGGACATATTCAGGCAAATAAACATTTTCCAAATAAACGCATTGAAGTAGAAAGGGGGAAAAAAATCTCTATAAAATGTTTGCGTGTTGCTCTCCTGTTTCTTCAATGCCTCTTTTAGTATATATTACGATGCCTAGAGCCAGTAATTTATGAGAATGTCATCATTTTTGATAAATATGTATTTTAGTTCTAAGAAAAAGCCATAGGAACAAAGGCATCCAAAGAAACCAAGGCATCCAAAGCTGAAAATGACTTAGAGTTCAAAAAGCTACCCAAAGATCCAGGGGAGGTGAGCAAAGTTTTCATTTGTTTGGTCTTGTTGTAGCTATTTGTTTGTTTTCCTTCATATGAGCTGGCTACTTTAATCATCTACTGGAGCAGATCCATCCCAGCGCTGGAGGCCCATTAATGTGGTCCACAGATTGAAGCTTTAGTTGACTTCTTTTTATCACATCAATCTTCTTCTCAAGTGGTCTTTTTGAGCAGTGTGAGATTCAATTACTTAAAACATGTTTCCACATGACAATAAGTTGAACCTTTCATTCACATAACCCTTCATTATCTCAAATTCTCACAATCTTATTGGCACAGACAATTAAAAAAAAATGGGCTCATGCTCAGACTCCTTATATCACCTTCAACATTTCCCAGGCTGATAGCAGGTAACCCCTATTTCTAACTTGATCTTGACTAAGGCTACATTAACAATAAAGCCCCTCTCCATGTTTTAAAATCTGTTTATTTTTAGAGATATTGAATGTTTTCTATTTGTATTTTTATTGTTTGCTAAAGAATAAAAGAAAATAAACTTGTTTCCATGTCCTCATTCTCTCCAGGAAATCAACAACAATGGAAAAGAGGAAAGTAATTTGAAAGAGAGCAGCGAGAGGTATATGTAAAGGCTTGGCAGCAGGGGTATGTATGATGTCATTTTAGTATAATCTCAAAAAATAAAAAGTAATAAACTATTACATCATAAAAAATGAAGTAACCCCATCGAAAAAAAATTGAATAAAGAACTTTTTATCTGAAGAAGGGGTTTGTTCATCATTCTTCCAGGACACTCTAACATAGAAAATTAACCAAGCATCTGTAGATGGTATCTGGAACTCACTTATAGAGCTGTCGCCATCGTTACATATACAATTCCCAAACCAACCCATTCTGCATACAAGTTGGCACTTACTTGTACCTCCAACATGGAATCAAGTAAGTATTTAAAGAATTTACTTAAAACCAAGGTCGACAGCACACTATTACTTGTTCATCTGCCATGCTCACATGGCTTGTTGTCCACACATTATTTTTTAGAGTAATTTGTCATAAAACCAGGGTTCCTAGTCTTTATGACCCTCATCTGCTCTTCAATCAACTGTTCTCTGCTGAGATCATGGCTGACAAGTCTGAGCTCACGTGAACAATTCCAGAGCACCCAGATGTGAGTGTGTGATGAAGAAAACTAGGATGGGGTAGATGTCATCATAAAAATTTTACAAAGTACCTGTTCCATAACAATATGTAAATTAATAAGGAAAAAATAAGCTCATTCTGGAGACTCTAAAATAAAAAAAATTCTCAAAAAAATATTCTTAATGCTCTCCAGCTCCTCTAACTACACCCCCCCCACACACACACACAATACAAGCTCCAACTTAAGCTGGATGTCAAGGTATGTGGTACCCTTCTCTGATGCTCAATTTCTACATATCAGTTTTTGAAGTAGTAAAGGGCCATGTGTATCTCAGTGGTATATATGTCTAGCACACCCAAGGCTCCTGATTTAATTCATAGTCTGTCAAAAACAAATAAAAATCAGAAAGGGAATGACTTGTCTCATTTGCTGGGAGCACACATAATATTACTAACCATAATTGTTTACTGGAAGTATTAAAGTTCAGTACAAAATTCCAGAGATAGTGGGATTTAACTTCAATCACATTGACTAGTTCACTATGTGGTTTAAAGAAAATTGGATTTGATTGTACCATGGAGCCAGGGCTGAATGATTTCTGCCAAAGGAACCAAAATTTTACTTATTATTTGTGATAAACCATTTTCACTGATTATGCATACATTAAAACACTACAAGACTTCATAGAAGAAAGTAATAATAAACAACTGTTCCTTAAGTTCCAAAGGTATTACTAAGCAAAATGCCAAGACTGAGGAATGCTTATGGGATGACAGAAGCTAATCTGATTAATGTTTTATGTGTAAGTAAAGAAAAGGCTTAACTATCAAATCCAGATCAACCAGCAATATAGGAAATCTGTATAATTCCACCTCGGAATAAATATTTTGTTGTTGTACTACTGTTTTAGAAAATGTGAAACTCAAGTTCAGATAGCATGTTCAATGTAAAACTGAATATTTTAAGAAGAGATTTAAAGCATTTTGAACTTGAGCAGCCTTTAAAGCAAACAACTCCCTATTTTCCTTGTGGCTTACAGCCATGAACAGAATCAGCTGTCTCTGATTGGCTTAATAGTTTGGAGTCTAGTCTTGGAAAGAGATGTTATGCTTTTAGAGTAAATTTTTACCTTTTAGTGAAGGAAGCCATAAGTCCATTGCCAGCCGTCCTTGCCCAAAGGATGGGAAAGCCAAGAGCAGCAAACACAACAAAACGTTCGGAACTTGCAAACTGATCTCCAGGACAAGTGTCACTTTAGATGCACTAGGTGACTTTCTCAATAATTGCAGATGGGTGAGGTCTATTCAGAAAGGAAATAACTAATTCCTAACCGATATGCAATGTCTTTACCACTGCATGGTGAAGAAACTCTAGAAGAGTATTTCTAAATCTTTATTGGGTGCAGACATAACCTCATTTGGTGGCACATCAAATTAGCAGAAGGCAAAATGGAATTTGTTTATTGCCATTTTTCCCCTTCACAATCGTCCCCCTCCACACCCTTCCTTTTTGACCTTGTTAAAAGAGAAAACATCAGGAACTGATTGGAATTGTAAGAAGAAAGCATGCTTTCATTTACTGGTATTGTTTTGCAAACAGCACTTCACAGTTTGCTTCTTAGGTCCTGGAATGAGTGTCATTCACTGGGGGGGGGGGGGGGTGCCCTCTTTTCCCTTTAAGATGTGAGTGTGAGGGTTGGGGATTTAGCTCAGTGGTAGAGCACTTGCCTAGCAAGTACAAGGCCCTGGGTTTGATCCTCAGCTCACACACACACACACACACACACACACACACACACACACACACACAAATGTGAATGTGAAGAACACACACACAGATACACACACGCAACTTTTGCAGCTATCAAATTGTCTCTGCAAGTTTGATCTCCTTTTTATCTGTGACTGGTCCCTTTGATGAAGGTCCTCTTTCTCACCTTGTGCCATCAAGTTAACCGTGTCAAATGTCCTGAGGGAGACAACCTTACAAAACTGATGTCTTCTTGCCTCAGCGGTCTACAGGGAATTCCCTTATGGGCCAAATAGATTTCAGGACTGTGAGTTAAGCTGAGTTATAGGACCTAATAATTGCCACATTAGCTTTTAGTTTGTGTCTCACTAGAACACACACCCCCAAAAACCAATTTCTGAAAAATAGCTTGTGCTTTCCCCCTCCCCCCTTTCTTTCTTTCAGGCATAAAAGCATCTCTGCCTCCTCTGAGCACAAGATCTATTGCCATGTCCTTGCTAGAGAGACTGTTGTAAAGTAAGCAGGACTCCAGAGATGGGGATGTACCTTTGCAAGCAGGGAAAGAGGAAGAGAGGTAGAACAGAAGCGTAAGCATAGATGATGGATAAGAACAGCCAATGGTTCATCTTGCCCTGGGTCTGAGAAAAGAAATATTCTCCTTCAGGCCTAGAAAACTTAGGTAGATATGTAATGGATTGTATCATACAAAGAAACATATTATTTCCCAAGGCTAAGCACATAAATAAACAAAACAAAACCACCAGAACTGCCCCTGCAGACTAAACTCAGTTTCGCATATGTGATGGGGGACCCAGACAGAAGGATACAACTGATGTGGTTTCCATCTTCTCTGGCTTTCTGAGGGTCCTCTGTGTTCTCATGACTTCCACACACAGTCTTACTCCTCTGCTCCTCATAGACTCTCACTACATTTCCTCTTATCAATCCAAACTCTGACTCCTCCAAGATGGCTGAATTATTCTGGGCATTACACAGAAAAGCCTTGTTGATTTGGATTAAAATTATTTATCCTAATGTGTTGGTGTGCACAGGGGAATGTACATTATGCTTTTGTCCTTATTCTTCAGGTGTTTACAAAATCCAGATGAATATGACAGTATAGCACTTGGGAACAATATTCTCATCAGAAAACCTTCTTGGCCCACTAGCCTGTGCAGACTTAATTCCCTTTCCATCAACATTCCAGAAAGAAATCATGCCTACCCTGTGTAGTTAGAGTTTTTTTGCCTGGCCCACAGTCAGGACAAATCTCTTACCCGCCAGTCCCACAGTCGCTCAGACCCAACCAAGAAAGCACATAGAAACTTACATTGTTTACAAACTGTATGGCCGTGGCAGGCTTCTTGTTATCTACTTTTTCTATCTTAAATTAACCCATTTTTATTAGTTTATACTTTGTCACATGGCTTGTGGCTTACCAGTGTCTTTACATGTTGCTTGTCATGGTGGCGGCTGGCGGTGTCTCTCTCCAGCCTTTTACTTCCCATAATCCTCTTTTCTCTTATCCCGCCTATACTTCCTGCCTAGCCACTGGCCAAACAGCATTTTATTTGTACAGAGCGATATCCACAGCAACCCTGTCTCAGCCACAGGTAATTACTCTACAAAACACAACGTGATGCTTTTCATTAGGTAAGCAAATAAATGATTACACAAATTAGTCTTTGTTTTACATAGCATATTTGATTCCAGATGGTTATCATAACACAGTGGACACATTTTTCTAAAAATCAAGGCATATATGTGATTGATTGAAATACAGCTCACTTCCAGGTTTGTTTCTGAGTGGTGTGAGCAATGGCTTCTTGCTGATTATGTTAACAAACTACACTTCTCTTATAAACGAACGAGGCTCAAGTTCAATCACTTATAACAAACACGGGAGGGGGATGTTTTAATTCACACCTATCTTTCCTATAGCAGCGTCGATATTTTCATTCTCTTCATGGTGATCATTCTCATAAACTAAAGCCTAGGGCTTTTACCGTTTCAATTACACTGGAGCAGAAGAAAGCTATCCGTCTAAGGGTAGAATGATAAGAATGGGGGGGGGGGAGGCTGTAGAAATTTAGGAAGAGCCAGGTTTAATTAAGGTCCCAAAGATACTGTCTTACTAATGTGTGATTGAATCAACACATCTAGAGCCACTGTTAATAAAATGGCTGAAGCTGGAATATAATCAAGCCTCAGTGGAATCCATGATAATAAACTGGCTTAAGCTAGCATAACAGAATCGCAGGCATTGTATCCTGTCCAATACCTTTTGTTCTTCCCTAGGAGAAGGAAGGTGTCTGAACAGACTGGGGAGAAGAAGAGCCAGAGAGCAAGGATTCCTATGACTGTCAAGCACAACTAGGGAAGAGTCAATCATCAGAAACTCATTCCTCCTTGAAGTGAAGAAAGGTACTCAAGTTACCCATTGTCTGTATGAATCTGTACTAAGATTCTCCATCAGGTGTTTCTGTTTTGAGATCGTTGCCAACAAGCACGTTCAGATGACAAAGCTCTATTAAGACTAACACTCATACATCCGTCTGGTATGGGTCACTAGTCCTGTGTCCTCAATGGAAGCCAAGAGAACTAAAAATATTGTGTATTTTCATCATCACAAAATCTCAAGAAGGTGCAAATGGAGAGAAATCCGGGGAGCTGACTCAGTAGGTAAAGTGCATGCCTTACAAGCCTGAGGGTCTGTGTTTAATTCCCAACACCCAGGTAAAAACCTGGTTAAGGCGTATATGCTTATAGTCCCAGAACTAAGGAAGCAGAGATGATATCCAGGGGTTGGTTGCCATTCAGTGTAGCCAAAGCTACAAATGAGCTCCAAGTTCCCTGAGAGACCCTAGAGAGAGAGAGACAGAGAGAGAGAGAGAGAGAGAGAGAGAGAGAGAGAGAATTCAATAGGATTTAGTTTACAGCTAAGACCCAGTGTATAAATATGTCTTGTATTACACTAAGAAATTCATAAGGATGCATTCAAGGCTAGTGTTACCAATGCTAGAACCAATAAGCACCCATTCTATTACAGAATATCATGAAGAGGTATTCCTAACACTGAGTGTCAGTCCAGACCTGGAAGTCAAAGTGACACTCGTTCATACAAAGTTGCCTACCTCCTATCACATCTTTGGACACATTTTAAAAAAAAATCAAATCTATGACTACAAGTGGCTCACAAAAACTTCCAAGTGGAAATAGCAGCACAAGAAAATATATTGTCTTTTCCTTTCATTTTTTTTTTGGGGGGGGGGGAGCTGAGGATCGAACCCAGGGCCTTGCACTTGCTAGGCAAGCGCTCTGCCACTGAGCTAAATCCCCAGCCTCCTTTCATTTTAAATGTATGGGGTGAAACTCATTATGTTTGTGAATACAATATGCCACAAATAAACCTATATAAGAACAGCACTGCCAATTCCAAGCCTTTCTACAAGTTCTAAATACAGTCAACAAACAGTATGCAGTCACATCAATTTTATGTCTCCCCAGAAAAGCAAATGAGTGTTAATAACCTTCAGCTTAACTGAGTAAATGGTAAAATTAATAGTCCTTGATCCAAAGACAGATTCCAATACCAGACATGCAAATTATACTACCTTTCAAATAGATAAATAAATCCATTTTTTAGATTTTGCTTATTTCATTTGGAAATTTCCTTATTATAAGTAGAAATTGATAACATAAAATTTGATGTAACACACTGCCATGTATAAACCACCTTCAAGGAAACACCCGGCAGTACTGTGTGTCAGTCTACCCAAGTACAAGTGTCCTCAAAATGTCATCAACAATAAACTGTAAAAGACTTCACATCTATTCATTAAACAGCCTCCCTAAGGCACTGGGATGCAAACAGAAATTGGCTTCTCTCTAAAACAAGAACTCTTACGAATTCAGACACAGACAGCATTTTTACTAGACATGAAAGTTTATACTTTGAGTCTTGTTTATGATATAATCAGTACAGGGGGTGGAGCCAAAGAAACAGCCTAGGTAATTTCCATATTAATGGATTTAATATTTTCCGGTCCTACCCCAAGTGTCTAGTGCACATTTTAGAATCTAGTTTAGAGAATATGTGTTTTGGATGCCCTGGAGCTCTTTTGTTAGATTCAACAATGAAGTATCAAATGATGAAGCAAAAAGCAAACATCTTGACACTGAGAATGTCACGATCAACATCATACAAGTTACTCTGTGAATTAGCTTTACTCCCCCCAAAATCATATACAAACCAGTAACACTGAGTGGAGAGAGAAGATCGTGTTCATATATTTATGTGTGGGTGTGCATGTCTGTTTAAGACAATGAAAGAAAGAAAGACAATGAATTGGAGAGGGAAAAGAAGGGTTAGAGAGAGGAAAGAGAAAGAGTAAATGATACAAGTATGTTTTAATTAAAAAAAACAACAACTATTTTTCACCTTAATCAAATATTGACCAACATAGTTACTGAGATGTTTAGTTTTTATTGGCATTTAGATTTGAATGACAACTTGCCAAATAAAGAAAAGAGATAAAAACATATTCTTTGAAATATGAAATGTAAGATTTGTGCTCTAATGGACAACATTTCAACACCTTCTTTGATTTTCTTTTTTCTCCAGCCTGAGGAACTCTACTCTAAGACATTCTACTCTAACTGATCCTTGGAAAACCCCAAAAAGGTCCCAGGAACACCCATGTTTGTTCACTATCTAGATAGGTTGTTCAACTTCACATTCATAATGGTTATTCAAGTATAAATATGATCCTAAACAGCATGCTGTGATTATAAGATAAAGTACATACAGTGTTCTAACTCTTTCTCCAATGTGCATTAGACCACAAATAATAATTAACAGTACTCAGTGCTATGCTTTACAATTGACCTTTGAATTAAAGAGGAAGAACCAATAGCTTAATTTGCATAGAGTGGTTTAAAAAGATTGCAAACATAGCCAAATTACTAAGTTTGCATGTGTTTAATGCAAAGTTCATACATTTTGGCCTCCTGAGTGTCTATCATCTCTATGAATTAGAATTAGGATTCTAAATTTAGAACTATGGATACTGAATAAGAAAATATTTTGTATAAAATGCAGTAAAGGCCCACATCATATACTAGCTGTGATCGCTTCTGTTATTGCAACCCCCCTCAAAAAAGTCTGAATGTATGGACAGTTTCTAATCAGGTTGATATATCACTGAACAGCACCAAACTCTGTTTTCTTGAGCACTCAGCTCAACCACACATATTGCACATGAAAGTAGGCCTCAAAGGCTTTCAGAAAGTGTACATGCTGTGCAAGGTGCAAAGCTGCAGAGCATCACAAAGCCAGGACCCTAGCAAAACTGGGTCAGAAAGTTGTGTCATCCCAACTACATTGAGCTTTCTTTTTCAATTGCTCTTCACTCTAATTGTTGGCAAAAGTAGCCAGGAAAATGCTAATGATTTGCACATGCCACAGAATCCCATGTATAAAGGGATCCTGATCAATAAGCTTAACTGTTACTGCATTGGTATGATGATGAGAACAGGAGCTTGTGTGTGGTCATTTGGAAAACAATGGCCCCCATAGACTCACTTATTCAAATGCTTAGTCATCAGTGCTTTTTGAGAAGGATCATGAGGTGTGGCCTTGTTGGAGGAGGTGTGGCCTTGTTGGAGGATGTGTCACTGGCTTTGGGCATTGAGGTTTCAAAGCCCAGGCCAGACCCAGGGTCCTTTTCTCTTCCGACTGCCTGCAGATGTGGATGTAGACTTGCCAGCTACTTCTCCAGCACCATGCTGCCCATAAGGATGGTTGTGGATTAATCTAAAACTGTAAGCAAGCCCCAATCATATACTTCCTTATATCAGAGTTGCTGTGGCTATGGTGTCTCTTCACAACAATAGAACACTGACTAAGATAATGTGTTAAGTTTTACTATGCAGTAAGGAGTAGATCTTAAATTCTTAAGGAAAAAAAAATAGACATTCCAAAAGTTTTATGTAGTCTCACTTCAATACTCTTTTATAGAATTGGTTCAGATTATTTTTATCCTTAAAAGAAAGACACTTACAAGGCCATCAACATCAGGTCATTAAGGAGTAGTGGAAATGCCACTGTCCGTCCCTGTTTAGACACTAGCATGTATGTCTGTCTTAGGGAAGGGTGGTTCAACACAACAGAAAGCAATACAGCGGCAGGATTCCAGCAGGTTTGACAGGAGAAGAAAAGGGAAGGAAAAAGAATAATAATAATAATAAAGTAGAGTTCTGCCATTGTTCATGCAATGACTGCCAAACTCTCACAGATTTCAGCAGTTTATGAAAACAGTATTTTGTGTTTTCAAATATGCGCTTAAATTTTCCCCGGGATGGATCAGATGGGATGCATTCTTGTCATTTTTGGAAAATGTGGAGCAAACAGGCATGCCAAGCCTAAGCACAGCATGTGGGAATAACACTTTACATGTTATTTTTATGCCACTTTCTAGTTTTTTCCCCCCTCCAGAAGTTAAAGTGTTGTGAAATATTAACAGGGACAATGCAATGTTAAAAGGTTTTAAACTATATATCTATCTCCTTTATTGCAGTGAGGTACCCTGTTACATTTTAGCATATGCCATTATTATGAATGCTAGCCCATAACCATTACTATAAATTAAATAGCAGATCAATTGCCACATAACAGTGCAGCAAAGGGATATAGAAAAATGATGAAATGCTGGCAGGTGATCCATATAAAAGCTCCAGATTAAAACTTTAGATTTGGACAGATCCTGGCAGTCAATAAATTCTGGCTTGCTAGGAGTGCCTTACAGAATATTAGCTTGTGCACTGTTGTTCGAACTTCTAAAAATTTCCATAGGAAAAAAAATGTAGTCTGTGTATTAAAATATTAATTCCCTTCAGATTGTAGTCTGGATTTTGTTAGTAAACTCAATGGTGCATTGGGTTAATTCTTCAGCTTAGTAAGTACCTATAATAGCCTAGTATAAGTACCTGTAATAGCCTAGTATGAGCCCCCTACCATCAAAGTATTATGGGTATATCAGAGAGGAATATACTTGCTGCAGTTTTTGGCAGGGATAGGGAAGTGTGGGAGCAGAGATATTTTGAAGCAGTGGGGAAGGAAGAGAGTGGGGTGGATGCAACAGGAATACTTTCAAGCTTTTACATTTTGGCACAATGGCTAAGGAAAGCTATTTAGGGTTACTTCATGACTCTGTGTGCGTCTGAAATTCAGGAGCCTGGATTCTGCTTGATCTTGTCTAGCTAGTAGTTTTTGTTCTTTGTGTGTTATTTCAGGTATGTCTTTCCATTCTCTTTTTTGCCTTGACACATGGTGAGTACTTACTCTTCTCTTTCACTATCCTGTGCCCTGCTCTGAAAGGCATGCTTTCAAACTGCACAACAGGATTGTGGTCATAAGGATTGCATGGGAAAATAAAGAATATCTTAACCTCTATCTCTTTGCATATCTAGTTCTCTCTCTTTCTTCTGTGTCAAACATTTGACCCCCCAGAGGGTACAAAAGTCTCTGTATACCTGATTTGATGACTCAGAGGCTGAAGGAAATGTATTTGTGGGCATTATCAAGGACGGAAAAATGTTTTGCAAACACAAGTCCAGATCACAGAGAGTAGTCTCAAAGCTCTGCTATGACAAGAAGAGGGATAGCTTTTTCATAGTAATACTTATAAGACATTCAGTAATGTTATTTATCAAACTGGCCTTAGGGGGTTCAGGAGGAAATCTCAGCTTTTGTAAGTTTCCACCACGTGTCAAGACAACTGGCTTCCTGCAAGTTCCTATGGAACAGAGCTTTTAGAGAAGAATATCTTTTCTGACTGATTTACAAGACATCTAGAAAAGCATTCAACTGTAAATTCTCAATCCCTTGTATTCTCTTCCTTTACAGCAAATGTACATTTTACAGAATCAGCTAAAACAAAGATTAAATGTTGGGTCTTGGGGAAGAAAATGAATATGAAATTTTTGAAAGCTGGATCCACATTGAAGAGGAGTTTGAGTAGCATCTAATACGCAGGGCAACAGCAGATGAGGGTGTGTCCCTCAGTACAGCCAGGGAGACTTTGCAGGAATTAGCTTGTGTTGTGTTAGCTCTTATCCCCAAAGAGGTTCTGCTAAGTAAGTAAGCTCTTTGAAGCTGCTTTCTCAGAGGGATTATCTCCTTCAATCTGTTTTAATCACAACTAAATGCTTTCAATTGGTATATACTGAAAAAGAATTAGAAAGTCAGAGTTCCCCTAGATCTTTGTGATTTGGTTGGGAAGAAATGAAAGACACATACATTAAAAAACGCTTTCAAGAAACTGTATTTTTACCTGCTATTGTTTGCGATAATCATGAAATATAAAGGGATTACGTCTTCTATTCCACCTCAGATATAAAACACTAGAGTGAATGTTCTTTAGAGAGTGAGTGTGATTCCCAGAATCAGGGAAATATACTCATTAGAATGCAGCTAACGTGTCAAAAATCGGTACCCTTAAACACATCATCCCACAGAGCCAGATAATTATTTCTTCCTTTGCTGCAAGCTTTCCAGGTTCTTTATTACTAAGATTTTTTAATTATTCCTCACAGAATTCCTACCTTTATTTACTAGCTTACACATTTTCAATGAATTCTCTCAAAACATGCGAATTTAAGTTTCACAACAAGAGTCATGTAACCAATTCTATTTGTACCACTAGTCTCCCATCCTAGCCATTCTAACTCAAAACAGTCACTAGGATGATAAAGTCCATTGTTCCCATAGTGTTGGTTGGATCATACAAGCTCTTAATTGCTATCTTCTTCCATCATTTTCTTCAATTAAAATGAATAAGAATCAATGGTGTCAGGGTGAAAGAATTCCATCAAGCTAGAATCTTCCATGAAAGGGGGATGGGAATAACTCAAAGAGTACTATGGACCTTGGAAGTAGAGTGCTTGCTTGCACTTGAATCCTAATTCAACCGTCTTCCAGGAATTCAATCTGCTTTATCAAATAAGAATCAAACAAATACTATTTATCTTAAAACTGTTTCTAGGATTTGATGATAGTGCTACCTAATGAGTGTTGCCAGTGTACATCCTGTAAAGGGTGATGACTCACACATACATGGGTCAATTTCAAACAAAGGCCACAAAGTAACAAACCGGGTGAATTTTTATTTTTAATTACCTCCCAACCCAATTCTGAGCCTTTGGTTGTTATTTTATAGACATCAATAGATTCACATTTTGCCCAAGATGTAGACCTATCAAATATTTTTGTGCTGACATCAGTTGCCTCCTGACAGCTCCAAGATAAGAAATAACAAGCAGTCACTGTGAGCACTCCTAAATCATGCCCAAGGGCCCCCATTGCAACAGACAGCAGCAGCTTGTTACTGCTAAGGAAATGTCAGTCCAGTCAAAGTGTGGCAGGGTTGTCAAGTCCCCTGTTGCCTCTGCCCCTTGTAACTAACACGCTAGGAGGTAGCATCCATAAAGATGTTGTTATTTTGCCCCAACCCTGAAGCAGAACAACAAAGGTAGCTCTCAGAGTTCAAGAAGTTGTTTGACTTCCTCCATCACAGAGATTAATGTGCCTCCAGCAGACAGATTCATTGTCTTGCCTCTGTGTCTGGGCACAGCTGAGGATCAGAGAATGTCTGTTCACCCTCAGAAGGCTCTAAGCCTTTCTATGGTGACAGACATCATCTGACATGCTAACTGACTTTAAATTGTATTCACAAAGAAGGACATATGAACACCTCTTTGTAAATACCCTCGTTTACACAGTTCCAACCACCACTGTATATCACAACTGAACTTAAATTCCTTCTTCTCAGCAATTACTTTGATGTTCTTATTGCCACTGCCCTTCCATACAGCAGCTTCACAGGGCCATGTATCTCTTGCTATTAATGCTTTTTGTTTCATTTTGTTTTTTGTTTTTTATCAACTTGACACAAACTTGGGAAGGGGAAATCTCTACTTAAGACATCCCTCCAAGAGATGGGCCTGCAGCAAGAGTGTGTGGGCATTTTCTTGATGAATGATTGATAATGTCACAGGGCCCGGTTTCCTGTGGGCAGAACCACTCCCGAGAAGGTGGTTCCAGAGTACGTAACAAAGCAAACTGAACAAACTATTGAGGAGAAAGGCAGTAGGTGGCATTCCTCTGGTTTCTGCTTCAGTTCCTGTTGCCAGCTTCCTCCCCTAAGTTCCTGCTTCTGCTTCTCTTGAAGGTGGATAACTTTAAGCTGAAATAAACTTTGTCTTTCAAAAGTTGCTTTTGGTCATAAAAACACAACTAAGAGAGTGTTCGCCATGATTTTGTATTTGTATTTAATTTGGACAGTACTTTCCAGATGGCATATATTCTGATTTAAAAGATTCATTTTGTGTTCTCCCTGTAAAGTGTGGTAGTGATTAAACTTACATTTCAACTTTCTGAATAGCTATCCTACTCCTGTGCTCTTAATCACACACACACACACACACACACACACACACACACACACACATACACACACACACACACATACATACACACATACACACACACACACACACACACACACACACACACACACAATGCGTGTTGTCAGTTGTCAGTCATATGCTGGTAGTATCATTGCTATGGTCCAAGGTTTCACCGCAGTTATCAAACACTTCTATCAGCATTGAAGGGCTTCCTTCTACAGTGCTGTGCAAATAGCAGCAGACATTTCACCTTTTGATCTCATGCCAGGAACATGCTTCCTTCATCCTTTGCTGACACTGATAGACAACCCATGTGACTTTCTCAGGAAGCCAGTATTGAGGTTAGAACTGGGGTGTGGTCTGGGATGTCTCATTAATCTGAAGTCTCACCTCAGAACAAATTATGAGTCTCTCATGCCCTGTTCACACAGCAGTCTCAAAGGAAAACTTACATTCATGCTATAAATCAATGTGAATATATAGTCACAGAAATGAACATATGGGTTAAATTTCCTTAAAATTACACATGGTTATAAAAATTGACCAAAAAAAAAAGGACTTGGAAAAACATGTTTGGGATTTGATTGGACAAAAATATTTTAAAGTATCTCAAGCTGTTTGGCAACGCTCAAGAAATACCAAGTGATTGCCAAGCCTACTCTCAATACTTTGTCTGACACATGAGCTTTTCTAAGTATAAAAGTGTGTGTGTGTGTGTGTGTGTGTGTGCGTGTGTATGCATATGTAATGAAACTATAAACCTAGTAATCAATATCAAAAACTTCCCTCTAAAATATTTTAAAAAATGATACTCAATTATCTGAAAAATTTATCAGTATTACAAACATTTATCTGTTACTGTTTTAGCTCTGTTAACAAGCAGGACTCCAAGGCAGGTACTTTACCAGATTAAATAAAGCCAACATTACTTAACAGATATGCTCCTAATCAAATGGCACCAATTTTCTGAGCAATTTATCCCTTCTACTTAATTTTATTTTTGAAGAAGGCAAAGACACAATGAGAATGTAGCACTCTAATAATATAAAGTATTTTTTCTCCTAGTATATACTTTGCCTCAGGTAATTGAGAAAGCAATGGCTAAGACAGAGTCAGTCTCCACTCAGCAGAGCAGGTTGAAAAGTCAGCATCCTGCTACTTGTGTATATAGCCTTGAATAATTAGAGATTCTAGAGCAGATGACTATAAGAGGAAGTATGAGTGATATCCAGGTTAGGGAATATGCTCATGTGTGTTGGAATATTATGGAAACAGGGCAAAGATGTGTTACATTTGTTTATGCTGAATTTGTTTAATTATGTAAAGATGTGTTGCGTTTGTTTCACCTTGCCTATCTAAGGCACCTGATTGGTCTAATAAGGAGTTGAAAGGCCAATAGCTAAGCAGAAGAAAGGATGGGCAGGACTGGCAAAAAGAGAGAATAAACAAGAGGAGAAACCTAGCCTCAAGGAAGGGAGAAGAAAGGAGGAAAAGAGAATGAGAGAGAAAGAGAGGGACACACCCTGGACAAGAAGCCAGGCAGCTGCCAGCCAGCCAGATGCCAGAAGCAGTGGAATTAAGGTATACTGAAGGGAAGAAAAGGAAAAAGCAGTGAGGCAAAAGGTAGACAAATAGGTTAATTTAAATTAAAAGAGCTAGCCAGAAAACGTGCCTAAGCTAGGCTGAGGATTCAAACAAATAGGACATCTCCATGTCATGATTTGGGAGCTGGTTGGTAGCCCCAGAGCAAAAGCCTAGTACACTTATGAACATGGGGAATGAGATACCACTTGATACAGTAGCTATATTTAACTATAGTTCTAAATACATGTTTTCTATCAAAAACTTATGACTTATTAAGCATATTTTATGTATCAATTATATGTTAACCATTATATTTATGACTAGACCTGACTCAATACATATATTTGAGATTCTATAATACTTGAATTTTAAGATATCTAAAATATGTATTTAATACAACCAACCTGTGGAGACATACATGTTGAATCATATTGCCTATATATGGAATTTAAAATAGTCCTCTTCAAGGTAATTGCCAGGGTCAGTGGGATGAGGTTGGAGGGGGAGACAGGAATGGCAATGGGTAAACATTTAGTCACACGAAAGATAAATTCTTGTGTTCTATTGCATAGAAAAACTACTGTAGCTAATAATATTGTAGTATATGATGATTTAAAACATCTAAAAGATTTTAAACTTTCTCACCATAAAGAAATGATCATTGATATATACAATGATAGGTACAAAGAACTTTGATTTGATCATTTTATAATTTTTGAATGCATCCTATGCCTCATAAAGTATTCAATGATTAATTGTAAACAAAGATGAAAAAAGTAAAAAATATTTACTATATAATAAATTAAATACTACTCAAGTAACTTAATTGTTTCGCAATTTTAAATATACTTATTTTTTAATTACATTGTGTAAGTGTTTTGTTTGTATTGTATGTGTGCTATGGGCATGCTTGGTGCCCATGGGTGACAAAAGAGGATGTCATATCCCCTGGAAGTAGAATTGCATATGGGTGTGAGTTACTATGTGGGTGCTTGGAACAGAACCCTGTGCTCTATAAAATTGATAAGTGTTTTTAACTGCTGAGCCATCTCCAGCCTTTCTGCTCATCGTGTTCTGTGATATTTTTAAAACTATGATGGCCAATTTGCTGCTTCTGTGTTTGTCTTTGGGGTTCAATACTTCATTTAGATAATTATAACATAAAATTTAGTCACACACACTCACACACAATTATATATATACATATATTCACACATACGTGTATATAAACACATTACACACATACGTATGTATACGCATACACATACATACATACATAACATGTATATATACACACACATAGTATATGTATACACACACACACACACACACACACACACACACACACACACGGCTAAAATTACTGTTCCAATCTATAGTAAAGTACCATTTCTAACCACTAGAGGGAAGCTACTTTCAAACTCAACAAAGAAGACCTTCAGGTTTGTGATTCAGGTCATATCCCTTCTAGATAGGCATCTGGTCAACATGCTAGTCAAGCTTCATCTTGAACAATAAACATAATGACAATATTTAATTAAACAAGATCGCTCTTTTTCCTTAAGAGCTACAAAGACTTCCCCAGTAACTGGCAGCTGTAATTTGTATCCCTCTAGAGGCACAAGAAAATCTATAAATTGCCTTGAGAACAGAGATCAAGAGGCAAAGCCAGAAGCCGAGCACCAAAGTGCAGTCTTATCCCTTTACCATCTGTCACAATCGCTGTCATTCCCCAAAGGCCATGTTTAAAACTGAGACAGGAAAAAGCCACTTAGAACTTGAAAGATGGTAAGAGTTCTGAATCACACTGAAGTATTACAACTCGACGATTTGGGAGGCTAACTGCTCCAGAGATCAAGATGGAAAGGGCCTTCAGAATATACTGATGGCAAGATTCAAGAGAGGGAAAAACAAAGAATGGATCTCAAGTATGTCTGCGGACATAAGTTTCATAGAAGGTGGTGTCGTGCATGTGCTGAGGTCCATTAACTGGTGTTTTGAATAAAATGTATAGACACATTTGTAATAATTATTATACTATCAGTTTTGAATAAAACCATTGGCCCAGGATAGCTCTTAGGACTTAGCATTTATGACCATGGGACAATTGCTGGACATAACAGACATTGTGCTTAAGTAGTTTCTTTTTCCTGTGTTATCTTAGTAATTGAGTGTCTGAAGTAGATGCTACTATTACTTTAAAGTTGAGAATAGTCAGGTTTAAATATATTGACTGATTTACTCAGATGAAGGGGTCCTGTTTTGAATCTAATTTAGTTTTATATCCATTAATTACTTTTTTTATTTACTTTAAAAGTAAGATCTCATTTTGGAGTACACACTGTAGTGGGATTTATTATGTATCCCAGTGTGAACTCAAACCCATGGTAATTCTCCTGCCTCAGGCTCCTGAGAACAAAAGATACAGGCATGAGCCTCCACACTCAGCACTCAGTTTTACTTTAGAGTGTATAATTTTAGCTTACTGGTCTAATAGCTATCATTATGGTTTACTGATATTAAAAATATATAAGTAAGACAAATTCTCTATCTATAACATTTCAAACAATGTTGAGATTGGCCTTTAAGGCAAATTTGACTGTTGTAATATTTCTATCCCCCAGTCTTTTTTTTCTTTCTTAACAATGAAAGTCTAGATTAGGAATGCACAATACAATAAGCCACAAAATACATTGCATAGCCTTCTGTAAAACATGGATACTTGTGATAAAGTACCAGATAAAAAGTTACAGACTAGAAATGCTGTTGTTTTTGTTGAACAGGGGACAAACTAGGAGCCCTTTCTCTTTCTCTCTCTCCCTCTTCCCCTACCCCCGTCTCTGTGTGCATGTACACTTGAGTGTTTGAATATGTGTGTTTGAATTATGCTGTACCATTGTGCCTGCGTACAAAGGCCAGGGGAAGACATCAGCTGTCCCGCGTCATAACCTAAGCATCTGTTTTCTTTTCTTGAAACTTGGTTTCTCAACGAGCCTGGAGTTCACTGTTGTGTGGTTCAGCTAAGTCCAGCAAGCCCCAGTAGTCTTCCATGTAAGTGCTCCATTGCCCCAGCACCAGAGTTATAGGCGTGTGAGGCCACATCTAGCTTTTCACTGGAGTGCCACAGATCTAAATTAAGAGTCTCCTGCTTGTAACACCAGTGATTTTATCCACCAAGCAATCTTCCCAGCTTCATATTTTACCTTTATCATTCTCATTATTTTATGAATAAGAGACTGTCTAAACATTCTTGGAAAATATGGAGGCAATTATGAGAGCAAGTCCAAAGGAATGATCAAAAACATCAGATGCATAAGTCCATAATTTGTATATGACATTAGCCAGAGGTGAACAGAGTCCCTAACTGATATCAATCCTGTTTTATAAAATGTATATGAAGGGACATGAAGATATAAGTTCAAAGCCATTTCCAGCTCTAAATTTTATTAATTTATTTGATTAAGCATCTCAAAGATAAGACAAAAAGTACAAATCAACTTCACAAACTTTTAATGTATGGTCCAGCACTGTCAAATTTGATTAAGTAAAGCCCAGGGTTGTTGGAATCCACTCCAGAATGCCATTCTCCACAAGATCCTGTAACTTCTATACCCGAGCACACTGATCAGATAAAGCAATGGAGTTAGAATTACAATGTTTTATTTCCATAGAAAATCATGTGGCGGTTTATAAACAGCCATATATATCACACTTCTCATCATGCAGTATGTTAACTGTGGTCTGTAAATAATACCTTTGTGTGCTCACAGTTCATTTTATTGGTATAGGAAAGGTTGACAGAAGGAGATAGCAAGTGAACTTTGGGAATCACACTGATGCATCCTAGAACACTTCTCCTACTCTGTAGTGTCTTATCCATATTCAGATTAACCTGAAAAATCCAAACATATTGAATTGGCCAACCAGATAAATATAACGTCTCCACATTGATTCATTTAAAAGTTGTTGTAATAGATAAAATATGCTACTGAAATGTAATAAAAAAGACCCCCATATTGTCTTATTTTTAATAAACAAACGTCAGGTACATTCTTACAGCAGTGTTATATGTTAGCCTTTTTTTCCAAAGTATGGAAAACAACTTTGAGAGAGACTTCTCTGTGTCTGTTTCAGTGAGCCTATTTCATTCTGGCTAGGCATGGGCATGACCTATCATGGAGCAGAGACTACATTGGTGACCCCAAGAATACCTAGGATCACAGTCATGGTCACTAAGCAAAGTGAGGCAAGGCCTACAGTGATGGTAATGAGAATGTTGACAATCTCTCACAGAAGGGGTGTGGAATGATCTCGGACCACCATTTTTGGATTCCTTCCACCAATCGCTCCTGCCATCAGGTACTCATAATCTTAGGGCCCTAGAGTATATAGGAAGTGGAGAGTTGACTTAGGGTGGGAAACGACCTTGAAGTGACACAACCCTTATAAGGAACTCCAACAAACGGATTTGTCCATCAAGGTGGACTTCAGTGAAGCCATATCTCTGATCTGTTCAAGCTCCTCTAGGTAAATAGATATTTTCTTCACGTATCCTCACTAGAGGCAATATAACAATATGTCTATTGATTGCTATTACAGGTTTATGTCGATAGGGCAACTGCTGTCTCTCCCGTCTCTGTGTTATCCCCCAGAACAATAATATTTGGCATGATTGCAGTAGGTCTGTAGACCATGGACAGATCATCATTTTCCTTTATTTTTTCAATTTGAAAACATTGAAAATTGTGGTCAGTTTGCAGTCTCTAACTCAGTGGTTCCCAACCTTCCTACTGCTGTGGTTCTTTAGTACAGTTCCTCATGTTGTGGTAACTTACAATCATAAAATTCATTTTCGTTGCTACTTTATAATTGTCCTTTTGCTACTGTTATGAATCATAACATAAATATCTGATATACCCCCAGGTGGAGAATTACTGCTCAACTATCATAGCTGACGTAATAAAAAGTTGTTCCTGGAATAATACACATATACTATGTACACCTGTCTTTTTGTGCTTCTTTAATCTTCATAAGATGGAGGGTGGAGTAGGATTCATCATTTTCATAGAAGAGGCACTTTCCCTTTTGAATAACAGATGTTGGTTTCAATTAGACACTTTTCTTTTTAAGATGAAGATGAGCCTTGTACTGTCAGCTGTGAAATTAAGCATGACTCTGAAAGCCATTGGGCAAGGTGGATAAATGTCAGAGATTTATAGATTTGATGATAATTAAGATTTCTGAATTTTAAAAATGTGTGTGCTGACTGATTTAAATGAGTAACTTCACACTTGATTCTGATGTGCATTTTTTTTTATTGAAGCCTCATGGTAGAGGAAGGAATGTTTTTGTTTCTTCAAGGTAGACATTTTGTATTCATCAACTCTGCAAAATTTATGTTTCTTTTCCTCTAAAGACTATGAAGGTTTAAGCTAAGAAAATAAACAATCATTTAAATTCTCAGCTTGTACAAGAAATCTATGCTCTTTTATGGCTAGAGAACAAAACAAAATGATGAATTATTTGACTGCTTAAATCATACTCAAATATCTTACATAAACTTCTACCATACACTGTAATATATTAGTAATTCTGTGTTAGTACAACAAAAACAAACAAACAAACAAAAACAAAACCCACCCCTCCCCTAAAAAAAGAATAAAAAAAATCTTTCTCTTATTTCCTGGGCTAGAGGCAAGGATTAGAGTTTCTCCCCACTCCAAAGGCATCTATAGCACTGTATTGATATAAACTTTCAAGACAATACAGGTGAAGTTCACCACCTGCAGAGCACACATGCATAACAGGGTACCCAATGGAGATCAAAATGATTAGTCGGTTGTTTAAAAAATATCATTTGCGTATGGAATAAAAAAAATTCAATAAATACAACATTCAATTGCTTGATTTTTTTCTTCTTGTTGAGTGGAAATTATTGTATAAAGAATCAAAAAGAGCAGCAATATGCCAGCCCTTCCTTTATGTGAGTAATTGTCCAAGGAGGAGCAGACATTTACAAACTTTAAAAGTTTTCTCATCACAAAAGGAGTCTACAGGAGATGACTAGAATTTGGGAGCATTGGGTGGGGGTGACGTAGAAACCTAGTGTATTGGAAACTCCCTGGAATCTATGAGAGTGACCCTAGTGAAGTCTCCTAGTCATGAGGGATACAGAACCTGAACTGGCCATTTTTTTTTTTTATAACCAGGCAAGGCTCCTAGCAGCGAAAATGGGACATCAACCCAGCTACAAAACCTCTGTCCCATCTGCAAGATGTGCTGGGGCAATGGTAATGCAGAACTTCTGGGCGTGGCCGAACCATGACTGGCCCAACTTGAGACCCATACCAGGAGAGGGAACCCTGCCCTGACACTGCCTGGAATGTCAAGATCCAGAGGTTGGCCAGCCCTGAGACCCTGGACAGAACCAAACATGACTGGCAAAAAAGATAGGAAGGTAGGTCGGTAGGTAGGTAGGTAGGTAGATAGATAGATAGATAGATAGATAGATAGATAGATAGATAGATAGATAATGTCAATGTAATGATTCTCAATGATATTCTGCTATACTCATGGATCCGTGCCTAACCCAGTTGTCATCAGATGGCTGTCATCTAGTATCCAATGGGAACAGATAAGAGAAACATAGACAAACACTTGGTGGAGCCAGGGGAACCCCACAGAAGAGGGGGAGAAGGATTGTAGGAGCCAGAGGGTAAGAGGATACCAGGAGAACACAGCCCACAGAATCAACTGGGCTCATAGGAGCTCACAGAAACGGAAGTGACAAACATGGACCCTTTATAGGTCTGAGCTAGGTCCTCTGGATATAGCTGATGGTTGGGTAGTTTTATGTTCTTGTAGGACTCCTAACAATAGGATTTGGGGGTGGCTCTGACTCTTACCTGCCTTTGGGACTTTTTTCCTCTCACTGGATTGTTATATCCAGCAGTGATGTGGTTTGTGCCAGTCTTATTACATCTTGTTAGGCTATGTTCGGCCTATATCCCTAGGAGACATGCTCTCCACTCCCCCCACCCCTTTTTTTTTTCTTTTGAAGGGAAACAGGAGTTGATCTGGGGGAGAGAGAAGGTAGAGGAGGGACTAGAAGGAGTGGAGGGAAGGGAAAGCAGTCATGACATAATGTACAAGAGAAGAATAAGTTAAAAAAATTTAAAAAGTGACTACAGAAGTCAGAAATAGTTGTTTGTAGACAATGAATGTAAAAGCAAAATAGTATGTGGTCTAAATAAAGCCTGTCTCATTATCTAACATAGAACATAAGCTCTGAGGAGCAGAGAAGTTAAATAACCATTATTGAAGTAAATTACAAGAAGTCCTACTTATTATAGCCAATAACAATGGCCATGATGTTTGTTGTTTGGTGGTTTTTATTAAATACCAGAATCATTTTGTTAATGATAACTTACCAAATGCCTTCAAATTGTACTAATTCTAATCTTACCAAAATGTCATGATTATTTTCCCCAGGGGAATGGTGAAGAGGCAGGGTCTTGTGATATGTGGATCTCATTGCCCTATATAGCTATGATTTCGCTAGAACTAACAATGATACTCCTTTTTAGTCTTTCAAGTACTGGGATTATGGTTGTAAACCAACACAATCTAGTCATTACAAGTTTAGCAGGTAGCATAGATGAGTTAACAACAAACAATAAAAGTCCATTTACTTAGCCACATGTATTTCTCTTACATTCTTATAAAATTCAGTTGCATTAAAAGCTAAATTCTCATTTGTGAATTAACTAATCATTTCAAAGTAGTGATCAGAGTTAATACCTAAGAGTTAGTAACACCACTGGGACAATTCTATTGTCTGAACAGTAGCTGTTGGACCTGCCAGAAACACAGTACTTGTGTTACCTCTGCCACACCCAGAAGACAAACTTACACAGAATAATTGTGCTAATCATAGGCCAGTAAACCAATGAAGAAGGAAAGAACATTTGAAATGAATATACATATTGGAGTAGATTTTCATAATACCAATTGATTTTTTAATGCATCTTAAATTTTGTTCTGATTAAATAAATTAGATGAGTCAGAAAGTGAATTTAAGTCTATCCCCAAAAAATTCATAATAAAATGTATAGTGAATTGCTTCTGCTATGACATTTCAATTCACTCATCAGAAGACATCTGATTACTCATGAGTGCTTCTATTACATTAGCCTCTTCACTCATGAGAAAGACTATATCAGACCTAATCCATTATGGGTGGGACTTTCTATTTCCCCCCCCTTGCCTGGAAGCTCACCATGTCTAACTATATAGAATCTCTTATTTAAATGGGATATTGAATTGGCAAATATTGTTCATAAATTATTTTCTATCCAAAGTAATTGGTTAAATATTCTGAAATATAGAGCATGCCTCTTTCATGAAACAATACAGTATATACATTCATATAACATTGAAATTGAGACATATCGATTGGAAAGAAATGCATGATTGTTCAGAAAGATGCTATTGATTTCTTTGGAAATTATTATTTTAATAAATTTTATTTAATTCACAATTTAATTTTACTTTTCTATAAAACCATATTAGAATCAATAAGTAAGTCAGACCTGTGAGAAATCCTTCTTCTATATTCTCTACTCTAGAAATTTCATATTCTAAATAAATGAGTCATTTTTTTTGCTATTGTATCTGCTTCAGTTCTCAAGACACAAAATAGATTTATGTCTCCTAAAAACAATCTCAAAAATAATTTTCCCAGTTTTTCATATGTTACTACCAAATGCTATCACTTAGAGAGAGTTTGCTTTAAATTTTGTAGTTGTTTTCTTTTCCATTGAGTCAATTTTACAAAAGTAAAAACTTTCTTCTTTCAGTTACATGAATCTCAGGAAAAGCTGCCTTCTCTAAATGAAGAATATTGAGATGGCTAATACTTATATTAGTGCTTACTAAGACTTAGACTGGTGTTTACTAATACTTAGATTAGTACTTTCAAGTACTAAGACTAGACTAGTACTTACTAATACTTAGACTAGTGCTTATTAATACCTAGACTAGTACTTACTAATACATAAGATAGTGCTTACTAATACTTAATAGAGTACTTATCAATATTTAGATTAGTACTTACTAATACTTAAGATAGTAAGTACTAATACTTAGAAGACAAATATGAATCTTAAGATCTAGTGCTAAAATATAACTTTTCCTTCATTTTCATATATTTGAAATAGTCAGAGGAATGTTCTTCTTGTATTAAAGAGTGAAGGAGATCACTTTTGTCACTAACTCCCTTCAAGTTTCAGGGCAGCTTCAGAAATCAGTCATTTTTCTGTGGAAACTTCAGTGGAATTATGGACACACATGTGCTCATCGCTCATATCGTTGTTTAATGGCTCTTGAATTGAAGCCAAAGTCTGTAGAGATGAGAAAACTGCTATTTTACATTTTCAGAGAGTTTGGAGTTCCTCTGTCTTTGGAGGAGGAAGGCTAAAACACTGGTTCACTCAGTTGAGAGCAAAGAGTTTAGCAGGATGGCTCTCCGGTAATCTCATTTGAAAGTAATATTTGTCCTTGTTGGACTCAGTGGTGCTAAACTTACTTCACTAGCCACTGGCTTCCACTGAGTACATGTGAAAGAAGCATATTGCAATAAGCATGAAGACACACTACAATCTGCAGAAGTTCTTTTCTGTACTCTAGATTAAAACACAAATATCCAGCAGAAATAATAAGAGGTAGATTTTTTTTAAAAAGGGGGAAGACATAGAAATGGTAAGATAAAAGGTAGACTTTTGAATCTACTCAGAAAAGAAAAAAGAGAGAATATGGATATGATAAGATAAAAAGGTAGAGTATAGAATCTACTTTTATAAAGGTGCTACTTGTTTTAAATATTTTACATTGGATTGGATTTTTCTATATTGTATACAAATTTTGTATTAGACTCACCAAAATAGGATAAACAATGAAATTTTTGTCTGAATTGTCAAATGTTAATAGACTGGAAATTGTTAATTTATATAGTGGAGTTTTTTGTCTGAATCTGTCAAATGTGAATGGACTAGACAGTGTTAATGTAATTCTTGACTGTATATATTGTACATACTTATTGTATATACTTTTTAAAATATTTTTATAACTTTTTTTATTTTTAACAAAAAAGGGGAAATGTGGTTGATATATTGTGTAGCCCAATAAACTTACCTGGGGGTCAGGGAACAGAACAGCCACAATATTGAAAATAGAGGTTATACGGTGGTAGCACACGCCTTTAATCCTAGTACCAACCATAGAGACCTGGAGGTCTGTACAGACAGGCAATGACAAGGAAATGAGGTAGCTGGGTGAAGAGCCAATGAGAGGGCAGAACAGCAAGGCAATAAATGAGCATGTTAGATAGAAAGTCGTGGCATTTGGAAGCTGGTGAGTTAAGGTTGGCTGGTGGCTATTCTTGTTTCCCTTATCTCTAGGGCTTTCACCCCTGTATTTGACTCAGTGTTTTTTTATTTAATAAGACCTCTTAGAAATTCAGCTACAACTTATATAAATGGACAAAGAGTAATAATCTTTATGTGTTTCTAAAAGCTCCATACAGTTACAACCCCCCCCCCACACGAACACACAGACATACTCACACAAATATTACTCTAGGTAGCCCTGTGTATCCGCACATTCAACATCTATGACACAACTAAATGTAGCCTGAAATTTTCTGAAAAACCAAAACCTTCAGAGAGTTAGACAGATCAAAACTAGATTCTTCTTTGTTCTAAATACTACATGAACATTTTGTAGATTAAAAATGTTTAGGCACCTTTCTACATATTTAGTAATTGGTAATTGACTAATAAATTAGGGATGTGTTACCTTGTAACATGTAAGTTAGCTACAAAAAGGATATCACTTTTCATACACGAGACTTAGGAAACTGTACATGTGTATTTCTAGAATCCTATAATGAAGCCACTAAGGAGATTAAAGAATGACTGTATTTAATCCTGCTTCATATACTTTAGTAACTGTATCTAGTACATAGTATGTAGATGGTTTTCTTTTCTCCCTCAAGTCATCAAAGACTGGCCAGTTTGATGTTTTCAGTATTGATAAAACTGCTTTAGATACTGAGAGCCTTTTTAGATTCATTTTCCCACTCAAAGAAGTTTCCAGTCTCCCCTGAACTCTGGACTATGTCTTGCTGTTTAGGTTTTACTGTATTTAAGTTCCTATTTTACCACAAGGATGAAGATGACACTGTGAATCAGAATTCAAAGGAACCTATATAGAAAATATTTGGTTTAAATTTCTTACCTGTAGCATAAAATAAAGCATTATATTTTCCAATATTTAACTTTTTTTAATCTTCACAATGAATATATTTATACTTAACAAAGTATAATTTAATAAAACACTGAAAAAGCTTTCTTTTCATCAAGTTAAAAGTGTATCCACCCAACTCATACAATTTCAGTAGTTTTGAAATTATAGGAGTTGGGTGGAGCTTTTAAAAAAGAAATTCACAATTTTTAGATTTGACAAAAATATTTCCAGCCCATTTTTTTAAAGCCTAATAATTGTTTTAAGGAGTGATTAGACTCTGATGAAATAAATCAGAAGTGGGAGCCTTGGGTGAGTTTGCAAGTAGATGTTTACTGAAAAGACATCTTCAGTGTTGGCCTGACCACATGACCATCTGTAGTTCTCTCCTGTATGCTTTGATTGACTGTCCATACCCATGGTAAAACCCATGGTAAGGGGTTTACCATCCCTTAGCCAACATATTAAGTTCTTTTCTGAAGCAGCTGGCTCAATTCTAGAGAAAATTTTCTACTTTATAATTTCATAATTATAAATTAAGGAGTACTATTAGAGTTGGGCTACACTGTTTCAATAATATAATTAACTTTACTTGGAGAAAAAGAGCTCATCTTCTTAGCATCACCCCATCATCCTTTCACACCATCTCTCAATCCAATGGATTGGATTCACTAAGCTAGGGTAATCTTATTCATCCACTGAAGTTTTGTGATCATAAATGAGAAGAGTACATGCTTTGGAGACAGCTAGATTATGCACATTGATGGTCCCAAATTTTTGTAAAACAATCTAAAAGTGATAAATTATCTATATTTCTATGGGAGTGAATTTAATGCACTATTGAACATTAAAAAAAACACCTAGGATGTAAATAGCATTTTGTACCATCAATTGTAGAGATAATGTATTTTATACATGCTTTATGATTGTATGCATAATACCTTAAAGTCTAATCATCAATGTGTCATTTTATTTACTAGCTTTCCAGTGAGGTGATTTTCATAAGAAAGGTTCTAGAATGATATGAGCCCCTGGATTCAACACTAGGCTGTGAGATACCAATGAGTGTGTGTGTGTGTGTGTGTGTGTGTGTGTGTGTGTGTGTGTCTGTGTGTCTGTGTGTATACTTACAAATATATATATATACATATATGTTAGCCAGAAAGCAGAAAGTAACTTGTCATCCATAAATAGACTGGTATAAATAAACACATTTTATGTTAGTTTTATGTTACGTTGATTATATATCTAAACCATTGAGAATGATTCAGTGTTTAAATTTAATCCAGGTTTTAGAAAACTCTTTGATGATATACTGGCAAACTTGTAGCTATCTTTACTATTAGCATATTAATAACCATACTTTACATATTTAAGCACACACACACACACATATATACATATCATGAGATACAAAATGTATGAGATATTATTGACTTAAATTCACTTTGGAGCAAATTTCAAAACTAATCTTAAAAATATCTTTGTTTCAATTCAATTTCTACATGATGCAGCTATTTGTATTGCTAGCTTGTAAGTGAAAGAATAAAGTAGACTATCCTGATTATTTTCTCATAGGAAAGAAAAAACACTTCCATGCCCTGTGAATTTAAATTTTCTTCAATAGGACTAAAAACATCACTGAAGTTAAATATGAACATATAAAATCAAGAGCAAAAACTCCCATTCACACATACTGTTCCTTGTACAGATAGATGTTCAGGCACATCTTATGCAAATGGTATCAAACTAACATCATATTCCAGGTGACAAACCTTGCTAGAATTTTAATTTTTGAGGATGGTTTTAACATAAAAGAACTGTAGTGGTCCTTAAAACTCAAAACATTTTTATAGTTATTGTCCCCCCCCTTTTTTTCACTTCTTGAGCTTTTGGCAAAAGATGCAAGGGGGGCTAAACTTGGAGCAAAGGCATTATTCTTTAAACTAAGGAGGGTTATCTTCGACCAGCACTAACCTAAGTTTGACATTACCTATCCTAACATGAGCAGAATCTCAGATTTCAATGTAATGTTTCTGAGTGGAAGACAAAGGGAGACACAGACATCTGCAGAACCCCATGGGCTTTACTACCTTACCTTTTACCCGCCACCGAGAATACCATTTCAAGCTGTTTCACCTTCTAGTGCATATGGCTGTGCATTGCACATTCTAGAATTTGGTGTGTAGGCAACCTACAGCTTTACAGTCTCATACTAAACAAACAAATGAACAAAAAAGGGTGATTTCCTAGACAACCAAGTGAAAAATGCCCCAAAATAGAAATCACTTCCTTCATCTTCTTTATGAATGTAACTACAATATTTTGAAAAAACTCCATATTAGCAATGCAATGTTTTAAAAATACATTTTACAGAAAAATTGAAGTTTATTTTTATGTTTTACAAATATTGAAAAATGTGGTTCAACATTACACTGAAATGAAATAAACCAAAAACATAGTCATCTTATGGATCATCTTTTAAAATGTTATTGTACTTCTATTAACTCATTGCTGAAGAGAGACTACCAACAACCTCACTGAAGGGGTCGGAAAGCTGGAAAGGTAGACCCTTAAACAGCAGGTACAACCAAATCTAAGAAAATGGATAATGTAATATAGAGAATGACATTTCATCATTGGAGTGTGGAATAGTGCCATTTTACAAATGCATTTAACCCACACCACAGTTTACCTATGTATCTTCTTTGTGTATGACATATTATAAGCCAATTTCTCCCTCTCAAGGAGCAATCTGCTGAGCACCATACACAGGCAAACTATATTTATCACACTGTTATTCGACGAGAAAGCATCAGATTTTTCTAGTACAAATGAAGTGAAAATGGTTCTTTCAATTTAAGGTCCATAAAACACTTATTAAAGATAAAAGCAGGTTATTTAGCAATATTGGACTTCCAGTATGTGCAAAATGATGAAACGGGAATTTTAGTGAAGGAAAACCATCCTCCTTTCCACTCCCCAGTATAATAACACTTTAAATCATGTTTGACATTTGTAAGTAGAGTGATATGGCAGTCCTGTAAAGCCTGTGTGGTGAAGCGTGTGTGTGTGTGTGTGTGTGTGTGTGTGTGTGTGTGTGTGTGTGTGTGTGTATGTATTCCCCTTTCTGGAGCAGAAATCTCACTGCTGTGTGTAACTGCTCTGCTCTCACTTCATGGGGCTGTCAAGACCCCAAGAGACTTATTTGGCTCTGCCTTTCCCAAGTCACTGGTTGCTAATGTTCCTTATTATGAGGAAATCAGAAATGTGCCTTCAGGCAATGGCCACTGGGCTAGAGGTCCTATGCCAGCCAACCTTCTGCTGAGTTGTATTGTTCTCACTGTTACATATGCACGTGTATTGTGTAAAGCAGGTTCTTTGTGCTCCATAATACCAAAATGATAGCTCTGTTTGCTTGGCTCCAATTGCTAATCTGACAGGCTCCAGCTGGTGAGCAGACCCTTATCTTCTCATCACCCTACTCTCTAAGGAAAGTGGACACTAGTGGCATATGTCTGTGGCTGGCCTTTGTGCTTAACAAGGTAGTATATGTATAGGTGGAATCTTTGAGGACACCAAAGAAATGGGTTTCTTAGTGTCAGAGTAAAACTCTGTTACAAAGTCCATTTTCTCTTTCCTGGAAACAAAGCCCCCAAATAAAAACTTCTTACAAAAGGCCAGTCAAAATTGAGTTCTTAGACACTTAGTGATAGTGAAGTGCTATGCTACTGACTTTGGAGAAATATCTAAAATGCCTGCATATCTCTAACACATTTCTATGTGTCAGTGAGTGTGTGTGTGTGTGTGTGTGTGTGTGTGTGTGTGTATGTGCGTGCACGCTCATGCACACAGAGAGACAGCATGTGTGTACATATATGCATAGATATACACAGAAGTATATAAAGTATAAACACACACACACATTTCTAGGAAGGAATGGAGACAGAATCTCATCCTGTAGCTCAGTTGGTTTTGGAGTTTGCTATTTAGCCCAGACTGCCCTGAAACTCATAATAAACTTTCTGCCTTAACTTGTAGAATTACATACGAATTGCATATGTTTACTTGGAATATTTAGCCAAAATAGAAGAGTGAATATTTTCAAGATACAAAAAAAAAACATGACTTGATATGTGTTTGTGATATTTAACACCATCAAATTAATTAACACAACAACAACTGCCCATCTTAAAAATATGGCCACAGGGTATAAGCTGTTAGTTTTAAGATATCTAAGATGTCTGCCCTTATAGTTCAACCAATTTTTTTACTTCTCTTTTCCCATATTATCATCATAAAGGCTAGAATTATAGACTATATAATTTTGTACGACAGATGATTTATAGTATCAGCTGCATGAATACATGTATACATATACATTTGGATGGAAATGGAGTATTTATATTTACCATTGGAATACATATACTATCAAAAGCAATCTGATCTTACTGTGTACTCCATATGCATGCAGGTCCTCACCAATGCCAGAAGAGTGGCATGTCCAAAGAGGTGGAGATAGAGGTAGTGGTGAGCCAACTGATATCTGTGCTGAGATCTGATAAGTAGCCAGTGCTCTTAACCAGCACCCTCACCAGGTTCAGGATTCGTTAGTTTTGCCTTTCATAGTTTATGAAAGAAAATTTATTTAATACGTATTTTTTTATATTTGTTCAACAATTCATTTAATGAGTACTTCCAAAACAAAGTGTAACCACTCAAACAAAAAATAACAGACCAGGAATTAAAATTTCCAGATTAATACTAATTTAATACAGTGTAATTTCTAGAGCATTGGATCTATGTGCAAAGAATGTGGCATGGAAGTACAATGGCATGTTCATGTGCAGAAGCAAAAACGTTCTTCTAGGGAGTTAGCCAGGTTTTCTTTGATTTGGTGAGACATAAAGCCTTATCAAGAAAAATTACATAAGGATTATAATTATTAATGATTCCCTCTTTTAAAGAAATACAAGGGTGTATGTGTGTTTCTATCCAAAGCTGTTAAAAATTATGAGCAGCAAAAGGAAAACACCCCCTTCCCCAATTTGTATTTTATATACAACCTAAAGCCAACTTTATCCTATGAGATTTAAAGGCACCTGAGACTTTGGCTGAGAAATGGGAAGAAATAAATGATGAAATTTTCGTGGCCATTTTCTGGGTCACTTTCTCAATAAAAAGGTCACAGCCAGCTGGTGCTGCTGCATTCCAAGTACATATTTCAGATATATTAATGTATTCTGCCCTTTATCATGGAGAAGATAGTTAATTTGTTTTCCAATAGTTATCTGAAATTATGGATGATTGTAAAATTGCACACCATAAGAGAATAAATGGGAACGTGGTAGAGAAGAGATTTCAATATTTGTTATTAGTGCCTAAATTTTATACCAAAAATCATACATTTTATACATTTCTAGACTAAAATATAAATTAAATATACAGAACTGATTATATGTGTTTATCTAGTATGGGCCACAATTATTTAGTGGGAATATTGAAATATAAATTTCAAATCTGATGCTCATATAAACTCAATAAAAAGAAGTTATGAATTAGTCAGAAGTACAATAGTTAAGCTAATATTAGAAGCTTACTACTAACCAAGCACTGTTCTAAGTAATGTAAAACATTAATAATTCAGTTAATTTCTAAAACTGCACTATGAGGTAGATACTATTATTATCGTAATTTTATTAATAGGGCAACTGTGATGAAGAGAGGTCAAGTAACTTGCATGGTTATATGGACTATGCCACAAAATTGGGCACTTTAACTCTTTAAAGGCATATATCAAATGACTGTTCCGTGTCTCTAGAGAGAAAACTTTAAGATCTCTCCCTTGTCATAAAACCTTTACTGACTATAATACCTATAATAATACCTTTCATTTTTTAGAAATCCTATGGAAAGTATGAATAGAGTTGTTCTCAGAAATGTTTGCTACTCTTTGAAATCACTCCCATATGATGGTAATATTAAAAAGCCATTTTTCAGGATCAGGGAGTTGACTTTGAGATTGAATCTCCTCGTAATGTCAGAAGCTACACTTCTAAAGTTGTTGTGGTATTGTGTTCCCAAAAATATTGTGCACCCTAATAAACTTAACTGGGGTCAGAGAACGGAATAGCCACTAGATACAGAGGCCAGAAAATGGTGGCACACACACCTTCAATCCTGGCATTCCAGAGGCAGAAATCTGCCTGGATCCCTGTGTAGAAAGGTATATAAGGTGTGAGAACCAGGAACTAGGCAGGTTAAGTTTTCAGGCTTTGGAGAAGCAGTTCAGCTGAGATCCATTTGGAGTCTGAGGAAACAGGATCAGCTGAGGAATTGGCGAGGTGAGGTGGCTGTGGCTTGTTCTGCTTCACTGATCTTCCAGCATTGACCCCAATACCCAGCTCCAGGTTTGCTTTTATTAATAAGACCATTTAAGATTCATGCTACATAAAGTCTCACCAATATGACTACCTAAACATGAGCTGAAAGAAGATGACACCAACAAGCATGTTAAACTGGACTAGCCAGAGCCCACGAGGCCACAACCCTTCACAAAGAACTCCAGGAGATGAAGTTAACACTGAGAAGAGGAGAGGGGGTTCTTCCCAGAGCAGAGGACACCAAAATATATACACAAGTTTTACAGATCAAACATGTTATATTTGGGAATCTATATGTATATACAAATACACACACACACACACACACACACACACACACACACACACACACACATACATGCAACGACACTTAATGGAAAAAGAGGCCCTGAATTTGAAAGAGAGCAGGGAGAGTTGGGTGGGAAAATTTGGAGAGAAGAGAGAAAAGGGAGAAGTATTGTAATTAAATTATAATCTCAAAAAAAACCAACCAAACAAACAAAAGATGCACTACTAAAATTGCACTACTGTTATGGCAACTTAATTTTAAAACAGTTCCCCTCAATAATCCCATTTTAGCCCTATTTTACTCCTTAATCCCCGCTATAAAGGGATTTTTGAGATATTCATTATTTGCAATGTAAATATTTTAACAAACAAAACAAAGCAAAGTAAGTAAAAATTAACATGGTTTATTTCGAATGGAGCATCACGAAAACAAATTTCACACGTAGATGGAATTCCTCTAAAGCAGGAACACAGCAGGGTCAGTTATTACATTGTATATTTCAAATTTCAACAACACTGTTTTCTTTCAGCCTGTTACTGTCATTAGTTTTGTAACATGATAGAGATGGAAGTAAAATTTGCAAAAAACAAACACAAAAATAACATGTTCAAAATCAGCAGAAAGAACAGATGGGTTGGGCTACTACATTTATGCACTCTCCACTGTGCATAAATCAAGTGAGAAAGAATACAAACATGTCTCCGGGTCCCTGCTTAGCCATCCACTGAGGAACTTAAATTGAAAGCCACTATTGATTGCTTGTGATTCTATTAGCTCTAAGACTAAATCAACTTTCTTAGAATAAATATATATATATATATATTTGAAATTCACCAAAAGTCATTACAAACGAACAATAGAATTCTAGACAACAGCTGTAGGTTGAACAACAGCACTGATGTGTGCTGATATACCAACTGTAAATTTTATTCAGTTTGATCTTTTTTTTTTTACTCTGGACCTTTGAAACTAAAATGGCTTCATTGGCACATGCTTCTATTTTTTTCCATATTCATTGCATTATGTGTTTTGCAAATTTGTGTATTTAGAGGAGGCAAAAAAGAGTCATTGCTTTTTAAATATAAGAATGTGGTGGGTGTTTGGGAAAGCATTACAATCTGTATTTATTTTTATTATTCGATTCTTCACATGCCCAGGTTCAGAAGTCCTGAAACTTCAATTGCTGTCTCATTTCCTTCTTAATGCTTTCTGTCCCCTAGGCAGAACTTGTCAATCATTTTCTACTATACCTTCCATCTGTGTTATAATCTTTATTCATATGGCCTTTTCTCTAAGCTCCACTTGCAGTTAGTTTGACCGAACTGAAGCTCTCATTTGTATGTCCTGTTAAATATACTAAGCCAACTATTTCAGACTTAATGTTTTAAGATATGAGAAGAATGCACCTTCCCAGTTTTCCTTGCAAACGTTTTCTATCCAAACAACAGCCCTTCTGTTCATTTGGAGCTTTTCTTGTCTTGCTCCCTTAGTCACTTTCTACATATTGTTTATTTATACATAGTCTACTTATCATGTGGCATACAGAACAAATCCTATTTTTCCCAGAAACTACCCCTGATTCCAGCAACTCAATCTTCCCAAGAGATGAAGGTAACTTCTCCATTGACAGCTATCCCACGATACTGACTTCTGGATAGTTTTTTGACTGAGTTCTCTACCTTGCCATACCTGTAATTCAACCTCCTAATATTTTGTCTTGCTCTGTGGGCATCATACCCAAATGAGAAGACTGGAAGCTTGTCAGGAAGAACATCTCTATTCAAGGCTTGGCCTGAAAACATTTTTCCTTGTTTGGCAAATCACTTTGCTTAAATTTCCTTGTTTACTAAATTTGACATATGAATTGGATTACCTGGGGACTTTTCCAGCTCAGAAATTTAGTGGAAATGAAAAATAAAATCTGTGAATTGGCCTTCAGTAAAATCATTTCATCCTTGTCAGAGCCCTCTATTCCTATGGAATTCTACACCTAAAAGGTCTCATTTCCCTATGGAATGCTCTGATGCTCCTAATTCATTATTCAGTTGAAGAAGATTTGCTGAATAATGACTTAATGCCCTGCCTCCTTAGGTAGCTTGTCCATTGACAGATTCATTCATTTGCTACATGATTTGTAAGTTCCTTGGCATTTGTCCAATGCCTCTTCTCATTCTTGCTAACTTCCATAACCAAACCTTTTCCTGTTACTGCACCTGCTCTCCAGGTCATGCTCAAGTGTTCTCCTTTGTCCCCCTGTTGAGGGTCTGCCTCCCTTTCTTTTTATTATGTACAAACTTCTATTATATCCTTCCTTTGTTTGTTGATCCCATTGTCTTCCCTTAAATGTATAGACTGTGTATGCTAACTGACACAATTAAAGAAGTGTTGAGAAGATATGTGAACTGAGCACAAATGATGAAGACAACAGATTCTAAAGACAGAAGAGCAATGTTCCTAATTCAGATCCTAGATGGCAGACTATTCCAACACAAGATGACAAAAGAGACACCGTCCATGACACACCTCCAACAGAAGCAGAGCATTCTATCCTTTTATGACCTACCTTCTGGAGGCTATTTCCTCTGACAAGCTGTGCCTGGAAAAGGCTTCCTCCTAGTGTAAGTTGATACACTGTGGTTGCTCAATTTAACTTCCGTTTCTTTCCAAAATCCAAGAGATAGCAAATTGATCCTAGGATTAATGTCTCCAAATTTAACTGCCTCTTAACAGCTTTGCCAAGTAAATATGTGATTATTAAGTTTGGCTGGACATGAGAGTCACAAATTATGTTTAGGCATCATCCCTAAATTGAATATTACTTTAGCCTGGATACCACTATGCACGAAACACTCATAGATGATCATATGCAATTGAGGTGAAAACCCATTGTGTCTTGAATGGCTGAGGGATCCAAAAGTCTATAGGTCATTTATTTTGTGACATTCAAAGAACTATCTTAATCTTTTACACATCTGCCAACTTTGTGATAATTCCAGTATGTGTGGGGGAGGGTATTATTGAAGGATTTGGAGCTTGATCTAAAAAGACTCCTATTTATTTAAGAGACAAATACAGGTCATCACATGGAAATATGCAAGAAATTTAATGGTATTTATATTTTCTATGAAAAAATGATCATGTGGGGATATCCTGTCCATGAAAGCCTTCAACAGCTCCCTGGTATTATTCAGCAAATCCCAAAATCCATACTAGGCCTTCTGGTACTTAGGTCTCACATTGCACAGACATCTTTCCAGCTCCATCCTATCTTTACCTCAGGGGAGCAGCAGCTAACCTTTAGCCTTACGATTTTGCCATGGTTCACCTCACCACAAGTCTTTTCCCATCTGTTCAGACTATGACTTTCTCTCTCCATTCTGAGCAGTAAAGTTATCCAGGGATATTCTAAAACCTGTCAAGCTGAAATTCCGAAGCTGAAATAGAGCCTGAGCCATTAACAGTAAATTTCTAGTGTTAAGACCCATGTAATTATATAGGAAACAAATCTCATAGCAAAATATATAATGCAGTGTCCTAGCCTCATAAGTTCACTTGTGTATTTGTTGAGATCAGCCTATGCTCTACCTTAAATTGTTTCATGGTATATGAAACAGTGGTTTTTTAAGTTGTGCTTTGCCCTTGGAGACTTTATTTACAAGTAGCTTTTGACTCCATTTTGAGGGACCAAGATGAATGCAACCACTAGGTAAATCCAGCAACTGCACCATCAGTCAATCATCACCCATCCAACACAGACTGATCAATGATTTATCCCTGGAAAGAGAAAGGGACACATCTTCCCATATGCTTACTGTGTTGAAGTGAAACCAGAGATACATGCATGTATTACCACCACTTCAAAGAAACCAGGAACTTACTTGATATGCCAGACCACAGAAGGTATATCTCCCTCAATGGATTCCATGAAGTGATAGACATCTAACACTGTGATGGATGGCCCCACATCAACCTATCATTGGGTAATAGTGTGTGTATTAATGACGTGGGACTCATCATTCTCCCTTTCTTTTAATGCAACTGACTCAACTTCCTGTCTCTCTACTTGTTAACCCATCTGGGCTTGTGTCAGAACCATTATTTCCTACTTCTAACCCATTCCATGATCCTCACTCAGTTCAGCCTTGCAGATAAATACTGACTCTGGTACCTGTTCCAACTCCAGTTCTCTCCCAGCACTGGTCAGCTCGTTACCTTATCAATATAGACTCTTTCTCAGTCTGCTTTTGAAACCTCTTGAACTCTGCTGCAGACATTTTAACCTACATTCATTCTGTAATCCATATATATGTGTGGAGACATACAGATATATTTTCAGTTAATGTTAGCAGCAAAGATGGTTTTTATGACAAATTGCTGCCATCAAAATTAATAAACCCACTGAATTTACTGTTATTCAATCAATTCTGACATTGTATAAAAACATATTTATCATTTCTAGTATAGAACACTCATTTAGTTTGTTTTGTTTCTCAATACTCATTCTGTAAACAAGCTTTTATTTAATTTATATTATAATCACATAACATACCTCTACTGGCAACCTCATCTTATCAGCTATCTCTTCTCTATATCCTATTGTTAACTATATATCAATTTTCAGAGCCTGTACTGTCTTCCCCTAACTTCAGCAATTTGACAATACAATCCATCATCTAAATGGGCTATGATTATGTCTGGTTTTGTAAGCACACAATCCCTATCCAACTCAAGGAAAAACAAAGCAAGCAAAAAATCACCAGTGACCAAACTCTTCAATTTATAACATGTGCATGTTAAATAATTATTCAACATACAGGTTCATAATGATGATATAGATATATTGACAACTTTGTTTTGAACTTTCAATGATCATACTTTACTATATTTTATTACTTTGGCAAATGTTATTTCTCTGTGGGAATACATTACAATTAGCCTTCTAAATTCTTGACCCAAGGTATAATCATTTGCATGCATATGCTTGCATAGTCTCCAGTCTCCTTTATTTTCTCAACCAGTACAAATTAATGCAAACCACTAATTGTAGAGCACTATAACACATTCTGTTCTTACAGTTGTTCAGAAAAGTGTGATTACATTTCTGTTTGGGTGTGTTTTGTTAAAAAAAAAATCTGCCATGTTGAAAATTTCCTCAGCTGTTGGCTCACAGAGGGTGTCAGACCTGTGGGCTGTCACATGATCCCATAAGAAAGGCAGTACAACAGGCATGTTAATTAGTATTGCATAAGCACAGCCATAATGAGTCTAATTGCTTGGCAGTGGCAGTTACTAGGAGACACAAAACCTACAGCAGTCTTCCAAGTTTATGTCCAGAAAAAAAAAATCAGAAAAATCAGGGGTTTCTTCTTCCAAATGTGCACTTTCCAACACATCGGCATAACAGAAATGCTTCACAGGGATGTACCTGTCAGTGATTTTTCTTTATCAATACTGCAGTGTCTTCATTATTGTCCATTACCAGTATCCTTTCCATGTACAGTTTTACTAACAACTTTTTCTACAATTCTTGCAATCTAGACTAGCTCACTCAATTTCTAAAAGCAATTTTACACTTATTCAGTTTTACAGTCTGTATTAGATCTTAGTATAAAAAGAGGAAGTACAAAATACATCACTACCCACAGCCTAAAGATAGGCTCTCCTAAAACAAAAAACAAGAAGTCAGGCAGCAAAGAGTTTGCCATGAACTTGAATTATTGTACACTGAGATAGCCACCTTTAATCCACCTGGGAGTCATTCAGTATGGATCTAATAGCCAAAAAATTTGGTTCTATACATAATATTGCTGCTGAGCTTAAGTTGGGGGGGTATATATAAGGTTATTTTTTCAGCTCCATTCATGCTTATGTTCTTTTCATTCAAATTTTTCTTAGAATAATGGCCATTAATTCTATTAAGTATTATTCTATGGACAATCCTTCTCCCCCCCAAAAAAATAAAATGAATTAAAATAAAATAGTGCTAAATAAAAAATTAAAAATTTAAAAATTTTTCAATTTAAAATTTAAATAAATAAATAAATAAGACATCAGTGATCCTAACTGCCTAAGTTTTTAAATGTAGTCCTAAGGAAGTTGGAGAGCATTGGAATCTATGACAACCTTCAACTACTCAAAATGTAGTTGAGTCTATCACCCTGGTATACAGTGTTGGATGGATTGCTCCTTGCAATTTATTCTCACATTGATGAACAGTTTAAAATGTGACGGCCTGGAGATATGAAATAAATATCTTGCCCTGATATTTGTAGGAGGAAAATAAATGTAAGTATTTATTTTTATTACTTATAGGGATGATATGCTTCAAACATTATTCAAGTATTTTTCACATTTTTATGCAAAAATTATACCACATCATGAGACCATTGTGAATTAAAAAAACATAGGTATAAGCTTGAATGACTAGCAACAGTTTAGTCAGAAATCTGCAAAAGACAGCAAATCTTAAAATAACCATTGATTTCAGTAATTATAAAAGTTTGCTGCAATTCCATTGAAATGGTACTAGTCTCTAATGGGAGCATGTATACACATCACACATCACACATACGTGTGTGTATGTGTGTGTGTGTGTGTGTGTGTGTGTGTGTAAGCTAACATTTATACTAGTGTGCATGTGTAATCCTACACAACAAATTCTCATGGGTTTATTAATAGTAGAAGGGATTGTATGATGGATCAGTTTCATAAAACAATGGCTTTATAAAGTCTAAGTGTAAGGCTTTTGCACTTTACCTAATAAGCAGAGGGATTTGTCATAGAGAGCCTTCCTTTAGAAGGGGGGCTAAGAGGATGGCAACCTCCACTTTTAATCTCTTTGGAATTTCAAGTTCTCTTTCATGTGCACAAAGGAATCAAGAGTGAAACTGTCTGTGTGGACATCTCAGCTGTGTATTACTCAACACCAGGCCTAAGTTCTCAAACACAAAGTTTCCAATCTCTAGGCCAGAGTGTAGCAAACACACAGGAAAAGTGGGAATGCTTTGCATAGTTTTTCAAAGCAGACTTCAAGAACAACAGACTAAATATTTATTCAATACAGTGATGTGAAGGATAAAGAAAGCCATAGCAGACAAATTGGAAAACAGTTTTCAGTATAGTCCCAAACATAAATATAGATTAAAAGAAATCTCTCTTGAGGTTATAAAAATGACTAACAAATCAGCTCATCCTGAAGACACAGAGGAGACGTTCTTCACAGTGTCTGGAAAGCTGTTTAGAAATCAGGCTGCTCCGTTGTTTCCTGTTTCTGCGGCTGTCACTTCTTTGAGTACTTCTAATTCACTTTATTATTCAGCATGGAAAATGTTCGAGATGTATGGTTAGTGTAAGGAAATAGAAGAGAATATTGATGACAAGCCACCATTTTATAGAGCACAAAGCTATATATACATGAGCATATTATTCACAGTTTTTAATAACCATTTTTAGATAAAGTCAGGAGGCGTAGGAGAAAGTTTTGTTTGCTTTCATGGGAGTTAGAGTTTGAAGGAAGTTTAATTTTCTACTTCTAACTTTGATTCATGTTCATCTTGTACTATATAGAACATGATCTAAAAGAGAAAAGTTAAATTTAAAATTTTAAAGTGAAATTTTAAAATTTCAATGGAATGACATTTCCTGCTTCCATTTCCTCTCTCTAAACTTTTTGTATAGTTCCTCTCAAATTTATGACCTCTTTCATTAATTATTGTCACACATATGCACACACACACACACACACACACAAATATACATTATAGATATGTATAGGTATACTCCTAAAAACAGAAATACACCATGCTTAGTCTGTCACTGTCTAGTGTCGCATGTGTATATTAGGGCTAACTAACTACTTGGTATTGGAGAACCAATTTGGAATCTCCTCCTTGGGGAACACTATGGCTCCTGCTCTCCGCATTCCTCTCTTGCTTGTGTGTAGTTCTTTGACAAGGGTTGAGTTCCTACACTTGGTAGTAGAGCTCTTTCCCTAAGACAGTCTTTGCCTTATGTCCATTCTGCATGCAAAATGCCCAGAAAAACAGTGATGCACCCATGAAAGACACACTAAACTCTGAACGTTCACAGCAAGGAGTGCCTCTAATGTTATGGATATGATCTGTGTGTCTTAAGATGGAAAAAAATACTCAAACACCCAAGAAAATACCTCATGTAAAAATGAAAAGAGATGGTTATTTTTTCAATATGCAAGGTCTTCATTTATGTAACAGCAACCACTGGTGAGATATTTTTCCCTAGTTCCAAACACCTGCTAGTTTGTAAGGACAGTAAGAAAACAGACTGGTCAAGGAATCCCGCAGGACTGTCAGGATTGCATGCAACCTTCCCCTGAACACTGCTGACAGTGAACGAAGGGAGGGGAGGTAATAGCATACCAAGGGAAGAAAGTGGGAGGACCAAGAACCTTTAATTAAAACAAACAAACAAATACTACTTCTTAAAAAAAAGAAAAAAAAAATAGGTGGGTTGATCCACTTGAGTCCCATATTCATTAAAGAATGACTTTATATTTGTATGTTCATATGTGTATACAAGAGTATAGTCAATTGTACACTGCTGTGGGGAGATGTGAGTTGAAGTGCAAGAGTGATGTGTATGAGTCAGAGACAAGGGAATTTATGTATGATTTTTGAGAGCAAGATACACGGTTGAAACGATTTGCTTTTCTTTAATTTTCTTTCCTTCTATCTTTTTCTTTCATTTTGGTATTCTCTCTCTCTCTCTCTCTCTCTCTCTCTCTCTCTCTCTCTCTCTGTGTGTGTGTGTGTGTGTGTGTGTGTGTGTGTGTGTGTGAGAGAGAGAGAGAGAGAGAGAGAGAGAGAGAGAGAGAGAGTGTGCATGCATGCATGCGCACATGCAGTTGTTCTCTTGTGTGAGTGTGTGGAAATGAGCATGCATCTGTGCATGACGTCACAGGTGGTCGCCTCAATTACTCTCCACCTTACTTTAAAAAATATTATTATTATTTCTTGAGACAGTCTTTCACTGCATCTCCATCTAGCAGCTAGATTCTAGATGACTGGGCTAGACCAGCTATCCAGCAAGCCCCAGGAATTTATAAGCATCAATGGACATAAGGCACACATAGCGATACCTGACTTTTTATGTGTGTGCTAGGGACCCATATTCAAATGCTCATGCTTAGGTGGTAAGCAGTATATTGACTGTGTGATCTCCCCATCCTACTCAAGTAATTTTTAAGATCCCATAGAGGTAGACCTATAGTGAACTTCACAAAGCTTAAGGGCTCAGGTGAGTAAATCTGCATGAAGTGAAGAGATGCGTGTAACCCTAGATGAAGATCTCTAATGCATAGGTCCCCTGCTGTAAAATGCTCTTTTTATTGCCCTACTCAGCAACATACCCAAAAGAGATAACTACTTTTCTTTTTCTCTTATAAAAATTATATTTAGGTGGAAGCCACTGTTCTACCCTTCAGTCGCTATGCCTGGAACAGTCATCCATGATAATACATGGTAGAAATACTTGATGTGAAGAGGAAATTTTGATACCTCAAGGCTAAGTAATCTCACATGCCTATGACACAAACTTGGAAGACTCAGAGTGAAGTATTTTTAATGTATGAAAGCCTTTGATTTACACTTTCAATTTTTTCCTATTTCTCATTAATTGGCCCTTTAAAATGATGCAAGCTAAATTGAGTATATTTCACATTAACATTATTAATGTTCCCTTTTCAGATGAAGAATGCAGGATGAAAGGCTGAGTGTTACCACTGTTCACTAAATGGGTTCTTTCCATAGGAACTAAGAAAGGAAAATGTCCTTAATTTTCATATTCTGTGGGCCTATAGCCTCAAAGTCCAGCATCAGGATCCCAAAACGACAAAAATCCATTTCTCACTTTGTTAGTTACTTGTTTTGTTGCTATAAATAAACGACTATGGCAAAGCACCTTGAAGAAGGAAGAGGTTTTTGGCTTTGGGGTTTTGTTTGTTTGGCTTGTGTGTGTTGTTTGTATTTTGGCTCCCAGTTTGAAGGTCTAGTCCGTCATGGCTATACACTTGTGGACAGTCCAGGTGGCAGGGACTTAAGGCAGTTGGTCACACTGAATTTCTAGTGAGGAAGTGGAAAGCAATGAATGCTCTTACAGCTGCCTTTCTCCTTGTATTTACTGTGGGTCCTAGCCCTTCTGAAAGTGCCAGCCACAGTTAATGTGGGTACCCCCATCACAGGTAACCTAATCTAGGTAATTCCTCATTAGTCCCCTCTTGAGTTTGCCTCTAGTTGAATCTAGATACTGTCCAGTTGACAAGATGAACCATGACTTAGCTATACCTTAGAAAATAAGGGAACTGATGGTAATGTTGGATAATGCTTGTATTGCCCTATTTTGAGCCAGAGTTTTAGGGGTTGTATTAACACACTTAACATAGTCATTTACCTACACTGCAACTGCCACCTTGAATAATGATCATCTCTGTTCATCATATATATATGAATCTTCATTATACCTACTTTATATAAGAAACTAATGCTCAGAAAGTTAAGAACACTTGCTCAAATTTATATATTACCACTATTTCAAGACTGGACAATTTTTGTAAAGACCCAGTACTAAATAATTTAGGATTTATAAGCCATATTGTCTTTTGTGATTATTTAGGTTTATCATTTTGATACAAAGCATCCATAGATAATCAATATATAAATGAACAAAGATATCCAGTCACTAAGTCAGACTTTGCCCTCTAATTGTAGTTTGCTGTTTAGTGGCATATATATATATATATATATATATATATATATATATATAGAGAGAGAGAGAGAGAGAGAGAGAGAGAAAGGAATAAAATACTGAAAACCTCCAAATAAAACATACTTCATAGGTGAAGTTGTAGAACCATCTAGAGCATATAAAAAGGAAGATATCTTGCAAATATATATATATATATATATATATATATATATATATAACAGAATATCTATTAATCAACAAAACTGTATATATGAGAACTAGCTATTGTATAGCAGTGACCTGGAAATTTCTATGAAAATACAGAACTCAATCTGAATTGAATGGCAAGTGAAAATTTCCTAAACAAAAAGATAACCTCAACATTTTTATTTGAAATTTGTTATGTGTAAGGAGCAAGTCATATTCAAGGACTTGAAAGATCAGAGTTCAGAAAATTCTTAAACTGGGTGATGACTAGATTTTCTTCACTTATTGGGGGCAGTCAGGTAGGTACAAAAGCTGCAAATGAATGCAGCAAAATGAAAATATATGCAGATTGTGATCGTGAGTAAAATAATTTATAGATTAGCTGATGTTTTTATTTTCATCCTAGTGACAAAGATTTAATTTTGCTGGTATTTTTAAATATAAAAAAGCGTTTCAGGTTGTAGATTTTGCTTGTCCTTTGCTCAGAAGCCAGCCTATTTTTGGAACAAACCTTCAGTAAGTTGTTGCTATCCTGCTCAGCGATCCATCTGCTCCAATGCAAATGCTTCAGAGTGCAGGTGGCTTGTGATCTTGTGTGAGAGCAATTAATGAAGTTTTGAATTTCTTTTACTCTTTCATGCTCTGCTAAATGGTAAAGGGGGTTATCATCTTCAATTCTCTTGCTTAACCATATACACAATTAGATATTTTCGTGCATTTTTCATTTTTTCTTTGCATACATATATTATAGATGTTTTTCTGGTTGTTCTAGGGACAGCTCAAAACTCACCATTGATTTTCAGCAGGGATCAATAAATTCATATATAGTAGATAGTATATGAATATCACTTTAAAACTGATAATTATAAAAAGAAATCATTTCAACCTGCCCTAATTATAACCTACAATATCATGAGTTTAAAGTAACAACTTAAAGAACAAAGACAGAAAACCTCCCCACTATAACACAGTTTAATGGTAAGTCTTTACTTACTAAATATTTATTCTGTGTTATTTAAGATTTTCCAAAGCTTTTAGTTGTACACTAGTAGTCATTTTTATGAGTTAAATGACATTTCATGAGACATTTATAAATTAATTGCTACCTAGGTTTCCAATATTTTGGATTACTACATCATACTTTAAGGTTAAGGATGACACGGATCACATTATGCTATAATACAGTATTGGATTTAGGTTAACAACTTTGCCATCACTGATATAGGCTGCTTTTCCTAAGTGCATTATGGATTTATTTATTTGGCACTAAAGATATTTGTATGAAGTATGGATGTTTTGTGATAGTTGTGTGACCATCACATTTGTTTTCCCTAACCTTTCAAATTTTGTAATCGTAAACCACAGAAAGAAATTTGTTATCATTATTAATACACATTTGTATTTGTTATAAAAATTATGAAAGCCTGGAGAAAGTTGGAGTCCAAATAATAAACTCTCTACAAAAAGAGTATGCAGAATAACCTTTGTCACTCAAACAACTTACTCAAATTTCATCTCTACTGCTACTTAGTTATCAGCCAACAACTCTCTTACAGTCTAAAGAACATAAGATGTTACTGAAAATTATATTGGCATGGATTAACTAAATTACTTAAAAATAGTTTAGGCAAAAATAGTTTAAGAAAATGACTGGAAATAATGAATAGTTGACTTTAAGATCCTACAAAATGCAAATAGATGCACTTCTAAAGTGATTTTGATATGTATTTTCCTCTGTACTCATATTTAATACAAAGTAAACATTAATATAGAGACTTAGAAAATATATTAGCTCACTATAGTCTTACTGTATTCAAGTCAGAACAAAATTATTCTAAAACAAAATATGATAAGGTATTGGTCCGATTGCTTATATGAAACTACTATTTTCTGAGACATCAAAGATTAGAGATGACAAATCAAGCAAGATTGACATTTTGTTGTTATTGTTATTTGTTTGTTTTTGTTTTTGTTGTTTGGAACTCACTTTGTAGACCAGGCTGGCCTTAAACTCAGAGAGATTAACCTGGCTCTGCCTCCGGAGTGCTGCAATTAAAGGCGTGAACCACCATGCATGGCTCAAGATTGACAATTTTTAAGGCAGCCAAACTAAAGTAGCAAACAAATCTAATATTGATAACATAGGCCACCCATATCACTCCCTTATAGTGAAAACATTTATTTAGGAGAATGAGTAATTGTAATTATCTTCAAGGAGGGTTGGCTATGCAGTTGCCGGCCCACCACGTTTTCTCATTGGAAACTGCCAGCATGGATGGAGGGCTGCTCTGACACCTGCTATCCAGCCAACAGCCTTGCCAACAGCTGATAATCTCAGCATTCCTCCTGAGTTCCACACTGGCCCTGTCTTCTCTGCTTTGGCATACTTTGTGCCGTGTATCTCAGTCTTCTTTTCAACTGTATTCCACTCTGTCCACAGTGTTCATCAGTTAACCCTGTGGTATTTGGAAAGACTCTTGGGTACCACTCTTCTTGGTGCTTGAACGCTTTGTTTACCAATTAATTTAAAAAACATTTATTATTTTTTATGGATTTATTTTTATTCCCATCTTCTCTCTCTCTCTCTCTCTCTCTCTCTCTCTCTCTCTCTCTCTCTCTCTCTCTGTGTGTGTGTGTGTGTGTGTGTGTGTATGCATGTGTGCACATGTGCATATGTACCCTAGGAGGCTAGAATAGGGCATGAGATCCCGTGGAGCAGGAATCTCAGGAAGTAATTAAATTAAAGTCACCCAGCGCTGGTGCTAGAAACCAAATTTCAGTCTTCATAAGAACAGTAAGTGGCCTTAACTGCTGAACCATCTCTCCATTCTTTTCTCTTCTGTTCTCTTCTGTTCTCTTTCTTTCTTTCTTTCTTTCTTTCTTTCTTTCTTTCTTTCTTTCTTTCTTTCTTTCCTTCTCTCTCTCTCTCTCTCTCTCTCTCTCTCTCTCTCTCTCTCTCTCTTGTTCATTTTTAAGCAGAGTGAATGTAGACTTCTTAAGGAAAAGGAATAATAAAAACCTCTGAGAATGGGAAAGGCTCCAAAGGGGAAATACTTTTAAAATTGTATTCAATTGTGTTTGAGCTAAAATACTGTCAACAAATTAAAAAGACAGACAGACAAATAGAAAGATGCAAACATGCCAAAAGGAAATGAACAACAGAGAAATTTTAAGTTTTGATCTATGATGATGGCAAAGTGTGGAAACCTTATAAACATAAAATCATAGGATTTGTGAGGTTCTTCATTGTATTACTTCATTATCTTCTATTATACAACATGATTATAACCAAACTAGTGTGGAAATCATTTACTTCTCTGTCAGAGCTATTGGTCTGATTATTCCTTTTGTCTACTTGGTGAAGGGGCCTTTGCTCTCAGATATGAAGTCTAGCCACGTACTCTGTTCTTGGCTGCTTCATGGGTCTGGTAGACTGAAGGAACAATAGACTATCTGGTTTCTCTTCCGTAGGTGGAAAGACAATGATTCAAAGATTTGTCTACTATGGATTTAAATTGGCTAGAACCTGTGGACGACTCTTGGGTAGGGAATGTAACCAAGTAGAAATAAAGCATAAACTCAGCCATGGAAAACTCCTTGTGACCTGAAAGAGTCAATTAATGTCATATGGCTAAAGTATTGTTCATCTAAGCATTTGAATGGTGGTTGAGAAGAGTTTAGTCATCATGAAGCTATATAGATCAGATGAGAATTGGAGCTCGTGACTAGTGAGAGAAATGTTCTTGATTGGAGACTTAAGATCATATGTGGTAATTAACCAAGGATTTGTAAATTCCTTAGAGAAGGAAAGGTCGTGATCTACATGTAGAAACAGTTAAGAAAATACACCTCACATTGAAAAAAAAAACGTAACAGTTTTCTTTAGGTAATCATGGCTACTTTTGAACAGCTTAGTATCTGTATGTACACTTCTTTAGAGCAAGTTCATACAAATGTTAACAAAGTACCAACTCCAAAATTCTGACACATAGCAGATATTTCAATATGAAAAGTGTTGATGTCCTGATTATTTTTATTTTCTGTGTATTGTTTAAGATCTATACTGAAATAATGATAATTAGAAATATATTTAATTTTGTGTTCTTAAGAATACTTAGGAAGATACTTCATCAAAGAGCGAAGAGGGATCCACTACAAATGTTGACATGTACATTCAGGAAAATTACATATAATTTTAGCACTTTACTAAAGATATATATATATATATATATATATATATATATATATATATATATGGTTTTAATAAAGAGAGAGAGAACTGGCTATAACTAGGCCAGACCATGAAGTCTTCAAATATTTACATGTTAATAGATGTGTATGCCTGAGTTCTGAAATAATCATTTTGAACACACCCCACAAGTTAAGCAGAATTTTCTACTATACATATTCAAAATATCTTTTTTCAAATGCTAATTTGCTAATTACAAACTTTCCTCAAGCTTAAGGAAGCTCATAGGCTTCATTTGAATCATTTGCATAAATTGCTTCTCATATAGGCACTGCCATCATTAAATCCCTAAAACATATTCAAAGAAAGGGGTAGATTTTCTTAAACTCATCACAATTAAATTCTTTGATTTAGAAAGTTATATTAGAAAATATATAAACTTTTGAAAATTTAAGCATTTAAAAAGTAAATGGCATGCTCATTTTACCTTGTGATAATTATTTACAAGAATAAAAGGTCTCCAGTTTCCATAGGACACAATTTAATTATCCTTCACACATCTCACACCAACAAATAATCAAAAGCATCACAAATAAAACATCCGAGTCTAGAGTCTAGCAAATGTGATTAGCATTCTGACCCTTTGTCTCCTCTCCAGTGAAATAATAGTGGTTCTCTGAAGGTGATGATGATTTAGTAAGCACTTAACTAATGCCAGCTGTTATGGCAATTACAATTATGACAGTTGGTAGGCTTGAAACAGCCAATTTAAACGTTCCAAGTTTGCCATGTTTCTTGTTTTTTTTTTTGTTTGTTTTTTTTTTTTTGTTGTTGTTGTTTTATCCTGGTCTCTGGTTTCTTGTATTAACTACTTCCACTTCCACAAGAGAAGTAGAAAGGAACAGACATTTAAAATGCAAAATGCAAATAAGTCAATACTTACTTTTATAAGGATATAGCCATCCTCAAAACGTGCTTTAAACCCAATCGTTAATATGCAGTTTGGGAATATTTATCTCTAGAATAGAGATAAATAACTATCTGCACTCTATTATTGGCACAGGTAGAATGAGAAAGTCTGTGCAAAGTTCATAGCTCTATTTATTTTAGTAAACACATAACCATTTATGTTATTATTGCCACTCATTCATCCATATCCAAATATATTAGCATACATTGTAAAATGATTGTACATTTTGTTATATTTATTTCCTAATAATTCTAGCCATGAGATCAAGATAATGAGTTAGGGACAGCAGAGAATGAATGTAGAAAACACAGGTTATCATTAACTTAGTGGATGTCCACAGGAACTACTGGAGTTGATAAAGACTAGGGCAATTTTATGATATACATGCATGCTCTTTTATGCAAGCAATCAATGTCATCTATAAGTATGGAAATGATAAGAACCAAACTGGAAATTTAGAAGGGAAAAGGCTAACTTCTTGTCACGTCTCATCCTCCATGCTCTTTCTGGAATGGACAGAGAAGGCTGGCTCGCCTGCAGGATAAAAATCAGTGGTTAAAACTCTTAGGTGGAGGTTGTAAGGGGAAATACAGAACAGGAGAGAGCTAGAAAAGAGAGGGAGAATCAGAGGCAGCAGGAGAAGAAATGAAGAAGAATGGAGGGAAGGAGGGCAGGAGGGAGAGGGGTCCCTGTGAATGGAAATCTCACTGTATTTACATTCTGTAAAGACACAACATGCATTCTCAGTGGAGTGCAAAGGTATCAGATACAAGGAGGACAAAACAGACCAAAATAAGGAACTCGGGAAAAGGTCAGGAGAAGAGAAAATAGTGAGAAAAGCATGGAGGGAGGGAGGGAGGGAGGGAGGGAGGGAGGGAGGGAGGGAGAGAGGGAGGGAGGGAGGGAGAGAGGGAGGGAGGGAGGGAGAGAGAGAGAGAGAGAGAGAGAGAGAGAGAGAGAGAGAGAGAGAGAGAGAGAAATGAGAAGTAATTAAGAATGCTACACGACTACTACCAGGAAAGAATTTTTAAAATTAATCTATTTATTAAATTTCAAAAACACACCAAGAAAGGAGGCATAAAAATAAAATGTCCACAGAGGAGAGGAGAGTCTCCACATATATTACATAACAGGGTTAGAAATGTCATCATCTCTCATGAACTTTGAAAGGCACCCAAATTGCATAAGGGATAGACAATTAAAAAAAAAATCCATCTGTAAATTTCTCAGACTATTCCCATAATGTAGTATAAAATGGGAAAGCAACTTTATTTCAGGAGTTTGGAATTGTGAGTTTTAATTTAACAGGATGATGTAGAAAGAGGGACAGATTCCATGGTAGGAAGATAATCCTACCCCCTTCTGATCAACATCTCTTCTACCACTTCATCAACAGTTAATGAAAAATAATTTTAGGACATATTTGGTATTTCAAGGCCCCCAAATGGCTTTGAAAATCTCTCCTAAGTGTTTTCAACACTTCACACTATTAAACTCCATCTATTCCTTCCATATATACTTAAGAACTACAATTTCAGTACATAACCATGGGAGGCTTGCTAATGTTTAATAAAACAGGAATAATATAGAAAAGGGAAACATGGAAACAGTGAAACTTGCAGGCATCCTCAGATATAGCCAATCAGATTTTTCTGCAGCACTAACTTTCTTCCTATTGGACATATTAGAAAGATAAACTGAGAGGCAGGGTCCAGAGTTGTCATGTTACAGAAGCTACATAGGACAAAATGTTGCTCCACACAAAGTAACTTTTTCAGACCCATCTTTAGTATATTTTGTAGATGATCTGCACAGATTCCCATTTCTCAGGAGCTGATAGAGTTCTTTTTGAAGTTTTACCTACAGGGGTAGAGTGCTGAGGATACCATTAAGTTCAATTCCCAAAATGAGTGAAAAAGGAACAAGTGAGTAACAACACAGTTGTACCTAAAATATTTGGATGTGTAACAGTTTTGAATGCCAGACCGTTCAATCTCAACTTTATTTTTATAACCTGTGTTTTTGAAACTAGGACTAAAAGATTGACTTTCAAAATCAAGCAAGATCTCAGAACATATTATGTATATATGCTGATTTATTTCTACACTTGTACCCACTTAAACTCATGCATTGAGTGATGTGATATTTTTCACATTTCAGATAAAACACTCAGTATGTCAAAATGTTCCTTATAAGATGAATCATAATCGCCTCCCTGTCTGCAAACACAAACTCAAGTGATGGAACAGGAATTCAGATAGCTAAAAAGTATGCTTGTCTCATTGAAATGATTTAAAACATGTAAATATTACCATTCTTCATTTCTCCAGGTTCCTAATATCAATTCATCATGGATAAATACATATATACAACTTTTAAGTAGCTCTTTACTTTTGATATTATATTATTACTATATCATGTCCCCTTTCCTTTTCCTTCTTTCAAGACCTCCAATGTACCCATTCCCTTACTCTTTTTTATATCCATGGCTTTTTCTTTAATTGTTGCTGCATATATGTATTGGACTTCACCTATGAAGTGTCTAATGTGGCCCTTTCGATGCATGTATCTTGCTCAGTTTACTAATGCAAAATTTGATGCTTGAAGAGTAGCCACAAGCACAGATAGATATTCAAAAGATTTTTTTTGTTAAATTTTTATTTTTTCTGTGTACTGGTGGTTTGCCTGATAGAATGTCTATGTACCAAGTGCAAATGGGGGTCACAGAAGGGTGTAGGATCCCCTGAAATGGGAGGTACAAATGGTTGAGAGCCACCATGTGGGTGCTGGGAATCCAAGACAGATCCTCTGGAAGAGCAGTCACTATCCTCAGTTTATGAGCCAGTTCAACAGCCCTCAATAAAAATTTATTTTCAAATTGGTGATAGATATATATTTTTTTACAAATTCGGTTTTACCCAGTTAGGAAAAGATGTCCAAACTTCACATTCTTCTCTCCACTTCAGTCAATCCTTACATTGAGGCTCTACTTTCTAAGATATAGAACTTATAACAGCATCCTTAAAATCCTGAGTATCAGGACACTCAGCAGGCAGACATCCATGCTGCCACATATTTCAAAGTGATTTTGAACTGACAGGTACAGTTGTTACTCAACTCTGTGACAGATAGATTTTGTTGGTTTTAAATGTCAATTCTCAAAATTTTATTTTCATGAATAAATATAAACCATTCTAACAACATATACAAGTGTAATTTTAATAAATGGCTAGAAGCTCCCATCTTCCTGACAGTAAAAGCCACTAAAAAGAGTCAAACTAAAAGAATCATGCCAGGTTATTTGGATTTATCATTTCTTAGACAATAAAAAAGGAAAAGACCATACGGTTTCTAATTTCCCCACAGCACTTTATATGCAAATTTGTACACGAGACACATGTATTTTATGTGCACTTGTGTGACGAATGCTTCTTGGGGAGAAAAGATTTTAGTTTTGGTTAAATTTTGCCCTTCAATTTATTTTGCTTAGATGCTTACATAGCAACTGCAGATAAAGTGAACTCCAATGAGGACTATATTAGTGTTGTTAAGTGGTTCTCCTGACAATTTCATTAATATTCTTCTTTAATTCACAGAGAAAAAAATAGGAAAAGAACTGATTTAGGTAAGTTTCATATCAAAATGAAACAAAAGGTAAATCTTTTGGGGGTAATTTTTTATGCAATAAGCTTCAGAAATTAATAAATGACAAGGTGAGTTTTGAAATGTGGAAGTAGTAATTGACACAGATAAAGCATACTTCTTTTGTACCAGATTGTTCTTGCTGTTCTCAGCCGCTAACCAGTTCTGTCAGCCTCAGTCCACAGGAACCACTGATCAATGACTATTCACTGAGTCAGTCTTACCTCTTCTGAAGACCTGGTAAATCAGGTGTCCATTGCCAGTGGATATATCTACAACACAAGTCCCTCACCTAAGGCTGAGGGAACATCTCAGAGGAGGGATAGGACAAGATAGTGAACCAGAATCTGTGCTTACAGATTTTGTCATCTAGATGCGAAGAGCAAGGTACACTCATGATTTTAACAGTTCAGTTGTTAAACAAAACCTGAATGATGACAATGTGGTAGGAGGAAATCTCACAGAACCCTGAGCAACAAGAAGAGCCATGGGTTATCAATGTCTGCGAGGAGGAAGAATCAGGCTTTTCCAAGGAGAAGTCTCAAGTGCTCATCCCTAAACATATATACATACCAGTATCACAAAATGGACTCAGCAGGTTATAGTTATATAAGTTAATTTATTTATACATAGGCACAAATATACATATAAAATAATAATTTTTTTTAAAAGGCTATGGATTTTAGAGGGAGTAGATAGATTTAAAGATGAGAGGGAAGAGGAAAATGATGCAAATACAGAACACATATATGAAACTTCTCAAAAGGTATATGGGTTTGAAATTGCGTTCTATTTAAAATAATGTTAAAAAACTTCCTTATTACTATACTGTATTGGTGCATTCTGTTTATTGTTGTGTATTATTTCATTGCAAATAAATGCCCTGATTTACTTGTGTTTTAGCATTTATAGGCATATTTAAATTATTGCTAGTTTTACTTTCCCCTATGATTTATTATGTCACTTATGACAATATTACTAAAATACTTGTATATGTATATCTTAACTTCATATATTCCAATAGGTAACGATCTAAGGGTGCATTGTTTCATCATATGAAATGTGTGCAACTTTATATGAGTTTCCAAATTCTTTAACTGAATATACCAATATGCCTTTGCATTAACAAAGGATTAGATAGAAAATTGCTCCAAATTCTCATTAATAATTGGAATATTCATCCTTTTAACTTTATACTAGTCAAGTTACTAAATATTTCAATGCAATTTAATTACATTTCTCTTGCCAAAAAAAATAATGAAACTATTTCATTTGTTCATGATCTTTTCAGTGGAATTTAATTTTAATTTTTAAAATTTTGAGGTTGAGTGACAGGTTTTCTTATTTGGCTACAGCAATCATTTGCATATCCTGCATACACCCTTGATTGGACAAAATTTTAAAACTACTGAAGAGTAAAATATCTTAATACATGAAGATTAATTCATAAGTTGTTTTAGAAATGATTTCTAAGGATTCTGCTGTTAGTTGATCTATTACATCTGTTTTTTTAAAATATTATAAACTTAACTTCTTTCATTAAAATATAATTTAGGTTGGATAACAATTGTGAAGGCACCTGCTTAGAGTTTATATTCATTCATTCATTTGCCTTTACAACATTATTTATTAAAAAAATTAAATTGCCATTAAGTAGATGCAAAAATATTAATTGATTTGTGGGTATGAATTTGTTTCTTAATTCTATTCCAATTTCTTTATGGCTATCAGTACATTACTGCTTCACAGGTCTATTAGAGTATTAGAATGTTTGAAATCCTGAAATATAAGTTTCAATCAGTTAATTTCCAAAGGGGTATATATAGAATTATTTGGTGGCCTTACAAATATCATCAACCTAGAAAGATGGGTCAGCAAGAAAAAAAAAAAAAAGAGTTTGCCTTGCAAGCCTGGCAACTGGAAATCCATTCCTAGAAATGACACAAAGGTAGGAGAGAACAGAACCCACAGAGTTGTCTCCATCCCCCACATGGCGTGCTCACTCCCTAGTCCACTCCACAGATCCTATACACATGCAGTAATAGTAATAAAACAATACTCTACAAGAACAAACTCCAACTTAAAATTGACAAAGACTATAACTTAAGTAGGAACTGCTTTTAGAAACACAATTCCTTCCTCCAGTAATCAAACTGACACACTAAGATAAAGATCCACTTGCAACAGATAATAGTGGACAATGTTGCCACTTGTACGTGAACTTGACCTCTGTGTTTAGGAACTGCTTGTCTTCACTAACAATTTTATATGTTGATTACACACAATTTAGATTGGCTTTTGCACAGACTTTAAAGCTGGTGATCACTTTAAGCATCACACGCTCCAGCTCCCCGTTTTACAGGTTGAAAACAGCCAAACAAGCAGGGAAGGAAAACAGTGTTTTCCTTCATGTGGTGTAAAATTGTGGCCACCTGTGCCATGTTTGCAGAGCTCTGAACACAAATGAAAGACCCAAGAGTAAGTGCTTCCTTTTATTCTCTGCAGGGAAGTGTGTTCAGTCAGCAGGCAAAAAATCCCCAGTCATTCTCTACTCACGGAGGCTTGCTAAAAATAACCCCCGAAGCCAATTGCTGTAAGAACTTGTGTGGAAGATGAAAAGGCTGTTGGTTAACCACAAGAAAAAAAAAAAACATCTTAAAACGATGAAACACCATAATAAAGTCAGGGCCTATGGGGGCACCTAACTTTGCTTATAATGGCTTATCAGTAATACGCAGCCTTGGGTCTCCCCAATACCAGGACGGACCACCACAGTACACTTCAGTAGCATTCAGAAGTGTATAGTTCTTATAGTTGGTTGTGTTTCCTTTTACTTTGTTGTCTGTTGTACAGGAAAAATTATCAGTGTCACTAAGAAGTCTACCGGTGACTGACTTGTGGTGGGTAAGTAGAGAGGAAGGAGCACTATGGAAGATCCCATCAGTTATTCAAATCACCTTCGTGGGTGTTGAAGATTCTTTAGATCTTCAGCTCTTTCTTCTAAATAATTTTTATTAATGCCTGAAAAACTCACTTCTCTCAGGGCATGCTATGTTACAGAATAATCTTTTGGTACACTGTGAAGATGTGTCTTTGCCAAGGTGCCGTCTGATTGGTTTAATAAAAGAGCTGACTGGCCACTATGCCAGGCAGGAGGTTTAGGTGTGAGAGCAAGACAGAGGATGCTGGGAAGAAGGGCAGAGTCTCAGAAGTCATAAGCAGATATACAGAGAAGCAACATGAACATGCCGTGCTGAAAGAAGGTACCACTACGTGGTAGAGAGTAGATAAGAAATATAGGTTAATTTAAAATGCAAGAGTTAGCTAGTAAAAAGCTGGAGCTATTGGCAGAGCATTATAATTAATATCGACTCTCCACGTAGTTTATTTGGGACCTGGTAGGCAGGGGAAAATGTCTGCTTACAATGCTGGCATATTTTTTAAAGTATCATAAAGACCTGCTTTGTAGTGCATGTCTTTCATCTAATGCTTTAGAGGTAGAGACAGAAACAGGTAGATCTATGAGTAAGAGACCAGCCTCATTTACGTAAGAAGTTCCAGTCCCCTGGGCCACATGTGAGACCCTCATCTAAAAAATGTATATCACATAAAACAAATAGGATCATGTAAACTTTTTTGTGTTCCCCAATTATTTTATACCATGTAGTTTAGTTTTAGCAATGTGTTTATTTTTCTTTCTTTCTTTTTTTTTTTTTTTTCTTTTTTTGGTTTTTTGAGACAGGGTTTCTCTGTGTAGCTTTGTGCCTTTCCTGGAACTCGCTTTGGAGACCAGGCTGGACTTGAACACACAAAGATATTCCTGCCTCTGCCTGTGCTAGGATTAAAGGCATGCACCAACTCCCTGCTTGTTTCTAAATTTTCCCATGATGGTTTTTGTTTCTTTTTTTTTTTTGGGAGGGGGGACTAGTAGAGAAATATTGAAGATGTTCAATAAAATATTTCAGTATACATACCCTAGGATTATTTAAGGCAGAAAATGTAATTTGGCTCTATGTTGTTGCTCCAGCATCTATGTCAAAGCAGGTGTTCAGAAAATATCTGATGAGTTATTGTGTCAAATATAGGACCAATATTACTACTACACTGATTCAAAGAATACAAAATTCTGAAAAATAAAAAAACTGTGAGAATATGTGTAAACAAAACAAAATCATTGCATTCAACAATGACCAAACAACTATTTTAAGAAACAATTTTTCATGTCATGCAGATCTTAAATAACTACTCTACATTTTCTGGAATTTTTTGTCATATTCGCAAAATAAATATTATACTTATTACTATAAAAGTCAGTAGCAATCTTCATATGTTAGTTAATGACTATGTCTTATTTGCATCCCATATTGTTTATACTCTTGAAACTAACACTGAAAAATTATAATTAACATGTTGAATACTATAACTCAATGGAAAGCCAGGAAACTATTGAATGGGAAGATGCAAACTGTGCTGCCTGAGAAGGGGCAAACACTGAAGACTTTACCATTTCCTATTGGCAGTTATATTGCCAGATGCATTAGCATATCACATGGGTGGTAACTAGTTAGCTGGTAGTTTGTAGGTCACACAGTAGAAAACAGTGACCTACTGACATGTATCTGTTTAATTTGAGCCAAGAAATTTCATTAATAACATGCTATTGAGATTAACTACATTTTCTTACATGAAAAGTTAGTATGTTGGCTGCTTCTTAAGGGATGCATGAACATTAACTGAAAAAGTAGTTTGTATCAAAAAACCTGAAGCTTGTATAAAAGGGAGAAAAGAGATTTCTTGATCTTCATTTCTTTCAAGTTAAGTTGCTATTGTAATGGATGTATTATTTCCTATTTTGAAATGTTTCAGGTGTCAATGACTGTTAAATTTAAATTTTAAATAGAGTACTTTTTAAAACCCACAATATATTTTTCCATGTAGCTTATCTTTTTAATCAGAAACAATTAATTCAGGCTTCTGAATTTAATTTAGGAAACAAACATCATATTCTTCTAGGGAGAAGAACCCTTGATGTGTGTTCTGAAAATCATCATGTCTTTCTCTTGATAAACCAGAGTCAAGACATCATCAATTCAGTCTAGGTTGTTATCTACACCAGATATACATATTGTACATGGTTCTCTCTTGCACTTTCTACAAGCAGTCAAATTAGCACTTTATGGTTTAAACTATTCTTTTTATTGGCACATATACTCACCCCTTATTTAGAAAAGCCTTTGTCACCAAGGTTTCATTGGATTACTTAAATTAGAGAACAGTTACCTCAAAGGATAGTGCTAGAGATTCCTGGGCACTCTGTTTTCTTGTGACTTGCAGATGACTTCTCAGTGAATGCTCGATTGCCCAACACCAAAGCCCATGTGGTAAGCAATGCATCAAAGCCTAAAGGATTCGTGTTTAAATTTCTGCAACTCATTTGTGAATGCATGGTTTGTTTATGCTGGTTTCCTCTGGCTGCATTGTATGTGCTAAATTTATTGGGTTTAAGAAATGAAAGAAATGATTTCTCTTTCTGCATATTTTAATATGTTTTCTATATTAGTTGTCCTTGTTGATAAGACCAGTGTTTCAAAAAGGAGAAATGTTAAGGCTACTATCTGAAACATACCATGGATTCATAATTGAATTCCAACAATGACAGTTGTTCCCTGTAGTTGGAGTTTTCCTGCCTGGTCCTGTCAGGACAAATCTCTCTTACCCGCCAGTCCCACAGCTGCTCAGACCCAACCAAGTAGGCACACAGAAACTTATATTGCTTACAAACTGTATGGCCGTGGCAGGCTTCTTGTTATCTACTTCTTCTATCTTAAATTAACCCATTTCTATTCATCTATACTTTGCCACATGGCTCGTGGCTTACCAGTACCTTACATCTTGTCATGGCGGCGGCTGGTGGTATCTTTCTCCACCCAGCCTTCCACCTCCCAGAGTTCTCTTCTCTCTTGTCCCACCTATACTTCCTGCCTGGCCACTGGCCAATCAGAACTTTATTTACACAGAGAGATATCCACAGCAATTTCCAGCCCACAATGAATAGTAGAGAAGCATGCTATACAGAAGATGATTTTTTTTTCTTTATGAGAAGCTGCCTACACAAACACAAAGTGTAAACAAATACACATCTCTTACTTCTACTTGGGCCTGTGTGTTATGCCTTGGAAAAACAAAGCTCCAGCCTAGGGGAAGCCACTCTTAAATGTAGCTGAAGTTTTTCTATGGTCCTGTGGAATCTTTCCCACTCACAGTTCCTGCAGCTGCTTGGACCCAAGTAAACACACAGAGGCTTATATTAATTATAACTGCTCAGCCATTAGCTCAGGACTACCACTGACTAGCTCCTACACTTAAATTCAGTCCATCTCTGTTAACCTATATGTCACCACTTTTTCTGTGGCTTTACTTGTTGCTCCCTGGACTTCAGGCCGGTGTCTCCTCTCTCAGTCATCCTCTTCCCAGAATTCTACTTGTCTGTTTATCCCGCCTATACTTCCTGCCTGGCTACTGGCCAATTAGTGTTTCATTAAATCAGAGTACAGAAGCATTATTCCATAGCACTTAAATTTTCTATACAACTCGATACACCTTTGACAATTGTCAAACCTTCCAAGTACCCAAGAATGGGTATAAGAAAGGGACAAGAAAGTGATTACTCAACAGATATTAAATGTCAGACAGGAAAGTTCTTGTGTACAACCACACAGGGTGACCAACTGACATTTGAAAACAATGTATGTTGAAAAATATAACAGGAAAGCATTGTTTCACAATAAGAAGACACAAATGTTTGGTGACACACCATATGTGCATTAATTTAAACATAACATACTTGGGTCACAATTATGTAATACTCTATAGACACATATTACTTTATAATTAACTCTCTACCCTTAATGCCATAACCGCTATTTCAGGTGGCTTATAGGACTCAGCCTACCCAACAAGACCTCAATGTTCTCTCTCTCTCTCTCTCTCTCTCTCTCTATATATATATATATATATATATATATATATATAGATAGATAGATAGATATAGATATAGATGTAGATATCACATCCAAGGTTTCCCCTCCCTCTTCTCCTCCTAGTCCCTCCCCTCCACTCCCCTGTTCCCACCCCCCAATCCACTCTTCCTCCATTTAGGAAAGGGTAGGTCTCTCATGAGTAACAACAAAACATGGCATATCAAGTTGCAGTAAGACTAAGCACCTTTCCATGTACTAAGGCTGGGCAAGGGGGCCCAGTTTGAGGAGTAGGGTTCCAAAAGCCAGTAAAAGAGCCAGAGACAACCCTGTTCTCACTGCTAGGACTTCCATAAGAGGAACAAGCTATCCAATTGCAATATATATGCAGAGGGCCTAGGTGAGTCCCATGCTGGCTCCCTGGTTATTCCTTCAGTTTCTGTGAGCTCCCCAGGTTAGTTGATTCTGTGAGTTTTCTTGTGGTGTCCCTGGCCCCTCTGGATCCTAATGCAAAGCCTTTGTGTGCAATTCAATGTTGGAAAATCAGGGCACAGTGGGTATTTAAAATAAACTGTTTTTTATATATTCTTCTGTAGAAATGCCCTAATACTTCTATAAACAATTTCTACATAAAACTGAAATATATGTATTTTTATTGAGCATGTGCTTTCTATTGTATGAACAAAGGAAGAAGACTCCTACAAAAAATCTTGTTTAAAAACATTAAATGTTTTCCCAGCATGGTGTACTAACAACGTTTAACAATTGTAAGAGTAAACTCTCATTTTTAACTTGGTACTTGGTGCAATAATGACAATACAATTCACCAACCTGAAAGCCACCTTACCATGCCCCAATCCAGTGACTACCCAGTGGGGTTTACAACAATTTGCTTGCCTATTCTAGCAGGCCATATAATATTTATCTTTTATTTTAGTGAATGTTATCATGATGCAAAATCATGTGCTCTGTTGGGTAGAAAGGGTTAAGTTGCGGCCTCTGTGAGCCATTAGTTGGAGATTTATTGGGGGAGTTAGAAGTCTATAGTTCAATATGTGGTGATTGAACAAGGCCCATAGGTGCAGAGACAGAGAGAGGAAGAGAGCTGAGGCAAATGACACCCCTAGGGCTTTACAACATATGGCCCATCAGTCAAGGGTCAAGCCCCCTCACAAATTGCATGCACTTTACATAGCCATCTGCATCAATAAATTACTACTCTCTTGTAGCCAAGCACTAATGCACAAGCTAGAGGGATCAGTCCCACTTACAAATAAACTGTCTTATTTATCCTTGTTCACTTCTGCCCCAGAAGGCGACCCATCTTTTCCACACTGGAATTCCCTCCCACAGTTGGGCCAACCCACTCATAAAAATGCTAATTCTTGCAAATATGCATTTCTCTTTTTTTCTGAAGGGAGCTATGTTCTAGATACAAAATGAAGCATAAGTGGGGCTTTTCAGAGTGCTCATGAGAAACGGAACCAGGAACATAAAACTTTGATAGCATTTTAAGAATTCATCGTTTCTGTTACATTTCCCTTTGATGTTCTAGCAGCTGGTTTGCTGGTAAAATGTTCTAGAATATTCTTTTTGGATCTTTAAATATTCTTCATTTATTAACTAGGACTCTAGGCACTAAAGCATTGGTATTTTTTAATCCCCATGAGGATAAATAGAGAATATTTAAAACAAATTCCAAGACACATTTGAGCTGTATACAAAACTGATCCCAGCTCATATGCTTTGTGTTTCAACTTAATAGTCATAGTCAGTGTATAATTTCTTATGTTTATGTGTCAGTGTCATTGCAGAAAACTCCAAAGCATGGTGAATTTAACAATGAATTTCCTAAAAGGTGACAGACAATATGTGCAACAATATGTTAAATAACAAGAAGTATACTCATCAGAGAAAAAAAATAAATATGGAAAAATACAACAGCTTTTAACCATACGATTGGCTAATGGAATGCTTAAACAATTAAAAATATTTGCTCAAAGGTAGGCTGTGGCGAAAGGAGAAACAAGCAGCAAAAGACATAAAAATACATTAAGTTAATAAAATGTTTGAATGTGTACTTTAGACAGGGCACTGTGACTTTTCCCTACATCACTTCATTGATTTCACAGCATAATCTTCTGATGCATGTCACCATTATCAGTATTTTATGGAAATAAAAATTAAGGATTAGGCAAGATTAAGGGATTTATCTATGAAAAGAAATGAGAAAAGGAGGAACGAAAACTTCTACACAACTATGCCTGTTCTAAAGTTTACCAACACTCAACTTTCCTCGAAAGACGATGTGGAGAGGAAAGAAAACTGTAAGATCTTAGGGCAGATGCAAAGTCTTGGAATTGACAGCAGAGAATGTTCTTGACTGTGGGCTTGGATAGAGCCCTCTCAACCACCCCAGCTTCATCTGTACCAGCAAGTTCTTGCCAGCAGGTTTGGTGATGCAGGGACAGACAGAGCAGTAGTATAGTTCAAAAAGAAACAGAATACAAATGTGTAAGAAAAGGGTTACAGAGATAAAGACACTCCAGAAGTTTGGAATGGCAGAGCCTTTGAGGATCCATGCCAAGGAGAGTTTTCTACCAACATGCTGTCTCGGTATCAAGAATAGCAACATTCCACAGATGAGTGGAGAAGGCGATGGTAAAAGAAATTCATGTGTCTAAGGAGTTGTCCTTTGATTTGTCTGGAAAACTAGCTGAAACTTCAGATTTTTGTAGTGTATGAGACTAAATTGGGTGGATTTTGGACAATATCCTGATTATGCAAATCTTGTTGAAGGTAGAAAAAAGCAAAATATGAAGAAATTTCTCTTTGGAGTTAATATGCAGTAAAAGGGCAAACATAGATTCCCATAAATTCTGTGTGTTTCTTTAAATACTCTAAAGTAGCCTATCGATGTAAAAGTTAATTAGTTACCTTTTAAATTGAGAGCAAATAGACACCCACATGATTTAGTATGAGAAACACAGATGCGTACTTCACTTCTGAGATTGGACTCCAGTTCCTGAAACTTATTAGACTGGACACAAGACTGAATTCTTTTGATTTAGATGGAAAGCATACAGTAAGATTTGCATTGTAATGGATCTGTTGACCCCTGGTCACGATGGAATTGTCAATAGAAGTGTCTTATGTATAGTATGAATCATATCTAATGGTTCTATTAACATCATATTGAGATTGAAGTCTCCAGGAACATGACTTAGAATAATGGAAATGGAAGTGGGCTTTATTTATTATTTTCATTTCATTTCTGTAAGTGTGTTTTTCCACTTTTATATCTTCTCTCATAATGAAAAGCAAGGAATGATACACTTATTAAAATTATATCAGAGCACATGAACTTGTAAAAAGCATCCAATATTAAAACAGATGACATTTTTTCTACAAGAGCAATTCCCTAATGGCCTACACCCCATGGAGTCAGGAGACTGGAGACTAATGGAGAGAAGAGTGGATGTGAGCAAACAGTCCTGTTTGTCTACTTCTCTCATATTGTGTAGTCTAAGCAAAGGGCTTTTATTTTCTCACTCAGAATATACAATGGTAGAATACATTTCCTACCCTTTTTCATGCCAAAGATAAAGGAGGAATCATAAATAAATTTTTGGAACACATTAGAAGAAATTGATTTTTGAGTTACAACAATTAGTGATACCAAAGTCCAACACCATCAGAAGTAGTCATATCCAACATGTAAGTGGAAACATGGACAATCATCAATCTAGACAATTTTCTATTGATTCAAGATATTCCTTGAAGAACAGGAATGAACAGATTTTACAGTTGTATACCTGAAGAAATAGTGTAACTTCTCAGCCATTGTAATATAAGATATGCTAACCATTTAAACAAAACTCTTCATTTATTAATATTTAACTGGGCAAGGTGTTTTCTATTCCTACCTTTCAAATGTGCTAAACAGAAAAAAAAAATCAAGGACACATAGAGTATTAGAGGAGTGAAGGATAAAATCCTTTTCTCTTATTGTATATGTAACTATATGTTGAAAATAAATAGAGTAAAAATATGTGATTTTAAAAGACTGTCCATGATGATGGAAAATCTTGACCACACAAACACACATTCTTTTGCCAGGATCCAACTGAGCGACATGAAGAAAATTTCTCTTCTGATTTGACACAGGCCTTTTCAAAATGGGAAAATCTAAAGTACAAAGTTAGCATTCTTTTGATGGATGAGGGTAATTCTGAGTGAGATCAGATGACTGTATTAGGACATTACTACTATTTTCAAAATACATACAAGCAAATAGTAGGGTGTACTCAGGTGTTCTTGGGAAAGAGCAGTTGCACAGAATGGATTTGGTATGGATGAGAACACTTTTTTCTTTATAAAAACATTTAAGAATTTTGTAAATTTTTTGAGGGAAATAAAAGTCAATCTTTCTACTGGTTATGAGGACTGTATTTTAGCTTTGTGATATCTAATCTCAGGAAGAGGCTTAAAAGTTTACCTTTTTATAACACTATAGTCTACATTTTTAAAATCATACCTGATCTGATGACTACATAAAGCCATTTTTCAATTTCTCCCACTGAGTTTGATGGAATTCCACTACAATTTTGAAAAGAGAATCTTCCATTGAGTTGAAGTATGATCTTAGACAAGTTAGTCTTTGCTTTATATAAAGTGGGTATAATGAACAAGTGATGTGAGGTTTCAATGAATGTATCACTGGAATACAGAGAGCACCATTTGATTCACAGCTAGGACAAAAGAAAGGCTAGCTATCACCTTCATCACCTTCATCATCATCATTAGCAATGTGATCACCATCCACCTCACCTGTTCTCCAAAGATTTATTAAGATCCCTGGGAACTGAAGACAGACCAGAACTATTTATTTTATGATCTCCTAACTGTGGTTTATGGTGCTAAATCACAATGATTAACATATGTATGAGGTTCCACATTGCTTTTAAGGATTTTCAACATCATTTTTGTCTGAATATTTTAATATACTTTAGATAGTATGTGTTTTTATGGAGGGGACATACTTAATCTACTTCCAGTGTGTGTGTTATGCTTACACTGTCTCCAGGTGCAACTTAAAGCTAGCCTCTCCATGAGTGTCCTGAGGGATCTCTTATATAGCAATATATTACTTACAGGGTTACATAGCCAAGGTCCATCTAAAGATTCTTATGAAGAGAATGTGCTCTTGCTGTGAATGCAGAACTCCCAGAACAGCTATGAACAGAAGCACCCATTTGTAAGTACTTTATGCAATTTAAAAAAAAAAGACTCCAATTGATCATTTAACTCACTACTTGTATCTTTCCTTGTAAGTCTCAAACAATTTAAGCGCCTCAATGGTGCTATTTTCTTAATCTGCAAAACACAGATTTGAAAACACAGCAAAATAGAAGCATCATCTCATGTGTTTTTCAGTTTTTATCTCTTTGCGTTTAACCTATGGTTTCACTAGAAAGACATATGTTTGAGCCTCATCTCAAGGACACCCTCTGCTTACTATATAGAGTGACAGAGTTGGCATTATATTTGTGTCTAACTTCAGCACTGTTATGAAATATTTGTTTTTCAAAAAGGAAACACTTATATAGACTCAAAGTTCAATAATCCCTAAGTGGGCTGCTCTAAGCCAGTGCTTTCCAAGGGATTTAAGAACAAGTCCCTCACAGGGATTGCCCAATGACAGAGAAATGGATGAGATCTACATGAACAACCTGGATGACAGTGGGAGTAATGAAGGGCAAGGTTCGAGGGAAAGAGAGCTTAGGGGAGCAGGAGATCCCAGATGGATCAAGAACAGAAAGGGAGAACAAGGAATAACAGAACATGATAAATGAAGACCACATGAGAACAGGAATAGGCAGAGTGCTGGAGAGGTCCCCAGAAATCCACAATGATACATCCCTCTGTAGACTCCTGGCAATGGTGGAGAGAAAGCCTGATCTGACCTAGTGTGGTGATCAAATGGCCAAACATCCTAACGGTCATGCTGGAACTCTCATCCAATAACTGATGGAAGTGGATGCAGAGATCCTCATCAGGCCCCAGGTGGAGCTTCAGGAGTCCAGTTGTCAAGAAAGAGGAGGGACTGTAAGAGTGTGAATGGTTGAGACCAAGATTAGAAAAGCACAGGGACAAATAGCCAAACTAATGGCAACACATGAATTATGAACCAAAAGCTGTGGAGTCCCCTACTGGATCAGGCCCTCTGGATAAGTAAGACAATTGAATAGCTTGAACTGTTTGGGAGGCACCCAGGCAGTGGGACCTGGACCTGTCCTTAGTGCATGAGCTGACTGTTTGGAACCTGGGGCTTACACAGGGACACTTTGCTCAGCCTGGAAGGAGGGGACTGGACCTGCCTGTACTGAATCCACCAGGTTGAATTGAATCCCCAGGGGAGTCTTGGTCCTGGAGGAGATGGGAATGGAGGGGAGGGGCTGGGGAGAAGGTGGGGGCAGGTGCAGGAGGGGGGAGGACAGGGGAACCCATGGCTGATGTGTAAAATTAAAACACAAATATAATAAATAAAAAAGGAGGAAAAAAAAAAGAACAAGTCCCCAATTTCAGGTCATTTCATAGTATGTTAAACTTCCTCTTTTCTTATTTTCCTAAGTGGTAAAATCAGAAATGTCTTCTTTTGTCTATGGAAGAGGCAAACACTTTTACTATATTTATATGGACTTTCTTCCCAAAGTCATGAGTTCATGAAAACCACACATAAACACACACACACACACACACACACACACACACACACACACATACACACACACACACACCACACAGAGATGCATGAGTACATACATGCTTGTGTTTTTTATCACATGTTTGTATATTTAGGTATTTGACTGCCAGCATATGAATAATAAGTGTATCATGCTTCTTAATTAAACAATATCTTCATATATAAAACACAAGCTTGGGGCTCTAGAGATGAGATATCTCAGCCATTAATGGCAATTTTGACTCTTGAAGAGGACCCATGTTCAAGCCTCTATGCCCAGTTGGGCTGTTTACAAACTATAACTCTAGTTCCAGGGGGGCTGAAGCTCTCTTCTGTCTTTCCTGTGTACAGACACACACCTGGTACTTAGACTTATGGGGAATCACACATAAACATATACACTGAACTTAAAAATAAGTAAGCCCTTTAAGAAAAAAGGCATGAAACCACAATAATGGATATATACAACAAAATGTCATTTTTGTATTATTTCCTTAGAGAACCAACAACAGATTATAGGAATATATTTTGTTCTGCTCAAGACAAAACATTAATTAAGGGCCTGTTTTACATAAAATCTGTAAGTACCTCTTTCCTACTTAAAATGTTGTCCTATTTCTGTCTCCTAGAAATGTCTGAAGTTAAAAATCTCACCAACGTAACTGCCTAAGCATGAGCCCCTAAAGGACAATATCAACAGACATGCTAGAATGGTTGAGCAAAGAACTACAGGTAACCAAGACATGCTTAGAGCAAGAGAAATAGTCTTCCCAAAGGAAGAACACATCAATTAACTATCCAACACTAAGGACTCAGCTGGGAAAAGATATTTACAAGTAATATTATAGAGACTGAGAAGAATATATTTATGAGTATATATGCATATATGTATGTAGCAAAAGTTAATGAGAAAAGTCCATGATTTTGAAAGAGGTCAAGGAAAGGTCTTTGAGAGGGCTTGGAGGGAGGAAACAGAGGGAGAAATGATGCAATTATAGTATAATATCAAAAAAAAAAAATGTCCCAAGTTCCAAACAGCCAGCTCATGCACTAAGGACAGATCCTGGTCTCAGAGCCTGGGTGCCTCCCAAACAGTTCAAGCTAATCAACTATCTCATTTATCCAGAGGGCCTGATCCAGTTGGGGGCTCCTCAGCTATTGGTTCATAGTTCATGTGTTTACACTAGTTTGACTATTTGTCCCTGTGCTTTTTCCAATCATGGTCTCAACAATTCTCAACCATACAATCCCTCCTCTTTCTCGACGGTTGGACTCCTTAAGCTCCATCTGGGGCCTGGCCATGGATCTTTGAATCTGCTTCCATCAGCCATTGGATGAGAGTTCTAGCACAGCAGTTAGGATGTTTGGACATCCGGATCACCAGAGTAGGTCAGTTTGGGCTTTCTCTTGACCACTGCCAGTAGTCTATTGTGGAGGTATCTTTGTGGATTTCTGGGGGCCTCTCTAGCACTTGGCTTCTTCCTATTCCCACGAGGTCTTCATTGATCACGGTCTCTTTTTCCTTGTTCTCCCTTTCTGTTCTTGATTCACCTGTTATCTCTCACTCCCCTAAGCTCTCTTTCCCTAGATCCTTGCCTTTCATTACCACACCCTCCATCATGTCCAGTTTGCTCATGTAGATCTCATCTATTTCTCTGTCATTGGGGGAATCCCTGTGTCTTTCTTAGGGTCCTGTTTTCTAGATAGCCTCCCTGGAGTTGTGAGTAGCAGTCTAGTCATCCTTTGTTTTACATCTACTATCCTCCTATAAGTGAGTACATACCATGTTTGTCTTTTTGAGTCTGGATTACCTAACTCAGGAAGTTTTTTCTAGATCCATCCATTTGCCTGCAAACATCATGATGTCATTGTTTTTCTCTTCTGAGTAGTACTCCATTGTGTATATGTACCACATTTTATTTATCCATTCTTCAGTTAAAGGGCATCTTGGTTGTTTCTAGGTTCTGGCTACTACAAACAATGCTGCTATGAACATAGCTGAGCATGTGCCCTTGTGGTATGATTGAGCATTCCTTGGGTATAGGCCCAAGAATGGTTGAGCTGGGTCTTGGTGGGGGCCTATGCAGGGATACTTTGCTCAGCCTGGGAGGAGGGGACTGGACCTGCCTTGACCGAATCTACCAGGTTGAGCTGAATCCTCAGGGGAGTCCTTGCCCTGGAAGAGATGGGAATAGGGGGTGGGTTAGGGAGAGGGTTGGGGAGTGGGAGGAGGGAGGACAGGGGAATCCATGGCTGATATGTAAAATTAAATTAAATTATAAGATTAAAAAATGCAATAAAAATGTCTTTGGAAAGAATATTATCTTTTCCTTGGATCTAACTGTGGCTGACTTTTAAGTCACTCGAAAACCTGGCCAACGGCTTCTCCGGACCCCAGTGACATTTCCTACTCTGGCACTGGCACCCATCACAGTCACTTCACCTGTGTCTTTACCAGCACTTGCCCTAATGCAAGGCATCTCAGTTCTACTGATGACATACACAACAAAGTCAGGAGGTGAAGGAAACTGCCTTCCCAGAGGCTCTCTAATTCTGAAATACCACCCTGGAGATGTGATAGGCCTATTAGGAACACTGTGCCTGGGAGCACCTCATGCTGTCACTGGTTCTTATCTTACCTCATCATCCCAGCCAACAAGAAGACACCTCTCTTGGTCATGCTTGACTGCAGTCCTGCCCCACACCCCTACCCAAAGCCATCCCCAAAGGGGGAGAACATTGTCTAGGCATTGAGTTTACTCACTTCTTCTATCATTCCTGTTCTCTAGGCACTCGGTTCTCAGGGCTGACTTTTCTGTCATGAGCGTAAGTCACCAAATAATCACATAAAACTCACTTCCCTTTGACTCTGAAGCTGTGTACTTGGTGACCTTGGAAAAGCCAATGAAACTCCCAGAGCCATTTCTCCTTTCTGGATCTAACAGCCTAAATTATTGATCGATCGGAACCCGAATTCTTTGTGCCACATTGCTTCATTAATAAAAAGCGGCCTATTGCAGTTCAAAGTGGTAAAGCTCCTTGACTTGCTTTTGTAAAATGTCTTAAATCATGGCTCTAAAGATCACAGATGCTCTATCCTAAGTTGTGAGTGCATCTTCAAACAACATAGCCCATTGATTGCCTAGAATACCCTACTTCAACCCCTATGCTTTACAGTGTAACAGGAACTTGCTATTTGTGATGTGGAGAATTATAACCTTAATTATAGATCAGTATGCTTTTTTGATATATTGGGTAGAAAATAGGGTATTACTTCTATTCCAGTGATACATATGCAGAATAGTATCAAGTATAAAGCGTTCATATTTCCTCTAAATCCACAGATGGAGTGCTTAATGATATCCTAACCCATCAGTATGAAAACAGCTCTCCTTTTTTCCCCTGGTTTCAATGGCCACCTCTTTTATTGCCTTTGCAGGACACTGAAGATGTATCAGGAGGAAAAAGTTAATAGCAGGCAAGTCATTTCAAGGCGAGTTTTAACCAGAACAAGAGGATCTCATAAAGAGCCTGACCCCTCTGCATGTCCCACAGGTAGTACCAAGGCCCAGCAAAGCTATTAGTGTAAACATTCAAGAGACAATAAAGAAGGCTGGCCAGAGCCCCAGATGGTGCTGCCGTAAAAACGCATTCCAGGGCTTGGCATCTGGATGCTGCAGCTGCCATGCATGGCCCATATGCAGCAATAAATATTGGTTCTGGGGTTGGAATAGCTGGAGGCTGGGGTCAAATGGAACCATCTGAAACATCACAATGGAGCAAGCAGACAAAGCATGGAAGTGATTGTTGGAACGGCATGTCATTTTTCATACCTCTGACTCCTTTTATGATTCTCAGCTGTTGAAATGCTAAGGTAAACTTTCAGAGGACTGAGTCATTTGTAGAAGCACAGCAGCCAGTATGCAATCATCTATTTTTGGTGTTCCTTCTCTTTAGTTTACTTGCTTCTTAGTACTAACCTTTAGTTATTCTCTATTTTTTTGTCATCAGCTAAAATTATAATCCTTCCATTCAGCTATAGGTATCATTTGTGCACAATCCTTTAGTAACTACTTTCATTTAAAATGTATACCATTTTTTAATCATTCAGTACTTTCTTAAATCTCTATTGAAGACTAGGCATTGTCCCAGAAATAGGAAAAATACAAAATATAGTCCATGTTTACATTCTATGAGAGGGGCAATCCTATATTTATTCATGAATATTTGCTGAGCCCTGACCACATAAAATTCTCATGTCAATGAAGGTGAGACTGGTCAAGGGAACAGGCAAAAGTGCAGGAGATAAGTGTGGAGACTGCTGACCATAAAAACAGAGAGTTTATGATAACTCCGGAGAAGAAAAACCATATGTGAATATGAAGAGAGTGTCAGTGATCTCCTTTGGAAGGAAGTCAAGTCCCCATTGAGAACTGAAGGCTTATCAGAAACTACCCAAGGGAGTAAACAGGGGTTAGCAGAGCTAGAGTGTAAAGTGAGTGTGAACTAGGGAAAGAGAGAGAGTAGACATTAATATCCCTTTGTGCAGAGCTATGCATATAAGGGAACCCCTTATGCTTTGGATTAATAGAAAATTTGTCCTGAAAGCAATTTGATCAGAGTAATTAGATAACTGACTAAATGCAGATGTTCACAAATACCCAGCCTTTGGACACTGAGAAGAGAGAGTTAGCTTATTCATAGATTGAAGGTCATTTAAAAATCCCCTGATATATTTTGATGACAAATAGAATTTTAAAGAAGTTCATGGTCGATTCACAAAAGGAGAAATCCAAAATGCTTAAAATTCTTGCTTGTGCATTTAAAATGTCCTCTGAGAAGAATGATTACTATGTTTCAACATCTAAGGTCCAGAAAACCAAGAAACATTTTACTTCATAAAAACTAACAAACTTAAGCTTCCATGGGAACATTGCCCCCTCTCTCCAGCTCCTTCACATATCCCTTCGCTCATAACACACCCCAGCAGTAATTCTGCTTCTAACTTCAAGGTTAGACTAAAATTCCCTGCTACGCTTCCACTTCAACACACACCGGGGAAGCTGACCTACATCCCTCTCTCTGCTCACTTACAGAAACTTTCTGCAGCAGTTTCTCTATGACATGCTGGGACACTGTCATTCACAGGTGCTATATCACGTACAGGTCACCACATCAATGCCATTTTCCAAAGGCTACACTCTAAGACATTATACACAGTGACATTTCCCCAGATTCTTCTCAAGACATTTTAACAAAATAATTGCCTAAAAGGAAGAACAGGAAAGCACTTTATTTACTAGAATAATTCACATCATTTTCCTGTATCCTGTAATAAAATCCAAAGCATTTTATGGCATCATTGTTTATTAGTACACAATCTTTTTCTCACATCTTACTGGTCTTAGCTCATAATATCACTGATGAATACTGGAAACAATAAACCAAGCTGTACATCTATTCTTATATCCTGTAAGCGAGAATTAGAAAAAAAAATCTTGAATTTGTATAAATAATTAGAGTAGTTGGACAGTCTTTCTTCTCCTGGGCTAGCATTACTGAAAAATCCAAGTTCAATCAATTATATGCTATTTACATATAAACTGCACTGACTCAGTGTTTTTAGTGAGCATTTATAGGTCTTTTGCTGACACTAGGGACTGAACTTACACACACTTACACACACACACACACACACACACACACACACACACACACACACACACGGGAAGAGCACCACCATGGAGTTCCATCTATAGTCTAAGAGTTCCCATTATTTTAATTTCACATTTCTTCTTTATCAGCATATAATGATTTCTTCCTCTGTCTAGCAAGCATCACATTTGAAACAGAGTTCTAGTTCCCAGCTAATGTCTGAAGCACATGCCTGTTTTCATGCTTTCTACATTTGATTACAACAGCTTGCCAATTAAATCATGGCAGGTCCCCTCAGCTTGGTGTTCAAAAGAACTTCTAAAAGCTCCACCTGCTCTGTGAAGCATCCCAGGCATAAAGGCCATTCCCAGGCCCACACCTGCTCTGCCTGGCTCATGCCTGCTGTGCTAGCTCCTAAGCATTTGGGCTCCTAAGCATTTGAGTTATACCCTGCTTGATGAAAATCCAGGCTTTGCCAGATAGGGTCTGCTTAGGCCCTTGCTTTTGCACTTGTCTATCTAAATAATAAAACAGAAGCTGGGATCACAGGACCCCTCATTTCAGATTACCAAGTGTAAATTATCCAAGTGTTTTGATAGCTCTTAATTATCGACAACAGAGAGTCTCCAAGAGGAACGAGCAGAAACAACACACCTAAGTAATATGAACCCTCCCTCTGGTCCTTGGCAGGAACATCTCTGATGCAATATGGGGATGGGGGGTGGAGAGGGTGAACTGCCAGGTGTCCAGCAAGAAGAATAGAAATGGTGGATTGGCACAAACCATGAGGGCTAGTTGAGCGGCTCTTTTAAAAAGGGTTCCATTTTGAGAGCTGTGTTAAGTCACGATTCAGGTATCATATCTCAAAGCAGGCTCTGAAATTTGCCTAGAAAATCATCAAGTGTACCATGAAAACGATTCCGATAAAGATCTCTGGTTTATTCTGTCCTTTCCAGAGTTGGTTGCTTTTGCCGTTCTCTGGAGTCTTGCCTCCATCCTCTCAGTTGACAGCTCTGGTAGCATTAGTTTCCCCACTTTGCAATTTTGTCCATTGGTATTCTCCATAAACACAGCACTATATTAGACTAATGGTAATGCCTCTTACCGTCTTTAATTTAAATGAGATGTAAGATGTCAAGATGTTTCTGCTGAACAGAACAAATACATTGTCTATTTTCACACAGGGTGTTATTGAAAAGGACATGCAGTCTTGACTGCTGTTATCTGTTTTTTATTCTTTCTGATGTTGCCATCATGCTCATCATGCAGAAAAGACTACAAATTCTTCACCAGTTACCTACCTGTCATTGGTAGACATATGTTTGTAGCACAAAGGTATGTCATAAACATTCTGGATTATTAAAAACCAGTTCCTAAATACCATTTTAAACAGTAGTATGCAGATTCAATATGCACCATTTCACTTTGCCTTTTGTCATTATTGTCTGTCTATCCCACCTCTGATAGACTTCATACTGCATGGCTACTGGCACCTAGATACAAACAGCCTAAAAACAAAGTTCTGATCAGCTGTTCCCATTGCATGACTTCCTCTAAATGAGCTCATAGACAGACGTTATGCACATACAGAACTTCAGTATCAGATCAAGTAGGAAACACAAACATCAGTTAATGTGACCATTTAACCTGAATCTCAGTGCTGACGACAATGCTGTTATACAACATTAAATACTTCTATCTTTTCTAGGGAAAAAAAAAAGTGTTTGTGATTAGGTTTACAAAGTGTCACAAATTAAATGGAAGCTATGGCTCTCTCCCACTTTAGGGCTTCCTTTAGCAAAGCCATCTTCATCTCTTGGTGGTAAGGATCCCTTTCAACCCAGTGTGTCTTCTAACATTAACACAAAGGATTCTGGGACGAGATTCAGTTTTACTCTTATTCAGTTATCACCTTGGGATGCCAATGTAATGGCTTTGCTTTCCAAATATGAGGAATCCATGAACTAATAACATAAGAACTTGAAAGGATATGAGGAAGATGGATGTCATGTTCCTTACACTTATCTAGTACTTAAGTTCAGAGATTAATAATTTAACCACCAACAGATCTTTTGTCCAGCAATTTACAGGTTAATTTTCTCAATGTCTGTGCCCAAATTATACATATCCCCACAAGGTGGCAGTAGAGATTTGTGGTCACATGGTTAGGGGCCACCCCTCCTCCCCCACCCAGACCATGGGGATTAAATATATTCATTGTCTAAAATGTCTACTTGTCAAATTGTTTTTAAGATATGTAATATTTTGCAAGTCTTACTTTATAAATTCTTATAGAAAAAAATCCCTTAATGCTGTCAATTCTTGGCTTTCTTAACTCTTTAGATTCTTATAAAGTAGATTTGATTCCAAATATCCATATTTTCTGTGATCCTAGATTTATATTCCACTGTGAGGAATTTCCATTCCTGTTTCCTTATGAACAGAAAACTCCAAGCTTCCATTGTTGATTGTAACCTACATGTCACTTCCCTGAATCCTTGGAAATGTTTTCTCTTTAATGGTGCACTTTGCATTTCAGCATACTTTAATACACACACACACACACACACACACACACACACACACACACACCCCTTCATATTATGTGCACAATACTGATAGTTGACATTTAGTGGAAAGTTATAGACATTCTGAGAGAAGATGGAATTTGTTCTTATTCTCTTATTTATATTTATTTATTTATTTATTCATTCATTCATTCATTTTTGGCAATTAAGACATTTCACACTTTAAACTTCTGTTCCCTCTCTGGTCCAAAGGTAATATTAGTAACATAGGGAAATAGGGGATAAATATTAAAAGCAAATAAGTTTCTAGAACAGAGTGGTATACAACTGTTAAGCTGGGCTTCCTTTAATTTTTACTGCTTGGCAATGGACAAGGAAATGATTTAGAATTAAAAACTATTTCTCAGAAAACTAAGTGTCTAAATGTAGAACAGTACTCCTGTCTTTTCTAGCAACTCTAAAAGGTTATTCAACATCAACATCATGCATAAGCCTATACTCAAAGCTTTGGTGCTTTAGTTTTCAGATTTCAAGTGATCAGGAATTCAAAAAGGCAAAATCGGAATGTTTTAATGACAGTCCATCGAAGACTTAGCCCCCTGTTTACTTACTGGCAAAAAAATATCTATTATATTAGACGGATGAATTAAGCTTCGTATTGAACCAACTAAAATATGAATATATCGATTGATGGTAGCAGCCACTGTTCACTAGAGAACTGAAGTTTCTATTTTAGGCAGTAAGTAATGGAATACTTTCATAATGATCAGCAATAAGATCACAAAAGGACTATCTGGCTAGAGTTTCCTGAAGTATAGTAACTTTGCAACATACAAAAGTAAAGGATCATGCCCCAGTGAAATATTTAAAATATTTTAAGTATTTCAGAATCGAGGTTTTCAAATAGTCAATTTGTACTCATGGTTCTGGTTCATTCCTTTATTATTTCCAGTTTATTCATCATCTAGATCTCAGGGTTTCCTCTATCTATGAAAACCCCAATCTTTCTTCATGAAAACAGTAGAAATATTTAAACAGAAAGTGTGTTATCATCAGTGTTGGTTTTTCTCATTGTCAAACAAGAGTGTCTTCAAGATCATTTTCAGACACTGTGTGATCTTCATGGCCCAACTAAGTCTAGATTCCATCCTGCTGCAGAGAACTCTGGGTTCATATTTGGATACTCATCTCATAATAAAAAATTCTAAACACAAAATTTAAAGAAAACCTTTCTGGAATGGAGCTGTTAACTGAACACTAAATTTGTCTCCACCATTTATATAATGTATCATTTCGGTGAATTATTTCCCAAGGAGTTTCTTTTCTTCAGTCCATTGGATTTTAAATACCCATTGTACATATATATTAAAACTCAACTTACAGAAATACTCGGTTGGCCTCCTTGTGAGTTTTTAGCATTGATTTCTAAATTTCCCATGATAAAATATCCCCCAGGGATCATCTTTTTAATACTTTCATTAAAGTCAGAATTTTAGTATTAGGACTATGAGCTTCAGGGGTACTACACTTTGGACAGAATGCAATGTACGCATCTGCTGTCCACCTGGAGGAACTTTGAGAGGTGCCCCCTGAGGACTTGGAGCCTGGGCTTACTACCCACAAGGCTGTTTTCTGCACTTCTGAGTTCTGAACTTGGATCTTAGGATGCTTGTGCATGCTAGCATCACCAACATGATTGGAAGTTCCCTCTGTTGAATATAATAGTCATCTTGGTCAAATTCTTTAACATGGTTGATCTCTGTGTCTCCTTAAACACTGCATGTTTCTAAGAAAAGAAGGAAGTACAGTTCTACTTTTAAAAGAACTTATTAAATATTCATGCAATAAAAATTCCCTTTCATCTTATTTTTTAAATAAAATAGAACATGTTTATCTTTCAAAAGAAGAGTATTTAAAGTGAATTGGTATTCTTGACCTTAAACTTTTAATCATTAATTTATTATGAAGTTCTCTTTGTGTATGTTATTGTTGTTAACAGATTATTTTAAGAACAATTTTAGATTTATAGAAAATTTATCAGAAAAGACAGTATTCCCAAGTAACCCTTCTCTGTTTGTGCCTGGGATCTCAGCTTTCTCATGATGAGCTGCATACAGAAGTGACAACATTATTGTTAACAGAAGACTCCCTGGTTTACATGAGAGTTCACTATCTGGGTTGTATATTCTATGGCTTTGACAGATGTATGATGGCATATCCACAGTTAAAGTATTGTGCAGAACAGTTGTACCATCCTGAAAAGCCACCTCGTTCCACCTACTCATTTCTACTCTCCTCCTTCCACCCCTAACAGCCACTGATCTTTCACTGTCTTTAGAGTCTTGTCTTTCCAGAATGTCATAAAGTTGAGATCACCAACTACTTAAGTCAGAGACGTTTCAAGCTGTTTTGGACAGACAGGGTGAAGTCTGTGAGGTCTTCCTGATCTGTTTCTTAGTGATAGATAATGTGATACCAAGTCCCATAATATCTTTTCATAGATCATTCTTTAGTGCTCATTATATGGACATGAAATAGTTTGATGAATTCACTTAATTTTATTTATTTGAGATTTTTAAGACAGGGTCTCACTACACACCCCAGGATGGCCTGGTATACCTATGAAGAACAAGTAGGCTTTAAAGTCAGAGATCTGTCTGCCCCTGCCTCCCAAGTCCTGGGATTAATGGCCAACTTTATGATAAATTAATTTTAAGTAAACCTTACACAAATGTGTTACTCTTTGAATCTTGGACTTTTCCTATATTGCTTTTCCTTTGTTTTTGAAACATGTCAGCCTATACAGGAGGACTTTGAACCCTAGAACATTTTGTCAAAGCCTCCAAATATAAGTGGAAAGGACCTCACATGCCATAGTTGATATCTTGACAGTTGACTCTTGCTTTCTGAGGTGAGAGATAGAGCACTTCACATAACAATGCAGAGCAGCTGCCCTCTATTTTCTATAATAGAAGAGAGAATTTTAGGGCTGATGAGATAGCTCATCAGGGGAAACTGCCTGCTGTGATGGCCTACCTCCAGAATTGTTACAGGAACTCATGATGGAAAGTACAACTCTCGAGTTTTGTTCTCTAACTTCTGCACACACACAGAGACTATACACATACCCTGGCATACACATAACTGCACACACACACACACACACACACACACACACACACACACCTCTCACATCATATATATGTGTATATATATGTATATATGTGTGTGTGTAATTTCTAAAAGAAAAAAATTAAGAAAAATTTACTGTTGATATTTACATACAACATGGACTAAGAAGTGTATAATGAGATTTACATTTGAAATGTTTATGCACCTCCCTCAGTGTGAAAGTATTCAATATAATACAAATTAAGTGATATAACTTTTAAATTCAGATTAATAAGATTATTTTAATGAGATGGATGATACTATTCAGCTAAAACTAAAGGACCACTTTCAACACAGATACGAGATTAAATGCAAGGAAAAGCTAAGCATGTTTTCCAGCTACAGGCAGATCCCCTGTGATAACTGAGCACTCTACAATGACAATTCCTGCAAAGACTCTGTTTCCATAGAACACCAGGGTGTTACAGATTTTGAGCTTTTTGGTATTAGGTATGTGTGAATCTTTGCTTCTTTCTCAGTACACCACAAATTGAAAGAAATATTACCTGGAACAAAAGGCATCATAAATAAATGTTGAAAAAATATTTCATCCTAAGCTAGTTTCTGGGTAATCCAGCAAAAGGTATTAGTTTCTACTTCTTTTAAGTTTTATGAATAATTTAGCTTTTACATAAAATATAAAAAATGTGCATATTAATAATGCAATACAACACAGGCAGTGGTGGCACACACCTTTATCCCAGCACCTGGAAGGCAGAGGCAGACAGATCTCGGTGAGTTTGAGACCAGCATGATCTACAGAATGTTTTCCAGGACAGTCAAGGCTACACAGAGAAACCCTCTCTTGAAAAACAAAAATAAAATGCAATATAATGTTTAATACATTAAACAGTATGTAATGTTCAATAAGTAATTGTCTCTATTTTCTCAAACATTTAACATGTTTTCATGCAGAAAACTATTTTTTTTTAAATCTTGAAAAGAACATTTATATACAAGAAAACAATGTTAGTCTCAAGTTCTAGAAACATACACAATCAAGTGTTTTTCCAAACCCATATTATTGAGTACTTTTTTCTCTTAAGGTTCTTAACAAAGTGACATCACTAATTGAACATCATGCCTTTACTCATTTAATTTAAGTCAGTCAGGTGCATTAAATGATTAAATGGTGAGAGAGAAGGCCTAAAATATTGGAAATCCCCAAGACCAGCAAGAAAGCATGTAATTTTTCAGATTCTTCAGGATAACTTTCTGTCCGGATGATGCAGGTTCTTTGAATTCCTGACAGTAGAAAAGCTGTGCAATCAGCAGCACACTTCCTCTTAGTAAAGAGAGAGATCCAAGTATTCGGGGAATAAATAATTGAAAAGGATGACAACTGATCTCTGATTTGAGATTAAAATATGGAAATGCTTAAAATCACTATGAAAGAATGTGTAGAACCTGTGCGTCTAGTGAACGAGGGTGTTGCAAAGTCTGCCACAGCGCAGGTTAGTTCTCAATGTTTACAGGACTGAGACCATCTTAGCTCTCTTTAGACAGAAACAGAGTGATAGTTCTCCAACAGCTCCATGACAACCTACTCATACCACTACCACTACGAGGAATAAAGATGAATGAAGTGTGGGAGCCATTCCATGCCGTTCCTGAGAATATGTACATTCCATACAGGGGTCCACTGTGAAACGTTTCAGATGAACACAGCATTCATCAGCACAGAATACTTACAGACTTGAACTGAACGTTTTGGTCTATTTGGAATACTTTATCACTTGGTATACAACCACTAACGAATGAATACATTTCCTTTTAAAGGTGGTATATTTTAAAAGTTGCTCTGATCTATTTTTGCCTTTGAAAAATTTATCTACATCTTTCTTTAAATTTAATATAGTCTACCCACCCCAACACAGGCTGTCAATAATCAGTTAAGTAATAAAGTATTTAGGAATCAAACATTTAGATCAAACACCCGACAAATCTGCCTACATCTTTGACTGAAAAATTTATCCTCCTAGAAGATGGTCTGTGAAAACCCAGAGGAAGTCCAGCTATAATAAAAAAGTGCATTAACTCCACAGAATGGTATTTGTTTAAATTAAGTTCATTTTCTACAAAAAGCATTGTTTCTTGATAAACGAAGAACATTTTAAGAGACCTAAAATAGTACTTTGGAGTTTCATGAGAAAGTAAAGTAAATTTTTCACTGCTGATTGTGAAAAAAAAAATCAGCTGAGTTCCCATGATGCATGTTTACTCAAGAATGCTGAAGCTTATGACTCTTTGAAACAGTGTCCAATACTTACCTGTTAAAATTTTCTCCTCTTATAAAAGTATCTTTCATACAACCTAGGAATGAGCCAGCCAATACACTATGCTTTATTGTGCATGTGGTCATAAATGTCAGAATGAAGATCCCTATAATCATTTCCTCCATCCTTACCTACCAACACACACACACACACACACACACACACACACACACACACACACACACACACTTCAGGCCAAAATCAACCCTCAGTCCTATTTTCAAGTGTGACATACAAAAATAATATGACTATATTCTTTATTCCTAAGAAACAAAATCATTAAAAATAAGTTTAATTTTTTCTTTAATCCAAGAAACAGGGGACTCCAAGTGTTAAAAGGTAGGAGCTTTCTACCTACAAATTATTACTCTTTGCATTTATTAATAGGATAGCATTATTAACTGGTTAGTTTCAATTGTCAATTTTGCACAAACTGGAGTCATCTGGGACAAGAGACTTGCTCAAATAACATTGGCCAATGCCTGTATCTGTAGGACATGTTCTTGATTTCTGATTGATGGATGGCTGCCCATCTTCCTGTGGACAGGACCATCTCTTGGCATGGGAGGGGAGCCTAGGCTGTGTATGAAAGCTGGCTGAACGGCAGCAGGGAGTAAGCCAGTAAGCTCCTCCATGGCCTCTGTTTCAGTTCTGGCTCCATATCTCTGTCCTGGTAGAGACCCTGTTCTCACTTCCCTCAAAGATGAGCCTGTAAGATGACTAAATAAACCCCCTTCCTCCTCAAGTTGTTGTTGGCCATTGCATTTGCTAGAGAAACGGAAAACAAACTGCTAAGAATCTTCTAAGTTTAACTAACTCCTTACCAGTCATTAGAGAAAAATAGCTCTAAACTATCCTTTAATAGTAAAATGTTTGAAATTACAATCCCAATTAGCCTAATTAATTAAAAGGAATACAATGTATTTTTTACATATCAGAGCTGTTGGCTTATCAAGTTTATAATTTTTTTTAATAACTAAAAAAAAATAAAAAAATAGCAAGATTATTCTGTGATACCATTCCAGGATTACTTAAAATTCCTTAAAATACTGTGGTTCCATTTAAACTGTGAACATACAAATGTAATCACACATATGTATATATGTTCACAGTTGCAATCACATGTATATGGTTCATCTCTTGGGAGTTGATCAGTAACACAGTAATTGTTAGAAAAAGGATATTCCTGTTTAAACTAGTTACATGGTTACACATCCACCCAAAGAGAGCAGCAGGAAATGGCAGTGTCTCCTGCTCATGGCTGAGAACAGAAGCCATTATGTTTGGCAGTGTCTCTGAATCTCCATTGTATTCGCAGGCCCTCATCCTATGGAGGGTTGAGCTAAATGAGCCAGTATGTTAATTATGTGCTCTGGGAGCACAAAGAAGAAATAAAGCAGTTATTACCTTCCCAAGATTCTCAGGTAATGAGACCTGCTTCTGGAAATATGTGGCACGGTACCAGAATCTATCATGACAATGAGCTTTGCAGTAAAGCGCCCAGAATTAATTTGTTAATGAAAATCCTCCACTGGTTCTCTGTGTCACATCCACCTGACACATGTCACTGGGCAATGTCATTACCAGTTAACCAGCACAAGGCCTTTGGAACAGATGGTATAGCCATGTCTTTTCAGAACCGAGACCGGCTAATTTCTGCCACCCCCTCATCCCAAACCAGGAAAAGGAAATAAAATAAAATTGGTTCCATGTCACTCAAACATGACAGTACTTTGGATTTTCCCCCATGATGTTTTTTTAGCCTTGAGGCATATATGACAGGTGCCTTATTAAATTCCAAAAATAAACGTGGAACAAGAAGGCAGTGCATTCCAATGAGACACCCAACTTGTTAAAAATGCAAGACACATAAAACTTGGCTCATTTTATTTTTAGTTATCATCCTTATCATTTAAATCAAAATGGAAATTCAATAATTTTTAGCATGAGCCAAGTAAAAATAGTTCAAAGACACCTGCCTTTGTTCGATAAAAAAATTAGCTATTCAATTGTTTACATCTACTTAAGCACGGATTTTCTAAGGCCTTTTCATCAATGCCTTGATGTTAGGCTAAGGAATATAGACCAAGTTCATACATCCCTTCCCACTCTATACTCAGGCTACAATCTAGCACCTTCTATCCAACTCTTAATAGTTCCTTAGATAAACCCACTGATATGTAGGGATCCCACCCACATGGATCTCAAGCATGTCGTGTTTTCATGGGATGTGATGTCTCTCAAATTAACATGTTACCTAGTCCCTTGGTTTGATTTCTAACATATTTCCTGGCACTTAAGCCTCATCATTCATGCATTCTCCAGCAGCTAATTGTATCTTGAACATCATATGCTAATAGCTCAAATAGAAACATGTTTTAATTAAATAGTAGTTTATTTAGAAAAAAAACAGATTTTCTATTTACCCTCTCCTAATCAATAGCACCCAGCCTAAGACTTTGCACATTTCTGTAACTGGATTATGATATTGAAAAGAACATAGTCAATGGCACATACTAAAATTTTGCAGTTGATACTGTTCCTTCACTGTCTTACCACAGTCATACATTAGTTTTTTGCTTTGTTTTGTTTTGTTTTTTTTTTCTCATTGCAGAACCACAATCTCTGACCAAAACAACTTAAGTGGGGAAGTTCTGATCTGCCTCACACTTTGGGTGTGGGGCAGCAGAAGCATGAGGCCCTTGAACACCTTGCACCTACAATCAGTATGTACAAAGCAATCAATGCCTAGCTTTTCTTTTTTTCCTTTCTATTCTGTCTAGAACTCTAGCCCGTGGAACGATGACACCCATATCCAGGGTGCATCTCCATACTTCAGTTCAACTTTGGCAATATTTTCACTGACACACTCCGAGGTGCATTTCCTACAGGCTTCCAAGTCCCATCAAGGCGACAAACAATATAAAGTGCTCCCAGTGTCGTGGTTTCTATTTGGAATGCTCCCCCACCCCCGCGCCCCCATAGGCTCATCTATTTGAATGTTTGGTTCCCAGTGGTAAACTGTTAAGGAAGGATTAGGAGATGAATCTTTGACCTGAATGTTTGGTTCCTAGTTCGTAGATTGTTAAGGAGGGATTAGGAGGTATGAACATCATCATAGCAGAGGTATGTCAATGTGAACAGGCTTTGAGGTTTGAAAAACCCATGCCCTTCCCTGTCTCACATGCTCTCATCATGCTTGCTGCTTGCATCCATGCTCTGGCTGCTTGCCTGCCATCACAATCCCAACCATGGACATGGACAAACCCTCTGAAACTCTAAGAAGTCCTCAATTAAATATTTCATTTTAAAAGTTGCCTCTCTGTCAGGTTGTTTGGTCATAGAGATAGTAACCTAACCAAAAAGGCAAACTTTGGGGAACTTTCATACAAAGTATCAAAAGATAGTCAACACTGAAGTTTCCAAATGTGTACATTGTATACTATAAAAAAAACTCCCCATTTCAGAACCTGATCGTTTTCTTCAAGCCATGGTGTTTATCTAGTTTCAGGGACAGTGCTGGATAAACTTACACACCTTATACCCAAGAGTAGTGAAAGATTCATCTTTGGGTGCATAGTATGTAGAGTACCTTAAAAAATACTTTATATACAGAATTATAGGCAAATAAAGAGCACTGAGAGCTGGAGAAATAGTAACCCACATTAATTTGTTAGCCAATGCCAAATGGTCAGCTCTGAAAAACTACATACAGGTAAGAGCATAACAGACTGAACTGCTAAATATCTAGAAATATATATATATATATGTGTGTGTGTGTGTGTGTGTGTGTGTGTGTGTGTGTGTGTGAATATAATAACAGGTAATGAAAAAAGAGACTATGAATTTGAAAGAGAACAGGGGTGGGTAAATAGAAAGCACTGTTGAGACGAAAGGGAAGAAAGTATTTTTGTAATTATATTTTCAAAGGAGAAGAAAGCAATTACATCAACATAATTCTTAAATGCATTTATACACACGTGTGTGTCCAAAGACAACTTGTGGGAGTCAGCTCTCTCCACTGTGGGTCCTGGAAAGAGTTTATAGGCTTGGTGGCAATTATCTTTATTGGCTGAGCCATCTTACCAAGCCTAGAGTGTTTTCCATACATAGTTAATACACATACCTATCAAGGAGGCAGCATTAATCTTAGAGAGGTTATAAAACTTCTGTAAGATAACCCACACCACACACACACACACACACACACACACACACACACACACACACACACACTATATGGCAATACTAGTGTTTGACCTCTTGTATTTTACCGCCAAGGCCCAGGACCACCATCCTTCATTTATTTCACAGTTTCACAAAGTAGTGACATACCTGACAGAGAAAATGGATGAGTCTGAAATAGCAAAACTCAGGCCATGCACACAGTATTCTGTAACATGTTGGAACAATTGCTCCTTAAAACTTTCTAATCTAAGAGAGACAATCATGTAGGGCTTTAAGCAGTAGCAGGGTACAATCAGCAATTATAATCTAAACAATGATTCCAAATACTAGAGTTAGCTCACTTTATTTTTGCCTGGGGCTGTTGTCCTGAATAAAGTTTCTCACAAAAGGAGCAAATTAACATTTTGCAATATGGTCAGGTATGCTCTGAAATGTGTTGTGCAAACAATTGTTATTTCTAGCAAAAAGAAATATGGTTGAAATCAGATTAGAGAGACAAGAAAGGTGTTGCTAGCTGTCCCTGTAATTTCTTCACTGTGACTATTGCAACATCCAAGATCAGTCAGTTGGCAGAGACAGGTTGGATCAGGCATTAAGGGTCTCATTCTTCCTTCCAAGCCTACTCTGTCTACTTCTCTCCTCCCCACCCCTGTCATTTCCCCTTCCCCTCCCTCCTCCTTTCCTAGTAGTATTTTTCCTGTTAAATGAATCTGAAACAAAGAGACAACTTGTGCTCAGGGCATGCTGATAGACAACCGTCCACGAAAAGACCACACACAGGTCAAAGGCTCTTCATTAGACATGAAGAAGAAAGTGCTAGACGTGTACATCAAAGCAAAGTGAACACCAAGCATCTTGACACACAAGACAGCCAGGGCATAATTGTTCATAACTTTCATCCCAGTGCTCAAGCAGGCAGAGACAGACAGCTTTCCTTCGATGTGAGGCCAGCCTGACCCTACATTGTAAATTTCAGAGCTGGAAGACACCATCAACAGCGGCTCTGTGGCTCTTTGGTCAGCCGAACTCAACATGTGACAGTTTATCTCTGCCCCTTCCTTCTACACTTCCTCCTTTTGCTGTTTAAGTTCAACAAGAAATCTGTGTTAGGAAGAACATGTGTTGTTTATCCTACCCTTAAAGCCAAGTCACTGTTTAAGTCATGTCATGTTCAGAAAACTGCAAAGGAGAATATATAGAACAGCATCTCTTTTTACACCCATTCAAATTGCTCTATATCATTATTCTTTTCCTTCTGGAGAACACATCCAAATAGAATATTCCCCAAAACACTGTTTGGCAAGACTTGGTTGAGTTTGCTTTTTAAAAATTTTAAACACTAAACAATAATAAATAAATAAATAGTGTCTCCAGTGAAGGTTGTTGCTATCCATTCCTCCACACACCATAATTTTGCCTTTTTGGTTATATTCTCCATTTTTGAATTCTATTATTTCACTTTCTGAGATAGATATAAATGTACCCAATTTTGTTTGAAATGTGTGAATCCTTAACACTAGCAGCCTATGCCAATGTGATTCATAAGGCAACATACCCTTCCACACAGATCCAATACTTTCTTAGCAGGATAAAAATAAAAAAAAGAGAGTCAAAGTAAGTTGCTATAAGAAAGGGTCAATTTTCCCACGTGTTGACAAAACACACACAAAGGGTGGTCTTTCACACTCTGAGCTTGGTAAATTCTGTGTTTGTCATCAAATCTCCTAATAATATGAGAAAAATCTGTTCACCAGTCACTGAGATTGCCATCGCTTCTGACTCATTCTGTATGCACTTGGTGTTTGAGATTCTAGCCACATAAGGGAAAGACAGATACAAATGGGTGATCTTCTCCTGATACTTGGTTGGCTTCCTGGTATTGATTAATCATAGAACAGTGGTGGGAAAGCCCTGGATTGCAGGTCAGAAGACTGATGATTTTATTCTGGCTCAGCATCTCTCTATTTCCTTTAGGAGCCTGCCAACCTGACTTAACTTGTCTGTTCTCCAGTTCTCTCCTCTGTCATTAGGGATCTGCAATGATGTGCATCTGTCCTATTTTGAAAGCCAGGATAGCTCTCTCTACTTTTGAATATTAGTGCCATCCTTTCAAAAAAAGCAAATGCCATAAAGATACTTAATGTGTAAAATTTTATTGAAGACAGGGTTACTATTAAGCACTGGAAACTAAACCTAAATGAAGTCATATAAAATTAGCATTGGCTGTCTTGAAAAACTATAATTAGTTCACTTCTCTGTGCACTCTGGATGATTTGAGCCAAAAATGTAAGGAGGCCTGAGAAAAACTGTAAATTATGAGGCCATTCTCAAAAGCGTACTTTTTCAGGGTGCTTTATGTTCATCAGATAGAGGCAATGGTGCAGCTAGAACTGGATTTGCAAGCATGGAGAATTTTTAAAATAAATTTTCACATGTAGCATTAGGGATTTTTAAACAATTTAATTAATTAATTAATTAATTTCACATCCCACTTCAGTTTCCCCTCCCTCCTCTCCTCCCATTCCCTTCCCCCATTCCCCTTCTGCCCCTCACCCAATCCACTCCTCTGTGTCTGTTCAGAAAGCAGCAGACTTACCATGGGTATCAACAAAGTATGGCATATTAAGTTGTGGTAAGACAAAGCATCTCCTCTTGTAGCAAGGCTGGACAAGACAATCGAGTATGAGGAATAGGTTCCCAAGAGCCAGCCAAAGTGTTAGGGACAGCCCCTGCTTCTGTAGTTAGGAGTTGCATTGAGGATTTATCTAAAGGAAGATTTATTCTAGACTTTTAACTGTGTGTATTCTGTATGTCTGTGGGTAGGTGTGTGCATGAGGGTGTAGACGTTTGTAGAAGCCCTAGGCATTGGCTTACATTGGAACTGGAGATACAGGCTATTGAGAGTGGTTCAACATGGGTGCTGGGAACCCTGGAACCCTCCAAAGGAGCAGTAACAGCTCTTAACTGCTGAGCCATCTCCAAAGCCCGACCTTTCACATGAAGATATCTACTTTGCTCTACAGCAACCTGCCATGTTGGTATCTAATCCAGTTTCACAGGAGTAAGAAATTACCCTAAGAGAATTAACCCAGTTTTACAAGAAAGCAATCACAATATTTTAATTATTTTAATTTTACTTTTATTTATGTGTATGGGCTGCAAAGGCCAGAAGAGGGTCAGATCCCTGGATTTTGAGTTAGTGGCAGTTGTCTGTGAGTTGACCAATGTGGGTTCTGGGAACTGAACAAGTCCTAGGAAAGAGCAGCACACATATTCAATGGAGCCATCTCTCCAGCCTCACCTTTGACACTTTGATAATATTATCTTGTGAACTATGAATGAACTTGGTGAATTTATCTTGTTATATAGAGATGAACAATGATCAAGCAGGTTAAAAATACAGAAACTGTGTGTGTGTGTGTGTGTGTGTGTGTGTGTGTGTGTGTGTGTGGTGTGTGTGTGTGTGTGTGTGTACATATATAGGTATATATACATATATATATATATATATATAAAAACTTCATTTACTCATCAAAATTGTTCATCAAGAGACATTTAGGTGGAGTTGTTTTCAACTGAATACTCAAATCTGTCACTGATTCCCAATCAATCAGCTGTTCATCAGAGAAAATAAAAGTCAATGAAAAGTTGTAATTACATATGTTGCTATAATTCTAAATGACTAGATTTGGGGCGGGGTGTGGTAGGGCATGCCTGTAATTCCAGCTCCTCTGGAAGCCTAGTTAGAAGATCAGGAGACCCAAACCAATCCAGAGAAGCCCCATCTTAGAAAAACTCAAATGTGGAAGAATATAAACCATGAGGTTTTTTTTTTTTTTTCTTGACTGGCTATAATGTACATTTTAATGGTGACTTGTCATATTCTTTTTAAATTTGTAGAAAGCCAACTTTGAGAGTAAGAAAGTCCTTCCGGAAACAGATTCCTACATGTTTATTTCAAGTATTTTCCAAAATGTCCTCTGAAACACCACTTCTTGGTCTAGGCTGCTCTCCCAACATGGTACCCTTGAGAGCAGCTAGAAGGTAAAGTATTCCTATCCAAGGTTAATATTGTTTATCTCATAATATTAAACTGTCTGCAGTGGCAAAGAGAAGGCAGGGTTTCATGGGTAGACAATGGTCTGCTCAGAAGTTTTGATGAGAAACTCCAGTGGAGTTGAGAATGGCTTCCTCCTTCTATGTCTGTAGGCTGATTGCAAGAGCCTGATTAAATGATGTTGTCTGTCTGCTGCTATCCGTTCTTTTCCTTAGAAGGCTCATCCAAGGGCTTCCTCTATTCTTCATGGGCTTCTCAATTGGGACCTCCAGTTGGATGCCTCAGTGTACCTTTCCCAGCTGCTTTCTGCTCTGTGTTTGAAAGCCCCAGAGTTGAGGATGATTCCTTCTGTTTACTCCCTCAATCCAGTCGGGATGCTCCAGTTGTCTCCGAGTAATGTTGTGAGCACTTGTTGTATAGTATTTTGCTATCTGCTGCTTATATTTATCTGGAAATTACTACATATTCTTTCACTAGCTACATGCTGTGTAAACTAAATGCAGTCATTCAAAACTGAAAGTAAGCCAGGATTTGTGTAATCCTATCACTCAAGACACAGAAATAAGTAGATCTCTGAGAATTCAAGGTTAGTTGCATCTACAGAGGAAGTTCAAGGCTCAAGGTCAGTCATGGCTACATAGTGAGACCATCCTTCAAAACCAAGGCAACAGAAAATGGAAAAAAAAAAAGGTTTTCTTGAATCATTTATTCAACTGTACATATTGGCTCCTTAATGAGTTTCAAAATATAATAAACTTGCCAGTCTAATGTTAATTTGGATTTCTTTGTTTTTAATTTCATGTGAGGCAAAGATAGCCTGTACCATTAGACTGTGCATTTCCCTGTACATGTCCATCCACATGCATCTCCTGTACAGATGCACAATTTCCAGCAGTTGGGCACCACTAAGCATGTCAGTCTTTCCTAAGCCCATAAATGCACATAAAATACAATCAAATGATTGAACCTTTTATGAACATTGACAAAATCATGGAAATGTTTGGAATATTAGCTCATTCCTCTATCAGAAGGCAGAAGGGAAAATAAAATACATTCACAGAAAAAAAAAAAATTCTGTCATCCTGGAGACACAGTTCAGTCAGTACAGTGTTTGACCAACCATAAAACATGAAGCTTTTGCCTATAAAAGTTGAGGATACATGATAATAGTGAAATGTGCACATAAATTGTTACAGTAGCTTTTCTCAGAATTGTCAAAAATTTAGGAGCAACCAAAGTGTCCTTCAAGAGATGAATAGATAAATGGGTATATCCAGAAAATGAGGTATTTTTCAGAACTAAAAAGAAACAATCTATCAAAACATGCAACGATATGGATGGAACTAAAATCCATCACACAAACTGAAAGAAACCAATCTAAAAAGGCACATAGTATATGATCCCATAATTCAAGTCTATGGGTAAAATAGAAAGATGAATGCATGCCAAGGGTTAAAGGAGAGGAATGAATGAGTAGAAGAAGATCAGGGAATTTTCCTGACAGTGGATTTACTCTTCAGGACACCAGTGTGCTATGTACACATCATTTCATATTGTTCATATCCATAGGATATCCACTACCAAGAGAGAACCTGATAAAAACTGTATCTTTTGGTGGTGATGATGATGATGTATGAGTTTATCAGTTGGAACAAATATGCAAACTTGTATGATGGCGAGAGAGGCATCGGTAAAAATCATTACATTGCATCAATATGGCTGTGAGCCAAAAATTGTTCTAAATAAATTCTACTATTTTAGATAAAGGCGCAGAATGCTATATCACATTATTGTAGCAGAAGAAATGAAATCACTTAGTTGAATGATTTCAGATCACATTTTGCTTTTGGCAGAAAGCATGATGGAAATATTTGAAAATAAATATTCAAAATTCTCCGAGACTTTTGCTTTATCATATTACCGAATTGATTACTCTGCTGAAGCCTCATATCACAAATTTGGGCATTGCACAGCAGCAACTATAAGAGTGTATATAAAAGTGTCCCTAATCCACATTCATTCACAGTTTATGCTTAAATAGGTTGTACACCAATTCTTGTTATCTTTTTGCTCATTTTACAGAAGTCAAAATATTTTATAATTTAATGAGAAATTTTGGATTGCATAATATTTATTTGATTTTACAAATTAAAAAATAGAGTTTAAGCTGGCTGGTGGTGGTGCATGCCTTTAAATCCCAGCACTTGAGAGGCAGAGGCAGGTGAATCTCAGTGAGTTCGAGGCCAGCCTGGTCTACAAAATGAGTTCCAGGACAACCAGGACTGTTATATAGAGAAACCTTGTTCTGAAAAAATAAAAAATAGAGTTTAGTCTTATCTTCCTTTCATGATTATACAGCATTCTATGCATATTTTCTCCCAAATACATTTTATGTTTTAATAAATGGTATTCATAATAGTTTATATACTTTAAATAAATCTAAAAGTCACTGTTTCTCTATTCTTTACTTTTTATAGGAAAGTAGAATATCTATTATCATTTTGCCTGATTCAGATATTGGACCTTTTCTAATTCACATTTAAATCTTATGATATATGTGAATAGAGGGGGGTATTACAGTGGATACATAGACATACACAAATACACACATACACACACACACATACACACACACACACACACACACACACACACACACACAATATTTAAATATGATGCAACCACTAGAAACCCCCAGAATTAAAGCTACATGATTGCCTCCCTTGATACTAACATCACTCTCCTTGGCATTAACGAACCAATCTCAAAAATCCCTCACCAATAACCACAAAAAGCCAAAACACTGAGAAGATAAGCCCCAAAGAGACACTATTTGAATTCCTGTCATTGAATTTTTCATTCTGTTTCCTTTTCAATAAACTCCTCTCATCTGATGCCCCAGAAAGATTGAGTGCTACATGGACAAGGCACTTACACAGGTCAACACGAAAATTACAAAGGGAGGAAGGATGAAGAGATTGCAATTTAATTGTAAAATATTAATAAAAGTCCTTCCTTTTAAGTAGTTCCCTTCCCTCCTTGGGGGATAACTGTGTCTTTCATGTATCAGAAAGCTTTAAATAGGTGCATCTTTCATTTCACAGAATGCTGTAGTGGGCAGTGTGTCTCTGCAATTTGCCTAATTGTATTCTTTCCTGTCCACTTTCATATGAAGTGATTGCAGTCTGTAATTCCTGACATCTGAAGAAATTCACTGCCTGAAAAGTAATAAAAAGGCATCCAGGCATGATTACTGTTCAAATATTTGACTTCTCTCTCTTAGAACCCTAATCTCACTTCATTTTAATAGGAACAACCAGTGTAGGATGCCCTGAGATGGTAATGATGTCACCATCCCAAGGGCAGGCTTGTGTGTGGATTGGTGTATAAAGGGGAAGAGTCAGGTTTGATTTCAATAGACAATATGACTCATTGCTCTTCTGTGAATTTTGACATTGCCCTGGAATGAAGTAAAGATCCTGTTCTAAGCCAGCCTAGACAAAGCAATATTAAATATTTAATTTCCAAAGGTAAAGCCTGAGGTCCCTAAGCTCCAACATGGCTAATGGCCTACCTTCTAGTTAGGCTTCATGGAGCAAATGCCACACTCAGAACTATAAAATAGAAGGAATTTCTTCAGGAATATTTATAAATGCAAGGTTATACAAACACAATATGTGCAGTTTTTAAAATGTGAAAATATTCACATACATGTATTTATATGCTATGATGATTGACTAGTGGGTATTTTGCTGTTAATATACATGATATGAATCAAATCAATCTTAGTTTCATGTTCTTTTGCTCCAAAGAGCAAAGTAAACCAGTTAAATAGAAGGAATTCATTGTTCACATTTGCTTTTCTAACTATAATCTGTCTCTATGTCTAGGTATCTATCTAGTCAGATAGAATATTCATTCATAAGAATTATGCAAGTATATATTAAAAAACAGTTTTAAAATCTACACTAGTTTCTACATGATAATATAGGCGATCTCTGCATAATAAAAGTCCATGTGCACACAGACAAGTCCGTGTCTTTTAATCCTTCAAGGCAGACGTCATTTTTGTCCCTGTCATCTGAACTAAATCGTGTAATTTTATGATCTACACTGGCTTTCCCAATGCACATGTTACCTACATGCCACAGAACCACTGAAGAAAAAAAAAAAAAAGAGCAAGTAATACTTTCACATTCTAGGAATCACAGCCTAGAAATAATATAAATACACTAGTTTAGTGACATTGTGAAATTATGCATAGTTTAGTAACAAGGAATTATCAGAAATGTTAACAGCTAGAACAGCAACCTTCCTATTAGCTGTACAGACATCAAAACTGAACATGAGAGTGTGTAGAAGACTGTTATACGATCCTGTAGTTGTTTCTCCTTTGTGAATGGCATGAATGCATTCTGCTTGTCTATACACTAAAACCAAGCTCAGGTATAACAACCCACATTCACAATGAGTTCCGTATGGGTCAGATGAAACAGGTGTTGGTCATTTAAAGGGCATTTTTTAAATCAAAGAAAACAACATGTCATTTGAGAATGCTGTGGACCTAGAAGCATTTTGCAAATGATGAGTTGATGCAGACACCCTTGAGCCCTGTTTTGCTGGGAAAGGAGCTGACTACTGAGACAAAGAAGGTAAGAGATTATCCCTAGTCCAAAGCCACATCACCCTGGATGTGCCTCATCTCAGAAGAAGAAAGAAGGTTTTTGGCAGTCATGATCAATCATCAGTCATAGACACACACAGAATCCACCAAGTAACAATTAAGATAGCCCTGTCACATTATGCAAAGGGAAAAGAAAAATAATTTGAAAAATCGAGAAGTTCAAAAAAAAATATGATCATGGAGGAAATGATATGAGGTAAAATCTAGACAACGGGAAGAAAGAGAATGAGGCAAACACTAAAGAGAAATTTCTGACAGACTCTGTGAGCAGACTGACAAATGAGAAACCAGAGTCACCCAAGCTATAAAGATATTTATGGATATCCTGAATGTCAGATAATGAAACTTAACTTGCCTGTTAAGTTTTGAAATTAGACATTGATAGATGAGGAAGAAAAGGGCAGATATTAAAAACTCATAAAAAGTAAAATAAATCAAATTTAACAATTAATTCCAGAGACATGACTATGAATGAATCTTCTAGTTTAGATTTCAGAAGTGATGGTAATGTCTTTGATTGAATTGGTTTGTATATAAGTAATAGCTGTAAAGAATGACTAAATGTTTCTACCCTACACCATGGTGGACCACCCTGGGCTCTGAGGAGAAAGCATATTCCTACCCAGCACCATGACTAAGCAAGGCCAAGAGACCCACACACAGCCCCCACCCTGGGCTTCATGGAGAAAACACAGGCCTGGGTGGCAGGCACAGAGGGCACTATTATGGCGAGCAATGTATGGTGTATTATGGGAGAGAGTGAATGAGTGAGTGACTGACAGAATTGTTCTGTTCATGGTAAAGAGCAGGCTGAGGCTGGTGGCTTGATTGCCACCCAGGCCCATGGTAATGTCTGGGCCTGAGCTGCTGCTACCACACATGTCTGGGTTTCCAGGTTCATGGCCCTGATGCAGCCATGGTCTGTGTTGATGTCCAAGGCTCTTAATACCAAAGACAGAGAGGATAGGACTGTAGAGAGTTGGCCCCGCCCATCACTGGCTGCAACACTAGGGAGACGAGGTCCTGCCCCTCACCAGCTGAAACACTCAGGAGAGAGGGTCATGGACCTCACTTGGGCAGCACAACAGAGCTGACCCTATTGATAGAGGTGTGGGTGAACTGCCAAAGAACATGAGCATCAGAGATCTGGCCTCCACCCTCATCAGCCATATGGTAGTGTGTGGGGGGGGATACCCACCTATCCCTATAACCCCAACCCTCCCACCTGCACCCATTGCTGCCAGTAACAGGTAAGAGAGCTGGCCCTGAGGTCACAAGAGCAGGAGAACTGCCCTTGCCCCTCACAGCTGTAGTAGCACTTGGGAGAGTGACCCCTATACTTTGCCAGGGCAACACAAGAGAGCTAACCCTGAAGGTATTAGTGTGGGAGAGCCAACTCTATGACTATGAAAGCAGGAGACTTAGCCCCAGACCTTGCTCATCACCCTTCAAGGGGTGAACTAGCAAAGGCAATGCTGGAGAGCTCACCCTGGTGGTGAAGACAGTGGAGAGTTGGTGTGTTGTCCAACCCTGCAACTACCCAGGCACAGACCCAGGGTTATGAGTTAGTCTACCTCAACATCCACCCCATCTGTGATCAGCTGGAGCATGTGAAGGGACCAGTCCTGCTGACCAAAAGCTGCAGGATCTCCATGACACAGGGCAAGAACAGAATATCTAAGAGAAGTCCCAGTGAGAGTCCAGCATTGATGGTGTAGGAGAAAGCAGAGGCCTTGAACCAGACCCTGACTCTTTGCAATGAACACTTGCACATAAAAACATGGGTAAAGGTGTTTGGATATGGGTTGCAAGGGCAGAAGGTGAACTTGAAGGGATGGGAAATGAATGGTATTGAGATGCATTTTGTAAAAGACACAAAGAATAACTAAAAGAAAACTAAAAAAAAAACAACGGCTAAAAAATGGCTAAGTCACCTGATAGTTAATTATCTATAGCATGTATATGTTGGGATACCCACATGAAAGTCCAGATGTATACTGAATTCACAGATAAAGATAGCTAAGATACAGGGGCTAATTAACATGACATGATCATCAAATACTACATTCAGTTTGGGAGCTTCTTACTTAGGGCATTTTTTTTTTTATAAAGATGTTTTCTGGACTCTACCCTTAAGAAAATAAAGGAGAAAAAGTAAATTATAACCCAAAATAAAATAAAAGGAAGAAAATGTTGCATAGTAAGATAATATACTATGTAACTGAAAATAATAGAATTCATAAAATTAGGAAAGAGCAACATTGAGATGCAGGGAGGTAAGAACTGTTTGTATTAGCTTGCACCAAACTTCTGAAGTATGGTACAAAGTTCAGTTATAGCTACAGATTGTGAGAAAAGACCTTGAAAGGAATTCATCTCTAGGCCAGGGAGACAATGTTTTAGTCTCCTGCCAATTTAAAGCTGGGAAATCTATTTTATGAAGTCGTCCAGTGTAGGCACATAGATGGATTGAAGGAATGAAGGCAGGTACAATGAAAAGCCACCTGTTCAGCGGTGCAGATCAGAACTTATGAATGCACAATCAAAGAAAGAATCCATAGGAGAGAAGACAGAGGTGAAACAAATAGCCAGGACCTTGGCTTCTAGGCCTCGGACAGCACAGGAAATATAAATGGGTGTTCATTTAAAAAAAAAAAAAAAAATCAGTGGCTGAGCCGGAGAGAAAGTTCAGCAAGCAGAAACCCTTGCTGTGGAAGCCTGATGATCCAAGTTCACTTCTCAGGAATCTAAGCTGAACACTGAGAACTGATGTTAGAAGGTTGTTCTCTGACATCCACACATGGACTGTTGTATACTTGTGCTGTGCTCACACCCGCACATCTACATATACACACCCACTCCCTTTATTTATTTATTTAATTTTTTTATTATTATTATTATTACAAAGAAAAACCTGAGTAAGCCCAAGGTTCCAAACAGCCAGCTCATGCACTAAGGACAGGTCCCGGTCCCACTGCCTGGATGCCTCCCAAACAGTTCAAGCTAATCAATTGTCTCACTTATCCAGAGGACCTGATCCAGCTGGGGGCTCCACAGCCTTTGGTTCATAATTCATGTGCTTCCATTCTTTGGCTATTTGTCCCTGTGCTTTTCCAATCTTGGTCTCAACAATTCACACTCTTACAGTCCCTCCTCTTTCTTGACAATTGGAATCCTAGAGCTCCACCTGGGGCCTGGCTGAGGCTCTCTGCATCCACTTCCATCAGTTATGGGATGAGATTTCTAGCACCACAGTTAGGATGTTTGGCCATCTGATCACCAGACTAGGTCAGATCACTTTGCTCAGCCTGGAAGGAGGGGACTGGAGCTGCCTGTACTGAATCCACCAGGTTTAAATGAATCCACAGGGGAGTCTTGGCCCTGGAGGAGATGGGAATGGAGGGGAGGGGATGGGGGGAAGGTGGGGGTGTGAGCGGGAGGGGGGAGGACAGGGGAATCCCATGGCTGATGTGTAAAATTAAAACACAAATATAATAAATTTAAAAAAAAAGAAAAACTTGAATCTTCTTAAAGAGTCTGGATCACAAATAGATGGAGATTAGTGGTTCTATTAAATAGAATCAATAGAATGGAAAACATTAGGAAGGGGAGGCAGACCAGACAGAACAATGCTATCAATGCATCCTTAAGTTCAAGTTTTAGAAACTTACTCCTTAAAGTGACAACATTAGGAGGTAGGGCTAACAGTAATGAAGGCTCTGAACTCATGCAAATATTTTCATGGCAGAGGGTCAAGAGATCATGGCCCTTTTGCCTTCCACCACATGATGATACATCATGTGTGGCTTCAGCTTATACAAAACATACTCATCACACAGAACCACTTATGGCCTTGAGCATAAATGTCTCAGCCCTTTATCTAAAACTCAAATTATTACCCAGTCTGTGGTTTTTGCTTAGGATAGCACAAAATGGACTAAGATACAACAACCTCAACAGAAACTCATTGGAAACATTGGGTCAAATGCAAAAAAGAGATCAATGCTTATGCACATACCAGGACACAAGAGTTAGATATGGGGCTTGAGGACATTGGTAAGCATATTATTTAAGATGAGAAACCTAAGACCCCTTGCCTAGCTGTCATTACGGCCGACAATTACTATTCCCCTTCTTCACACTCAATCCTAAATAAGTCTAGACTGAATACAGATGCATTATACCATCCTGTTAAAAAACGAAATCTCATATCTTTGCTCATCAGAGGCAATTTTTGGAAGGAGCTTATGGTAATTTTCTTCACTTGTACATCTGCCATTGCCCCAAACCATTTCTTTTTAAAATTCGGTTTCTGGTTTTGTTTTTGTTTGTAAATATCGGTGGGTGTTTTGTGTCCACATATTTATATTGCATGCATTGCCTGGTGCCCACAGTAGCAGAAGAGGACATTGGATCTCCTAGAAATGGAGGTACAGACAATTGTGAGCCACTATATGGGTGCTGAGGATCAAACCGAGGTTCTCTGGAAGAGCAGCCAGTGAGCTTAACCGCACCGCTGTGCCGTGTCTCCAGCCCTCACAAACATGTTCTTATCATCATAGGAACATCATAGAGACTACTTTTCTTAGATTCACCACTCTTAACTCTGGTCCTTTCTCCTTGTTTTCCCCCTCCTCTTTAAGTCCTATTGGACTCTTGTCTTTGGTGAGCACACTCTAAAAGAGAGTCTGTGTTTGACTGTCATCTGCTAAAAAGAACATTCCTAGTGCGGCCAGCTAAAAGGCTCTCCCTGCTGCAGCAATTGCCTAAGACACTCCATTGGGCTTTCCCTCAGGATTTAGCCATCAATTTACCTTCTATTATTTATGTGCTCTCTAATTTGTTTTCTCTGTTTGACCACAAGCGTGTGCCTTCATAACAACTGAAATTTATTTCCCACCCACCCACCCCCATCACTTTTATGTTCTCACTTGCTCAAAAAGAGCATGGCTCATAGCAAGAATATCATACAGAATAATTTTAAAAGTACATAGTGCTTATGTTCACAGAGCTCTGGTCTCTTCCTCTTAGTGCTGTGGGCCTGGAGGTCTGTGTGGAGCAGTGATTGTAAGGTTTGGGTTTGTAGGATGGGGTTTGTGAATGTTGTCAGGTATGAGGCCTACTAAGAGAGATAAAGAAGGCAGTGAGAGGGAAAAATGGACAAGTATGCTTGGAAAGGAAGGGTGATCCAGGATGACAAAGGTCAGATCACTTATATCCATTTAGAAAGGGACATGATAGTTAGCTCAGCATATGCACATAAATACCAAAATAAGATAAAGTTGGCCTGACAAATTATGTTGCAGCCCATTGTACTGGCCTATTATGGCCTGAAGGTTTCTCAGTTGGTTTGGTATTATGCACAAGGTCCTACTCTAGGGCTTAGTTAGGAGAATTTCATAGTCCTTGAGTTCAAGACTAGCTTGTGCAATATGGTGCAATGTTCAGGGCTGTAATAGTAATGAATCAGTAAATTAAGAGAATGTGATCGTGAATCTACTTAGCTTTCTTTGGTTGACTGAAAATTAATTAGCACAGCAAATATGCTAGAAGTTTGTTACAAATAAAACTTTAAATCTAAATATAGATACTGTTTCCCTACAAATGGCCACTTTAGTTAACCATTTTTTGTTAAAGGTAAGAACATTACACTTTTGCATTCAAAAGTCTAATTTTAAGGAAAAAAAATTAGAGAAGTATTCTATTTTCAATATTTTTATAATCAACCTTTTAAAGTCTTTCATGATTTAAAACCTGGTCTGTTCATGTTCATCCTCAGTACCACAAATCAAAAATGATGTGCTGGACTTCAGAGTGAGTTAACTTTCTCTTTATATTTCACACAGTAGCCCATTCTTTCAGAAAGTTCATTAGCAAGAGAAGCCAGAGTTATGTAAGTACATTAGGATTCACTTGAAAGAATCTAATAAAAAAGTAACATAATGTAAATACAATGAATTCTAAAAACTAGTTTCCATTTATTATGCATACATAGCCAATTCTAGTGATAATATGCTTTTAATTTTTTCTCCTTTTCCCTTTGACACTTCCTATTATATTCATTTCTTTTCCTCAAAGAGATTTAGGTTATTATTACATTTCTAGAGCACATTCTGTTTATCTTCTCTTGGCTATGAACGAGCAGTCTAGTATAGATAATTGAAGGACAAGCCTAATATTCTTGGAGTGTCATAAGAAAATACTACCCATACTGGGGTGATGGCATCTATTTAGCTCAAGTATTTTAATCACCAGATTTAAAAATGACTTTTATGTAAACTATCTTATATTTTCACCATTAAGCCTAAATACACCAAGTTGAACTGTTTTATTTTTTTAAGTGTCTCTACAGTATTGATATTACCTCAGAGAGTGAGTGCCAAGTACAAACTGTTAGGGAAAATAACAGCCTCCTAGTTCAAGTGGAATGAAATAGATGTCTCTGAAGAGGAACAATACTATACCAGAAAATGGGGTAGTGTGGAGACTAAGCCAATACTGATAATTGTATTTCTGATGAGCTAATCCAAAAGTGGTTCCTTATTTTCTCCCCTAAGTTACCAGTTCTTTATCTTCTCAGAAAAGAACCTAGTGATGGCTATGGTGCTTATCTCTGGGGACAGTTCTGAAGACCAAACTAGGTAATGTACATAAAACAATAGTGCAATTATATACATCTTTATGGCATAAATTGGTATTGAATCTCACTTTGTTTCCAATAACTCGTAGACACAACCATGTTATCATCTGTTATTTGTGAAGCTGATGGTATTGAATCTGTGGTACAGACTTAGAAATGAACAGTCAGCTCTTATTGATGAAAATACCCCCTTAAAGATTAAGCTCATTGATTTGGCAGGTATCTTACTAACTAAACATGCCAAGTAGCCTAGCAGTCTAGATGTGGAGCCTCACAGGGACGTTTCCATATGACTAAAGCTGAGTAATACAGCTGCTTTGCCTTTTTTCTATCATTTATTCTGGCATACTTGATCTCAAAGTCATGCCAAGAGAGTAGCTTCCTCAAAAGACCAGGGTATTCTGTGTCTCCTTATTGATGTAGTAGAGTGATATTGGGGTTTGTGAAATTTGTAGTAAATTTAAAATTAGACATATGTTTGCTTGTGTGAAGTAAATATTTAATGCAAGCCTAATAATTTCTCAAAATATTGTTAGCTTGGATCCAAAATTAGAGGGAATATACCGCTGAGGGTTTATGTAAAAATGTGCATTTATGTGTGTGTTTCCCAGTTTCTTGAGTCTTTCAAGTAATGACTTCAATATTAGAAATACAATATTGGGTTGAATTTGTCTAGTTTTTCTTTACCAATCCATGCCTGTAAATATTTGTGACATTTGTATCTAGTTTTCAGCACCCAGATCATAGTATTTGTTATGTCTGTGTTTGTAAAGGCGAAGTAAACACATTCAAAACACGAAGCTCTGTGTATATGTAAATACTAGTTTCACTCTTTGGATTGGCTTGACAGCCAATGACAGGGTGAGGCAGTTGAAAGGACCACTGGGTAATCTGATTGATCAGCGTGTATGGCAGAGCCTGCTAACTCCCACTCACCCATGCCACTCTCACACATCAATGCTATCTAACCCGTCAGTCAAAGCCATCATGCACAGACAAGTTTGGACTTGCAGACATTAGCTCTGGCAAAGTTACTGAGTGCCTTTCTAAAGGAAAAAAGCATCAATATCATAGAAACTCACCCTCACTTTATGTTATCATTCATTATCATCTTTCTTCAGAAATAGGCTGTATTGCAGATATTTATTTCAGAGTACTTGGAATTCTAATATCAACGTTTAATTATTTTATCAGAATTTCAATGTTGTGGGTCAAAGTGTCTTACAGTAAAGTGTGTATCTCTCAAAAAACTATTCTCCAAACTCATATATGTCAGAAAATTAATATGTTTGAAGTGGTATTCCTTAACTCTAGCAGATGATATTAGAGAAATAAGAAATATTGACAAAGTTCATAATAATATGTCTGAAATTTATATGGACATTTAAAAGACCTCCATTTACTTGAATATTTTCCCCCAAGTGTCATGTTTATCAATAATTCCTGATAAAGTAGCAAAAATATGCTTATTGTTTCTTACATTTTTACTTCCATTGGAGAGTGGTAAAATATTTTCTAGAAAGACTACCTTTCCACACCTCAATAGCCATTCAGGATCAACATTTGCCACTGTTAGGGAAAATCATCAATCTAAATTTTGATTTTCAGAAAAACAAAAATACAGGATAGAAGTTTTTCCATTATATAGAAGGCCAAGGATTTGTTGATGAATATTTACCACAATGCAACTGGAACTAAGTCAGTTTGGTTATTATCTATCATTCTGTTTTAACTGAGTAATCATATCCCTCCTGGTCAATGCCCGTAAAGACTCAAAATAGCACTAATAGAGCAATTCTATTTCATTTTGTAGCTCTTTGGTGATGTCTGTGCAGGAATGTGTATGACAAAGTCCACAAGGCTTTCTAGGGTATAGAGGTGGGGTGAAGATCAGACAGACAGCTGAAAGAAAGGAAAAGAAGGAGCTAAGGGAAGTGAGGAACTGGAGCACGAGAAAACTACAATCTAGTGAAATCCAGCACTATTTCTCAAGCGCGGCAGGGAAAATAAGTAAAATAAAGAGAGAGAAAACAGAGAGATGTAATGCTCCTTTATAACTGTCACTGTTTTCCTAGTGGTAGTCCCTAGCTAGTATGTCTGCAGTCATGTGTTTTAAATTAAAATGAATGCTTCTAGTAAAAAATGCTTTAATGGGATATTTTTTTTTTTGCTGTTTTAAAAACATATTTCAATGTTTTCTTGAATACAGCAACTGAAAACATTTCTATTTTTACTTGCATGGAACAGAATTGTCACCATTTTTCCCCCATCTATTCCCCAGATGGTCAGGAACACAGAAATGTATCCTGGATACTTGAATGAGATTCAAGATGTGCTCCAAATCATATTGTCCAGAGTTGTGAATGCATGAGAAATACTGCACTAACTCACACATCTTGAAGAGCTTCTCTTGATGACATTACACAGCGTGAACTCATATGGAAACACGTCTCTGGCCAAACATGAAGGACTTTGCTTCAATGTTTCTTGTTTTTAAATGCTACCATATGCTTACAAGTATTAATTGATTTCAATGGGTTGTTTTTTTTAACATTGTTTCATGAATCTTAATACCATATTTTTGATGGCAAATATGCTTATAATTGGCCTAGAAACATGTAGTATATCCAATTTATATCTCTTTAGTAAACCAGGTTGTTCTTAAATCAGAGTAATCAAAACTTTCTGCTTACTATAGAGTTTATTAAATAAAATCTCATGCAATGCCTGGTGATGTGTACTCATAGTGGAGAGAGGTAGTGAAAGTAACCAGAGTATATTATACACACACACACACACACACACACACACACACACACACATACACACACATGCATACACACACACCCATACACACCCATACACACACACACACACACACACACACACACCACACCCATACATACACACACACACACACACACACACACACACACCACACACACCCATACATACACACACACACACACACACACACACACACACACACACAAACCCATACACATACCCATACACATACACACACATACATATACACACATATACACACACATACACACACACACACAAACACAAACACACATATACATGCATGAAATTGCCAAAAGATAAAAGTTATAAAAATAAGAATAATCTGAACATGGACTCTGCACGTCTACACACTATTTTTGCATGTTGTTGCTATAGAAGTCCTCTTGTCAATAAAATCCATAGGCTGACAAAGGAAGATAGAGCTTCATAGAAAATGGGTACATGAGAGTGGGCAGATGATAGCCAAGGGGGGAATATCCTTAAAAAAACAAAACAAAACAAAACAAACAAACAAACAAAAACCTCTTTTGGTTTTCCACACAATGAAAAAAATGAAATTAGCAGGCCCCAGTTACTTGGTATTTAAGTGTTTAATAAACTGCATTATTTTGACAAAGGGACATTTACCTTTATTTTTAGAGAATATGGTGAAGTACCTAGTGGTGAAATGAAACACTTTAATATTGTTCAGAGTGAAGAGAAAAGTGAAGACATTATGTCAAAACATTTCTTGTGTCCTGGCTTTATAGACTGACATTATACCCTCTCCTGTTTATACACACTAGAACTACTTCACAACAAAGACTGAAATCGGAAAGTTGTATAGTATCAAATTAGGCTGTTGTGTTAAATTTGTCATAAAAAATGAAAAATTTCCCATACTTGATAAACAGTTTTAAACCCAAATATTCCTAATCAGTCTATGTATCCTATCGTTAATATTCCCTAAGGAAAAAATAAATATCCAATGCCATGAAATGTAATTTATCTCTAATCAATAAAGCTGTGCATATCACACCAATAGGAATTTTCTATCCCCTTCCTTAATTGGTCCTTCTGATTGCGATAGGTGAAACATAAATGTAAATATAAGTAAATTCATATAATAAGGAGTTTATTTTAAAGTTATACTTCTCCCGATTGACTAAATGATAAAATACAATTTGAGATAATTCCATGGGAATATATTTATCTAATTCTATAATACAGCACAGAGAGAGAGAGAAAGATCACTAATTGCCAAAGTATTAAACATTATCTACATTTTTAATGCACTTTTGTATTACTAACTGCTAAGCAAAGAATGCCATTCAGTAATAGTCTGAAATTGGCTCCTTTCCCCAAAGTAATCCAAGAATATTGTTAAACACAGAATTTCATGGTGTTGGAGAGATGGCTCAGGGGTTAAGAGCACTGGCTGCTCTTCCAGAGGACTGGGGTTCCAATTCAAGCATCTACATGGCAGTTCACAACAGCCTGTAACTCCAGTTCTAGGGGAAGAATAGCACTTCTAATAACAAAAGTAGACATTTCCCTCCCTGAAAATAATTTAACAGAATTTAGGTGGATATGAGTAGATATGGTATATGTGAAATATGGACGACCCATTTATTCACAAAACAAAAATAAAAGAAAGTTGCATATATACTGATAATGTCACAATAATGTAATTATACTGAAGTAAACAGGAAATCAAAACTGAAGTAGTTTCCTCACTGTCCCTCTCTTATACATTGCCCTTTCTTTTCTTTGACCATATGCTCTGCACATGAACAAGTTTAGTCCCCTTTTCTCAATGTGATCACTTTTTAAATATTCAAGGTTATAAACACCAGGGTAGTTCAATAACACCAAGATGAGACAGGCACCTTACCATATTCTTTGGTAGCTAATATGCAAATTCCATTCATGAATCTACAGGGTAAGGCAGCCTTTGACCACCAAAGGTTTTTGAATAGAACAGAGAGAGTGCGGATGAAAAATCAGGATGACAAAGAATTTAATCCTAGAAAATGTGGTTTGAAATATCTGGGAAGTGAACTGACAATGGTAGTTCAACACCCGAAGAAAATTCAATCTTTTTCAACTCTTGTGAAAACAAAATAACAATGGGCAGACATTCATACCCCTTTAAGTATCATTGTTTTGTAAATAGAATTATCAAAATAACTGTTTACAAACCACATAAGCTCTATCTGGTATCAAGTGTCACTGAAGGTAGGAACACTATTTTTATATTTAAACTTATTCTTAATGATTTACATATTCACAGCTCACAGAGACATTCTTATTTATAAGTCAAACATGGTAGCCATCAATGGAATAGATTCTGCTCATCATCTGGCTTCCATAATGGTACAAGGTTGTATAGCAAATAAAATGGAAAGTGAAAGGTTCAGAATATCCTTCACCTCAGTGTTCTTGGAACTCATTTTCCCAGGGTAGAAGGCAAAGAGGTCACACATACATTCTATTTGATTCTATTTTGACAGGGTGAAGTGGATTACCAAAACAACAGTTCATACATATTTAAAGAGGAAAGAAAGCACTCCTCAGAAGCCTCAGCTATAAGTGCTGTGTATACCAGATGTCTTCGTTTTAATGGGGCTCCTTATTTAGGAAATGAAAATGAAATTAGTAGTAGACCACATTTTCCCACAGACAAAATAATGCCTCTCACATGAAGCAAATGGACATATTGTCATTCTGTCTTACCACCAGCTTAAAATGAAACAAGTTCTCCTGGGGGGGGGGGGCTTGAAGAAAAGTTACATAGAATGTGCCACATATTAAGATAATAATTTCAATCTGAAAAAGAAATTTTGATAGTAATAAACCAAGAAAAATGTAGGGAAGGGAAAGCAGAATTTATTTCACAAACCAGTTCACACTTGCTTAGAGGTTATATTTATAATAATAATTATTAGTCTATAATTCTTATACAAACATCTCTTTTTGCCTGTCCAGTCATTGGTGCATTGGCAGAAATCGAGCAGAAACTATTCCCTTCCCCCCACCCCGGTTGTCAACTTGTAAGCTAAATCATAAAAAAGATAGATAGGGTGGTCACTTGGAGTCAGAGTGGACAAAAATGAAGGCAAAATGATAGATATAAGAGCTCCCTCCCCCAAGAAAAAATAAGACTCAGTAAAGTTTGAATGAAACTGAGGCTTAAATTTCTAGTGTGTACGAATTAGTGACTCATCTGAATAGGTATTTATTAAGACTATAAAGTAATGCAAAGTAATTGCATTGAGTGTATGGTGAAGTGGAAATACATTTTGGCCTATCTTGAAACTGTTTAGAATGTTGGCATTTCAGATGCTGAAAACTATGGACCTAACACAGCACTGGCAAAATAAGGGTTTCATAGGAGAGACTCACCTCTGCCAGGGAAATACAAAATAGTTTACCATTCTATTAGCTCTGAAATACTGTAATTGAAGGCTTCTTTCCAAACATGTTTAGAAGATATTATTTTTGGCACACGGGACTATTCTACCATCACAGTCATGAAGACCACTGAAAATAGTGTTTAATGTTCTTTGGACCAATCATTCAGACTATATTTTTCATGATCTTACTTCGCTTTCTTACTTTTAGAGTGAAAAACCTCTGATTTCTACTCTTCTACAATATAGTGACACTTAGGAGGCAAGTTAAACAATAATCAATCTTTTTTTTTCCAAAAGATGAATGGGTAAATCTGCCATGTAAGACTGCAACTTCATTAATGTCTAAATGATAAAAGAGATACTAATCTCTCTTCATTAGTCAGGCAATGTTAGTTACACCTACCATGGAAGTTTATTCATAACTTACATGATTTTAAATAGTCTTCATTGGAAGATTCAATGATTTAACTAGAAGATTAGGAAAAATATTCATTTAATCATTTTGACAGAATAATGTCCCTTTTTAAAAGAATCATTTATAATTTTTATAAAGAATCTAATTGAACTATATACTAAAGTAATGGAGACACAGATTTTATAATATTTTATGCTTATAGAAAAATGACAGGTAAAAATTAGCAGTGTTTTAATATATTAAAGTATTGAGTTAAAATGATTAATCCTGCACTAAATAATAGAACAGGACATATTCTTACATATTAAAATTTTTAGGACAAAGTACATCTGTAATAAAAATTTATATTTAAAGATAATTTTAGTGTATTGTGTTATTGTCAGTTTGCAAATTATATTATGTATATTTATTTAAAATCATATACTATATATGATTTAAATAAAATTATGCCATATGGCCATAATTAGAGTGATAAATATACACCAAAGAGTCATATACTGTCTAACAAAATCCACAGTACAAAGTATAAAAAATTAAGTAAAAACAACCTCTGCTTGAGTTGTTGATCAAGGAGAAAATTGAAATAAAGGCCCTATTGTGGTGATAACACGTACTTTCGACATAGGACTTGAAGGAAATGAGCTTGATCTGGCCTGGAATCTCACCACTGTCCCTGGCTCTCATAGTATAGGAAGGTGGTTCTATGTAAGCTGCCAAGGATAAAAGCAATCAGCAGTCCTACCCAGTAGCAATATCTACAGATCTCAACAGTTACTAGAATGGCAAAATATCCCCAAAGGGGAATACTTTCACTCACATGTTATGGAATAATCTTTTTTTACACAGTAACAATATATCTCTGCCTAAGGCACCTTCTGATTGGTTTAATAAAGAAATGAATGGCCAATAACCAGGCAGGAGAGAATAGGTGTGATTTCTGGGGAGAGAGAGGAATGCTGGGAAGAGAAGTGGAGGGACAGCAGGGAGATATGGAACAAGTCAGATGTACAGAATGGGAGTGAGATAAAAGACAGGTGGTAGAATGTAGATTAATAGAAACAGGTTAATTTAAGTTATAAGAGCTGGTTGGGGACAAGCCTAAGCTAACGGCCAAGTTGTCATAACTAATAAGAATTCTCTGTGATGCTATTTTTGAGCTGGCAGTCTGAAAAGGAAGTCAGACAACATATATTTTTTAGGTACCCTATAGTCATCTCTTAATTACAATCTAAAATCACTGGCATTTAAACAAAAAGAACATGATATTATAATAACTGAGAACCTTTTTTTTCCATCAGAAAAAAAGAATTTCCATGAAGCCCTCAGGATGTGTCAGAAGTAGACAATGAGAAACTAGGCCAGATACAGAAGTCAATGTAGAAGTAAGCTCATAAAGTAGATTTTAGCACATTAAAGATGCAAGGCAGGTGGACACAGTGAAAACACTCAACGAAGCTGAGATTTAAACTCCTTTGGAGAGAAAATCACTACAGCAAGTAATACTTCATTGATTTTCCTTTTTAATAAAACAAGGGTTAAGTCACATCCTCAGGTTTCCAACATAAATCCCTAAAGTTGCATAGCATAATCAAATTAATTAAAGAGAGTTCATCCAGGTTCCTAGCTCATGTGAGTGAAGAACCACAGACCTGTCTCCTCCAGTTTTTGTACTTCAACTTTCCTTAAGTGCCATGCTAATGAGTTTGGATCAATTACTAACTATAATTGAAGTTGAGTATAATTTAGCATTTACATTTCGGCTCTTCAGGTATAATTCCATTAACTGCATCATGAAACTAGGACAAAATTACGAATTATTGACAGAAGGTGACCAGAAGGAGGAAAACTTCCCATGATTTTGATCAGCCACATTACACATTCCTAAATTATGCCCACAGACATACTAAATGTGTTTATATTGACAGAGAATCCAGGGCTACATGTTTAAATATTGGACTACAAGTTTACTTTTCTAGTTTTTGTTTGGAAAGCTTACTTCACATACCTTGAAACTCTATGATAAATTACATAATGTGCTTACTGTAGTAGACCATTAGATCTTTAGGCTGGACATAAAAGCATCTGTTATGGGACTTCTCCTGGGGAAATATGAAAAATGTTTTTCCCTAGATAGTGCACCGACACAGACCTAAGGGAGTATTCCACCCCAGTCTCACCTGGGGAGCCACTATTATTATTGTTCTTTACAGAGTATGGGTAACTAAAAGGCAGCAAGCAACATTACTAGAAAGCTCTCTCCACCTTAGGTGAAGTCTTACGAAAACTATGTTATTGGGGTTCTCTGCACAACCTGTAGGCAGTTCAGTAAGTAGAAGAATCTCCTCTGCACAGCAAGTTATAACATTGTATAGAAACCTCCTGTGAGGGAATAGGTGTCTTCTGAATCTTGTAAGTTTCATTAGCTTCCTGAGTATTCCAAGTTACCTTTTCTTCCTGGGTATTGTAATTTGATACTTTCTGAGACTCAAGACTCTTTCCTCCCTCATATTGGGAATGTTTCAATTTGGAGAAAATAGTTACACATAAGAAATCTGCAATCCATCTTGATCATTTGATAAAGGTGACTATCTAATTAAAAATAATTAGCCTATTTTAAAGAAAATCTATCAGTTGGTGTAGGGAGAACTTGAAGTCCTGAGTAGATGTGTGCTGTTGACATGGGCACTGTCATGTCAAGGATCAATGTCTCTGCCCAATGGGAGTACCAAGGCTATCAACAATTGAGGTTCATGTGAAAGCTTTCCTTCAGTCAAAGCCCAAAGTTAACCTTGTGTGCAGGAAATAGACAGAGTATCTTTCTTCCCCCACCATGTTATAGCCTGAAGACTACTTACTTACAGATACTGCCCCTACCAAGCCTGGCTAAACCTGCTTCTTGAACCGACCTGGTTTAAATGTATGTAATAAAAACAGTGAGTTTTCAGGCTCTTGCAGCCTCTCCAAGACCATTCAATCCCAGCTTTATAGTTTACATGTGATTGCCTATCATTTCTTTATCCCAATGTTACCCCAGTTAGGTCAGTCCCTACAGCCACAAAGAGTGAGGCAAGTCTAAATAAAATATCAATTGATATTTATTTTTCCATTGCTTTATAGACAGAAATAAAAATTGAATATTGATATATTGTGTGCTAGAAGCTTTTAATCTCTGTTCATGTAATCTTTCATTTTGCTTCTTTTGTTTGTTTATAAATATATGATGATATCACTTAGTAATTTGTTTTCTTTACTGAATACCATATACTGAATTTTTCTGTGAGAAGGACCAAATTTTATAATGGAAATTTTAAACACTACTAAGAGCAATATTGCACATTTTTATGCCAAATTGCTTTAGATAATACTACACTTTTGGAAATAGTCAGTTTTTGGTTTCTTTTTTTCTTTTTTTTGTTTTTTGTTTTTTGTTTTTGGTTTTTCAAGACAGAGTTTCTCTATGTAGCTTTGTGCCTTTCCTGAAGCTCACTCTGTAGCCCAGGCTGGCCTCAATCTCACAGAGATCAGCCTGCCTCTGCCTCCTGAATACTGGGATTAAAGGCTGGCGCCACCACCACCCGGCAATTTCTTTATTTTCTTTCTTTCTTTCTTTCTTTCTTTCTTTCTTTCTTTCTTTCTTTCTTTCTTTCTTTTTTTAAAACTAATTCATGTTTTAAATTACACTGCAGAGAACATCCTCATGGATACATTTTTAAATATAACTTAGAATCAATGTCTAAAAGAAAATGATCCAGGGAAGCATGGAGCTGGTCTGGCCTAGCAGCCTGGAAAAACATGGATCATAGGTTTATCAGATTATAGTCCATGGCTCCTGGGGCACAATGTGCCTTCCAGTTCCTGAGAGACAGTTAAGCTACCTCAGGCAGTGAAATGTCCAGGCTGCTTTGTTTTTCTCTGTATGTTCCCTTAGAAAGCAAGGAAACACAGAAGCTTGACAACTTGTCTAATTGGTCTTAGATATAATCTGTGTAACTGTACAGCTTGCAAATTTCATTGTAACCTGGCAACTACAATTGTATTGATCCTGGCAATTGCTGTTATATTCTGTTTCCAATGAAGGTATAAAAAGTCTGATTGCTCTCAATAAAATTGTCACAGCCTCAGTCTTGCTGTGGCCACTCCAACCTGAGCCTGATTTCATTCCTTGAGGCCATATCAGGTGACCTTGGCCTGGTAAGTAAGCATGGGTACTTACAAAATGTTAAGCTACAGTATATCAGAATTTTAAGGCCATTTTTCCAATCCAAATGAGAAAACTGATGTTTTAGTTACAGTAAGTTGAAGTCTCATTAAGGAAAAGGTATTATTTCCTAGTTTAAAAAAATGTAATCTACCTTTAGGTGGAGATATACAATTGTTTCTTCTCTTAAGAACTAATCCAGATGGGCCATCCAGTCACCTAAGAGGCCACACCTCAGGAAAGTAGGCTCACATCACTACGGTAAAGAGATAGAAGTAAATGATTAGTCCTTCTGTGAGATAATATACTGTTCCTTCCTAGAATTCTGAAGCTATTCAATATAAACGTGTTGAAGGTAAGTTCAGTGTCTAGCTGAAAATTGGCTTCATTTCGGTCTTTATGTTTTTAAAGATTAAAAATACAAGAATTTGCAATAGGTAGAATTAATGAATGCATCTATAGATAATCATAGACTGATGAATCATACTGAAAAAATAAATTATCTGAAAAACTAGCTTACTCAACAGAAAAATGTACTTTTATAAATAAAGAGAGAAATACTCAAGATTTTAAATTCTTAGTTGTCTTTGAGTTCAAGTTGAATTAATGTTGAAGATCTTTAAGTGAATAGGCAAAGACATAAAATGAATTTATTGTCTTTTTTTTTTTTTTTTTTTGCTTTTGGTTTGGTTTGGTTTGGTTTTGTTTTGTTTTTTCCTACCTGGTTTATAAGGTAGGGCCTTTTCATGGTTTAGAATCATAACGAACACTAGGAATTAAATTTAGCATTACCTAATTTTAATGCACAAATCTCATACTTTACAATACAGCAGAAAGCTTAAGATAGACTCTTTCAGTCCATCTCTGCCCTCAGATATTCACAGACAATTCCCACAGTGGGAGCGAATCCATCACAAGCTCCTGGTGTGTATGAAATCAATTTTCAAGAGTCCAAAGGCATCGTTAGTGCCCACACTCATTGAAAAGCAGCATGGATCTTAAAATGTCAGCTGCATGGAAAGCATATCATTAGTAGACTTCACTTAGAGTACTAGGATGTTTAAACACAGATCCAATGAATCTGCAATGGCCTCCCATTAACCAAGGACACTCTTAACACTGTTGCACACTGACAGCCCAGGACTGCCCTTTTGTGATCACTGAAACTTTATCCCTAATTCTCTTTTGGTGAGCTGTGGATTATCCCTACTGGGTATTGAAACAGCTTTGGATGTTGCACAGGCACAGCATACAAAAATGCCAAATATGAATAACAGGGGCTTTTTTAACCTCTTTATTTGAAATTATCCCTGAGACCATAGTCCACTTATGTATATTTCTAGATGTTTATAAGCTAAAATGTTGGTGAGGGTGAACAAATGGCAAAAACAGTTATAAAAGAATAAATTAAAGATGTGAGTTTGATTTAATTACTCCAGCATAAAATTCAGGTCAAAACAATTCTGACTAATACAAAGATCAGAGTCAGGGGAAATTTATTCTTATAATGAATCATGGGATTACCTGAGTTGATTTTAGATGATGTAAAGTTTATAGTTTAGAGTCATTCTTAGTAATGCAGTTAGGAAAGGTAATAATAATTATTCCATTAAATCTTCTCAACATTCAAACTAATTCTATATTTTGAGCAAAATACATATATAAAGATATTCCAGATATTCTTTGTAACTAAAATGTTTTATTAACTACACTAAATTCTTATATACTATGTATCCTAAAATAACACTGCAAAATAGATTCTGCTTTGGTTTGATCAGTGAAAAGTATCAGTTACATCAAGGTTGAAGTACTAAAGGTCCCCAACCTTTAGTGATGATGACAACAAGAACATATACCCAGCCAAGTTCTACCATTCATTCTAGGCCAATGAGTGAACACAGTACTATCATGAAACAAGATTATTGCAATGTATTTGAAAGTTATATTTTTTAAAGTGTTAATGATCATTTATAACAAGAAAATTCTGCTATAATTATTTTCATGCAAGGAAGATCAAAAATAAGTGGAATCATCTCATTCCACAAATGAATATATATTTGGTCTTTAATAACATTTAACTGTAGTTGGAGAGCTTCTCTCCAGGTGCCACCAAGCCCCCGCAGTCCCATAACCCACGTATAAAATAATCACTCAGACGCTTATATTACTTATAAACTGTATGGCCATGGCAGGCTTCTTGTTATCTAGTTCTCTTATCTTAAATTAATCAATTTCTATTAGTCTATACTTTGCCACATGGCTCGTGGCTTACCAGTACCTTACATCTTTCTTGTCATGGCGGTGGCTGGCAGTATCTTTCTGCCCCAGCTTTCACTTCCCAGAATTCTCCTCCTCCTTGTCCTGCCTACCCTATCCTTCCTGCCTGGCTACTGGTCAATCAGCACTTTATTTATTTTAACCAATCAGAGCAACACATTTGACATACAAAACATCCCACAGCATTTAACTGTACTTCTAAAAATGCCATGTTGTTTTAAAAACAAACACCTATAAACATGACCTCAGCAGGGTACACTTATAGACACAATCACATTCAATCTAATCCATTCTAGAGTAAGTTGTGTCTTTCATCCAAGCAACTCGAACCATCCAAGGAAGAGAGGGATACTTAGGAAGACAGTGATATGAAGGGAAAATGGTCATGTGAAGACAAGGCAGAGACTGGAGAGAACCCTTAATCCCAGGAGAGCAGGGCAGGGTCCTATCTGACAGGTTCAGAGGAAATGTCACAATGCAACTCCTAAATTTAATTTGATCATGAAAATGGAAAAGGAAAGAACTTTGAATTGATTTAACTACATAGTTGGCTAAAATTAAGACAGTTGACCTTATTTAGATATGGAATAGTGTAGTTGGTTGTTCTTTTACTCTTTTCTCTTTGGGGGGCCTGCCATCCAGCTCCCAAATAAATACACACAGAGAGACTTAGTCTTACTTACGAATGCCCAGCCTTAGGTTGGCTTGTTTCTAGCCAACTTTTCTTAAATTATCCCATCTACTTTTGCCTCTGGGGTTTTATCTTTCTCTATTTCTATATATCTTTCTTTACCTCTTACTCTGTAGCTTGCTGTGAGGCTGGGTGGCTGGCCCCTGATATCCTCTTCTTTTTCCTCTGATCTTCTCTTTTCCTTCTATTTACTTTCTCTGCCTGTCAGTCCTGCCTATCCCTCTCCTGACTAGCTATTGGCTATCCAGCTCTTTATTTGACTAACAATGTGTTTTAGACAGGCAAAGTAACACAGCTTCACAGAGTTAAACAGATGCAACATAAATTAATGCAACATATCTTTGCATCATTAAACAAATATTTTACATCATAAACAAATATAACATATCTTAAAATAACATTCCAGAACAGAATGGCCATAAAACATTCTGTTCTAAAGGCTTACCAGCCTAAAGTGCTATGGGGAGATGGTAAAACTTACACGAGACAAGGCCCAATGGCCAAAATGTTGGAGAATGTTTGGAGTCCTTAAGTAGGTATGGGAATTTAAAGAAGTATGGCCTCATAAGCCCATATGTTTTTGTTTTTGATTCCCAGTGGGTGGACTGTTTAGGAAAGACTAATAGTGTCAGTTTGTTGGAGGAGGTATGTAACTGGCAGTGGGTTTTAAGTTTTCATAAGCCCATGGCAGGTCTAGACTCTCTCTCTCTCTCTCTCTCTCTGCCTCTATCTTCTAGATGAGATGTGAGCTCTCAGCTACTGCTCTAACACCATGTCTGCCTGCCTGACATTATGTTCCCAGCCATGATGGCTCTGGACTATTAGAGACTCTACACCACCTCTCAATTGACTGCTTCCTTCTATATGCTGCCATGGTTATGGTGTTTCATCACAGCTTTAGAACAGTAACTACAAGAGCGGGACACTGGGAACCTAACCTATTCCTCCTTCTCTTGCTACCTGGTGCCATGATAGCACCTGCATAGCATTCTACCTTCCCACAGGTTCCCAAACAATGGAGCCAATTGATCTTGGGTTGACACTTCTAAAATGGAGGCAGAAAACCTTTTCCTGTTTGAAGCTGTTTTTCTGAGGTATAAATGCATATATAATGCTCAAGGGAAAATGTACTCATTCTTCACAGTATTAGTGTTATCACCTTCTACATCTAAGAACCTTTTTCTACAATTTATTACAGTTTGTCTTTCCTTTAAAGTGAAAGTAACAGTAGTATTTATTTTGCTTACATAATGAACTAGCAAAATAACTCTTTCAGTAGCACACTTTAGTAAACCAAATAAAGAGTATATATGAATTTACTGTCTGTATGAGATATGACACATTTCTAGTGCCTACCTAAAATATTTGGTTAATTAGACTAGCCAGTATTAGACATTTTAAGGAAGAAAAATAATCTATCTTGGTTCCTATATTTTTCACAACTTATTTACATTATGGAAAAATATTAAGTTACATGAAGTAATATCTCTCAAACCAATAAATAGTACTTCAATTTTCAAGGGGAAAAAAGAACAATTACATATCTTAGAAAAATGAATAACATTAGAATAAAATTTCAAGATACAATTTAAAACTGTGTTTTAATGTACTTCTTTATTTGTATATGTATATATGTGGGGTTTGTTGGGTGCAGGAATGCACATGCCACAGATGTCAGAAGACAACTTTGTGGTTTATTCCATATTTGAGGTCCATGAATTGAACTCAGGTCACCATTCTTGAGCAGCAAATGCATCAGCTCCACCTGAACCATCGTGCTGCCCCCCACCCATTTTTGACCCTTTATTTTTCCTTTTGAAACAGAGTCAATATATGTATCTCAAGTTCATCTCAAAATTTAAAGCCTTCTGCCAACCTCCTAGGTGTTGGACTTATATATTTGTCTCTTCACATCTTGCTTTTGAAAAGAATTTTTTGTTGCTAAACTATACAATATAAAATATGGCACTTAAATATACAGACCCACTATCATATATGTATCCTCTAATCTGATTAATCCCCATTTCTGTTTGGTGGAAAACCTTGCTCTAAATGCTGCATTATCTTTTACATTGAACTGCAAAACCTGTGTTCAAAAATAAAAATAAATACCTTTGAATATGGATATGAAATGTTTTTCTCATCTACTAAATAAAATTTTAAAGTTAAAATGGGAATTAATATTGAACAGTTATGGATGAGGACCAAGAGTCAAAACAGCAATTAATTTACTACTTCTCAGTTTCTAGGTACTGTCTAAAATCTTGCAGGAGCCAGATGTGGATGGGCACCCCAACTAAGCATAGGTACCCCATTTATTTTATAGATGGTATTTTGTTCAAAGAGACAGAACAGGCAAAAGATAATCTCTCTGCTTATTTAAGGTCCTTTTTCATTAGAGAGGCAACCTTGTAGCATGGTTAAATGCACAGGCTTTGGAAGCTGTTTGGCCTCGAAGACATCATTAATCCATTTATACTTTAGTCTGCTAATTCACAACACAGCAATGATAACAGGTCCCTTCTCATATTTGGGGTGCTAAGAGGACTAAATGACATATGCAGGTTTATCCATTCCAAGGTGGGAGCTACAGCTGCTACTATCAGTTGTCACAAAAGTACCAGAAAAGATACCTTGGACCCTCTTTCAATAAAATCTCAAGGCAGCAAAAGAAATGAAATCTATCTAAATAATAAATTGACTTTAGTTTCTTTTAAAAAAAGGAAACTTTGAATTAGTAACTTTTCTACAGAATGTGTACTCAAGCATACAAAGCTGACATATGAAATGTCAGCACATCAGTGAATCCATACCTTAGTTGCTTATCAATCTTACCCCTGTTTTCTCCTCCAAAGAGACGTGAAAGATGATTTATTTTTACCCTGTATCATCCAAGGGAAAAACTACATTCTTAATGGAGTTTGTGAATTCTCAAAATGCCACAGAGACTGTAACATTCTCAAGAATCGGGGTAAGGGATTATTTCCATGATGCATTTGCACGAAGATTACTAAATCTTTTAAGTAAATGCAGAACAGTGAGATGAGCATCTATCAAAGAAAAATTGTTCAAATTGCATGGATCCTTCCCAGTCTAGCAGAGCAAATTTATGTGCAATTGTTCTGGATTTCAGCATGTGTGGAACTGGAGAAACTGTGATGTGCTTTAGATGACTCTCTGGAAACAAAAGGACACACACAGCACTACAAACTATAGTGCCTCAAAAGTACAACATCTCTCTCTCCAAAATCTCTACTAATTTTCCAACATGCCTTGGAATTCAGGTTTCTCTGTGCCCAACCAGTCCACTGACATTCCCATCAACGGATGAGATAGGACATTCCAAAAGGCTGTAGTGATGAAGGTAGGTCTATTGGGAAAGGTTCAGAGGTAGAAACCATACTTGCTGAGTACGTTTTTTCCCATGCCTTGAAAGTGAGAGTAACCTGGTTTTAAGGATGTGTTATAGTCTCACAAGGGAGAAGAGTTCCCTGATAGGCACTGAAGTAATTCTTTAGTGAGTAATTTATAATAATTTACAATAAATTGAGGGTTATCTTAAATATTTATTCCATTATTAATACTAAGAAAAATTAAATAATCATCAAAGAACAATTTTAAATCAATCATGAACTTTTGAGGACAAGGATAATTTTACTTCATAATATCATTCCCCCAAAATGATCTAAGACCTACATTAAAAACATAAAATATTGTAGTTGATACTATTATTATCTCTTCTGAAATAGCAGTAATTTGTCTTTCTTCAAGTTATTTATTCTTTCTATATTATTCTAAATCACATATGTATCAAGATGGAATAAACTGTGATAAAAGTGTTATGAAGGGGAAATTCTTTGTGCCACAGAAATAAATCTAATGTAATTTATAATATTTGGTCAAAACTCAGAGAAGTCCAGTGACCAGTGACTTGGCAGCCTGTCTAGTCTTTAGATGTACTATTATTCTTGACTGTTTCTATGGTATTTAAAGATGTGAATATTTAGCTATATGTGGAAGAATGACAAGTATTCTCTTAATTAAAAATATGATTATGCAAGAGTCCTACATGTTCCCTAGCACTTATGCAGCTTGCTTTAATCCTAGAAATCTGTGCACCATCATGATTTAAAATTTTATGTTAGTGAATTCCATTAAGCTTTACAAATTTGCTATCATTTAAGATCAAGGCCCAAATGAAAGAGAAACAGTGTGTGTGAACTTGACTGTTGACAGTTACTCCTGCTAATACATTCACATATATTCTAGAATACTGAAGGTTTTCTTCTAAGAAATATTACTGGAGATTTCCAAACCAAGATGTAGCTGCTAAATTTCAGACAACTGATTCACTGGATATCCAGAGGTCAATGCAATACTCAGAAGAAAGACACACAAAAAGATCTTGTAAAGGTGAACACAGACAAAACCAACTATTTGTAGTTAGATTTTTAAATATAGGAAAAAGGAAAGCATCCCTTATCTTTCTAAAATGTGACTTTACAAAGTTCCTTCATCCTACCCTTCAGAAGCCCTAAAGTTTAGAGTCATTATTAAACTAATTTCAGAAGCACACAAAATTATTTCCTAAAATATATCCTGAAAACTTAGAAAAAGAGTAAGTAGGAACTGTCATTATATGCTCAAGCTGCAAGGGAGGCAGTGACTGCTGTGATGGAGTTCTTTCCCTTGGTGATGAATTCCCCTTTTATAATATCTTAATATACACAAGAAGTCTTCATGGTGACATCCTGATTCCCTGACTCACCACTCAGCCCTTATATTCCACAGTAGAACATGAGTATATTGCCATATTAATACATGCATTTCTAAAGCACACCATTCACATGAAATATTAAAAGTCATCTAACCCATTGGAAATGAGCCTGAACCAGACTAGGGTATAAACAGATGCATTAACTGGCCAGCAAGAGAACAACAGTCAATTTTGGCCAAGGAATCCTTAACTTAACCTTAATAAAACAGCTGAGTTGGATGTCATCATGTTTTTGTTCCCCCTGAAAGCCTAATGTTTGTTTCTTGGACATCAGCATTTCACTGTCTGAGAATGGTGTTTGCAAATCAGCAATTCATTTCACACCCCTAGCTTCCCAAGTAGAAATCAGTCAGGTTTTCTGCCTCAATTTCCCAGGGAGAAAAGTGAGACTCCCGGGGGGGGGGGGGTTCAACTTTACAGTACTAAAAGCCCTCACATTGAAACACAAAAAGGAAAAGAATCCCATTCAAGACTGACAGAAGGAGCAAGAGCACCATAACAAAGAGCTGAAAACCCAGGCTGAACCCTACAGAACATGATAAACATAAAATACCTTTCACCAGAGGGGCTAACACTGCACTTTACCCACCACTGGATATTACCCTGCTGGGAATCATTACTATTGATTATCATGTCATTTATATGTACCATGCTGTATTGTAATTATCTTTTACACATCTATCTCCCTTGAGCCTGACTTACTTGAGAGTATTACATTTAAGGTTTATCATCAGCCAAGCATTTACCATACTGTATGACTTTATACATTTCATGGTAAAACAGAGTGCTTTTCTCAGGCATAGTGTGGGACCTGAACAAAGGGACCAGATACATCATGAACTTTTTTAGTATCTTCAAACATCCTGCATAGGGTAACCATGCCCTCCCCCTCCCATTACATTCCTCTAGCTCAATTCACTCAGTTCTCTGTGCAGAGTCTTCTCTCCATCCTGGGAGTCAGCTGAAGTTCAATCAGGAACTTCCCACAGCCAGAAAATTTTCCTCCTGGAGACAATGTCCTTCTCTTACTCACATTTCAATTTACACATTTTCCCTAGGTGCCACACACCCTAGCCAGCCTTCTCTGATACCTTCTATCAATACATTGAGCTTCTCCCCATACTAAACTCTTCTAAGGATAAATTGCTATTGTTTCACATTTCCCGCCAGAAAATGCAAGGTACCATAAATGAGTGGACCTTCTTAGCCTCATCTGCCCAAGAGTCACAAGCAAGGTGAGTCTAGACTAAAACTTCCAGCCATAGGGCTTACCTCAACCCAAGGAGAAGATGCATTCTTCAGGCACAGGGATGTATCTCCCTCACTTCATCCCTTTCTCTCACTTCTCTAGACGTGTGGTGATACTGTGCTCCCCAATATATTATGCACCTTAATAAACTTATCTGTGGTCAGAGAACAGAACAACCACTAGATAGACATAGAGGCCAGAAAATGGTGGCACACACACCTTTAATCCTAGCATTCTGGAGGCAGAGATCCATTCAGATCTCTGTGAGTTCAAAGCCACACTGGAAACAGCCAGGCATGGTGACATACGCCTTTAATCCCAGGAAGTGATGGCAGGAAGCAGAAAGGTATATAAGACATGAGGACCAGGAACTAGAGCCTTTTTTTAGCCTTTAAGCTTTTGAGCAGCAGTACAGTTGACATCCATTCAGATGAGGACACAGAGGCTTCCAGTTTGAGGAAACAGGATTGGCTGAGAAGTTGGCGAAGTGAGGTTAGCTCTGGCCTGTTCTGTCTCTCTGATCTTTCAGCATTCACCCCAATACCTGGCTTCAGGGTTTGTTTTTATTAATAAGACCTTCTAACAATTTGTGCTACATCAACTATAGAGCAGCACAAGCAAAGCACTGTAAGTTCTGACTAAGAGGGAGTCCCTGCCTTTGTTTTGGTCTCAAAAATGTATCTTACCATTGGCTTGGGAAGAGGTTAAACTGGCTGAACAGAGTGCCTTTCCCTTATTACTTGACAACACAAGAAAATAGGATTATTTCTAAATAAATTACTAAGAGATGATAAAAATCCATTTATGTTTATGGATTGTTTCATTTTTAATTGTTATGACTTTTAATCACTAGGTTATCCCATGCCACCAGATATGTTTTAAGATCCTGCCATGTTTCAGCCACTTTTGGAGCCAGGGATACACCTGTGAGGACTGAAAACCTGGAAACCTAAGGAGCTCACCTTGTGCAGCTGGAGGAAATGAAGCAAATACTTAATCTTTGCCAGCAGACTCACCCTCCATCTTCCAAGAAGCAATGTTCGTTTTCCAACCCACTTCAGGGGTATCTTTTTCTACTAATTACAGAAGGAAAGTGGTTACTAGGGCGATGGATGGACTCATATTACTAAGTCGGCTCTGCCCTGCCTCTGTAACTGAAGAAAATCTCCCCTACTCACATATGTTAAATCCTTCTTGACATATAAGGCAACAGTTCTCAGTTTGTAGTTGTTAGGATGCAGACTTTTTTTTTTTTTTTTTTTTTTGATACAGGGTTTCTCTGTGTAGCTTTGGCGCCTTTCCTTGGACTCACTCTGTAGCTTAGACTGGCCTCAAACTCACAGAGCTCTGCCTCCCAAGTCCTGGGATTAAAGGCATGTGCCACCACCCCTGGCCGATTCAGACATCTTAGGACATTGCTAATGGAGTCTTCCACAAGAAGCTGTATGCCTTCTTTTCTCCATTCTTGCTGAAGACTTACAAGTTTCCCTTAAAACTTTCAAACATGAAAAGCATGAAAGTGGAGAAAACATCCTTTCTAAATGGATATGATGACACTGAAATGTCATTCCAGAGAAATTCTGGCCGAGAAGTATTTTCTCATAACACCACCAAGTATTTTTGGGGTCAGCCCTGTGATTCCTGAGTAAGAAAGCTGGGATGAACAGAGGCTTCCACTATGCATCTGCTCTGTCCTTTTCTTCTCTCGATTCCATCTCTGCATTATCCCTTACACATTGGGCCATTCTTTATTGACATCTTCCAAAGTTTGCTTTTATTTTTATCCTATCATTTATAGTTAGTTTACTTAATGCATAAGTTAAATTTACCCATTAATTAGTCTAATCATTTAAATTTATTTCAGGCTTCCACCTGGCTATGCTTAATGAAGTGCATACAGGAAATAACAGGTTTTCCTGTGTTTGCCTAAGGCACAAAACTTAAACTCACCATAACTTTTAGTAGCCCTAGCTATGAATTAACTTGAACAATTTTTGTCAATATAAATTAAGGTAATAAAAAGTTCACTTATAATAAATATGTATGCCTATATGATAAATGAAATGCTAACATTAAATTTATGAATATGTTCCATTAAATTAATTCAACATATTTAAGTATATCATGATAATATATGTAATAAATTAATTTCATACAATAATAAACACAGAAGAAGCCACATTTTCTACAGTGGGAAAAAGGACAGATAACCCTCCCATCAGATTTCTCTGACATAATAAAATAAATGTTAAGTTACCTTCCAAAAGCAAAAAATTATAATTGTGCAGAACCACAAAACCAAGTTAATCATACCAAAGAGATTTGGGTTTGAAATGTTTGTTCCTTGTACCTAATTCCTTAGATTTTTTTTTCCAAACAAAAGGATTGCATTTCTCCATTACACTTGAATGAAACACTCAAGTGTAATCCTGTTTGATAAGTCTGCGTACACATTTGTACCTCAGTGTATAGCAGCTGAAATTGCACACCAGGCTTCCAGATGGATTTCCCGCATTCCCACACAAGCAAGCCAATCTTCACACTACCTGCCGGTGTCTCCCCTGTTAGCTTGCCACTGATGCTCTCCCAGCAAGTTGCCAGAGAAGGCTCTAAATATATTTGATTAGTTTTAGGCTCTCATTTTTAGCGAGTCATCACCCTCTTAACAGCAGATGATGCCCCCTAGTTCGAATCAATGTGAGTGGCCCTGGTTACAATAGACTGAATTAATGATGAAAAATGTGTCGTCAGCTTAGAGGTCCTCGGACATTTATCACCCAATGGGTCTGCCAATTGGTGGGCTGGCCCTGGCTCATCACCACAGCACTTTCCCAGCCTTAAAAAGATAGCAGTCTTTTCAGATTAATTTAATGAGGCCTGGTGGGTGGAGAAAAGGGCCAGGAAGACAGCTCAGTTGGCAGATCTGGGTTCTATATTTTTCTGCACTTCTATAACAAGTGTGTTTCTTTTGTAATATATTTTTGCAAGGCAAGCATGGGCAGTTACTCTAAGCTCTGTCTCAAAGCCTAAAACTGGTTATATTCTATTCCAAAAAAGGTTTTATAGGAAAAGAAATGGACATTTTATGGATATAGATATTTCAAATTGAAAATGTCTGTTGTGAATTATATTTTCAGAAAATTCAAATGCTTCTTGGTCCACTCGGTATCTATTCTTAAAAAATAATTTATGTTCTCTGTTTCCTTTCCCTAGATTTCATTTTATCTCACCATTGACTGGGAGGGGCTTTTCTTTGCTTTGAACTTGGTCATTAGCACTTTTACTTTCATTCAGAAAATTGAAAACCAAAGAAAAATGCACAGAAATACTTACAGAAATTATCCCATGTAAAAGCTTACACATCCTTCATATTCATTGATGTTTAAAATACTTCACTCTTGGTCTTTTCCTGTGTCTCTGCATCTCATCAAAAGAATGGACACAGAAATCAAAATTCAAATTGCCCTATTGTTTCAAATACGCCCAATATTATTTAAGGACTGAAATGACAAATGTAAAAGGACTGCAAGTATCATAAGAATTGTGTGCATTCTATTTGAATTTAACAAAATTCAGGTTAAAAGAACTTGTTATTTACATTTTTTTTCTTTCCTTTTACATACCACCCCCTGTTCCGCCTCCCTCCCCTTCTCCCACTCCACCGCCCACCTTCCCCCATCCTACCCCCATCCCCTCCTTATAGAGGGCAAGGCCTCCCTTGGGTAGTCAACACAGGCTAGCATACCAAGTTGGGACTAGAGGTAGCCCCTCCTCCTTGCATCAAGATCTGTCATGGACTGAAAGGAAGGGGGAAAGATGTTCACAGATTTCATTGACAACGATAGGGCTCCTATATTTGGGACTCATTCTCCCAGGCACTATTTGAAAATTGATTTGTAAGAAATTATAATAATTATCATGAAAAACTCCTGTGTTACAAATGGATCCTTGTGAGTTAAAGCCTGGACTGTAATCCCTCCTTCATCTAGCATCATCTTTCTCATTTCCCAACAATGTGCTTTTACTTTCCTATTGTCTCCTAAAACAAATCTCTCAGTTCATGGAACATGATAAAGAATACAACACATCGCAGACTTTATAAATTAATAATTATAGTTAACATTGCTTTCCAAAAATGGAGGGGTTTCACTTTTCAGGTTATTTTTTTAAAAGTGTAAACACAAATAATGTTTAATCAAATTATGAACATTGACTTGGCAGTTAGTGAACTCTCAGTAAATACTAGTTGATTTGAATGGATTCATTCAACTTTCTGCACCCAATCACAAAAAGTATCTTAAATATAAATGTATCATAGCTAATGAGGACATTGTAAGATATGCAGAGGATCAGAAAATATGAATGAAAGTAAGACACATCCTCAGAAAGACCTCCAAACAGGAACTAAGGAACATGCTAATATTGGTACAGGAACAGTAACATTGGTACTGACATAAAGAGAACAAGGCTCAGGGATCCAGGACAGCAGAACCTCAACAGTGAAAGGAACAATGTTTGGAACAGTGTTTAACTGGAGAGTCCCCCAGACAATTTAGAGTCAAGCTGTGATAACCAACTGCATTAAGCTGATGCCAAGACCACAGTCAAGTATAACTGTAAGAACTACTATTATATCCAGGATGAATATTATCTCAGTTGCTTATGAAAAATATCAAATAAATATTCCACATCTGCATGGGTTTCTCCTAAGTCATTGTTATATACATTATATCTTATTTTACTTTCTGTTATAATTTACTTTTGATTTTCAAAGCCAGATAATAAAATATAAGATTAACTAAATATCTGAAAATTGGAAATTCTTAAATTTCTTATTAAGAAACAAGCAAATGAACCATAAGTCAAATGTCATCAGAACTTTAGGAAAGAATAAGAGGGGGAATACTTTATTTTACTTATATTTTTCTGGACTTACATATTTCTATAATTTTTTAAAAATTACGCAAGATTTTGCAAGAGTCAAAACAAGAGCTTCTTCAAGGAAGAGCCCCTGTGGTACCAACACTCAGGCTAGGTGATGATAGAGTTGTATAGGCCTCACTTGCTGACTAGGTCACGACCTATTTTCACCTTTTGTTACTGCAAGGTCATGGCCTAATTAATTAAATGAAGAACATTGGTATATAGGATTATTCGGTTAGACTAAGTAAATGAGTCATTCCAAAGCTCCACAAGTTAATCAAGTTCTTTAAGCTGGCTACTTCAGGCTGAGAAGAATGTCTCCCATGCAATCTCTTTGTAGAATTGCAGAGCACTTTTCTGAGGACATGAGTGTTTCCCTTAAAGCCAAGAAATTAACTATAATATCCATCACATGTTTCTTTGCTGAGAACCCAGTCCATTGCTTCTCTAATCTAGGTAATTCTCTCACAGTAAAAGCACAAAAACAACTTAAAGGCTCTACATCTTTTTTTGCTTTGGCATGCCACTCACAGATCAGGTGTCTCAGTGACTGTATTGGAGAAACACACACAAATTATACAGTATTTGTAAAGTTTAATGCCTGTCAGAATTGGAAAGGTATTCTTTCACAAAGAGAAGACAACTTTAGAAGAAACTGGTTCTAGAAATTCCATATTTTAATCTATATGATGAGTAGAAAAAAATATTTTTAAATTATCAGCAAAGAAAATTTAACCAGGAGTCCAAATTAGCTGCCAGGTTCATTGCAACACTCAGTTTCCAAAGATGACCTACCCTGAGAGTTTCATTCACAATTTAAAGTTCCATTGACTTCACAGAATGTTCCCTTAGAGATGTGTATAAGAGAAAGAAATAATTGCCAAGTTGTCAAATTTTTAGTAATGGGAACATACATTGTCTATAAAATGAATGGATTATATTTTAAATTTTTAGAAAAATATACTTTTCTTTGGAAAAATTTGAAACAGTATGTGGAAATATATATCCATTAAGCAGAACACACTTGTTTTTTAAATAACACAAGAGAGTATAGTTCAAATGATAATATGGTGGCATTAAAACCAAGTGACACATCTTCTAGCTATTCATCAAAAATACCTTGTACAGCTTTGCTAAATAATGCTAAATGGTTTACTCATTCAATAAATAGTTTATTGCTCTGTGCAGGCATTACAACTCATCCTCTCAAATGCTTCTCCAAACAGAATCTCATCCATTTTATGACCACACTGTGTACAATGTCCAATCATCTTACATTTAAAGGAAAAGTGTTATTTATAATGTTTATCATTCTTGCCAGTATACTTTTTACAAGTCTTTGACATGTCAATGTGAAAAATTTATAGATATACAATAAAGCTTCATTGTAAGGATTTTCAAATAAACTAAGATGCATTTTGTGTTTGTCTAAAAGGCTCAGTAATGAAACCCTAGGGACTTGTTTAAGCACCGTGTTTTCCCAGCAGGAGAACCAATATTGGTCAGTCCTCTGTCCACAGAGGCCTTTCTCACTAAATGGAACAGCATTTGCTTTGTTCTTTAACTCTAATTAACAACCAAATCATAAATTTAGTCTTTGCCCAATTAGATTAAGCTTTCTGCTGTATTTTTACTTTTTGAAAATTCCTGCTGTCTTGAGTTTTATTGGGTAAAAGGAAAACAAGAACAAAGTGGTAAATTCCAAAAGCAAGATGGGGGACAAGCTTAATGCATTAGCCTCTTCTCCCAAGAGAGCCTGCTTCCTATCAGTCTTAGGTCACAATTTTAAAGAGTTGAATGATCAGGCTAAATCCCTCTGGAGTATTTAGGCCTATGGCTGTGTCCCTGAACAATTCTGACTCTCTGCTCAGTTTATGGCCCTCAGCTGGACCATGCAGTGGTCCAACAGGTCAAAGTGTCTGCTGCAATAGCCAACCTGTTCTAGTAAATTGAATTGACCTACTCGGGCATTTCAGGGCTAAGGAAAATAACACATTCAAAGTACAATGATTGTCACACAGCACACCATCAGTCTATGTAGCGAGCGTGAAGTCACTTACCACAAATATTGAGACAAGATCCTTCATATGTTTAAGGTACATGTTTTCATTTTAATAAGTGTATAGTTGGAAGGCAAGGTTATATGTTTGGTGTAACTATGTGTTTGCATTTGGACTTTTTGTTTCTAACATTTGTTTGGACTATTTCCAAAATTATCTATAGACTGACTCTCCACTGATTTTTTTTTTTTTTTATCTGCCTGTCTCGTCTTTTTTTTAAAAAAAAATTATTTATTTATTTATTTATTTATTTATTTATTTATTTATTATGTACACAGAAGAGGGTGCCAGATCTCATTACAGATGGTTGTGAGCCAGTGAGCCACCATGTGGGTGCTGGGAATCGAACTCCTGACCTTTGGAAGAGCAGTTGGCACTCTTAACCTCTGAGCCATCTCTCCAGCACCCCCGTTTTTTTTTAAAATTATGTCTGAATGAGTGCACATGGAGCCAAAGGTCCATCTCTATTGTCATTCCTGAGGAGCCATTTGGATGAAAATGAGGGTGTGATGGCTTCTAGATATGGTTGAGGAGGATATATATATGAGAAAACAGCTGGAGGCATCCGGAAGAGTACAGACTGAACATGGCCAGAAGAATAGAACAAGCCATGAGTGGAGAAAGGGTAGATCAAGAGAGGAAGAGAAGAGAGAAGAATGAGAGAGGGGCTAGGAGAGGGAGAAAAACCAAGAGAATAAGGAGGAGAGAGCCAAGCTCAGAGGCAAGAGAAGCTGTGGGGAGGGAGGTAAGTGAGGCTCAGGGGCTGGAGAGGTTAAGGGTACCAGTGGGTGCTAAAAGGAGCCAGGATTCTGTAACAGGAACTTGCTATGTTGAGAGAGCCTGATGATCTTCATGGGCTTTGATATGTTAAATAGGCACCACAGTTAGCCATGTGTCCTGAGGTCCTTTGGGACCTGAGGCTATCCAGGTCCCTTCTTTGACTCAGGATCTTTCACTGACTTGGAACTCACCATTGTGACAAGGTCTCCTGTCATTCATATGTCTCCCCCATCCCACCCCACCCCACCCCAGTCAAGTATTATTTACATGAGTTCTGAGGATCACATTCAAGTCCATGTACTAATGCTTGCAAAGCAAGCATTTTACTGACTTGAGTTATCTCCCCAACTCTAATGTCTGTCTTCCAAGGGCTAAATTTACATTATTTGCTACTGTGGTTATCCATTTCAAGAGGATCTCAGTGTTATATCTTTCTTGTCTTGATCCTTATCTTCCAGTACCTCACTTCCTCTCTCTCCCTTCACTGTTTCATTTGTTGTGTGTGTGTGTGTGTGTGTGTGTGTGTGTGTGTGTGTGTGTGTGTGTGTGTTAGAGAGGAGTTGGGGGAGAGGAGAGAGAGAGACAGTGCGTGTGTGTGTGTGTGTGTGTGTGTGTGTGTGTGTGTGTGCACATGCAGCACCGGGAATTAAACTCTGGGCCTCACTCATGTCTTGTAAGAGCTCTGAGCTATACCACAGCCTAACCATTTGGGATATCATACAGAGAACACAGAGTTATTATCATTAAAGAAGTTTGACAGATTCAGCAATATAGTGTTTTTGGATCGAGATCTCACATTCTTCACAATCTCAGAGTCTCATCACTGAAGAGGTGGGGAGAAAATGGGGAAAAAAAAGAAATGCTTCTTTTCAAAATCTAGTATTAAACAGAAAAAAAAAAAAAAAACCACAAGAAAAAGAAAGAGAAATCATGTACTACTAAGGGTTTTAGTCAAGATTGAAGTCCAAAGTGTGTTCAGCTGAAATACAGCTTTCCTTTCTGTTCCCTTCCTGCCAAGACCCCCAGTGTTTTTCACAGATTATAACGCAGCATTTCAATGCTTTCTCCAAGAGGAAGTTAAATAGGTTTTATCTGTAATGAAAGTAGAGTTCATTCTTATCTGATAAACCTGAGGAATGCTGAGGGGAGACACTCAGCTCAGGTTTGTTTATGGAGCTCTCAGAGACAAAATCTCTTACATTGAGAAACATCTGGCACAGCAGTTAAGAGTAGAGGTCGAGATTCTTGTTGGCCATTTGACACAGATAATGCCACTCTGCAGCTGGAAGTGACTACAGAACAAGAACATACTCTAAAGAGCTAAACAATTCCAATAGGCATGGTAACTGTGGGGCATGAGCTGTAATCTGGTCTCTCATGAATGTTTGCCATATGATCACTGTTTAATGTAGATAAGGATCTGCCTGGTAGAAATTTCATGCATCCTTCAGAAAGGAGGTCAACTTTCCACAAGCAAAAACAGTGCCTGACTACAGAAGCAAAGATACATCTCTGCAAATTCAGTGTTGCATTCTGCAGAACCACTGTCTTTTCTTTGTAGAGATGTACAGTGCTGAGTTCCAAAGCATGGACAAAAATGCTAACATCCATCAAGAACCAAGGCTGATTTTTTTTTGCTATCATAAAATTGAAAGAAAATAATCGTTTAAAAGCAATCTTATTTTCTTTGTAAGATATCATTGTGGTATAGGGCTGTAGTTATATGGTACTTTTCTGTTATGAATAAAGTCCTGGGTTTCATCCCCAGAACTTAGCATTGCAAATGAGAGCAAGAAGGGGAAATGCAGAGAAAAAGGAGGACAGGAGAAGGAGCAGGGGAGAGAAGAAGGAGAAAGAGAAGGAGGGAAGGAGACATGGGCAGAAATATAACTCATGATGAGTTATTACCACTAGATCTGGATAAATATCACTATGCCTCACTTTTTTTTTAACCTACAAGCTAGGAATAATTGCAGCCTCATCCTGAGTTAGTTAGTATTTAACAAAGCCTCTGGCTTACAGAGCATACAATCAATGTGAACAATATTAAAACGGCATAAGCGCATGTCCCTTTGGTATCTACATTTTTACTTTAATGTGTATTTTATAGTAAATTCAAATATGCTGTACATATTCACATGCCCATACATTTGCTAATTAAAAATGTATAGGGAATTTAACATCTCTTTAGGACCACACATAGGTGGGACGCAGCATTGAGAAAAGTCAGTATTTGAGAAGGAGATTGGACTGAAGCTGTTTTGACACTCTCAAGGTTTGCTATTTCTTTATGTCATGGTGATGGAGTACTTGGGAATGATGCATTTCCCAGATCCCTGATAAAGAAGGGTTCGGACATCTGCTTTAAGAACAGTTATGATGACATATGAGGTAAATACCATCTATCATCTTTCCATGGCCACTTCTCTGAGAGTCCCTTACAAATACCATCTTTGGTGGTCTTATCTCAGCAAACTGCAGCTTCTCCACTTTCTCCATAATATGCAAGAACTTAACTCTATCATCACTCTACTCTAGTTCAAACATATGGAAACAAATTACAGGATGAACATTTTATAAAACTCACTCTCTCGCTTTCTCTCATACAAACACTACATGGATTCGTAGACACTTTATTAGGCCTGAATGAATGTGAAAAACAAAGAATTTTTATTCAGCTAAAATAATCTGTGTTGTTTTTCAAACATAATAAAATGTTTTCTTTAAATGTATATATGGAGGAGCCAACTTGGACAACATAATCTCTAGGCATAAATACATATTTTTTATATAAAGAAAATTGCTGCGAATGATTGATTGATAAATAAAATGCTTATTGGCCAGTAGCCAGGCAGGAAGTATAAGCAGGACAAAGAGGAGAATTGTGGGAAGTGCAAGGCTGAGGCAAGGAGATGCTGCCTACCACCAAGTGGGGAAGCATAATGTAAGATACCAGTAAGCCACGAGCCATGTGGCAAGGTAGAGATTTATAGAAATGGGTTAATTTAAGATATAAGAACAGTTAGCAAGAAGCCTGCCACAGCCATACAGTTTATAAGTAAAATAAGTCTCTGTGTGTTTAATTGGGCCTGAGTGGCTACAGGAGCTGGGTGGACACAGGAATACTCCAGCTACAGAAAATGTTTATATTTAAAAGAGAACCCTCCCCACCTCAAAATGTTCACACACATATTTACACAAGTACTCTGTGTTATTATTCCTAGTCACTTCTAGAGTCACAGGACTGCTCATGCGCTGTCAGCACTTGGGCACTCCAGGGATTTAAGTCCTATGCAATCCATGGGTAGTATGGTCACATAATCTATGTACATGCGTGGTGTGGCTACATAAGCCCATATGCTCAAGGTGACCTATAAAAGCAGGATCTACCTGCTCCCCTCTCTCTCCCTCTAGCCAGAGGTAGTATGCCCCCCCCCTCTCTCTCTCTCACACACACACACACAGACACACACACAGACACACACACACACACACACACACACACACACACACACACACACACACACACACACACACACACACACACACACACACATATCTTTCTTTTTGGTAGGTCTACCCACCTCCACCCTTTACTTTCACTAATAAAAAATTCTTATAATGGGTTTCATTGTACCTCATGTTTTCTCAAGCCCAGTAAATAACACTGACAAATAAGTAACACTCTGGCTTCTAGTTTTAACTATTTGCTTTTGTATTCAATGTGCTGTCATTTGCCACCATGGACTGTTTAAAGCCTATATGAAAACAATTTTTCCTAGTATGATATTTGGCTTTAAATTCTGAAAGCAAAATAATTAGCTTTTGTTCTTATATATTTTAGTCTCCACAGAACTAGTGTGGTCTTTGTACTGTTGATGAATCTACAGTGTGACCAGGGAGTAGCTATGTGTTGTGATGATATTTTGTTTGTGCTCTCACAAATAAAGCTTGCCTAGAGATCAGACTACTACAGAGCTAGCTACTAGGGGCCAGGCAGTGGGGGTATACACATTTAATCCCATTACTTGTGAGGAAGAAACAGAAAGTGATGTGGCTGGACAGGGAAAGGAAGTGATAAGGTTGGGTGGAGACAGGAGTTTGTCCTCTTTTTGGTCTGAGAATCATAGAGGTAAGAACTTTAATGGCTGGCTGCTCTGCTTCTCTGATGTTTCAGCTTTCACCCCCTAATATCTGACTCTGATTTTTTTTATTATTAAGACCAAGTAGGATCTGTGCTATAGTCTGCTATGAAGACACAGTGAAAATGCTCTCTCAAAGAAAATTCAACACCTACTGCTAATTTTATCAGAATGACACTGTGCAGTTTGATGTGCATGTTGTTTTTTTAATAGAACTCTTTTTGCCTTAATCAAGAATGAATAGGCATGAAATGTCTTGCAAAAGCTTATCATTTTTAGAAACCCAGATGGCAAGGCAACTCCATGCTTGAAAGTCCTCTTCTTCACTTTGCTTTCTAGGGCCCTGATGAGGAGCAGGTGTCAGAATTTTTCCCATAATCCTAACAGGCCATTTTACACATAAAACATACCCAGATATTCAAGTACTCTAGGGGCAAGTGTTTTGACAAATATTAGTGCTTCTGTTTCATCATTTTACCCTTTAGTCAGAAAAAATATCATAGTCACTAATTTTCCCACATGCTTCTGAGGATGTTTACTAGGTTTACCCTTAGAGTAGATCATATGTAAGTGAATCTAATCCTCTTCATCTTCCTGATTCTTTCTCTCTCTCCATGTGTCTTCTCCAAGGAAAGAACACTGCAAATGACCAATTCACTTAAAATGAACCAAATGGAAACAAGAGATAGTAACACAAAGATATGTTTAATATCATACTTGTCCCATTTGAAAATAATATTCAACATCTCATGGTTTAAAAAAAAAGGTTAGAAATAATTGAATTTTTAGCATACCTTTGAGGAAGCTGAATCCACATGGCCAAATGGAGGATTCCTCAATGTTTTTTACTACTTACTCTATCATTTACTTCATTTCATATTGAAGTTGTCAACCTCTGATACTTTAACTGTCTATTAGGAAAGAAACATAATCCTATTTTTTATGACTTTGCTTTTCAGTTTAACTTCAGTTTAGATGTGATATACTTTATTTTCAATTATGGAAACAATTGGATGATATTTGTTAATATGTATTAATTGCTATTTATATATAATATATGAATATATATAAATAGAAAGACTCCAAGTGCAGAAACCTGGAGGGGAATTGAATGTCTAGCATCCTTCAAAAGAAAACCTAACAGTAATAGGCAGCATTATTCATGAGACAGTGAGTATGAGGAGACACACTCCATAGCGCACTGAGGTACAGTATACAGTCTACCAAGTCATTACGTTCCATCTGTCTGTCAAAACAAGACAAAAAACAACTGTAAAGAGAGCTAGTGTCATTCATGTGAGAACTTTTTACCAATTACTTTCAAACCGACTTTGCTTATTTTAAATATATTTATTTTTAAGTGGTATTTAGAGCTTTGGGGTATAATTTAGCTTTTGAATGCATGAATCCTTTGGACATCAACCAGAACTTTTGAATGCCTAACAATGCCCAAACACAAACCTTATGCATATTTCATCTTAAATTGAAGGAAAAGGAAATTCTGTTTACACTTTGCTGAATGGCCAACAATACAAGTACATTTACATAAACACGCTTGCTTAACAATATCAAATAATAAGTTTAGATTCATCTCTTAACCTAGATGCTTTATGAAATAAATATTTTAATAGACATAGTTTAGTTAAATCCTGTGGCTAGTTTTCGCTTTTTTATAATAAAGGATGGGTCGTTTTGTTTTTGCTTCATTTACCTCAAAGAGAATTTCGTAGGGGAAACAATTGATGTGATTACAGCTTTCACACAATTACAGGGTACTTTCAGCCTTTCCTTCTTGCTTTGTGAATACTAAAACTCTGGGTTTAAAATCAGCTGGTGCTCACACAGATTTATTACAACACATGAGTATAGAACACCACTGGATAGAATAAATTAATTAATTAATTAATAAGACAAGAGAAAAGCTTCACAAGTAGA